>NC_133236.1:20589968-21316843 GCF_040436345.1 Pagrus major | reverse complement strand
TTAAAATAATTATAGTAGTCTCTTGAGTACTTCCATTTTTGTTACCTTATACTTCTATTCCACTAGATTTTACTTTCAAATAATGTACCTTTTCCCAGATATGGTTACCAGCTATTTTTCAAATTCAGATGTTACATGTTTTTTCCCATTAGTGTTTTTTTTTTTCTCACATCAGAGCTGTCATGATACACGATTATCATGGCCAAAATAAATTCTGATAATCGCGATATCTACAGAGTAATTCAAAAGAAAAAGTGTTTACGGTGTCTTTTCTTTCTTTTTTTTGGCAAATAAACATGAGTGTCAGGAAGTAGAAAAAGTAAAAAAGTGCACAAAAAGACCAGTTACACATAATGAAGTAACCAGATGAACTGATAAACAAAAGATCCACAAGGCCTAACATCTGCGCCGAATTAATATTATATGTGTTTTATTAACAAGATATTAATTTGCCATTTTATTTAAACAATACATAAATAAATTCAGTACTGTGTGTACCCCTCTTGGCCACACGGTGGTAGCATTGTTACATACACGCACCTCAAATGAACCAGAAGGCCCAGAAGGATTCAACCGAGGAGGAGAGCAAAAAACATAATTAAAAGACCATTGCTGATACAGTTTCTGTTCTCAGTTCCTCTTAATTGCTTTGTAATCAACTTCAGGCCACAGAGGAGCCTCGACAAAGCTGAGATCGGCTGATCTAAAGTGTCGGTCTGAATAGATGACCACATTTAACATCTCACTGGCAAAAATAGAGATAAATTTGCCTCTGAGCAGCTCTGTTATGAGATCATCCTGACTTGGGGCCAGTACTCGGAGAGCAGCTCCCATTTGACTGATTCTCTGATGATCTCATTGTTCTCTAGTTAGCTAATGACTGATCCCTGGCATAGATTGGTTGTTAAAGTTTCTGTCAGAAGTTTTTCCTGGTACCTCAGGTTCATTATCACATAGATCTGTGGAAATACTATCCATTGATGCAAAATCCAGCTGAGAGGATGACATAAAACCACTACTCTCTTTACTCTTATCTAACTTCATTCTAACAGTTTTACAGCAGCTGCTGCCAGTAACCAATCAAACCATCTTTTAAATGCTACTTTTATTATTTTAGCACTTTAGTTCTGGAAAGAAGTCAGTAAATGAGAAAATTGAGGAAGAGATTTCTGTGACAGGCTGACATCATACCCAAACCAACACTGCCCCTTTTAGTCATTTGTTGTGTCAACACTATTTATCCCACACAACAGTTTCCCTCTTTTTATGACATTTTATTAATGTGGAATATATGAACTGTAGACAGGAAGGTCACCAAAGGACGAGGACGAGCAGGGCGTGAGCTCAGGCTCGGTGACGGCCTGCCCACCCACATGTAGAGATGGCTGTTTGAATAAGGCCCCTTGTATACATATGACATTTCAGAGCCGCTTGGAAGAACTTACTGTACATGCAAAAACGTTAGGTCACTTGGATGTTACTAAGAGCTTTTGCTTGTTTGTTGTCATTTCTCTGGCTCCCTGATTTTTTATTTTTTTTGGTTTACAACCCAACTAGTGTCCCTTGATGCAGATTAAATCAGGTCTACGTAGGCTGAGGTTGGAAGGAGGATTTTATTTCTGACTTCCTAACATTTGTTTCAACAGATTTTGTTCGGTCACATAAAGATGGCTTGTTTATGCAAAATTCATCTCATGAATTCATCTCTGATATACTGTACAGATGATATGTTTCCTAGAAATCCAATTGAAAACCTATTTATATATAGAACTAGAATGGATCGTTCTCTCTATCTGGATCTGCACCAAAAGTTAATGGGGTCTATTCTGGGCCGAGACCCATCCTCCATCAAAGTTTCTTGGAAATCTGTTCTGTACTTTTTGTGTAATCCTGCTGACAAACCAACAAACAAACATAACCTCCTTGGCAAAAGTAATAACCTGGTGGAAATCAAGGAGCTGATTTAAAGATCCATTCTGTAACATTTCTGCATTAAAATGTCTTAACAACAACTAACAACTAAACTTTTTGAGTTGTGCACTTACATTATCCCTAATGTTTCTAACACTGTTCAAAACCCAGAGAAATGTGTAATTTTATTTAAGGTAACAGTGCGATTCATTTGATCACCTGTCACTATGATCCCATGCTACTAACAAGTTTTGTTTTGATTGAGAGACTCCTAGTGGGTTTTAAATGCCTGAAATATTGTCATTTTTACACTCCTTTTTGTCCTGCCTACCCATTCCCCCCTCCAGTCTTTACACTAAGCTAAACTAAACTAAGCTAAACTAAGCTAAGCTAAGCTAAAGTAATCGCACCTTGTGTGGTATCAATCTTCTTATTTAACTCTGGGCAAGAAATCAATGAGGAGGAGTTCCCAAAATGGCAAACTAATCTTTTTAAGGACACTAACTCTGTATAAACCAGATGGCATTTCACACTATCCTCTAATACCATACGTATATCATCACCCTCTCCAAACATCCTTGCAGGGATGGTAATGTGGCAGATTACCAGTATGACCAGAATGACCACAGGATGGCGGATGGTGTACCTCAATCTCATGGCTTGCAGGCCGTGAGCACCAATACTGAATACTCCTCTGTGAGGATTCACAGCATGATCATCTATCCTTTAATGCTGTGGCATGATGGTCACATACGTCATTGCCCTGAGGGCGGCAGATCGTATCTGCCCGCTGGCGCTTCACAGATACTATCAACTATCCGCACAATGACCCATCCTGCACCCACAAACCCAAAACCTAAAGTACACAGCTAAATTCACAAACACTATATTTAGTTTGTATAGAGATGGGGAGGAAGACAGCATTGTGCAATCAGTTGTATTCTGTTTATGTCCAACGCATCGCCAGAATAAATGTTGCCACTGAATGTGGACATGCTGGTTAGGTTTAGGCACAAACACTAACAACAAAAACACTCGGTAAGGGTTAGGAAAAGGTCATGTTTTGGCTGAAAATACCAGTTTTGTTCCTACAAACACAGCTGGAAAAATTTCCTGACATCTTGTTAAAAATACCTGCTATTGCTGCCACAAAGAGAGCTACAAAATGTCCTGATGGTCGCTAAAATTTCCTGGTTTTGTCGTTTGAAACGGGAAGCGACAGTGATCTGACACAGTGGTTTCTTGCTTGGCAGCCGTCTTGCCTATCTCTCCGATCCCTTGGCATCCCCTCCTCCTCCTCCCGATAAGAAACTCAGCTCATAAACACGTAATCTCAATGTAATACGATACACGTTGTAGAAATTTTGATATGATACATACACTGTTGGACATTTTCAAAAAAACACAGCGAACGTGCACTCTTAGATGCCCCTATGGTAGATGAAACAAGATAAGGTGCCCCCCAGTGTGCAAAAAACCAGTGAAGTGCCCTCTCCTCACTACAAATATATCAAGACTTTCTGTGTGCTGGTGTCCCCCCTCCCGCATACATGTGGTGCCCTTTTTATTTTCTTCACCCCTGCCCCTCAAACATCCTGAGTCCGCCACTGGATACATACAAAGTTTCATATCTGTGGTTTGCAGTAACAGACAATGGCAGGATTTTACCTGGCCACCGGGACTAGATTGTAGGACTTCTCACAATCATAATAATAAACCATCAATTTGCCAATAACAAGACTTGTCAGTGTAGGAGTGCAGATAGCCATCAGAGCCATAAAGCATGAACTGGAAGGAGAAATGTGGGAGGGAGGAGGCCGACGCGAACCCAGCGTGACGCAGTGCCTCCTGTTTGTGTTGACTGTTCAAACAGCAACAGAGATTGATGGCGCTGGCCACGTACAACACACAGTAGTAAAGAGTGCAGACACACAGGCGGGAATAAGA
Organism: Pagrus major; assembly: GCF_040436345.1. Classification (NCBI taxonomy): domain Eukaryota; kingdom Metazoa; phylum Chordata; class Actinopteri; order Spariformes; family Sparidae; genus Pagrus; species Pagrus major. Next base: position 21,312,985 of record NC_133236.1, on the reverse strand, counting down.
GAAAGAGATAAAGCCTCATAGCAGTTTAGAGATGAGGAAAACAGAAACAGGAGAGAGGGTCCAGCTGACAAGGAGGATATCAAAAACAACTGCACAGAACAAAATACTTGAAAGAGAGGAGATGAAAGTATTACTAGGGCTGAGAGTGAAACACAAGTAGGTGCGGTGAGGACTGTGTCATACGCAGATGGCCACTCGGTGTATTTTGGAGAGGCCGCTGAACCGGCACCTCATCCATGCACATTCTGGAGGAATATAACTCACTCACAGATGGAGTGCAGAGAAGGGAGGTGCTGCTATGAAGTCAAACTGTAAACTGAATCTTGATATTCAACACTGGCTCGGCGCCAGAGGAGCTGTGCTTGGTACCAGTGTTTTCTTCTTCCTCGCTCTGCAGGGAGGATAAAGGCATTTTCATATTTCAGTCGTGTTTTTTTTGTTGTTGTTTTTTTTTAAGTGTGTCTGTGTGTGGCCTCCTTCAGTCGTTAATGTTTGCTATAAAATACCAAACAAAAAATGGATGTGCGATTTCCATTCTGTCTGTTTGGTGTTTTTGGTATTTACTCATTTGAGGTGGGGCAGAAAATGATTAAAAAAAAAAAAAAAATCTGGAAAAGTCAACAACTCTCCTTCTCTTGTGTACAAACCAGCAGAGATTCCTGTAAATTACACGTCAGTCTCATAAAGATGTTTCATATTTTATGTAGACTGCCTTCGTCAAAACTACTTTGACCTTCATTAAATCTTTCTCTCGCGATGTCGTTAAACATCCCATCCCAGTCTTTAATTATCTGAGATTTGCAATAACTTTATGTCATGGTGAGCTTAATGTGGTCTACCATGATGACAGCACAAAAAACTATGGGTGCCACATTCGCCTTCAGTTCGGTCGCACAGAAAGGGCGTCGCGATGTGTGTTGTGGTTGTGTTGATTAGCTACTGCACTCGGGGACTAATTTCTTCCAGTTTTCCCCGAGGCTTATGTGTTGTTTTCATTTTATTGTTCACAGGAAAAATGGCTCAGCCGGTAAAAATGGAAAAATCACTTAATTTTTCCCCCACTGTAGAGCTACTGTTTTGGCTTTCAGAGCGCAGTCCTCCGCCTACTCAGTCGCTCGGAGACTGGATTTCCATTAAATGTCTTATGTTTATGGGCATGTGGAGGTAAAGGTGCTACCAGAGGGACACATTGTAATGACCAACAGTACTGTGGAACATATGGAACATTTTTTTTAAATGAAAAGCAAGGTATTCATTTTCATTTCTTTACCTTGATTTACCTTGAAATTTGTCTTCCGAACAGGAGCGGCCTGGGTCGTAGCTGTCTTTCTTTCGGAGGAGGTTTCTCTGGATGCCTCAGGTTTCAAAGCTGGCAGGCTGATCAGAGCGCAGAAGGTTTGTGAGCCTTGGCACTAACACACAGCACCAGGCTTTGAGGACCCAGATTAACCTGCACAGTAGTTAAATAAACACACATCCATGCGTGGCCGCATGAATGGACGTTTCATCACCGCTCGCCACATTTCCGTGATCGTACTGGACTCACACCCCACTGCACTCCATGATGCAATTAAAAATAACAGTCGAAACACAAAAACATATGTGGAATGGCAGAGAGGTATAGGTACAATGTGCACGATGATGAAAACTCCCTAAACGAGCTTCACTCCTTCACTTTTTGAGCTTTTTCCATTACATTTTTTTTACTCAAGATTTGGTTTCGATGTTAGTTAGTTGTTCCCGTATTCACTAATCAAGCCTTGCATTGTGCACTTTGGTCCCAGTAAAATTACCTCAAGACCACATTGGCTCGACACCAGTGTGTGTATGAGTCTGTGGCAGAGCGGGGGCTGACTTTCAGACAACTGCAGGCCGGGAGCTTAGTAGGGTGTGAGGTAAACCCCCATGGTGGCGGGTCGTGTTAAAACAGCAGAGGTTAGGAGGGGGCAGGGCTTGTGTTTGTACACAGGGAACCCCGGGCAGCTCAGTAAAAAGAGCTTTATTATTTAGGCCTCTGCCAAGCAGAGATCAGGGTGGAAAATACACAGGATCCCCGGCGCCAAGTCCCTTGCTCTTGGAAAATCCGCCCCAGAAGCGTCCAAGCGAAGGGCCTGGATTTAATCACCCACTGCGGCATTTGTCCTCAGTCTGAAGAAAGAAAGCTACAATCAATCTACATCAGTGTGACTCTCGATCCCTCCACCAGCAATCATATTAAAAAGACACGTTCTCTATTGTGTGAGTAACCCTCAATTTTAAGTCTGGACACAGATTCAGAAATGACTGATGTCTGTTAAAAGAAACTGTCAAACTTTTACTTGTTCTGGCAAAAAAGTTATACCTCTTTAACTTCATGTCCACTGATAATATACACATTTGTGCAGTGCGTCATAATGACACAATATTTATGTACTCTATATGAACAATTGTGTTTGCAAAGGAGAAAATATGTCATGCACTGTAAAGCTCATACGTTATCTCAGCTAAATTCTGCACGACAAGCTTAATTTTGACATTTTTCTCCTTTCAAAGTTAAGAGTGGGGAGATACATCAGCAGAGTTGTTCCCTTTGTTTCAAACTGTGGTCTGAATCCAGTGAACCAGGAGGATGTGTTGAAAATGGCCTGCATGGATCTAAGCTCTCAGACACATGAATCTGTCACTGTTTTGCTTTCGGACAAATCCAATAGGAGAGCTTTCACTCTGAGCCAAAGTACTCGTTAGTGCAGAGAGATCTTGGACATCCTGTATTATAAAGTTCAATATAACTGGTGATGTACAGTAATAAAAGAGTCAATAAATGGAGCGATGGCATCGAGCCACATCTGTTGCATTTGTTGAGCTTGAGGATTTGTTTGGCGATGGAAACGTCAACACTACCAGACAAACAGTCTTAAATCACTTGTCTCATCCATAAACACACCAGAAATCAAAACGATACATGTGAAATAAAAAAAAGGGTGGAAATAATATATGACTTCTGTGAAAGCCAACAGGAAAGCTTTCAAGAAATCACTGGGCCAAGTGTAAAGTTGATACAGTTTTGGTCAATAACCTCCACCTTGGTCGACAGCTGCTCTATTAAACTCGGACTTTCATGCTTTATAATATCATCACTGAAGTATTAGGCATTTTTTTTGGCAAAAAAACGTGGGGACAAACATGAGGCCTGACAGAGGAAATCCTCAGACAGCTGTTTCTGTTTTTTTTTTTGAGCATCTTCTCTCACACCCTGCCCACAAGCAAAGTCAGATCATGGTCTTCTGCCCAGAAAAGACAAGGTTGCCTGCTTTCCGGACTGCAAGCCAGAGATGATGACCTCAGTCCTAATGAAGACCAGAGAGTGCCTGGTTATGTCCTTCATCAAATGTGTCACACACACAAATCAATATTTAACTGTGTTCACTCTCCCAGTATTAGAGTCAAAGTGATCTGAACTTCACCTGGGACCTGGAATACCTACTTTGCTAAAATAGTAATTTCTCTGTGATTACCCGTTGGTTTTGTTTTTTTAAGAGACCCTGTGTGGTCCATTGCTCTCCTTCAAAAGGATACAGCTCCCCCTATTGGGGTAAATCTGTTGTGCAGTTTTGGTTAACCTATAATTAGCACATCTGTGTAGTTTTACTGTGATTTTGCCAGAATAAACACTGAAGCAGGGCGTCTTGCCCAAATCGTCCATGTGGCAAGAATAAGCAGTTTGATGGGAGTGCTGTCCCCTGCTGTTTCTTCTGTGATTACCACTAAAATTCCCAGTTAAATGCACTGGTGGCAAAGGATTTTTATAACTGGAAAGAAAAATGGATACTTACTTTTAAAGCCTCAGTGCTTTGTGGCTGAAGTTGCGAAACACCTAATGATCCGGGCACGCCTAGAAAAATGAACACAAGCTGTTTTCTGCAAGCTGTAGTTTCCCTGGTAAACACACCAACCACTTGGGCTGTCACAACTGCAGTGTCTCAGGGCTCGTTGGGTAGAGCAGACAGGCCGGGTGGCGGGGCAGTGGCAGGGCGGCCCGGCGGCAGTCCGCCATCAGCAGTGCTACTGTGTGAGTGCACGGTTTGAGTCAAGCATAGAGATAGCCACCAACGAAGCCAACCAATCACAGGTGGAGTAGGGTGGGATCCATAATAACTCTCCACTGACATGTCCTCTGATGCTTGATGCTACAGTATGTTTTAAAATGTTGAAATCAGACATGGTGGTAGGCAAAACGCAAAGAAAGATATTTGTTTAGATTAGTGTTTCTGAATTAATGAAACCTTTGATGTTATAATGTAAAGACACACTCAAGCCGTTAAAATATAGATCTGAATGATCCAATTATCGACTGATCCATCAAACTTCTTAGTGTCAGAATCCATGTACATTTCAAGCCTCTACAGTTACTTTGCTGCATACAATAGCTGATAGAAACAACAGACAAACTAACAAAAATAACATTAAGGCTGAATAAACCAGAAAATGTCTCTTAATCTGCACATCCAGTTCCTTGTTCCAGAGACTATGTTGATTCATTGAGACCTGAGATCGCCTAGCAGGAGCTAGGAGCTGTAGTACTGTGCAGGTTTGCTTGAGTTCATGCACAACTCATTACAGAGATCATCGCTCTCTCTTCCAAGTTAGCCTCAGAAAACAAGTCTCTGAGCCATAATATTCAGATTTAATTTTTCTTTTTATTCTTAGCATTACTACATCATGCTACGCTGTTCCAAAAACACTGCCGGACAGCAACGCCCACCAACATGTGTTCAAAGACAATCTCTCCTGAGACAAACACTCCTGAGATCAATCACCTGCCATAAAAGGGGGAAAATTTAGCCACATCACCTCCACGTCCACTTTGATCCACCGAACAGGTTCTGAGATCACAAGAAAACCGAATTCTTCAACTGACGATCATCATCTGGATGAAGATGTTAGGAAGTTGAGGCAGCGAGAGTTCAATTCACAACACACCCTGTTTGTGATTCACCAAACAAACACAGCTGCTGTTGGACGATAGCGTCCAGGAAGCAATCCAGCCTTAACACTGTTGCATAGAACTGTGAGTTCACCACTGAAAACAAACACGAATAGATTTCCTTCTCTCAACCTTCCCCATGTAATTGAATTAATCAGTATAATGTTAATTACAGGTTTGTGCATACACGATTTTGAGTTGTGGATCACGATTAAGTCTTCCACATTTTCTCAGCAGATTTGTTGTTGTGGTGCAAAGAATTGTCCATAAAAGAGGACATTTGCCACACAAATTGGACTATACATCAATTACCTTGTTGTTCATTTTCTCTCTTTTTTTTTCTCTCAATTCCTTTTCATTTTCAGCCCATGTGAAAGTAGTTGCAGCTGTGTTGTATAAAGTACCCAAAAGTCATACTAAAAGTAAAGATTTTGTGATAAATATTACTTCGGTAAAGGTGAAAGTCACCCATATGAATAGAACCTTAGTAAAAGTACCTGATATTAACTGTACTTAAGTATCAAAAGTAATTTTCTGGCAATAAATGTGCTTAATTGTACATATATGTCCATGCACATTGTACACCATGGGTTGGCCAGTTATTGTATTTGATGTTAAGCACTTTTTTAACATAATCTCTCTTTTTTTTAATCTGATTGCTGACAAAATAAATACATTTAAAATGTGTTACTTTGACTCTGATAATCTGATCTGCAATCTGCAAACTAATTAATCACTTATGTTATCAAATAAATGTAGTGGAGTGAAAGTACAATATTTGCCTCCACAATCAGGCAGGGTGGAAGTAAAAAGTAGTAGAAAACTGAAACCCTTGAGTAAAACTCAAGATTGTACTTAAGTACTGTACTTGAGTAAATGCACTTCCCCTCCGCTCGACTGCCAATGTTCTACTGGAGCACCTAGCTGCTGAAGTGCCAGATATTTCCCTCAGGAGTTGGTGGAGAACAAAACAGAGCTTGAATTATGGGCTTACATTAGTCATTTAACCAGATGCCAGAAACATGATTCTCAATGAGTGTAATGTTGCTCAATGGCTAATGGATGGGTGAATTGTCAGTAGCTTGCAAACAGATGCAACGTAACTTCATGATGTCATAATGTGTTAATGTTGTGTTTACAGGCTGTGACGCTGCCCCCACGTGGTAAGAATCCACTGATGCAGGTTTAATAAGCCTTTTTTCTGGTAAGAAATACTGCATCAAGTCAGCTGAAATCAAAACAAAATGAATCATCTTAACATAACTTAAATCAAAAATGATCTCCGTCTACTTGAGCCATCACTGTTCAGCATATACTATAATGTATGTTTCATGGGACTGTCAGAATCAGCTGCTAATTTATTTTGTTTTGGGGTAGAAAAAGTAAAGTAAATCGAGAAGAACAGAGAAGATTTACTGAAATAAATCTTTGAAGCACCTGCTCTTGTGGTTTATGGTGCGCGATCTTTGTCCTCTTTGATTTACTCTGCTTCAACAACCTGCTGTTGAGTCATCGTCTGGCCCCCTCAGGCTAAACTTGATCCAGGATCCTCTGGCCGGCTCTCATTTGTTCGCCTCACTATTGGACGAAGCAGGTGTATGAATCACCACGCGGATCTCTGATTGGCTGCATCGGCTGTCCGTCTGTTTGCCTTTTTGCCCTTTTGGCTGAATATCATATAAACTCTTCATGTTTGGATTTTTAGTGAGGTAAGAAAACGCCATTCCTCTGGAAATGATCCCCCTGGCAAGAGAAGGTCAACTGTGAATGTGATCACTGAGAGTGAAAAGGGAAGTTACATCAGCCCTTCAATAAGCCAGGTTAGTGAATTATGGTCAATCATAGTCTGAGACTTCCACAAAGCCCAATGAATGTGTAGCAACGGCGAGCGCTCGCTTTGGCTTGGTGAAGTCAACTACCGAACCTGCCGTCTCCACAGCCTCGGATTTACTGGGAGAATTTATCAAAGAAGACACATTTCTAACACACCCAGTGTTTAGCTAGCTAGCATGCACGGTGGGATCTGTGTTGCACTTAACAGCATTATAGTTTGGTCAAGTGAGGATTTTTTTCATGTGGGTAAGAATGCATGTGTGCATGCGTGCTTTAAGTCTGCCACTAAATACAGAACCAGAGTTAACAGGGTCAAACAGGCTTCTGGCAACTGCCGAAGCCAATTTTTTGAGCCTGTAAGCCTCCTTTATCCCAGTTTACCCTCTGCCTCAGTGTAAGGAAGTTACTAAAGTTATTATTTTAATCCCACAAAGCAATTAGCCTGCACTTTTTGTCTTGGCCTTTTTGTATTCCTTTCCAAACATCAGTCATCACACAAAAATGTGTGAGTGATGCAACAGATATCCGTCGTAGTGAAATCCAGGCTGACAACGGATCACATATAGTCGGTTAATGGGGTTTTCCCCCCACTCACTACTGCTGAGCTCGCTGGAAGCAAACCGATGTTAATCACAAGCTAAAATGAAGCTTTAATGATGCATGAGGGGAACTTTGGTTGCTCTATCAGCAAAAAGCAAGAGGATATAATAGAGAAAATAAATTGATGTGGATGGTCTGTGCAACTTTTCTAGCAGGACAAAGCCTTCACAACACACACAGTCCTGCTCAAGGAGACTTTATGTGTCTGTATGTATGTGTACTATGAAAATATACTCTGATAAAAGATGAGTAATTAAGAGAGCGGCAGAAATCTTTTCAATCACTTTACATCACAATATGTGATATAATGTGCTTATTTGGGAATCACGGATTAACTTACGATATGATCACGATACATTGCCCACAATAACGATGGTATCACGATACTTGATACATTGAAAGACAATCATCCCGCCCCTGAAGAGCAAAAAGAAGGAATTATATATTAAATCACTGCATTGTGCTGTCAGTTTCACAGAATTTGACAAGTAAAACAACTGAACGATGTACAAAAAAGTGCATACAGTCGTACCTCAACGCCAGTTTAACACAAACTGCAACTTGGGAACTCTTGTCGTTTTAATATATTATGGTCCTTCCGTAAAAAAAATATCACTAGTGAAAATGAAGCAGTGTCTACACAGGTTTAATCCACGAGGAGTTCGGAAGTCGTGACTCTGATGAGTCACATTGCTGCTGGAATCTGGTGAGAGTACCTGCATGTTTTCCTAAAAACAACAAAATATGGTGCTTTCTCTTGCAATATGATACTCTGCTATACCAATATTTTGTCCCACCTCTCCCCACAGTTGAAAAGAAATACTATTTTTATTTTAGTGAGGCAATAATGGTTGATATTCAGATGTAGAAAATAGTGGCACAACACAAATTAAAGCACACTATTTTATAATAAACACTCAGTTGCCACTCAGCGAGGTTTTCTGAAACTCACACAGTTCTCTCAGTCTTTTGGCACAAGTGTGAAGTCCTTCCCGTGACTCTGTTTCCTATAGTCTTGGCCACTATGGCTCTCTTGAGATGACGTAAAATGCTTTGCTGGTTTAAAACTAATATTGTTGTATGGGATTTGCAAGGAAATTAGGGTTTTGCTTGAAGCCTACGGGGCCCTTCGGCAAGCCGTTCCCAGTGAAAAGTGATCTTATGGAGGCTTCAATCATCTTTATGCCCTTTAAGATGAACTCTAGTTGTTGCTCTTAGGTTGTTTTCCACGAAGAAGAGATCGCGAGTTTACAAGAGAATTAAAATGCTATCGTGCGTTGCAATCAGATCATGATTGATTTCAAAATACGACTTCTCTGCTGTGTACGCTGACAAATAGACGTGAATCACACAACACAGATTGTTGTGGCTTTATGTTGGTGGTGTCAGCATTCGTAGTCACTAGTGGTTATATTGCTCATTTGCTTCTCAAACCGCGCATTACGGAGTGGCTGCTACTTGCACTTGAATCCTGGTGTCTGTTTTCGCAACAGCACAAGAAAAACACAGCGCTGCCATGATCTCTCACTCGACTCTCCACATCAATCCCCAGTGTGGACTGCTGATGCCTTTCTCTCTCCATATGACTCTTATTAGCTTGATATGAAAACCCGGCTTCATCTCCATTCTCATGGTCGAGAGCCATTCGCACTGTGTGTGATTTTCAGCCTCCCATCTGCAGTCTTTTCTGCTGCCTCAAATGAGTCCCTGACCAACAGGCCACAAAAAGACTTATTTGTTTTGGATGTACAGTAGAGTGGTTTTGCACAACCCTGGTGTTCAAATAAAGCCTGTTTGATAGTTATGGTGTGAAACCTGGAGCAGATTTATGTCTATAATAGCAACGGTAGGCTAAATGGAGATCTTGGATGCCATTTATATTCAGTTGAACTTTTCTCCAAGGTCAGAATTCTTATTACATTACAGCGTACTATCAATGAATGTTTCTCATAGTGCTGCCATTAAACCGAACGACCTGCAGTTCGTTTGAAGTCTTTGTTGCATTGTGAGCTGCTCAAGGAGCCATTGGGAGGGAGCCTTCTGGATAAGGTGTCCTTGCACTGTCAACACTTTAAGAAATCAAAGCCTCCCCGTCCCATCCTGTTTGAAAACGCCCTCATGTTTTCAATTTCCCAGCGAGTGGTGGACTTTTGACTCTTTTCACACACACAAAAAAAAAAAACCCTTATGCAGAAGTCTCATGCAGTATGTTTGAGCCTGCCGAGCTGCTGACATGTGCACCGGCTTTAGCTTTCACAGCTAATGTCACCCGGCCATCACCGGTGATTATGTAGCAGCAGGCGTGAAAGACCACTGCGGTGAACTTCTCTGTGGCGTGTTATCTGCCGCTAATTAAATGCTGATGTTAACGTTAAATTTGTCCCAGTTTACATTGTTATCGAACAGCATTTTGATAAATTGCTGGGGTCAGATGCAGAAAGTGTCCCATTGCTTCTTTTACTTCTAGCTCTGAACCGGTCTTGTATTAGCAAGCTAATCTTAGGTTTGTCAGTTTGTTTAGTTAGCTGTAGCATTCCTTTTTAAAAAAAATCTTCCCAAGTTACATTATAATTGAACTGCATTTTGATAAAATTTTGGATCACATGCATCGACTGTGTCCCATTTCCTCATTTACTTCTCCCTTCTAACTGCTCATGTTGGTAATCTATTGTTAGCCTTGTCAGTTAGTCCAGTTAGCTGTAGGCTAGCAGGAATGAAAATCTTCCCAAATTCGCGTCATAACTGAGCGGCATCTTGATTCAAGTTCCAGGTCAGACTTCTGTTACGGTTACTTCTTACGGTCATGTATTAGCAACGTTAGCTTCATCGGTTTGTTAGCTGGAGCATTTGCACAGCGCTAAATATTTGTTGCTGAGTCTAAATATTTATATTTAGAATATTTATTTATTCTATTTTTTTGTGGTGTGACCTATTTTATTTTAGTATCAAATCCCCACTTGAATAAGGCCAAGTTAGAACTTATGCACAGCTGAAGCAACTAGCTTCCGATCCACAAAGAAGCTAACTGCATTGCACCACAGTCTTTCTACACCACTGCCAGAGCGTAAGTCGATACCTGTGTCTCTTCTAATTGATACTTTCTGAATGATTCGTAAGCGGTGGTGGAAACTAGTGAGTCTAGAATAAAAACTGAGAAAAGTCTGACAACACAGACTCTTGTGGTTTCGCCTCATGCAAACACTTATTAGCTGCAAGTTGCTCCGTCCTTACGATTCTACCAGAACGACTCCGACACTGCCTCGAAATCTCTTAACCACGGACGGTGTCATCTACCCACATCTACGGCACACTTTAATATCCAATCTGTACAGCTCCCCGGCTTCACAAGAACCACATGGTCGCGTGGTTGCTGTTTGATATGTGTTAAGGCTGAAGCTGACCATTTTGAAGTTCCCTATTCAGTATATCCGTACCAGATGGGGCCGAGCCAGGCGATGCAGACTCCGAGGCTGTCGACTTCGCTCAGATGCAATTTGCAAGTGAGACGTTTCAGAATGAGCATGATGGATGTGTTTTCCCCGCTGATGCTTAATTTGACACAACTGTTTAAAAAAAAAAGCTGTGTACAGCCCTGCAGTGTCACGAATATTTCCCTGCGCTTGACTTTTAGAAGACAGTATGGAGGATGCACTCTTTCCTTCTGTTTGTAGGCGGATGTTCTCACCTCTCACCTTGATTCGTTTCTAAATAAAACTTGGTCTAATTTTGTCAGAGAGAGCAGGGAAGGCACGTGAGTGAGGAAAAAACAGGGAGGAGAAAGGTGATGCTGAAAGGTGACTCCATGTGTGTGGTCTCCCCGTATCAGATGCCCTATAGGGAGACATGCACGCACCATGTTGATATTCAAAAGCCTTGGATGTTTGTTTAAAGTGAGTAATTGATACTTGCCACTGGAAGAATTTCCCCCAATTTGGCACCGAGTGTGAGAACAAGGGGAGTCCAGTTTGCCATGTCTGCATGCTGTCGGCATGTGTTATGCTACGGGAAATACGCTGGCCCTGGTCCTCCTGCTTCTTTGGAGTTCACTGCAATGGCAGCACCAGACCACACATACTGCCACTTTTATGGTTTTCGGCTGAGGATTCCTACTGTCGCTGCCAAATTGCCTATTATTGAAACTTTCAATAAACAAGCAAAGAAATGTAATGCCTTTGTTTGGTTTGGAACTGCAGTTGAAACACTTTAAGACCAGTTTTTAGGACACCAAAGAATGAACTATTTGAGGAGAGCACAGACATCTCAGATTGAAAATATGAGCTCTTACTGGAAGGCCTTGGAAGATTAGTAGCATTCCCTTGAAATGCTCCCTAACTGAATTACTTTCTGAATTCATCTTTTGAATTACTCGCTCCTTCAAACTGTCTTCCCAGCCTATTGAGAATTTGTTGATCACTGCTCCATTGAAAGAAACACTAAAGTGGTTATGGCTTCTCTGATCTCAGCCTCTTTGACACCTTAAAACACGACATGAAAAAGTGCACTAAAGGGGCTTAGCCGCGGCAGGATTCCACCTCAGCTGTTATCTTTGCCAGCATGGCGCTGCCTCAGAAAAGGGAGGATCTTTGCACTTTGTTTTGATTGCCGCTACTTACACCGCCAGCATCTCCTCTCATGCGCAAAATGGTGCTTGAATATCATTTTGATCATTTCATTCTTCTCCTTTCAGCTGCCCTCATTCTTGTGTCAGTACAAAGTGTGGGCCCTAATCCTTTAATGAATGTCTTCTTCTGGGGCTTCACATGGCAGCACATTCCAACCTCGGGACAGTGAACAGCTGGATGACTGCAGCGCAGGGTGTTTTATTTTATCCCGCATTGTCAGATGTTCGTGTTTGCAAAAGGGCAATTTGTCTGCGTAGATATCGGGGATGACAGCCGAACGGGGATGAATGGAGGTGCAAAGTGGAGCCCTGCACACGAGAAATTAGTTTCAGAACGGATATCAGTTTAGCAACGCGCTCGTTTCTGCTCAGGAAAACCTGCACTGGAAACTTCCCTTTAGTATTTTTGCGGGTCTGGGTGACTTACAGCATACTTGACAGTTTCATTTGAGAGTTCATTTGAAGATTTGGTTTGATTAATGTAGGCGCACATGGAAAAAAAAAAGTACCATCATATTCTACTCTACTAGTTGAATGATTGCTTCCCCAGTTATATGGACACAAGTCAGGGTAAAAGTTATTGCGGAGAACTGTACTGCAGTAAATGTAAATCACTTGTGTAAAAAAAATTTTTTATCCAAAGCCCTGTTAACTGACACATCAGCAGCCACAAATCATTTTGGGGTCAAAATTTCAACATAATTTTTCTATTTCAGAAGGGCCTTTGAAAATAAAGTTGATGCATCATCATCAGCTCACGGTTTGGGAAGGTTTCAGTTTTATCAACAGATTAAATGCTTCACATCAGTGGCAGACTGAGGATGTTTGAGGGGCAGGGGCGAAAAAACATAAAAAGGGCACCAGCTGTATGTGGTGGGGCAGTAGCACCAAGAACGTTGTGATATATTTATAGTGAAGAGAGGGCACTTCAACATGCTTTGTCCACTGGAAGGACACCCTAGAGAGCACTTATATTATATACTTATATATACACTCATATTTTATCTACCATAGGGCCGTCCAAGAGGGCACGACCGCTCCCCCTGCAGTCCGCCAGTGCTTCACATCAAATGTCAGACCTCATGATACTCACTACCTGAAAATATCAAAATTGGTGTTAAATTTGTTAAAGATAACATTAAAAGTACATAATTTGAAAATTCAGTACAGTTCACCATGTTATGGCATCTGACTTGAAGTTAGCCATGCCACGGATAGGTAGCAGCACGTAATGTTTTTTCAAAACACGCCTCCAGAAACGTGTTGAAACTTTTATGAACGTATTTTCCAAAAACTCGGTCGCAAAGATTGACAAAAACACTTCCATCCATTCTTGTGAAACCCCAACAATATACAAAAAAGTAAGTAGATTATATAGGAAATTGCAATAAAGTGGTCAAATTTTGCATCAGCTCACGGCCTCAACCTGTCGGACATTACCGAGAGCGACCGCACCGACTCCTTATCTTCTCTCCACCTTGTCCTCCAACCAAGATTTATTCGTTCTCCCCTTAATCACAGGTGCAAAAACAAACAACCGTTGCCATAATCAGCAGGGAGGATGTACTTTGCACATTCTTCTCGTTCTTCTGCACGCTGCAACCCTGAAGTTAGTGGTCCTCGAGGTCATCTAATCTGTCATTTCCAATCTCCCTTTCCAACTGCCGTCTTTATCACCCATTCATACAGTATGTGTCCATGACCAATGGTACAAATGCTGCAGCTTGGCAATGCTAGAGTTTCTACAGAGACATTCACAAGGATAAAACTGCAATTAATTACATCATCCTCACGGGTTAGAGGGGCCAGATAATTGTCCCCTCACTGCAAAATTACATCCCAATAATAGCTCCCAAGGTAGTGTTAGTGATGCCAAATAACACAATCAGAGACTCTCACAGTCCAGAGGGGCACGCATTTTGTGTTTGTTCAGTCTCAGTTGTAGATAAGACGGTGGGAAATTCATGGTGCATGGACAAGGTTAGAAACACAGCAGATTGCTTATGGCAGTCATCCCCCAGTGTTCGAAAAAATACCTCATCAGAGAGACACAAGCGTCAGTACATCACAACATTGAAGACTGTCTGTGGCTCAGAACAGAAATGTCTCCAAACATTTGATAAACATCTGTAATTCAGTAGAGTTCAGTGTGCTCAAAATGAACTATGTCATACGAAAGACTAAAGAAGTGCGTATCCCTGCTGGGATGGCCACACTCAAAGTCGAGGCCTGCTGTTACAGCTTCCTCCTGGCTTCATCTCACCACCTCCTCGATTTCTTTTCTAAGAACTCTCTTTTTTTAATGTCTTTTTAGGCTTGACTCATGAATCTTACAAATGGGGATAATGGCGGGTACTTTGGGGCAATTTCCCCTCGAAGGTATTCGTGGTGTCGTGTTCACATGTGCACATGAAAACTGAGAACCATTGTCGAAAGGACGCCTTTAAAAAAGACTGTGATATTGGGTTTGGATGGTGTTTGACGTTTCACATTGATCAGTTCAATTTAAGCGCACTGAAGCCTTTATATTAACACAAGAAACACTATTCATTCTTATGAGTTATGACTTTAATATGCTATATTTTTACATCACAGGTTGAAAGTTTACACACACATAAAGTTGTTGTACATCTGTTGCATATATGTCCGTCCTGGGAGAGGGATCCCTCCTCTGTGGTTTCTTCCATCCATCCATCCAGTCTTCATTATAATTAATCAATTATAGGGGCTAATTTCACAAATCATAATTTGCTCCAAAAGGCTTTACAATCTGTTGTTTGACCTCCCATACAGATAAGGAAAAACCCATTAACAGGGAACATGGAAGAAACCTCAGGAAGAGCAGCATAGACAGACATGTATTAGAAGTCATGTAAACAGAATAAATCAACAAAAAATGACAGTCTATACAAATTGTGATGACAAATATACATACAGTATATACATACACAGATCATAAAACATAAAGCATAAATAAAACTGAGACCCAGCTGGCTTTAATGTTCTGTATGATTATAGCTATTTTGGAGAGAATGGAAATCTTTCTCCCTTCACTTTAAGAGCCTCAACGATGGGGTGTCCTGTCTTGACTTGGAGGAGATTAAGTACCTTCTTATCTGCTTTAAATTATAACGTATATGTATATATTTTGTTGATTAATGTGCCCCTCTCGAGTGTGGTTTAATGTACAGTTTATTTTAACTACTTTTTAAATCATGCTCATTGGATTTTCCCAGGCTGTGACTACGTACAGCGGCTGTGGACACTATATATAAATGTATAATGGCATGCATGGACATGGACAGTTATTTTCTTGTATACTTGTGTGTAAAAATATGTTTTAGCACTTTACAGCAACACCTGCAATCACTCCCCATTTGCTACCTTATGAACCACCGTCCTATTTGAGTGCCCAAATTTGAATTGTATGATTTATGTGTATATAATGGCAAATTAAGAATTATAGCAGCACAAGAAGTCTAGTTTAGTTCAGTTTAGTTTATTTATTTGACATGGACATACCAGTAACATTGGAGCTGCAACATACAGCCGTGCACAAGGTCCAGGTGCACTGCGGTGCACTTAGCGTTTATAGCAAGATGCTAATTTGCAACAGTTCTTTTAAAAGTGAAAGCTAGAAAGAAGAAAAGAAAAGCAGAAAGACGAACAAAAATACAATACAGTACAATTACAAATGCAGCACAGGTATAAAAATACACTACAGGTATAAAAATACAGTGCTATAACTACAATTACCAACAGAATGTGAAGAAATAACAGTTTAGACATTATTTCAAAACCATATATGTATTGTGTCGAGGAGATACCTACTGAAGTTAGCGTGCTAACCAGCTAGCCCTGGGCCTGAAATTGTCTTTCTCCAAATGGTCCAAAGCTCCTGTCAAAATGATTTAAACGCCAACACTCCCCTGGTTGTCTGGCTAGCTGCACTGCTAACTGAGCTAACAAGCAAACAGTAGCACAGTAGTGCAGACATGATTGCATAAACTGAATACAGTTAGCAGCAGTTAGCAGTGACTCTGGCGATATGCGGCCCCTATTTGAGTGGAGTGTTAATTCAAGGTGGCCAATTCTTACACATTCAACACTGCTGTTAGAAATGTTGTGTTTTTCATGCAGAGAGCAGTGAGTGATTGAGTGAGGGGGTTGTTTCGGGCGTGTTCTGAGGATTTTTTTTACAATTTCGCAAGACATTAATCAGCAGATATTACATCATCAAATGCTACAAGTCCTCTGTGAAAATAGAGGATTATCTGGATACCACAGCTTTACAAAGTTCCTTACCTTAAGTCTTGGTGTAACAAAGAAAAGGAGTGAACAGGAGGCACCAACATTTCTTTATCCAACATTAACCTCTTGACATCAGGGAGCCGTGTTGGCTTCCTCCCCAGCATTCCTTTTCTCTGATACCTCCCAGATGACGGCTTGCACCTGTGAGACGCCCACCAATCCACCAGTAAATAGGCCCTGGGAGTAATTGTCATGCTACCAGTGTTTTATAATACTCACTGACAGATGTGGTGAGAACAGCAGCCATATTTACTGAAGTACCGGCCCTTTAAGTGCAGCTCGTGATTCTCAGATTGCTTTACTCTCTTGGCTTCTCAACAGAGTTCAACTGAAGATTTCTTTGTTGTTTCACATATGTCACGATATAAATACAGTTATTTTCCATTTCCACGGTAATACCTGCACAAGTTATGCCTTTACAGGATGTTCCACCTGCACAACTGGCTCCATAAAAATGTAAATATCGGCCACGGGAGCTGTGAATCGCCTTTAATTTGAGCCGTTCATTCTCCGATGCACAATGAATTCAAGCCGGCGAGACACTAAACTCCTACAGCTTCTGTAAAAGTCGGCGGTTTGAGTGTGCTCTATCAAAAATACAGTACGGCCTCAGACATACCACAGCGTGTATTTGCTGTAAAACGATAATGGAGAGAACAGAAGTACACGCGCCGTCTCTTCCGTTATCAATCTGTCATCCACCTCTCATTGTCCTCCAGCCCAACCATGTCTTTAGCAGTTAGCCGCGCAGTCATTTTTTCCCCAAGTGAATTATCGCTTTACATTTACTGTGCGGTGTCTTTCGAGGCTCTTGAGAACGAGGAACGCATTGCGATCTCATGGAAACTTGATGCGGAAGCCAACAGGGAAGAGAGGGCTCGAGAGTGGGGAGAGATACAAAGACGATTTTATGGCTGATCAGGGGGAGATTGCCTGTTGTAAGACTTTTTAAGAACCATGTCTCCTAATCTTATACCCCCCAGTCTACAATAACCAGCCATTCCCAGAGTGCTATATATCCTGTTTGGATTAGTTCATGAGCTATAAAGACATTTTCTCAGTCTAAAAACCAGCTATGTGAAACGCAGACTTGCAGCTACAGCAGGAAGAAGTATTATCATTTATTTTTCTGATCCTATCAGTAGTGGTGGTAAAGGCAAACACCCCTCTGGTATGGTGCTGTGAAATGAAAAAGTTCTTTGGCCTGACACCCACGATAAGATATGATTCAACACGTGGGCACACTGCTCTTATTGATGTCATGTTACTGAAAATATATCTTCTCAGCTCCTTCAGCCAAGCCTGGATCATCACTCGGGCCAATGTTTTCTTTGTTTTCAGGCTCGCAGCCAATATAATGTAGTGTAATGCCGGTGGGTTGCTAGGCAGGCATCTTAATGACCTTCTATATTCATTCTTGAGAAAAGACAGAAGGAGCATCAAAGCAAAAAGCCCCTCCATCTTGTATCTTCTCCATGCGGAATAAAGTTGAACTCGTGTGTTTTTCGGTGTGTTTGTGGTTATGTAGCTTCCTGGACTGAAACTGTATCTTTACAGACCTACCCACAATAATGACCTCTCCCAGTGAGCTTTTTTTCTGAGATATACTCCCGCAGGGACGACAACATTTAACTGGCAAATTAACAATGAGAAGATCAACTTTCCTTGTAATTAATTTCTGTGGCATTTTTACGGGCACTTACTTTGGGGTATTAGGTCACAGTTAGTAAAACTTAAAGGTAAGTGTAATAGTCTCAGAGGGGTCTTTGGTGAGGGGAAAAAAACGGATAGAATCTTTCGAAATGGAAAGTTTTTAAGACGTTGCGCAGCTTCTTGGTTTTGTTTGTCTTTTCATGAGCTTTCCCCTCAAAAGTTGAACCCAGGTTGTCGGTATTTATCTGGTCATTCTATCTACCGCAACGTGTCATGAGCAGAATGAGCTTAAAATTATAGATTGTAACGTCTTACATGCAATAAATGGCATGCAGTGTAATGCAATAGAGTCACATTGATGCAAGTGGATGTAAAACATATTACTCGGTCTCGGTAATGGATATGAGATAGTGCAAATGAAGGGGAGCAAAAATGTGGGATGTGTTCTTGGTAGGTATTTGTGGGTAATATTAGGACAGCATGACAATTATTTAGGATTATAGATCCAATAATGCAGTAAATCTAAGATGTCAGATAAAGCAAGTCCAAGAAATACGTCCAGTAAAAATCATTAAATGAAATGAAAAATCCATGAATAAGTCCAGTATCAGTTTTTCCTATACCTCATGTCAAAGCTGGCAGGGAATTCACTGTGACTTTCACCCTTTTAAACTGGTTTTGTTTCAGCTTTTATTGAATTTATAAGCTTTACTTTCAATGTTACACAGTAACAGGAAAAAAAAACTATGATCTATAAAAATTCTTAATGGTGCAATATGTAGGAATTTTTGTTTAAAACATTAAAAAAACAATTAAAGCTATCAACATAATGTGAAGAACAGTTAATAATTTTGATGTTATGTCAAAAACATCTGCGTTGTGTTACAGAGATATCCACTGAAGTTAGCATGCTAACCAGCTACCCCCGGCCCATCCGGTCTTGTAATACCACTTTGTACCACAAGAGGTTCTGAAGGCCTGCTTGTTTGAGTGTTAATCGACAGGCAAACAAGTCTTACATATTGCAGCTTTAAACCCAGCACATATCTACTTTTTCACATATATTTCTGCCATTTATAAAAAGTAAATGTTTTTGCAGGCTTTGACTTTTTCAGATATACACTTACCATTTTTCTCGCAGAGAGTAAGAAGAGAAGATCGATCCCACTTGACGTCTGTACTGTAAGTATGTAGAGCCATCTAATTAGCCTGGCTTAGGATACACATTGGGAACAGGAGGGAAACAGCTAGCCTGGCTACGTCCAAAGTTGAAAAATCTACTTACCAGCACCTCTTTAACTGTTTCATTTATATTTCTGTTTTTTAAAAGATTTAAACAATGAGATCATGTGTGAATTAGTGAGCTTACCTTTGGACAGAACCAAGCTAGCTGCTTCTCTCTTTATGCTAAGCTAAGCTAACCAGCTCTCAGCTCTAGCATCATAGTTAATGCACAAACAGGAGCAAAAAAATGAATCAGCATTCCCTAAAAAGTCAAACTATCCCTTTAAGAGTGAAATAATGGTTTGGTGCATTATGGGGAGGACTGTACTTATTGTATATGTGCATATGAAGCTATACACAGCCCCTTAGCCTCTGTCCTCCCATATACTGAGGCTTTGATTCGTGAGACTAATCACATTTTTTCTCACAATAACATATTTTTTTAAAGCATGCTACGTTTTTCAGGGTTATGCCTGAGTTTAAGATTAGCATCTAATCTGATTTCAGCCAAAGAATCCTAACACAAGTCTGTTATAAATCTGTTCTCCAACCACATCTGTAGATATACTTGATCATAATAGAGAGGCTTCAATGGATCTGCCATGTGGAGCTAACCAACAACATACCTGAACAACCTCCAAATTTCCCTGGTGTCTATTTTTAACTCTAGGTCTCGCTGGATGTGCTTTTGCAAAAAGTAATTTTTGGAACATATGGTACAATTTAGAATTGGGACCATCAGACCAGTTTCAAAATGGGAGTGCAAACAGGAAATTTGGCTCCAGTTAGTGTAAAAATACTTTTAGTTTTTTGTTGTATCAGATGTAAGACCTTTACTCTCTCAGCAAAATTCTTGTTTGTCCATCAAAGGGTTGGATGAGAGAAAACAGTCCATTAAGACTTAAGATACTGAGTGAGGGGCTTAAATTATGATGAAAATAAGAAACGGGAGAAAAAATGGGTTATTTCTCACGGGGGTTATTCTTAGTTCCTCAAAGCAATACATTAATCATATGTCCTGTCACTTAATCCCTTTCAGTTGATTTTTATATACAGTAATAGATCTTTTCTGAAGAAGAAAGCTGGACGTGAAATCCAATTCTTTCCCCTTTTCTTTGTTGTAAATTCTTGGCAGTAAGCGGTGATTAAATTGGCGATTGCATGGTTGAGTTCATATAACCTTTTATGAGTGAAAGCATCCAAAACGCTGACAATCCAAGAGAGCTAATTGAGAAGGTGAAATGACAAAGAGCACAGAAAAAATAAAATAAATAAAAAAACACTCTTTCCCACCTTCATTCTGGTAAATCAGAGCCAGATGACGAGCTTTGCGCCCCTGACAACTCTGCTCACGGTTAGCAGCAGCGATGGAGGAGGTATGGAGGCACGCCGTGAAAGTACTCCATTACAAGTAAAAGCCGTGCATTGTACTTGAGTAAAGGTATGTAAGTATAATCAGGAAGTGACTGTTATACATTTATATCATTTGATTATTATTAATGATGAATTAATGTAAAAGCAGGATTGTACTGTTGTTGTTGGTTGAGATGAAGCTCGTTGTTACAAGAATGAACTGGCGATGATTATTTGCTCCATTCATTTTTAAGTTGACCGTCGCAACTGCCAATCAAAGTCCGAACCTTAAAATCAGGCAGCTGGAAATAAATTCAAATTATTCAAATATTAAAAAGAAAAAGCAGCGATTATTGGACAGTTTGTTAGTGAATTTTCTGTCAATCGATTAAACGCTTAAAGGTGCAATATGTAAGAATTGGCCACCTGTCAAATTCATAATCCAAACAAATTGGGGGCAGCATATCAGCATAGCTAACTGCTAACTGCTAGCTGCTAACTGTGGCTGCTCTTAGCTAGTTAGCTCAGTTAGCCGTGCAGCTCAGGGGGCTCATTCAGACTGGGCGCTCGATACCAGGCGAGCGTTCACACCGCGAGCAAAGGACAGGCTGACGCTAGCTGGCTAGCATGCTGTAACACAGTACACAGACTTATAAAAACTGCTTTTTATCCTGTTGATAATTTTAGGTAATGTTTCAACTTTTTTAATGAAAATTCGTACATGTTTCAGCTTACTTGCCTATGTATTTTTTTGTCCAAAAAATGTTATCTGTGAAATAAATAGTAACTAAGGCTCAAATAAATGTAGTGGAGTAAAACAATACGTCCCTAAGAATTATAGTGGAGTAGAAGTCAAAAGTGGCATGAGATGACAATAAGTAAACTACGAATCTGAACTAAGAAATGCAGGGCTGAGCTTTTGTCTCCCCCTTCTGGCAGAGAGAGTAATTGAATTTGCCATACACCTGTTGGCGCCATCGCTATGGTACCTCACCCCTTCAGCTGTGGCAAACCAGAAAAAATGCCATGAAAGTGCCCTCTTGGATGCCCCTGTGTTTGATAAAACATTATAATGTGCCCCCTTCCAGTTCACTATAAATGCATCACGACTTTCTGTGGGCTGGTGCCTCCCTGCACACAGCTGGCACCCCCCTGCACACAGCTGGCGCCCTTTTTTTTCTTCGCCCTTGCCCCTCAAACATCCTGAGCTGCTCATATAAAAAATTGAATAAAAAAAAAAAAAAAAAAAAGCCTTCAGGGGCCATTAATCAGGACCGAGACAAACCTGCTCCTCCACACAGTCACTGTTTCTCAGTCTGGGCAACAACTTTGTCAGATTATGCTCCCAGCAGCTCTGGCACTGTGCTCCCAGTCTGAAGTTACAATCTTTATGTGGGATCCACTCCCAGTCACATTTGAATATCTGTGATTGATCAACGCTGAGGGGCTGCGATTATGCAACACAGTGGTTTTATTTTCTTTGATATTTCAGCTCGTATTAGCATGATGACACATTTTTGACTCGAACATATCTGTAAAACCACACCATGTTTGCATCTGATGGCCTCCGGGCAGCGCGGCGCTCTCTGTGTGAGGCCTAACATTTGGAAGAGAAGCCGTGCCTGGGGATTAATTTATGTTGTTTGATTGCAATTGTAAGCAAACTATCAGTGAACCAGCAGACGCCTGAATGTCACAGCCACCCAGCATGTATGGGACACCTACCACTGCGGGGAAATTCATTACAGATATTGTTTACTTTCTGAGTCATGCTTTACAATGTGTGGGGTGGGGTGCGGCCCGGGGTTCACTGCGCTTTTTTCAGTTGCTTAAAGAGTTAAGATAAGCCTTTACTGGGTTTCTTTAAGAAGGAGCCAGGGTTTATCGTGAAATAACAGAGAGAGAGATTTAAGATCCCCAGTCGGCTCCCAGAATCAATTTTAAAATGAGGTACCAGTCTCGTTTACAGCGCTGTGAGTTGTAATTTTCTCAGTGTTTGATGGTTGACCTGCTGGCTGGTGAATCAGCGGTGTGTGTTGGTTTTCTCCTGAGTGGAGGTATGGGGTGAAGCCTGAACCCCACATTATAACATTATGTCATTAAAAGTAAAAAATGATAACAGATGTTAGAAAGAGGGAGAGAGAGCGGGCACTGAATGCTGCAGATCTGTCGGCTGGTGAGACAGATCAATCACAGACTGATTTTGGTACGAAGTCAGAACAATGAATACTTACTGTCCGTGATTGATGTCTTGCAAAAGAATAAAAAAATAAGACGTGAACAACTTATCTAAAAGCAGTTCTTGGCACAGGAGAAACGATTTTAGGATAAGCTAAAGGGGTAGGGGGATTCTTCTCTGGAAATTCCCTGATACGTTTCACCATAAACTCATTTCTAAACGTCTCTGGACAGTTTTATTTCCTGAAAAGAGGGAGGATTGCTCTTAGATCTCCATCTTTTTGTTTAGTAGCCCCGAATTCTTATCAGATCATAATGGATGGAGTGAAATCTAAGCCAGAAGCAGAGATTATGGCCGTCGTGGGACTTTCAAATTGTCAGACCCCGGGGTCTCTGCCTACATTTACAGCACTGATGAAAGAGCCGAGCCTTGTATGATCGATCTGATGTAATCAAGAGAGACGAAGATGTAATTGTCAAGGCTGAAAAGAAAATCCCTCTCAAGCATAAAAAAACGTTGCTGGAAAATGAAAAATAGAGTTGTCTTAAAAAACGCATTCACAGTAATTATCCAAACTGTCGAAAAAGCAACTGAATGAGGAAGCTTTGGGCAAAGTTGATTGCGAGTTTACAGTAAAACCCTGTATAATGGAGTGTGAGACTGCGGTTGGTAATGGCAGGTTATGTGCTGTGTTTTGGAGATTACAGAGGCTTCAGTCTCATCCTGAACTACCATCAACTTCTATCATTACTGACTCTTCAAATACACAGTCAGATTTGCAAACGTTTCATAGACAGTGCTCAGGAAGTCAGGATTTACACCTTTAATTGAAAATCTAATAAAACCAAAATCTCAACTCTAGTGTTGAAAGATATCTGCTGCATATGGCGTCTTTACGTTACCGCGCTGACAACAAACTGCCGGAGGCTACGATGGAGTCCTTGCAACTTGAATTTAGACAAACTCGCTCTGCTGTTTGACTTACCGTGACAGAGTGTTGCTTATGTTTAGCTGTGTAGCTGGTGGCATCATATATTTTCTCTTTGACGCCTCACGTACAAACTCAAATGAGCTGTTCTGAGACCATAAATACACCGTGTAAGAGCCGAGAGGGAGCAGAGAGGCCGCTGGCGTGTCGATTCGAGGTAGTCTGGAAACCTGTGAGACAGTTTGGCGATTCAGTGACAGCCCGCTAATACTGTGTCTGCATGGTTTGGCAAGGGACACAGCTGCAGATATTGACTTCTGATGTCGTTATTGACGACTCTTGTAAGAGGGTGTTGGATTCACCTTCCTCCTTTCATCTTTGAAGGATGTCATAAACCCGTATCCTTCTGGGATTTTGTTTGTTTGTTTGTTTCTCAGCCGTGAAACGTGCAGCAGGTCACCGTTTTCCTAAGCTTGTCGACACAGCCGGAGCGTGCAGCGCAGGCTTGGCGCCACTGTTTACAGAACATTAACATTCATCAGTGCGGATGCTCACATCGTTAGCGTTAAAGTGATCGTTACGGTGATCGTTACAGTGATCGTTATAGTGATCGTTCTTGGTGTGAGCGGCCCTTTAGACTGCCCTGCTGTCCACATGCCTGAAAGCTGCACAAAATTGAAATAGTGCACTGATTAGCCACGAGCATGATACACCCTGAAATCTAACAAGACAATACAAGAAAACGTGAAAAACTTGGAACTATTATGTATTTGGAGGTACCTTGACTTGGTGCCTATTAATGAAAAATGGATTCAAGCTCTATCTACATAACCAAGTGTGCTTAAACAGGGTCTTTTCTGAAACAACTTGCAGCTCAGCCCTGTGTATTACTCACCCACTGACTAGATATTCAGAAAAGAACATCCAGTAGCATGAAAAAACTTGCCGAGGTCACGGTAAGCACTTCCATCCTACCAAAAATAGCTATCCAGCTAGCTTACAGTGCTAGCAAGCCACAACTGGAAAGATACAAAAACATGTTCTGCTGTTGGACAAATGGCGGTTTGGCCTCTGTTGTGTTGTCATTATCATAGATCCATTTAATGGTGTTACAGCTGAAAGAAATACTATCACATCAACATGTTTAGCAGGTTTACAGTATACATTTGGCACATCTGAGTTCTTGAGGTTAATGGATCCAAAGAGTAAGTGAAAACATAATGCCATAAAAATAAAAATTATAGACTTGAGAAATTAATTAACATAGCTGAATTACTCAATAAAGCTTCTCAAGTGGAAATGTTATTTCTTATTCAGTCTTTGGACTTCTTTAATAGTAAAACGATAGTTTTTTAACGCAGGGTGGGTGTCTGTTTCCTATTACACTGATTATGTTTGTGGTGCTGAAAAGATAAAACTGAATTTAGACGTTAATCCGTGTAATAAAAGAAACATGTTAGTCACTGGGCTGGAGAAGTGGACCGTTGGACGGCCCGCAGCTTGACTACAAGGATGTTTGTTATTTGCCTTATGCAAACATAACCAAACACAGCTGATCAGCTCAGTTTACAGCCACAGTGAAACCACTATTTCATTTGGAAGGGAATACAAAGGAAATCGGATTGGGATCTGGAGATGGAGGGGTGAACAGTGGTGACAGAGGAAGAACACATCTTATTTTGTGTGTTTATAGATCCGATTTTGGCCATCTGGATAAATTAGATTATCTGAGCATTAAACAACAGAGAAACCAAACCAGCAACAGTTTGTTTAGAGGCATTTAATTTCACTGGAAACACCTTCATTAGAGAGAGGAGCACTTGCAGTTTCCATCAGGACATCGGTGAGGGCAGCTTGCCAAG
Source organism: Pagrus major (assembly GCF_040436345.1). Lineage (NCBI taxonomy): Eukaryota > Metazoa > Chordata > Actinopteri > Spariformes > Sparidae > Pagrus > Pagrus major. The sequence goes on along the minus strand of NC_133236.1, from coordinate 21,287,458 downwards.
TCCAGAACTTATTGTGGTGTGTTGGAGCATGTAGGGGGAATGTGAGAGGGGACTGCCCATATTAGTTTTTGTTTACAGTGACGACAGGATGTGGCTTGAAAACTATGCAATGTTTGTTTAAATATCATAGTGACTTACAGATTATAAATCCTACGTGAGCGAGCCAAGAGATCACTCTCACACGAGCAATTTCACTTTTTTTTTTGCTACTACATGACAAACAAAAACCTGCAGCGGGCCAACTGTTCTGGTGTGAGGGTGTAAATTATAGAGAAGCCGAGTTGTAGACGCAAGTAGATAAGCAGCCATTACTGCAGTCACACTTGTAAACCCACATAAAACACTGTAATGTATGGGCTGTAAAAGGATTTCACTTTTTAAGTGCCTTTGGCAAGAAATCTGGCCAGCACTTCCTGTAAAAAGCAGTCATACGGTGCAAATATAGTCATCAAATGCCATAAAAATAAAGGTTATAATCTACAAAACATAAACTTTCAATGGAATTCAGTCAATAACAGACAACTTGGCATGTTTTCTGTTGCTGTAATCAGCTGCTCCAATAATAAACTTAAAAAAGGGCTATGTTTGTGAAGATTCTCAGTCATCTAGGTCATTGAGTTTCTTGAAGACATCCTCAAGAAACTTAAGCAAGGGCTGATCGTCAGCCACCTCCACCCTGCTCTGTTGCTAACTATTACTTCTCCTGGCCAAAAGTTAACTTTTACAGTATCATGTGTTCATGTTTTTTGGGTTTTTTTTTTTGATTAACTGAAGGTTTCCATGTGATTACAAAGTAATAATTTGTGGATTTTGATAATTACCATGAATATTTGAAACTCAGACTGTGTAGGTCTGGCAGAAACATACGTTGATTCACCAATTTTGTCTTTTGTCTTGTCTTGTCTTTCACTGTCTATGGTTGGTTGGTTGGCTGGTTGGTTGATTGATTGGCTGGTTGGTTGGTTACTTGGTTGGTTTTATGGCTGGTTAGTTACTTGGTTGGTGAGTTACTTGCTTGGTTGGTTTGTTGGCTGGTTGGTTGGTTACTTGGTTGGTTGGGTGACTGGTTAGTTACTTGATTGGTGAGTTACTTGGTCGGTTGGTTTGTCAGCAGTATTACACAAAAACTATATAACAGATTTTTACAAAACTTGGATGGAGGATATATTCCCAGAATAGACCCCATTCATTTCTGGTATGGATCCGGATAATTTCTCAGGGAAAAATGCACGACTCTCGATTAAATAAATCAGTCGTATATTAGTGGCTGGTATCTATGAGTGAGTGCAATTTGATGCGGATCCAAATAAAAGTCTTGCTCTGGCAGATTTAAGTGTTTTATTTGATACTGGATTAGGCTCGATTGAATTAAAGGAGACTGTTGGGCCCTGGCTGAGGCATGCGCTCAACTGAAGTGTTCTGCCTCAGTTTGGAATGTGGGCACTACAAATGAAACTGAACCATCATGATTAAAGGCCCGAAGACTGTTATAACCTTTGCACATACAGTGTGTACACACATGGAGGATTCTGGGCCTGCTGTATAGTATAGCACACGCACACGCACACACACACACACACACACACACACACACACACACACACACATAGTGCGAGACGTAGAGCAGCCAGTCGCCTATGGAGCGCTGCCAGCCAAAGGAGTCATGAGGTCTCGTGCAGATTAATGGGGAGGAACAAACCAAACATGTTTCTCATTGACTTTGTGGACGAACTGCATGTCTTTGCTTCTGCTGGTAACTTGGCAACGCTGAGGCTGAAATATCTTGTTACTAATAGAGGAGTAATTACAGCGCTATTAGAGATGTACAAATTTCACTTTTTCCACTTTTGTTGAGTAATGTTGTATGTTAATGGACAAAAAAAAGTCCAGCAGTGCAGTTTTTCCTGTATCCAAGAGTAACAGTTCAGTTATTGTTAAAACTTAAATACTTTTCTTCGCTCAGGAAACTTTTGAGATTGTTGCTTTTGTCCAACTGCAGCAGACCAAAGATACTTTCTGAGTGCATTTCAGTGGTTCATCATCACCGGTAGCCTTGTGTCTGAGCAGCCATTATTGTTCACCAGTCTATGTTTAAAGGTACAATACACTCTCAGAAAAAAGGATAGAGTAGGAGTTCAGTTCTGTCCCCGAAGGTACAATCTTTACTAATGTAGTGCCAAATTTTCAACCTCCGGGTAACTATATGTACATTTTGAGGGCTGCAAAGGTACATATATCTTCTCAAGCAGTAAAAGGTACATATGTGTACCTTTTTTTCTAATTGTCCCCTTTCTAAAGGTCCATTTCTGTCCCCTTAATTTAGGGTACAAAATTGCCACCAGAGGTACAAGACTGGGCTCTTTACAGTACAAACCACACGGGTAAAAATAAGGGTACACCAGCAGGACCTTACAGGGTACTGCCCCAGTGACAAGCCAATGCCTTCTTCTCGGACAGTGTATGTAAGATGGAGCAGGTGGGAGCTGACTGATGACAGACCTCTGTCTCACTCCTCTCCCTCTTCACGCCTCCTATGTCCCAACTTGCTGTGTCTTTGTTGTCCCCCAGAGTCATATGCATGGACAGGGCCGTTGTAACTCACCTCAGTACTGTCACCAAACCGGCCTCCGTTTGTCTCCGAGCCTGTGTTCAGTTCAACTTTTGCCGTTTGGAGTAACATTCAACAGGTGGCCAATTTTTACATATTGCACCTTTAAAGGCCAAATCTTTTTTTTGGTGTAAGAGCTTCTGTTAAATCCAAACGGTGACATCTATGGTCCAATTACAGCCCATGTAGTTTAATGTATATTGCTCCAAATTTAGATGTACACCGTGACAATTGGGCACTTTAGAGCACTTCACATCAACTGCAGCTGGAGAATGGTATGCATATAATATTGTGTTTTATAACAATAAGTGGAACACATTAAAAAAAACTGTGCTGCTGTACACACCTGTTTAAAGATTGTTCAGTTATACTCCAAACTCTACAGTATATGAAACACCTGCAGACTTTCTACAGACCAACATTAAGTGCAATCCTTTGAAATGACCCATAAATACACACAGCACTGCTCTATACAGTACCTGCGCTTGGACTGTTAGTGTTTCCAGTATTTTTTGAGGCGAGCTTGGAATGATGAAAGCCTTTATTTTCATCATTTCTTACATCTGCTGGGGCCTCTTTCAGCTCATTGACTTGGTGACTTTAAACGTTGTGTTCCTTAGCCTTTATCCAAGTGGTATAAATCTCCCGTTCTTTGTGGAGAAACAGCTGCATGGCTGTTTTCAGCAGTAACTGTGAGAACGTACTGTATGCCCAGACAGGCAGAAAGATAATAAACTTGGTAAAAAACCACTTACGTTCCTCATTGTGGAGATTGTGCAGGAGAAGGTGCCCTGCTGACACTGTCTCCATTACCTGTTTGAGTGGCAGCAGCTGTATAAGAGGCTGTAAAGGATGTGACCTCCATCATCAATCTGGTTTGCGCCTATGGGATGAATATGGGGGGAGAACGCCTGGTGTTACCATTACCTGGAGGGTAATCTAAAGAGAAATGCCGCTCAGGTGTCCACATGATTTAAAATTCTCTTTTTCTAATAGCCCATGAACACACATACAGGATGATTTAAATGCCACACAGACGTCCTGCTATATCCTCTGTCCTCATGTTTCTCTGAGAGCTTATATAGTAGTAGGTAAAGCATCAGGGCCTATAACTCGACGTAAATGGAGAAGGTGTTTACAGCTACAGAGAGACAAAATAAATGAGCTGGAGGAAACCTCAACCCAACTGCTGGCAGTGTTACACAGATTCCTTAAACAAAGGAGTCTTTTCTTTTTTATTGTCAGGATGTTGTACTGTTTGACTGTTTGTGTTTGTGACCGTGTCTTCCTGCGTGTCTCAAGATCTGAGTACCGTTATCCTTTAGTTTCTTGAGAATTATTTCAAGATCGAAAGCTGTTTAAAAACAATAGTGTATTTTTTATGTGATGTCATAAAAGATCCACCCCCAGACCTTACATTTATATATTAAATGTACAAAATGCATGGCTGTGACAGCCGAGACCGGGGTTCACAGTCTGCATCCCACATGTGTTTAGGTTCAGGCAACAAAAACACTTCACATAAGGTTAGGAAGAGATAGTGTCTTCATTTCATTATTGAAAAAGGGAACACATCCTGTCTTGTGCTTTCCAGTCAGTCCTGACTTATTTTATTATTTAATCAAGATCACAATCTTTCTCTTATCCTAACCAAGTGCTGTGTGCCAACATAACAATAGAAATTATGCAAGCATTCATTGCATGGCTACTGTGCAAACTTATTGTAGGAAAAATAATTGAAATGTATTCATTAATAGTTTGCAACTTTGGAGAACCCCATTAGTTCACCTGGTAGAGCATGCACCCCATGCATAAATCCTTAAATTGTCCTTTAATAGTGGCCTGAGCGATTGCCACACCTTGTGCCCCCATGTTCGAAAAAAGTTGTGAAGGTGCCCCCTGGATGCCCCTGTGGTAGATAATTATGACAAAGTGCCTTCTAGGGGCCCTTTGTGTGTGCTGGTGCCCCACCACATGCAGCTGGCATGCCCCTTAAACATACTAAATTTTTGTAGATTAAATATTTATTCAAATATAATCAAATGTATTAGCTAGTGGTAAACTAGAACCAGAGAATTGATAGCAAATTAGTAGTGGGAGGAAGAGTGCCAATTACAGAATATTGCTAAATGCAAAAACAAAACAAAAAACAAAAACAAAAAAAAACAGCAGGCTAGCTTACCTTTAAGCTGTGCGTTTGTGGTCTAGCACACAGTGGTTGAACCAATCAGCAGTTTTTGAGGAGATGCTGTTCAGTTCAGTTCAGTTTGAGCGATGACAGATTCATGTGGTGGCTTATTAGACGCCAAAACTCTGCACTTTGGTTTGTGGCAGGATTTTACAACCATGGGAAGTTATCACAACAGCAACAATTTTATCTTTCATCACGACGACCATGAGGACGACGACCATCGGGTAGCGACAGAAATTTACTGCCTTTTACAAAGGTAACGCTTGCACGCAGCGTCACGTCACGTTTACATTGCATTTACATTTTTTTACCTATGTTTTTTTCATGTTGGGCTCAAGTTAGTCTGAACACGTAGGCCCGATATTGAATCAAACAAGGCTGCGTTGCGTCACTTCTAAATTCAAGATTGGAGAATGTGTCACCGTTCTTTCAAAAGCTTTACGCACTTTAAGAGCCATTGTTTTGCATTTCTGGTACCTGCCTTATTTACATTTCTCTAACTCTAAACCAGCAGTCCTCAGAGTAGCCAAATTTAAACTTGCAAACTTGGCTCTTCTCTTCCCAGAGTCATCCATTTGACATAATGCTGCATCCTGATTTAAAGGGTGTGCAAATTATAATCTCACACTGTCTCCGTCTCTCTCTCCCTTTCTCACACGGTCCCTATTTTCCCTGCCTCCTTCTCCACACGCGCTGCACCATTCCTCTATTATTGGAATACTGTCACGGAAACACACACTCGGCTGTAATATAATGCTGTAGTTTGATCCAGACCTCCCATTCATTTGTTTAGCTATAAAGGTCTATGAAGTTGATATGTGTTTACATATTTGTTCACCCCTTCACTCTTTTCCAGTAACTATGGCTGCCGGCTTGACTTGTATATGTGTTCACGTGTGTGCGTGTGTGTGTGCGCGCGTGTGTGTGTGTGTATGCTCTTCCCATTGCTGAATTACACAACTCTTTCCACCCTGGGTCCTGAGAACTGGTCTGATGTGACCTGATGATTTTATTGCAGCAACAGTCCTTTTGAGGACTCTCTCTCTCTCTCTCTCTCTCTCTCTCTCACACACACACACACACACACACACACACACACACACACTTACTTTCCCTCTCACTTCCCCCTCTCTCAATTTTTTTCTTCTCCCTCCACATCTGTTAATCTGCTCAGGGAATAGCAGCAGACAGAGTTTTCCAAACCTCTGTGCATTTACGTGTCATGCAATTCATCATCGGTAAAGTCTTGGAAGAGCACAAGTTCTGAGAAAGTCAGACTACAACCCAGAAACGGACCCTGAACTCAAATCAGATTACGGCTTGCTCATCCAGTAGCCGGGAGCTGGAAATAGGTTTATTGCACGTTTGGGCTCGAGATGGTCAGCTCGCCTCATCAATGAGCAAACAATGTTCTGATCTGCATCTTCAAACCATCCATCAGTGTCCGCCTGCTATAAAAAGGAAATGTCTAGACTCAGCAGAATCCAGAGCATTTTTACCTCATGTAAAAATAAAAATGAATAAAAAAAAAATCAATGATTTTCAAAAGGATGCATGCAATCAAAGAAGACAGGCAGGAGGTTGGCAGCCATTTTCCTTTGATGTCTCAAAGGAAGACTGAGGAAGGATGGGAAGCCTAAATGCTGGGAATGCTGGGATGTTATGCAGCCGTGTGCCAGGTGAGAAGTCGTACACTTATCGAATATAAAGGGTTTTAGTTGTTTGGTCAGAAAATGATCAAATGTTGAAAATGTTACTGTCTTTACTGAGTAAAGAAACCAGAAAATATAAGATAATATTAGTTTGTTTGTTTTTTTTAATTACTCAAATTGATAAATAGTTCATCAAAATAGTTTGTAATTAATTTGATAGTCGTCAACTAATCAATTAAACCCAACATGCCTTGATCGGACCAAACGATGAGTATAAAGTCAAGCGCTCTCAGTCCATCACTGCAGCGTCTCACACTGTGAGCTCTTCACTGTCTGTGTGGTGTTTTGCAGAACAATGTGGCTAGCCGCTACGTGAGCCAAAATGACTCCTTGCATGAATAGAAAGACCCAAGCCAAGCTACTGCCTCTGCAGAGGCCTCGCCATCACAAACCCCCCAGTCTGCCTCCATTACACTGACATGGGAAAAGATAGTCTGGAAGAAGCAGCTATATTATTTTACTCTTCGCCAAAGGAACAACCACTCACTTTTGGTTGCATTTACTGGCTTGAAGAAGTAAACACATGATATTAGCTGCAGAGCAGTTGGTGTATGAGATGCTGGGAGAAACTTCTGGACTTAAATGCAACTAAGTGACACGACCTCTCCTTGCTTTTGCTGAAGGTTAAAAGTCAATCATGCATGGGGGCACGGCTGCTCTTTACCGGTAATGTGTGTTTGTTAGTACAGGGCTGTCCGCAAAGCCATTAAAGCCCCGACCCCTGTTTTTAGACCTCGTCATGCCCTCTGGTCTTTGTGTTGCCATCATGGTTCATCTCTGATTGATTGTGACAGGGAACAATAACGGGCACACAGAGAAAGGGAATTCTCTCTGGCTACTTGTCAGTCCGTATTAGCTCAACCCGACCGACCCCGAAATCTGTGCGACTGATTGCCAGTCCAGAAGCAGAAGATGACATAAAAGTACCGGTTTCAACAAAGCCGACCTTGATAAAGGATAAATGGCTTTATTGATAAAACATTCAGATCAGTAGTGAGCCATTATTAAGAACAACTTGTGGGTCAGAGTTAGGCAGGACCAGGCTGTTTTCCACTTTCATTGAAGGAGACATATTCTGCTCATTTTCAGGTTCATCATTTTATTTTACGTTACTACTAGAACAGGTTTACAAGCTTTAATGCTCAAACATCAGTTTTTTATACTGTCCAATGCTGCAGCACTGTGAACTCTGTCTGAAACGCTCTGTTTTAGCTCCTGTCGCTCTCGCTTAAGTGCCCGGAAGGGCATAAATTATGTAAATGTGTGACATGGTGACATAGTGTGATGTCACAAAGTCACACAATTAAAGGCGGGACTACTGACGAGGCGTTTCAGGAGCAGCGTTGTCCGTGGGAGAGAGGGGCATCTGTTGGTGCGGACTTTGACCTTTATAATTTTAACGTCTTTTTTCACATGCACAAGAACCGATATAAAACACTGGAGGAAGGGAAAAAATTAAAAAGCATAATAGGTCTCCTTTAATAAAAGTATCTTACATAAGCCATCAATTCTGCTAAAAAAAATATCATAAAGCTTCATGAGTAAGAAGCAGAAGGTGGTACCAAATGTGTCACATGTGTCTCGAGTTTATCTGCCATTTACACGAACAATTTTATGAAGAATAAGAGAATAAAAAGATGTCTGCACATTGATATGTACCGAAAATAAGAGTAATTGCCTTTCGCCTGGGAAAGCTGTTAAGCAGCAATCCCTGAGAAAGAGAAGTTGAATTTATGACTCTGGTAGCAAAAAAAAAAAAAAAAAAGCCCCTGCATGTGCCTGCAGGAAACAGGTGGGACTGGTGAGATTCAAGTAAGAAAAATTATGTTCGTATGGAACCAAAACATTATGAGAAAATAGCATTTTAAATGGCATTTCAACATGGCAGACAAGACCAGTGGGTAAATTCATCATTTTCCTAATTTGGAGTTGAATGTTTTAACAGATCTGTTACATTTGATTGGCAACAGGCATGTTTTTTTACTTTAACTTATCGTTATGAAGTGAATGTTGATTGCACGATGTAATGGCTGTAGAATAATGTCACCACTGGCGTTGAGAACCGTTCCTTATAACCTCACTTTCATTATGCTGTTTTGGCACGAAATCGCCGAGGAAAATGAAGTCTGACTGGCGATCCAGCCAGGATGGCAGCCTGGCACCATTTCTATCTAGCTTTCACGTCTCCAGCATGGACTCACTGAAAGAACAAACTCACGTTTTGTGCCGTGTTGTTGGAAAAAGGAAATGACTTGCTTGTCTTTGTGACAGCTGCTCCAACAATAATACCACTTGGAAACACTATTGGGGGGGAAAAGTTGTCTGTTTCCACTTTAATAAAAGCATTTTCAAATCGCTGGAGTGATTTGTAAGATTTAAAAAGGGCTCGTACAGGTTTTGCATGTTGTGTTTTTAATAATAATCACGATCAACAAGTCAATAAAAACAATATTACTGCCAAAAAACGTCACCTAAATGTCATCTAAAGGCAAGATGACTCAGACTGGGCCAATGTCAAACAGTACAGGGATTCAGAATCGTCCTCCTGACTCGGAGAAAAATGAGGTCTAACTGTACATCCAGCCACTATGACTTTTTCCCCTCCCTCTTCATTTTTTTTTTTTGTTCCATTAGGGCTTCACACTGTAAAAGGAGCACCAAAACAAACAGAGACGGAGCAGAGGGAATGAAAGACTGCAGTGTTTTGAGTCCTGACTACACATGTCAGCTGGCTGGAGTGAAGGGTGACAGGTGAGTTGATAGGAGGAGGGGGAAAAAAAAGGAGAGAAAACAAGTAAGCAGCTGCTTTTAAATGTACATGGCATTTCCTGTTATTGCTGGAGAAAAGTGCTCTGATTTAACCATCTGGGGAAAGTCACCTTTTAATACAATAAGACACATACTGGATCACATACAACAGGTCAAACTAAATCGTACATGGACACAGAAGTTTTTTCCTAAATCACAAGAAAATGTAACAGTACCCATAGTTTAACATAAAAGTGTCTCCACCACGTCAGATTGTAGCCCAGTTTAGTGAAACAATCACTATATCACAAGTTGCATAACAGACCAAATCTGCTATTAATGTAAAAGAAATCTCATAAAAACCTGTTGCGTAACACGTGTTTCTTTTCCAGTATATTCTTTAAAGTGTCCCAGAAATAATTTGAACCTGTTAGGGATGAGGACTTCCAGTGAATGGCAGTGTGCTCATGGCTAGTTTCCATCGCAGTTCTTCCCCCTCCGTACAGGTCCCTTCGTCTTCTTCTTCTTCTTCCATCCATTCTAATAGATGCACCGCAAAGAAAGAAAAAAAAAAAAGGCCATTGCTGCTGGCTGGCCAAAAAAAGAAAAGCTTGGCTCAACTTCTTTGTTCATTCACTTTCCATTGCAAATCCAACAGGCATTCTCTCAGCTCTCCTTTTCCCCTGACCACAGCTACGGCTTTGGATACAGCAGCGAGTCTGTCCTTTCTCCTTTTGTGTTTGAAGATAAAGTCCACTGTTTGAAGGGGAAGGGAACTTGAAGTTCAAGGTAAAAATCCAACTTGAAGGGACCGTTCAGGAGAGCACGGGCTATATTTGTGACTTTTTAACATTATCATCCAGAAGGTTGGAAACAGGAAAGCTGCTCTACTGACAATGCGGAGACTTTTAACTTTGTGGAATATTTGTAGAAAATACAACACAAAGTAAGCCTCTACCATTACTCTGTCATTGTCGATGAAGCAGCTCCCGGATGTTTTAGGAACGTGTCGTCCACCTTCAGAAGGAAATATTTTAAGATTTAAGATCAGACTTTGATTGTAAGATGAAGGTTGGACTTTTTTAAGATGAAAATAACTACTTGTGATCCAGAACTGACTGAGAGGGAGGGGAGAAAAAAAAAAGTGTGACCTCCAGAGTGGTGTTCAGATCTAAGCCATGAGGCCACAGGTTCAGTTATTTGTCACAGCTAAGAGTCCAAGAGTCAACGAGCATGGGTTTCATCAGTACCTAGTCAAATCCTGTCGCGCTACCTCGCCATTCCTGTCTCCTCAGCTACACTTGCAGGACTTGACGATCATGTTGGAGAGCTGCTCCACTTTGGGGGTTCGTCCGGAGTAGTAGAGTATAGTGAGCGGTTCCAGGTCTTGAGGGACGCAGCAGGGGGAGGCCGACGCCTCTGGATTCAAAGTGTTGTACAGGCTCAGCAGCTATTGGAAAGCACACAGGAGACATAAAAAGTCACTTTCAACTAGTGTTAAAAAGTTATGTTTTTATATATCCAGTATCTAATGAGTGATACATTGGCTGGCTAGTTGACATCGGTGTAATAGCTGGACTCTGTGTGACTGATATATCTGTAAAGATCTCTGAGTATTCATCATGGAAATGTATCAGTGGCCAAATAAACTTGCTTAATTTGCCAAATTCTAATGTGTTTTTCTTTTTTTTTGGAAGACGAAGGGGGACAGCTCATCCCAGAATCAAAAACACATATTTTTCCTCTTACCTGTAAGTGCTATTTGTCCGTCTAGGATTGTTTTGGGGTGAGTTGCCGAGTTTTGGAGATATTGGCTGTAGAGATGTCTGCCTCCTCTTGAATATAATGGAAGTAGATGGCTCGTGCTCGCGACAGTGCGGGATGTAAACATTAATAGCATCCTCCTCGGTTGAGCTGTGAGACTGAGACTTAGCCGACTAGCTAGCTTGCTTGCCGTAAGATAGCTTTAGCTACCTTAGTTGGCTAGCCTCTTATCCGCAAGCTTCCTTCTGCGTGGTGATACGGTTGAAAGAATATATTTACTACATGATACTGCTCACAACAGGGTGTGTGGATAATCTTTTTAAAATATCATTTTTGGCGCTTTGAGCACCGCAAGCCGGGTGCCATATAGTTCCATTATATTAAATAGAAAATAAACATCAGTATGGTCATTATCTTCAAAAGTTGGCAACTCGCACCAAAACAATCTAGATGAAATAATAAGCGCTACAGGTAAGAGAAAAAATATAGATATTTTTTTGATTTTGGGGCAAACAGTCCCTTTAAAGTCGATGAAATACTCATCTAAAAGTGTTTTCTGGACACACGGCGGTGTTGAAACTCAACCATAACGTGCGTGTTTGGGCCAAGGAACCAAAACATTGAGCTAAAAGTGGTTAAAAGTTACCGTAAAGAATAAATTTCACACTCAACACTATCAATAATTTGTATGTGGACTATTACTTCAGTACAAAGTACTGTCGCTCCAATGAAAACCGTCCACAGTGAGGTCCGTGGAGTTACCAGGACGATGTTTGTGGAAAGACACATTTCTCTAATACTCAAGTGGATTCAGGTGAACTTGCTGTCTGCTTTTATCACATGTTGCACAGTAAGTGTGAAGGACAGTGTAAGCTTTAAACTTGTTTCTTGGTTGCACATCATACTGGGTGTCTAAACATCCATTTTTTTTAACTGGGGTCTCTTTGTTTTGTACATTAATTTATGCTTGTCAGGCAAAGTAGGTTTTCACGGCTCCATCTCAGATTGAGTCCAAAGTTTTGTTCCTGTTAAGACCTTTAGGTGGAGACAGAGCTCTCAGAAGTGGATGTCTTGAACTATGGGCAAATAAAAACTATCTGCACATCTTTTTACCACCAGAATTAATGAGAAACTACCCATTTTTGTTTTAATTTTCACCGTGGGAGCCTCTCACTGTTTTATATCCCTGTTAGGGCCTCCTTACCGAGCTGTGTGTTGTATCCGAGCTCCTCAGGTAAGGGCAGGGCCCGGAGCAGTAGTTTGCATCGTAACCACTGGGCTCATGGATCCACTTCCAGTCCAAGTCACGGCGGAAATCGATGTGGAGCTTGCGAACACAGCAGCTGTCCTCCGTGTTTCTGTGATGAGGATGACCAACAATAGTGTAATCAGTCCCCAAATTAGTTTCTGTAATGCTTAATCGATCTTGGTCACACCTGGGATTTACCAGATACAGTATATTGCAGCATATATTTGGGAAGGAAATGTAATGTGATTTATGTATCCCTTACGAGAAACAGTAGTTTGTGTCCAGCGCCCTCTTGCGTCGGCGTGTGGACTGAGTGTCCAGGCGGTGGGGTGGGATCATCATGAGGATGAGGTGAGGCAGGTACTGCTCCTTTTTCTTGTTCAGGTGATCCAGATCCAAGCGTTTGTGCTCCTCATCTCCATCCACGCCTTAATGACAGACATGATCGAGGTACACTTAAAGCAACCACTTAGTGGCTTTTTTCTTTCGTAGTTTCCCTCAATCTGAGCATACAATTTACAAAATTATTGACTTTAAAACTGACATCCCTGTAATTCTTTTACACAGTGCAGAAATGTGACCACAAAGACAAAAAGAAGAGAAACTAAGACAAATATATACGTTTATTCTTAGTCCTCTGAGGCAAAGGTTCAATCAGGCGACAGTTCACTTTCAACATAAAGACGATTTAAAAAGAAATGATTCTGCTAAGGACGAAGTGAACTAAACTGAGGAATGGAGAGATGGTATGAAGACATGAGATCAAAACCCACGCCGAGACAAAATGTAGTAAACACTTACCTTTAAACTTCACCTCCAGCACCTCATTCTCATTGTCAATGTCACCATTTGGGTTGAAGGTGTGGCAGGGGCAGTGCACACTGATCTCCAAACCTAGATTAGTTCCTGATGGCAAACAGTAAAAGAGGATCATCAATTTATTCTACTCTGTAAAAAAGTTAACAATCCCCTGTTAAGTGTCTGAGTCCTAACGTGGGACGATCACTCGGATTAATCGCCCAAGTCTCACCTCTGTTCATCAGCCACTCTCGCACTGTTTCAGTCACATCGAAGGAGACCCACTCCTGAGTACCTTTAGTCAACACATTCTTGGCTGCGATGTAGCGTTGTTTCCTAATGTGTTCGTTTTGCCTCACAATCTGCAAAGCAATAACAAACGGTCACTCTGAAAAAGTCTTTCTCTTCAACCGGAACAGCTTCAACGTATTAGCATGTCGAACAGAGCGGTGCAGGAAGAAGCAGTTGTATGTTAAACTCACACCTCGTTGTTTTGATCACTTGTAAAGAATCATGTTATGAGCGAAGACAATGTGGAGCATGAAAACAGATGATATACAGAAAAAATTGCAGCTGTCTTGTTCCCTATAGAGGGAAATATCTGGCTCTTTAGCTTTAGCTAGCTGTTCTACCTTCTTCTCCGGTTAGCTAACAAACTTAGTTGCTAGCTTTGTCTGTAATGTAGCTCATGGTGTGTCTGAGAGTAGTTATATTCAACCATACAGTAAATAAGTGCCGTAAAACAAAAACAATGAGCTAAAGGCTAACATGTTGTGCAGGCTAGAGCTGCAGAATTGGATGTTAATTCTCTCTCACATGACCCCTAGTCCCTTTATTCTTTCACAAAATAAAAATATTGATATACTGACACGTGTTCATAGTTGAATAAACACGGTGGTTGTTCTTTGTGTTCAGTCGGAGCACCCAACATACAGAAGTAATGTTAGCGCTGACGCTAAATTTCAAGTTTAGCTTCTGACCTGTCTCATGTCATCCATTTGTCTCTGAGGTAAAACAGTAAATGATGCACATTTATGCTCCCCATGATGAAATGTCAATGTTCTGCGAGGTAAAATCGCTGTTTTTGTCAAAGGAGTCTGGTGGCTGTGAGTAGAGCGATATAGCAGCTTCAGTTTCAATTTGCTCCCATGCCATCTACTCCCGGTGATACATTGACTGTTGAGTTTCCACATGCAACCAACTTAAAAACCTGAATTATCCCTTAAATAAACTTTACATACTTTTTTTTTAAAGGGGCTAAATGTTCAAGACCTCCACATAACCAAAAATAAGGACCTTATTAGATCTGTGCTGCCAGCACTGCACTAACAGGACCGCTGTCCCGGTTCTGCAAACACTCTGCAGGCCCCGTTGAGCTTTCTTGGCTTTTGGTCTGGCTGTTACCCACGCCTGCAACCACAGTCTGATCTGTTGGCTCTCTTTGTCAATTAGGGCCTGAAATCATGCGGTGGAGAACAACTCACCAGCTTATGTAAGATAGGCTCTTGACAGACTCGAATTGAATTATCTAGCAGCAAAGATCACGTTAAAGAAAAGAGTATTTGAAGCTACGTGTTGCCTCGACTGTGAGCTTTGCCTCTGATCTTGGTAGAAGGACAAGGAAACGGTACCTTTACGCACCTGGTAGAGCTCAATGCGCTGTTCATTCCTCTTGGCGCTTGAGTTTGGCACCCTCAGAGCTCGAAACTCTGCTCTGAAGAGGTTGGTCGAGTTCCTTTCCATGGCGGAGACGTTGAAGCGGAAAACCTTGGAGGTGATGCCTTTCGGGCAGTAGAGCAGATCATCTGGAACAGAGAGAATCAAATAAACGTTTTGTGAGCGGACACGCTTAGAAATTCTTATCGGGATCTAATGCGATACAAGCAGCGTATGTCCGAGCACGGACCTCAACTGCTACATCACCTCTGGATAAAATAAGCACAGAAGCATGCTCTGTAATCTCCATCATGTGAGGGCAACAGTTGAAAAGAAACGTTCTCAGATGTGTTGAGTTGTCATAGGAGAAGCACAGGTGTTACTAATAACATTAATGATGGCTCTGTTATATTCAGATGTCTCAGTAAGTCATGACAATAAGCCAGCGTGTAAGAAACAGGACCCTGACACTGAAGCAGCTAAAGGGAATTCAGCCATAATTTATTTGGTATTTAAACCTGTGCTTTTTCTACTGCGACCTGTCACATCTTGTTAAAAAGGAAAAACATGTGACTAAGAGCTTGCTGCCATAAAACAAATATTGCTGCTTCGTGGAAATACATCTCTTAACATACGTGTACGCAGCTGACGACTGACTTAAAACTTAAACTTTTTTTTTTTCTTATTAAATGCCAGAAAAATGTGAGAAAAGGGGGAATGCACGATACTGGATTTTACCGATATCACTATGCCGATATTTTCCAACACCTTTTAGCTGATTGACGATACCGAATCTGATATATGCGCTAACTGTATTTCTTTTTCTAAATAAGAAAAAATGTCATCTTATCAGCTTGTCATAGCAGCAGAAATGTTTGTTTCGAGCCAGTGTTGATATTTCATTTTAAAGCCTCTATTAGCTGATACAGAGGATGTGCAGATATTATCCTGCACCCCGAGATAATATGTGACCAATACAGTCCAAAACAGAAAATAAAATTAGTTTTACTGTCAAATAAGACAAAGGCTTGCAGCAAATCCTTACAACTGAGTGGCTGAATCTTGTGAGTTTTAGTTATTTTATCTTCAAAAAAAAAAAAAAAATTAATTGGAGGCTCATTTAACAGCATTTGGAAAAATACTTTTCTGGCCGACTGGTTTGGTGAAGGAGGAGCAGGTTGGGCGAGGTGTGATTGTGGATTAAACTTTAATCTGCTTGATGCCCATGTTATTTTAGTCATGCCTCAGGAGGTACAGTACTTCTGTAGCGTTTTACGGTAATGCAATGTGTATTTTTCCATATTTCTTTAGAGAAACTTTAATATGAAAATAATGGCATGGGTTTATAGTGAATTTTTATGAACCCATTCACACCTCAAACAGGATCCTGTGTTTACTGACTCTTTAACGGCTGGCACTAAGTTTATCAGCCCACAGTGAATGATTAGTGTGGTTTCCTGCCTTATCAAAATTCCTCAGCGTTCCTCTAACACTTTTTGTCTATATTTGGAGGAAATGAAAATGTTGTAATTGAAATAGCAATATTATTGAGTTGAGTATGACTTCACCTCCCTGGTATCTGTGTATCAAAAACCCCGCTATCCTCGATCCCACTGACAACTTTTTGGACCCGAACCCCTTTCTGACCATGATGACTTCTCCACAACCCAACCTCAGTCATTGACATATGCCAGATTCTGTATGCGTACCATGCTATAAAAGGAAATCTTTCCGATGTTTGCAGTGCAGCCTCTCAATGCAGTAATATGCAAGTCTTCCAGCAGCTTTCTGCTTCATTTGCACCTGTCACGGATTTGTGTTGGTTCACAGTGCTGCCTCAGATCCACCAGAGGTCAACAGCTTACCTCCAGAAAGTGAGTGTGTGTTTGCCCACATTAACTGAGGGAGTAAGAGTGATGACCCTGGCTCAGAGTCAAAACTTTGCTCCACAAAGCCAGACTTCTGGTGCTGTTATACCACAACGGACAACACCCTAAGGTGGCTGTCTTCATAACACCAGCTTCCCTTAACGGTCTTCTCTTTCAAACTGATCTTAAAGGAATAGTCACTTTCTTGCTGAGGGGTAGATAAGAACATTGATATCACATTTATTTCTGTACAGTAAATATGAAGCTACAGCCAGTTAGCTTAGCTTAGCAGACAGACTGGAAGCAGGGAAAAACAGCTAGCCTGGCTCGGTCCAAAGGTAACAAAATCAGCATACCTGCACCCAGCAGGGTCAGCTTCCCTCACATTTTGTTGCACTTGGCAAAGAAGACTCAGGCTAAATATACGTCTTAAAGCAGAGAAAGTCATTCTCTAACGATAAGTAGGGACCAAAACATTAATTAGCATTCTGAATACACATACTGCTGATTATAGTACATTGACTGCATCAGTCATTTCAGCAAGTCCCCCAAAATTACCTACATAGTAATTATGATGGAAGCAAAGGAGGAAGTAATGTGAGAGATACAGTTCATGGAGTTTGGGGTGGATGAACAGATCAACAAAACATAAGACCTAAGACATAAGAGACAACCGTTCATTTCCCATTTCGACAAACTGTAATTTTTTATTTTTTTCAGCAACATTATGTAGAAGTTGGCATTTTGTGCAGTTTGGCGCCGCCCACAGTCTCTGAGCGCAACACCGCCGTCGTAAATACAAATCCCAGGTGTGTAACAGTTTGTCAGGCGTAATGTAGGTGCTGACTACAAGCAAAACTCACTACATCAGAACAAAGTTATGTGTTGAAAACTTGTATCTTGTAAACATGTATGCAACGCTGTGATCCTACCCTCTCACTGAAGTTACATAGTGCAGAAACAAGTGGCTGAGACAGAGACACCATTCACCCTGTCACAAGACACTGTAGCATCAACATGATCTGAAGCTCTTGTTTTAAGGTAAAAAAGTTACATAATGTTGCTTTAAAGCTTGTCACCATGAGAACAAAGCTTTCCTAAACTTAACAAACTAACTATTTTAACTATGGAGGCGAGATTTTTGCTGATATTCAATATGAAATAGCTTTTTTTCAACTCATTCCAGCCAGCTGACAACACCAACATATCAGCAGATAAAGAAAATGACTTAGTCAACAGTTAGCATTGCATGGACATTATTAAAGGGGCATCTTATCAGCAGATGTTAATTTTAAGAAGACACTGTTATTTAATTTTATAGCTTTTATCAGCTCATTCAGATTACATGCTGATATACTACACTAGGGGTAGAGGATATCTGCCCTGGTCCATATTTGAGGCCCATATTCAGCATTTTTTCAATTATTGCTATCAGTGATTTCTCTGTCAGATTGCTGATAAAATAAAATATTTTAAAAATGTGCTACTTTGGCTCTGATGCAGCATCCTCTCACACAATGTCCCGTCTGATCGGTAACACGTCACAGTTAATAGCCTTTAAACACTAAAGAATCTGAAGCTGCAAAGGAACTAGTAACTGAAGTTATCAAATAAATGTAGTGGATCAGAAAAGGTTTCCATGTTCTAAAGGTTTTTTGTGCTTTCATTTCAAAGACTTGCCGGAGAGAAATCTCCTGAAAAAATAGTGGAAATGGGCTTTGGATCAGTGACCATGTGTCCATTATCGACACTTGATTTGTTGCTTGACAAAAGGGCTGAAAGAAGCACGAGACAAAAAGTGCATCTGTCTTCAGGTGAGCTTCCCACTCTCACTAATTCAAGTAAAACTCTGAATTTTAATTGGCAAGGTAAAGAAACTTTCAGAACTTTGTTTCCTTCCTAATTTCAAACATAAAGACACGAGATATTTAAGCCAAATCATTTCTGCATTGTATCCATAATATATTGTGTTAACCTGCTGCCAGGTTATTTGTCTTTATCGTCATTTAACTAAGTAAAATCCTGGCTGCAGCAGTAGAATGATGGTTCAGCACAACACATCTATAAAATTGCTCATCTCGCCTGCGCCAGCATATGAAAATCACATTAACCAGTCTCAGTGAGCAGACTCAATGCACGTGGATGTAAAGGTTACTGACAAAAGGCATGTTTCCAAGTTCGCAAAAACATTTTAAAAACTGTCGCTGCCATGCCAGTACCACAGTTTTAGGATTGAGAGAGCAAAAGTTGGAGAGTATTAAGGGCTTGTCGACATTTCAAGTATCTGAAAAGTAGGGATGTTTATTTTGACTTTCTGCCTTTTTCCCTTTGTTTTTCTACTAATCGCATCAAAATCTGACATGAGGACTATAAGATTAGACTAAAAGAAACACTGGTTTTCACCTAATTGTAAGAAAAAGCACATGCACGGAAATCTCTCTTTCATCTTTTTATCTGAAGCCCATCTGTGGCTCTGAATCAACCGCACAAACTCGAGGCACCTACTGTGCCGCCTGGCGTTTGTGTCAAAACCGTTTTGCGAGATTCAAAACAGAACATTGCTGAGAGAAAACAGGTCTTTTGAGAAACACCTGTTGATTTCAAAGGGACTGTGATGCAATGGTCTTGGCTTCGCTCTGGACTATGAGGCCCTCTTTGGCTCCTCCACACGCACAGCGTTTATCCTATTCTACTTTCTCAATAATCCGCACTCAGTCGAACCACATGCTGTATGAATCTCCCTCAAGTGCTGACACATGTCCCTCTCGGCACACGTTTTTTCACTTCCACTTCATAACTTCTAATTCTACAGAGGGGAAACGGTTGCGCCAAATAGAGGTTTAGCACAAATCACTTGGAGTGAAAACAACGTGAGCCCCACAGGCCTTCACTGATCAGTCTTAACAAATATTCACAAGCAAAATAAAGCTTGTTATTAACCGAGTAGTGAAATGTTACCTCGCGGCAATAAAATGACAGCACAGTGGAATCATTCAGGTTCGAGCGGATGAATGCCAGCTCAGTTTCACACTCAATTTAAGAAAGTTAAACCTGAGCTGTGCAGTCAGTGATGTCATGCTCATGGGCCACCCGTGTGGGTGATTCACTGGCCAAGACAGGCAGCAGGGTCCATGCTTCTCAGGACCCCACTCCTCCTCCTGTACAGACAGACTCCAGGGGAGAGAGTGATCCCTTCGGTCTATCCAGACTAACGGGGAGGTCCCTCCATCATCTAACTTTTCCTGTCCACCCCTGTTAACTTTTCCTACTCCTCCTCCTAAAGGCATCCCCATCCGCCTGGGCAGATGTCCCTCTCATTTGGGCCTGACTGGAAAGGAAGTGGGGACATCTGGGGAGAAGGAGGACAGGATCCATGGAGGAAAAAAAACAAGAGGAGGAGGAGAGTGACTTTCCTGGAACACTGGTGCAGGGTTTATACAGGTTGGTGAGCACCACAGTAACAAAGCACATCCTCCGAGTGCACAGCGAGTTCATCTTTCAACTTTTACAAAAACCTAAAAGAGCTCTGACACATCTGCTTTGTGTTGTTCTTCCCAGATTCTTCTATATTAAAAATCCCCCTCTCTTGTTACTTCTCTTGGACGTTTCAGCCTCACTGTGCAAGACTTTCACTTTCATCTGCTGAAGTCTGAGTTTTACACGTGTACAAGATGATTATGTGACATCACAACTAGTCTGGAAGTCAGTCTCGGTCCAGTAGGCGACCTAAACTTCTGCTATGTGGTAACTTGAGGCCTCCAGCGCGCAAACATCGAGGATGGACTTTACTTTGAAGTAGGAGACGTCTTTAGTCCAGCAGTAAAAGTTTTATGTATTTGTTTATGGGATTGTATGAGTCTTCAAACACGTCTGAAAGGGATCTTTAATGTGTACAGATAAAAAACAACAACTCAGTGTTTGAAAAAGAGTTGGTATTTATCAGTGGAATAGGAATCAGCTGTGGCTGTGTGGCGGTGCGTCTGGCTGGCGCTGGTTCAGCTTTTGGTGCGTAATTACGCGCCACTGACCCAACTATTTCTGTTGTTTGTAACGAAAAAAGACAGAGTAACTTAGCCGCCAAACAACTGTAGTACTTACTGCTTTCTGGCGGTCCGTAGACCATGTTGAATTTGTATATCTCCTTGGCATAGTACTCAGTCTCTGTGTTGTCCTGACCGCAACTTTGCTGCCGATCCCTCCTCAGCTCCTCCAGTAGCTCCTTGGTGCTGTTATACAACGCTTGGATCTGATAGGGGATCTTATTCGGTCCGAGGGACTGCGGAGGATTCGTCAGCCGGAGTTTGCTCAGAATCTGACCCCGTATCGCCTCGACCCTCTTCCTCTTCACATGGTCGATATCCACGGTGGCACAAGTGGACAGAGACGAGCTCAAAGTCGCGCAGTTGAGGAGGAGGACGAACAGTAAAGCCTTACCCAAATGCATCTTTCTCTCTGCATTTGACTCGTAGTTGAAAAATTGTGCAGATATCACAGGGCGAGGACTGCCAAGGTCAGTGTTAATGAGCCCTTCAGATCAAAACTGATACGCGTCTTTCCCTGGGAGCTAATGGTGGAAAAAAAACTCCTCACTTAGTTCGTTTTCTTGTGCCAGTCCCTTTTGTTATGAGCAGAAATCCAACTTTGTGCTCGCCCATTAGACATGACTCAATTCAAGGTCCCGAACAGCAACAGACTCTGCGTGAAATTTATCCGGCACAAATATATCTGTAGGAGCGAACAGACTTTTCTCTCGCATTCTTGTGCGCAATCCAGCAGAGTTAAGTCGTCCGGCAGCTCGGCATATCTCCCCTCTTTTGTGTCTCATTAAAATCTAGTTGCCTCTTTATGGTCTCAGAGGAGGCAGACCGCAGGCTGTCAGGTTAACGAGGTATATGCGACTTTTGAGCGGTCGGTACGGTCCCACATGTTTTTTATACCGCTACTTTCTGACGTTTGATGGAGGAGGGACCGCAGGCAGCCGACCGGGAGAGCCCGAATCATAACAGGGCTCACTGCGAGGCACCACACATCAACTGTGACACATGTGAAATACAGCCCACTGTTTTTATTCTCTCACCACATGCGAGGCTGGAAAGTTTTTTTTTTTTTTTTTAGCTTTTTAACATTTTTAACTGTTTTTTCCTCTTTGTAAAGGCATCTGACGTGGATTAAAGCTCTCATCTTGTCGTCCTTCTTTGGTGTTAAAAGTGTTTTATTGTGCTGTCAGTGGTTGGTGTTTCTTCTGGTCGTCTGCAGTCCTGTGACATGTTAGTGGACTGGGTCGTGCGCCCTCTAGTGGCTAGTTGTGGCACTCTGACAGTGTGTGAGTTCAAGAAATCCTCCTTTATATATTCATTTCTTCTCTCAGAGTCTTTTAATGCTGCACATTTCCTTTTAAAAGACATTTTCTTGTTAGGATGTTTAATCTCTTCTTAAACAAGCGTAATGTCTGTGTTTCAGGCTGATTCAAGGACGGCTGTTTAAAGGCAAATGTGGACCAACACAGCAGTCAAATGTAAGTCAAGGACAGCATATATTTGCAGTAAAAGTCAGTGTATACATCTTTCAATCAAGACCCAAACTATTATGCTTTGTTATAAACACACACAGTGAGTCATAAAACATCACAGGTGTGACTTAAAATGAACTAGAATGGCACTAATTAGAGCGCATACCTCCACCAAGGCACAACAGTCCCCTTATCTCCAGTGCCAGACTCAATAGCCCTGCATCACTCCAAACGTTAAACCACCCATAACTGCTTAACTATAGTTGAGTCTGCATCAAATCCTACTCATTCATAAGATGCCAGCCAGCTGAATACGCCTGATTTCTTTCATCAAAATTCATTCATTACTCCCTGAGAAATTACTGAACATGTTGAAAAACATCCTATCATGCCAAGTTAGACCCATCCTCCATCCAAGTTTCGTGGTAATCTGACAATCTGACAAACCAACCAACTGAAAAATAAACCGACACAGGTGAAAACATAACCTCCTCGGCAAAGGTACGGTGTCTTATAGATGCCGTTGACTGGTTATAAACTAAAGGCTGACTGATGACTACCTATACTTAATCTAATTATCTAAACGACCAACTGTTGTAAATACTCATTGTTTTCAAATAAAGCTTGTAAAAATGTATTTTGTCTTTTTCTTCCTTCGCATGACAAAATAATAGATTGTTTTAAATGCATTAAAATATGCATTATACTTACCAACAACAATGTATGTTATGATGAAGCATGCGTTATTATAGATGCATCAATACTTAACTTTACTTAACACACTCATATGAGACTGCATGCTCTATTATAGCACACTATGAGTCCTGAGTCATGAGCATCTATAAGACACTAATATCTATAATGTTTTATGTTGATATAGTGCACCAGAAAGCATTGTGAATGGATTATAATACACTCTGAGTGCCCCCATAACAAACTACTGATGTGGGCTTCATAGAAAGTTTTACCAAAAACCAGTATTTCTATGAAAATATCTCTGTGGTAGCAACAAAAACAAGAAACAATAATCTGGTTTATAGATTCCACACGTACCTAAAAACCCATAAAGATAATTTCTGATAATTCACAGTTGCGTCCTTTGTCCGCTCGTCTTCCTCTGGAGCCTTCGCACAAAGACCCACACAATAAATATCCTGTTGTCAGAAGCTGCTCTCAAATTACAGAAATCCTTTCAGACTTCACATTCTGGCGACATGATTGCATTACTGTTCAAAAGAACCAAAGTCTCCTCAGCGGGTGCAGATTTTTTCCCATGCCCTCTGCAAACCACAATCCACATAAAATCCATTTTTCTGCGCTGATGTCTTAAGGTCTATTTGCAGGCCCTTAAGTTATTTTATCTTTTTGATTCCCCCACACCACCCCCCCACCCCTCCACAGTCTGTTTTATCTCTATTCATAGAGCATATTCACATTCTCAGACCTATTTTAGGTCAAAGCTCACTCAACCACTGGAGGCCCCCGTACCCAAACATGGCGTCTGGCATTTCACTGTGTTTGTTTTGCCCACCAGTTTGCATAGCAAGAATGATTTCGTAGAATGTCCAAACTTGGTAAATATTTGGCTTTGAGTCATGAATCATATGCCCAGGTGCCTTTGTGTACTATATACAAACACATTTGATTTAACTTGTTAGTTTAGAGGAGTTAGAGAAGAATATAAGGGCCCATATATTTAGAAATGTTGTCCGAACCAGGTCTTTTCTACTTTCTACTTGCCATGACACATAAAAATGTGAATAAAAATCCATCTTTAAGATGATCTCTCAATTGCTCCTGGGAAAATCTTGATGTGATTAATTTTAACATCTCTGTATCTGCTGAGGAACTTTAAACGTTGTGTTTGTTAATAATCAAGCTCCTCTGTATCTGTTGTCTTTAATGATTTAGTCATAGGAACAGTGTCATTTTTCTGTTTATTGTTATGGAACTGGTTTCCAGTAACGTCGCTCCGAGCTCTGGCTGAAATGTCTTCATTCATAACTTTGGCTCAGTGATGTGCGAGCGATCCAAACCCAAAATGGGTGTTTGGGCTTTTTTGCATAATCCAAAAATGAGCGGGGAATGAGATGTCTTCATAGCCATTGTGAAGCTATTTTAGGACACTGAGGTCACTGGTATCCCTCAGACACTTGCCCACAGTCCTAAATGCAACCTTTGATGGATTGTGACACATCTTAACTCTTAGAAAAGTGAAAATAATTGTAGGGAAGAGTTAAGGAAAGTGTCTGTTTGTCTTTTGTTTTGTTATCTTTATTCTCGAGGATGATCTTCCTTTACCAAATTATTTTCCAACTTGTGTGGCACGCCTTTACACCTAATACACCTTCACTTAATGTGGCTTATTTAAATTCCCCTTATGTTGATGAATTCTAGCAGTTCACATCCCAACATTTGCCTTCTCCGATGGTATAGAACAGTGTATTCGCTCTTTATCTGTGTTGCTGCTGTTTCTATCTCATCCTTTTGGAAATGACTGTAATGTTGGCAGTTCTCCATTAAGCCAGCAGGTGATGCTGCTTAACAAACAATGAGAAGCTCAACATCTTAAACATTTTCAGGACCATGTTATATAAAAAATGACCACTTTACCAGGTGCACCTGTAAAATCTAATGCAACACAAAACAAGAGCTCAGCCATGTACTCTACATTTAAAAGATGATGATGTTCAGAGAGGTATTAATCCAATTATATCTAAAGTGGTCAGGTAGTGTTTATTTAGTGCTGAAGGAAAGTGTCCGACATTCAAGAGATTCTGTAAATTCAACTACAATGTTTGTAAATATTACATTTGTCAATCCTCCCGAAAAAAATGTAATTTATGTGAAATGTCTCATCTAGTTTCTGTAAAATGAATAAACAAGTCAATTAATTTCCAAATAAATAGAGTAGGGCTACTAAGTAAAGTAGACTAATCATTTTAAGTCGTTAAAACTTTTTAGCTCGCACAACTTAAATTTAATAGTCTACTTCACTTGGTAATTCTGAGGTAATGAGTAAAGTCAACTTTTAAATAATGCTAAAATCGGTATTCGTGAGCTAACGAATATATGTACCGATCTGATATCACGTAATTTATGGATTTCAAACCCGAGTGGTCCTATTACTTCCCAGCAGCACCTGAACTTTAGGTATCCGAGTCGGTATTTGGAAAGAAAAAGATGGCATTGGTACGTCTCTGAGTAATGAGCGAATCTGCATCTGCTAGATATCTAAAGTCATCAACATCATCAACACCACCGCACTCATTCGTCTCTTCTTCCTCTCTGGTCAGAGCAGAAATAAAAAATTTAAAAAATAGGCTGAATCCCACGAGCAGCTTTACCTCTGAATTGACCATCTATTTCCGTTTGTCCTATCAACTCTGTGTGGAGAAATTCTGTAATGGGTAGGAGGCCGTACACACACACACACAAAAAAAACGCCAAATGGACTTTGTCTGGTGCACAGAAATTATGTCATCCTTCACACACACACACACACACACACACACACACAGTCTTGCACACACATTTTACTAAACTGTCTGGGGTTTCCTAGACATGATCCCAGACATCACCATCACCATCAAAGTTCACTTTTACTCCAAGCGTCGTCCTCCAGTGATTACCTCACTGCTGGGTCAGGTTTTAGTGAGTCATTCTCCGGCAATCTCTCCGTCTCGCACAACACACGGAAAAGGAATGCAGCTTCAGACCAGAAGATGAAAACAAAAACACATGCTGGTAGTCATACGGAGGAATATGTCCTCCTTTTTTCCTGTAATGTAGGCTACATTCCTGCTGACTGTACTTGTCGGAGTAGTCGCTGCAAGAGCAGCGCTTAAACTCTTATTAGCACAGGGATCGGGCGACTGTTGTGTTTTCGGTGTTTTTTTTTTACTTTTTAAAGATTTTATCGTGGTTCCACAGAGTAGACAGAGTTCACCGTCTGACCACATCACCTCAGTCAGACTGCTTAAGACCGGCTAGACAGAGTCAGACAAACCCTAAATACTAAGCAGCATCCTGCCAGATTTCCCTACTACAGCACACTGACAAGCCAGCACAGTAAAGTCTGCTTCGTCTGGGGGTAACAAGCCCATGAGTCATACTCTGGAGTCAGTTGGACAGGAATGCTAACAGGAGACCCCTAAAACCCACACCAGCGGAGACAATGATGTGTATATGTCATAGCCATACAACTCAAATGACTCATTTGATTCGTCCACCATCTGTGTTAGTCATCGTTGTCTTAAAACATGTACATAGGAAAGGAATACCGCGCCGGCTAGACGGTGACTTAAGGTGAGATCACGTGGATCTGTCACAAGCTTGTCTGTCACTTTTGTCATTGTTGCGTCTGAGGTTTGATGTCCTTATCTCGCTTCAGACTTCCAGTTAATAAGAGTAGTTTTCAGTGAGTGATTACATGGCAGTTGTCTGCAGGGTTAAAGGCTTGTCTCAGTGTTGCGGTTTAGTTTGAGGCAGGGGGACAGCTTTGCCTCTTGGCAGCTCCATATGACTTCAAATGATTTAACATTTGAGAATTTTTTTTCACTCACAAATTTCACTGCTCGCTTGACTCAGACCAGGCTCTCCTCTTTTTTGACTGTCCTGAACTTTCCACTTACTGCCCATCATCTGTTGCTTGATGAAAACCAGCCTCTCCAGACCACACCGAGTCATGCCACGCTAGCACTTGCTGACTTCTGTTTAAAAAGAAAAAAACACCCAACAAAAGCAATCCAACACCAAAACAATGATCATTATTTAATATTCTACTAGGCTATCAATGACCCAAACTCAGGTTTAGTAAAAATTTTAGGACAAACAGGACAGGATTCAAGTTATCTAGAAGGGGTTAGGGGAAGGCAAACAGAACAAACTGGACTTAAATACAAACTACACTGACGAGGGGATGCAGGTGCAGGTGGAGAGAGGCCGAGAAGCACAGGTGAGGGTGTACAGGCGAAGAGACAAAAAAGAACAGGAAAGGAGCTGATTGGCTGGGGAAAACACTGGGGAACAGGGCGGGGCTAATGCAGAGGCTGATGCAGGGCAGGTGTGGAGGGAAAGGCTCAGGCTGAGAGAGAGCAAAGAGACACAGGAGGAAAACATGGTGCAAACAGTGACGACACCACAAAACACCCAGAAAGAAACAAGTGACAGGACCGTGGCATTATGACCAGTAGCATATGGTTGCTAAATGTTAGCTAATGTTAGCAAATCCTTAGCTAGATATTGCTCTATAACGGACTGTACTAAGCCACTTTGTTGACTTTATGGCGCTACTTCTCGCTGGTGGCAACAGTGGACATAAATTAATCTAATAGAAATGTAATATGTGTTTTACATATTGCCATTTTTGACAAATCCATTTAAAATTGTTTTTTTTTGCCACTAGGGGGCAGTAGACCTTCAAACCAGCTGAGAGATGCAGACCCCTGACATGGCTAACGTGTTAGCAAACAGGTGCTCGCCAGCAGGAAACATGGAGGGACGTCGCCATCCCGTCGGAGTCGTGTTTCTGGCTACCTGACGAATGTAAGTCCAATATTCATATTTGTTTTACGTCCGTCTTTGTTTCCAACAACTCCAATGAGAAATCTGGGTCCCAGCATGCTAGTTTCTTGACTTTCTGCACCAGCTAGCTGCTAACTTTGTCTTTCTGCGCTTTGCGTCAGAGGTGGTTTGCTCAAAAGATGGTTGATGGAAGGATAAAAACAAAAATATAGGCTACAGCTAATGTGTTGGCTGCAAAACAAAATGAGCTAAAAGAAGCTAAAAAGCCACTTGATAATTCTCATATAGATGATGATGGAGTTTTAAAGAAAAGTGCTGAAAAAACACTTCATGCCCAAAATATTTAAATTCAGTTGTTTCTTTTTTTCTCCTATAAAAAAAAGGAAAAAAAAATCACCTTTGTCATTTGTTCTTCCTGGCTCTTTGGCCGGCGCGGATGCAGCCGTGGTCTTTGGCAGGCCTCTGTGACGGCTTGCTCCCATAAGACGGCATATTGTGGCGGTCTGATGTCACAGAGGTGAAGACTGTTCACTTTACATCTGGGTCTAAAGGGGTGCTGATCTGCTGAGTTAAGGCCTTTTCAGAAAGCAGAGGACGAGGTGTCATTGGGCCCCTGCATGAATATGAAAAAGCGGCGTCCATGATGTTGATTCACACTCCAGACAAATACTGTCAAAGCTAAGGCTAAACACACTTAGCATTTTTTGATTAGCACTCAGTGTGAGTAAGACGGGAGAAAGCTGCTGCGCTCAGTGATGTTTTGTTGTGATTACTAATGGCAGGGTTTGTGCAAATGATTGATGGCGAATGGCTGTCAGCGATTCCAGTTATGATTCAGCTCAGTTTTACCATGTTGCCAAACCAGGAGGGATTCTTTTTCAGTGACATGACTTTCCTCATTTTCAGCATTGTTTTCATGCTGTTTTAAGCTGAAGTATACAACTTTCACCACCGTATTTACTGTTGTAAAGAGAAAAAGGAAGGAAAACGATCATCTTTCAGTCGCTCTCGAGCTCATCCTTTTTTGTGGAATTTCAGAGAAAACCACACGAGGCCTTTTTCCACTTCCCTCCAACTTTAACCCTCCACGCCCCCCCACCTCTCGATTCCCGTAAGTCTGCAAGTTGGATAATGAGGAAATTGGCTTTTGGAGGGGCGGCAGCATTGGCACGCATGGCAGCGAAAGTGTCAAAATAAGAGAGAAAACAAAAAGGAGCTTTACTGAAACCTGTCCAGTTAAAAAACAGACCTTGGACAGTAGATATGGAAGGTTAGAGGTTAATGTCTGATCTCTGGTTTGGGATGAGGACAATGATGGTGTGCAACAACTCTCACTCAGAGACACAGACACAATGTAGCTTTGTGCTCACACATACATTAGTAGCTTGCGCGCAAACACAATGGTAATGTGCATGTAGGCATTCACACACACATACACACACTCACAGCACTGGCCAGGTTAGTGCTGGCCTCCTCATGCAGAGTCTAGACAGGAAGCTGGTCCATGCCAGATTAGGGATTTTCTCCCTCACACCCTCACACCACTACACACACACACAGACACACACACGCATGCACACACACACACACACACACACACACACACACACACACACACATGGTTACACTGCTGACAGTCATCTTCTTTCAATGTGTCTGTGTGTATTGTGCGCTTGGATGTGTGTCAGACGGAGGGAAAAAGAAAAAGAAAAGGGAGGTAAAAACAGAGGCTTGGTGACAGAGCCCTGTGTGTTTGAAGGTTTGTGTGTTTATGTGCTTGTCTGTCTTTGTCTGAACAAGTCTCCCACAAAATAAAAAAAACAACAACTCAGGAACAAAGAAACCGATTCTGTGTCAAGAGCTTTTTTTTTATTTTTACTCTATTACTCATTTTTCTGTGACTTTCCACCCATTGAAATGATGAGTGTGAGGCGCAGTGTGAAAAGTTCAACTTGTCCTTCCCAGGTACAGGGGCGCACTGCATCCTGTAGTGCTTAGCTAAATTAAACCGAGCCCCTACTGTTCTCATCTGCTCACCTGTAGCCCCTGCCAGGCCCGGCCACGACCTTTGAACCCACACAGATGGGTCTGCATAATAAGACACGGGCACACACGGCTAAGTGCCATCTTGGACATGTTTGACGGGTAGCTCTATAGAAGCAGGAAAGTCTGAATACTGAATGTATTGCAATGCTAATGTGTTGACCTTTCTGAGCAGGTGAGGGCGTGTGTGAATGTGTGTGTTTCTATATTTCTCTGTGTGGGTTTGACTGAGCTTTTCAGCGTAGATACAGATGCTAATAGAAGTGTGTGCTTACTGTACACAATCTTTGTCTCTCTGTGCGTTGTTGGCCTGAGGCCAGTGGCCTCTGTGCCCTGTGTATGGCAGGCTGAGCTGTTCTTTTCACTCTCGCTGTATGAATATGCATGGCCTCCTGGCTGGTTAGACGTGGACTTATGAAGAGCTTTCTTAAAAATTTTACACAAACTGTAACTGAAACTGTAAAATGAATCCACCTTGTCTCCAAAATGTCTTTGAATATGCTATTGTCAAAGAAAGAAAACAGTCGTTATTCTTTAAAAAATGGTTCAGTTTGGGGTGAATTTTACAGTTTTTACCAGACACCTTTTTACGACCCTGTGAATTGTGAACTACAACTTCTGTTTTTAAGAGGAGCTGCTGTTTGATTCCCTCTGTGAATTCAAATGAGCAAGTTTACACAGATAAAAAAAGGTCAACAAAATGGTAAAATAAAGAGTACATTTCCCCCCAAACTGAACTGCTTTTAGTCGATTCAGAAGATTCCTGCTGTTGAAAATAAATCATGAACAGTATATTTAATCTGCCTCTAATCAGCCTTAAATAATTAACCCATTATCGTGAGAAAACAGAAGTCGTTTCCTCTCATTACTTACAGTATGATGTTTATCAGTGATCAGCAGTGCCATGGCAGCGGGCATAGATGGTGTCTCTTAAATGTAACAGCTGACTTAAGCTAAAAAATGTCAGATCAAGAGTTCTCATTACTGATCAACACATCAGACTCTACTTCAGTCTTACTTATTTATATCAAACCATTCAAACATCCAACATTGTGGCTAGTTTCTTTTCCAGTTCCTTCATGAGAACAATATTTGTTTTGGTTGTAGTCTGCTGTACAGTAACACATCTGCTTTAAGTTGTCGACTGTAAGCGAGCCCCTTCCTTGTAATAATTAGCCAAAATCTAAATATCCTTATTTGAAATCATTAGGGAAGAAATTCTTAGAACCAGTGGCAAAAGTTCATATGGCCCTTAGTCTGTATGTCACGGTCCACTCTTGCTCTTGTTTTCTCAAGAAATGGTTGCTTTGTTATCTCCCTAACAAAATAAATGTATCAGTTATCATGAGAAAACAAGCTTTGTTAACCTGATAATGAAGTAGTTACTTTGTGATCTGGAGATAACTGCATTGAAAAATAATATCCAGCATGGCTGTTCTCCGTACGCCTGCGTTCCACCTGAGGACATTAAATATTTGCTAAAGAAAAAAAATGAGGTGAGTGCTGCACTGAGCAGGAGCAAAAATGAACATGGGGGTAAGAAATCAGGTGCTCAAGGATAAGGCCAAAAAAAAAAAACAGTGACTCTCCAGCTTACTTATAATGGAAGTCCATGTTATTGGTTCACATTCTGTATGGGTGTTAATATTTAAATGCCCTGATGAGACTCAGAACGTGAAGGTTTATCCATGAGTTAGTGCGTAAATGATTGTTTTTATTATCAGAGTGCCTCAGATTCTTTGTTAGGACTGTCACTGTTTTTTATTTCTGCTTTTACATGAAATATTTGCTGTTGACACAAAGCAATCCAAATCCTTTTTTCATTATATACGGTTTGAAGCCCTATTTTTAGCAGTTAGTCATCTCCACCCAAGTCCTTCTGTTCGACACCGCCTGAATATATGAGCATATTTACGCCTTGTCTTTGAGAATATATGACATATGTGCACTGGCCACTGCTGCATTAACAGTATATTTCATCCCCTTCTTGGTTCAGTCTGTGAAATGGTCCTCTTCATTTCCCACATGAGTGGTTTTCTTATCATCCATGCCCCCTCTCGCCTGCCCCAGGTGCTGAGTTAAAGTCGATAAAACACCCAAATATTCTGTTAAACATGGGCGGCCTCTGCCATGTGGCCGCTCCCTGCAATGCCTCTTGGGTAATTATGGTAATAACTCAACCGTCGGAGGCGAGGCCAGAGGCCCCGGGATGACGAGGTCAGACCGGAGAGCCTGAGACGAGAGAAGGAGCGGCGGCGGAGGAAGCGGGAGGTCAAGGTGAAGCGGGCGGGGCCCTCGCGCCGCTATCCCATAAACCCTCGCTGTCACATCAGAGGCCGCTGGATGTATGTGGACATTCCCTCTGATCTGTCCTCCTCAACAATCAAGATGCTGATGAGGGATGATGACAAGTGTTTGAGCAGCTCGGTTATTTGTGCGGCCTTGACTGACAGACGCCTGGTCGTGTGGTCGGTGGGAAGGTCAAAATGCGCCTCTGTTTGGACTGTCGGGCCGCTGAAACTAGAGATTACTAATCGTTGTGAGACATTTTACTGCAATGGCACATATTGATGTGGTTTTGAAAAGCAGATTGGGCAGTCCACCATATTATTATTATGTTTTTTTCTGTCTTTATTGAGACGGTCAGAAAATTGAGAAAGGCACAGGACAAAATGTTCTGGCGGAATCTGATCCATTACGGGTACACGTGGTCCCAGAGACGGAGGTGTACACCATCACTTTCAGAAATTAAAATCGACTTCTTTGTATTCTCTGTATTGTCTGACCGCTTGCACACTCTGACGACAATCTGTTGTATGATGAATAACCGAGAGAGAAACGGAGCAGACTCAACTTTTGCATCAATAGATTCGTCTGTTCTTGTTCAGCTTTGACAGAAATGTAAATACAACACATTTTTATACCGTATAGTTTTTATAGAAGAGAAGGTTTCAGATTAATGCTTTGTTTTACTTCCTCTTTTAGCATTTAAGTCTATTTGTCTTAAGATTTTCAAATGTAGGCTTCCACCTGTCTGATAAACACTCACATGCACCCTCATTACATTATTTTATTACTTCCACCAAGAAAGGTTATGTTTTCACCCCTGCCTGTTGTTGGTTGGTTGGTTTGTCAGCAGGATTACACAAAAACTACTCAAACCATTTCAATGAAACTTAGATGGAGGATGGGTGTCGGCCCAGAATAGACCCCGTTAACTTTTGGTTTGGATCCGGATAAAGAGATCCACGCAGTAATTTTGTCACTTTCTTTAACGTTTTTGTTCATTTCTCAGGGAATAATGCATGGATATTGATGAAAAAAGACGTATTTAGGTGGCTGGTATCTATGAATGAGTGTGTTTTGATGCAGATCCTAGATCTGGTGAGCTGAAATTATGGCTAAGCAGTTACGGATGGTTTAAAATTTAGAGTCATACAGGGCTATCGAGTTTATTACTGGATTAGGCTTGATGAATTAAAGGGGACTGTTGAGCCATGGCAGAGGTATGTGCTCTAAGTGCCACTCTGGCAATCTGAACTCTGTTTGTTTTACATTTTTACTTGTTTTAAATGTACTTTTGTATTTGCTTATAATGCTCATTGAAGTGAGACTAGATAGAAACATCACTTAAGTAAAAGCACACAGTGACTCACTCGCTGTGTTTTGTGTGTTACTGTGCGTGTGCGCTTGCGTGTGTGGCCCGAGCCTTTCTTACATAACCTATATTTAGACTCAACGTTATGCTAGATGAACAATGACAGAAACACAATATTCCCCCGTATTCTATCCAAATTCTGGTCGGGGGGGGGGGGACCACAGGAAAATGTTACCATTCAATCACCATTTTGGCTTCTTCAGCATTTCTTCATTTCCTTGAACCTTAAATTTTCCCTTCTTGTGCTACTCCTTCATCACCCAGGCCAAGGCTTTTGTCGAGGTCATTCCAGTCTCTTTGCATAGAAATATCCTCTCTTAAAGTATAAATTTGATAGGAAGTGGAGTGAAGTGACAAGTGTAATAATTTCCAGTGACACACATCTCCATTCAGACCGAAGTTTAATGTAAAAGTGATCAGCGCCAGGGGCTATTATCGCAGGCATCCAGATGTCAGGGAAAATGAGAAAGCTGCATTCAGGGAAAGTGTGGGTAAAAATCTAACACCACATTGCAATGAATAGCCCCATATGACACCAGGAAGCTCTCCACTTAAGTCTAACCAGTATTAGTATTGATAGATATGATCTCAGCCTTAATTTGCTCCATAGATCATAATTCTCAGGTATATTTTTCTGTTTTAAAGCATGACCAAGTGCCAAGCTTTAAATATCCCAGTTCAAACCCCATCAGTTTATTCCTGCCCTGCTTTATTGAACCCCCATTCGTGCTTACGTAGTTACATACTGTAGTTTATTCACTGCCATCCACCCCGCGGTTCATCGAGACCCCTGACCTGCAAACAACTATAAATATTTATTTGCGTCGGCTTGTCTAAAAATAACTGTATTACAATGGAGTGTCCTGGAAGAGGTCCAGGAGAGTTGTGCAGCGAGCAGTAGTCAGCATTCAGAGTCCGGCCTGCGTGTCCAGAGAGAGATAGGGCAGTGTCAAGAGGCAGACATATTGATAGCTTTGTGGTCAACAGGAAAAAAGTCACTTAGCCGGGGATCCTTTGGGTCCGAGGATGTATTTCGGGAACACGCAGACGGAAACGAGGAGCACTTTTGGAGTGATGCACAGCGGTTCTCCAGTGACATCCATAAACACTATCCCCGTCCTTTTTACAACATCAGAGTCCTGAATTTTAAATGAAAGCAGCGATTCCAAGGTTAGAAATATTATAAACTGTGTATCGGTCCAAGTGTGGACAACATAGACTCGAGATATCCCCCCCGAATATTGATATTTGTTGCAGTTCAACAGCAATGGCTTAATCTATAGATCATTTATATGCAATAGTCATCATTTGAGGTTTAGATGCAGCTACTGAATATGAGGCTGAAGACATCAAATAAATCTCAATGAAAAAATCAAAGCAATAATATCGACATGTGGGGGATTGATGACAGATGATGTGTACATATAATTTGTGGTTACTTGTACTTTTCTGCACCAGCATTATTCTCACAGACATAATGTATTATGATTATTGAGTATTATTGTATCAAACAATAATACTTACAGGCCTCATTCCATGTGTGGAGCTGACTGAAGAAACCCTGGTCCACGGTCCAGTTTTTGCCTTTCAGATCGAAATGAACAGTTGTTGAGGTCTAGTAAATGACTGATCTTTCCTCAGAGTTGTTATATTAACAGATTTTGTGATATTAAAGATGTGGCAGTGAGCATAAAGCTTAAGTTGACATAGTTCTCCCACCCTGAGCAGACAGCTATGTTTTTTTTAATTTTACAAACTTTTCCCTCATTTTTTCTAAGTGCTGTATCGTAGGCAGCTGGACTTGTATTGTAGGATAAGAAGCTTCACAGGTGTGGAAGTGCAGTAAAAGGGCACACTTTACAAGTTGCTGTCTTGCTTTTTTTTGTTTGGAGACTAAAATATATCCAACCTACGGACATGTTGAGTTAGGTGTCCGTGGTTACGTGCTCACTCAGTTGCAGACTGTCTCGTGTTTAGTTACACTCGGCTCATGGTCCAGCCCAAGCTCCAGCTATACTTATAACTCTGGGAGACAGAAGAATATGGGACGACTTGATATCTCTATAAAACTGTTTAATCACTAATTAACTGATTAATTTGTGGTACAGTACTTTAGCTATGGGTTTAATTTGCATAATTAGAAATGTATGATTTATTAAAACATCAGTCTATGGAATCAGGATCGGTACGTGCATCAGTGATGTCTGTCCAATATTCGATGAGTGAACCACACCAGCCACAATAGTTTACCACTGAAAGTGGTTGTTTATTGTTGTAAAATTGCCTCAGGGTGACATGCATGTATTTGTATGTAACACACAAGCAATATAAAGTTGTACTTTACAAGAATAAACCTATGTTAAATTAGAAGCATAGAGACAAATACATCAACATATGAATTATATTGATATAGCTGTGTGTTGAAATGTGTTGCACAAGTCAGCTTGGACTCTTACTGTTACTGTTACTGTCATAGTTGAGTAAAAGTAAAGATATTGTGTTAAATATTACTTAGGTAAAAGTGAAAGTTACCCATTTGAATAGTACTTGAATAAAAGTATCTGATATTAAATGTGGAATTAATATTTACAAGAGTGTTTACCCTGTATACTCGGGGGATAATGTCAGAATATCAGATCCCATATTCAGCCTGTTTTTATCCAATTGCTGATAAGATAAAATCATTTAGAAAAGTGCTACTTTGGCCTTAATGCAACATGCAGTCTCAGAAGTTACTATAGTAACTAAACTTGTCAAATAAATGAAGTAAAAGTACAATATTTGCCTCCAAAATGTGATGGAGTGGAAGTATAAAGCAGCAGAAAATGCTCACTTCCAGTTGTAGACTAAACCTGCTTAGTGACATTCCCTTTCTGGCTGTGGTGACATATGATGAGCACACTGGATACATTGACACGTGAAGAGTTAAATGATCCCAGAGCAACAGCTCAGACTGAAGCATGTCGGCTCAGAGACAAACCGATTCAGGCTTCAGCTCTGTGGCGGATTATTCTATTGTCTTCCTATTGTCTTCATTCTTTGTGCCAACGCTGTGTGCCAGTCAATATCAAACTGTCTGCCAGTCTGCTTCAGTATGAGACACCAGTCTCACTCCGCAACTTGTGCCTCTCCTCCCCAGTCCCTCCTTCACCCCCAGAATGCAATAAATGTCCGGCCATCATTTATTTTAATTCACTCCCCTCTTGCACAGATGAAATGGATTCGTAACCTTGTAGGACAAGGACGTGCATGCCGTCTGCCGTCAGTTGCTGAGTTATTCTCTATTCTTCTAGCATAGAGAGAGAGAGAGAGAGAGAGGGAGAGAGGGAGAATGAGAGAGAGCGAGAAAGAGGCCCAATGATGAAGAGAAATAGTCTGGCATGCAAATTGCCGGCTGCCATGTCCAATGAGGAGGCCTGGTGGAGATTGTCACCGTAGAAACTCTGGACAGGGTTAACGAGGCTGAGGGAGCGACAGAGTTTAAAAAGACAGCAGCAGTGGCGGAGCAAGGGAGGGAAAAGAGTGTGAAAAAACTCAAGAGTGTGATTTATTTGCCAAATCAAGGCACGATGAGTGGATTATGGCTAGCCTAATGAGAAAGAGTGTTTAGGGGATAGCTAATTGGACGTGACCGAGGAGGAGAATGCTAAGAGCAGGCAGAGGTGGGGATTGGGTTGGTGTACGTCATTCAGCCAACAGTAACTCTAACTCAGTGAAAGAGTGAGTACAGGTGTGTCAGGCTGCGATGGATGATCGATTAATCCGTGGATGATTTTCTCAATTAAGTAGGCCATGAAATGTTAAAAAATGAGTCCACGGTAATGTCTTCGCTTTGCTTGATTTGTCTGACTGACAGCAACAAACTTCAATATGTTCAATTTAGTTTCTTGTAGCGCACATAAAACACTCTGTGATTCTCTGTGATCTACTAATCCTCCCTGTTGTCACCCCTCAACAGGAAACCCTCATCTGAGCAGGTCAGACTTTGCCTTGTTTAGCCCTCCTCCTGCATGACGTCCTATCCACGTTAAGTTTTAGTTTGTTCC
Organism: Pagrus major; assembly: GCF_040436345.1. Taxonomy (NCBI): domain Eukaryota; kingdom Metazoa; phylum Chordata; class Actinopteri; order Spariformes; family Sparidae; genus Pagrus; species Pagrus major. The sequence continues at coordinate 21,250,082 of NC_133236.1, read as the reverse complement.
TTTTTAATCAGAACAAGATCGTCTAATCAGTATCACAGGAGCGTAAAAATAAAGTTAATCATCATTTCCAGCACGGCACATAGTTGATATGTGACTGTTCCTTCCATCAGTGGGTTCTTTGCATTTATCTCTCCTAACTCGCTTCAACTATTTGTGTAATCATTTCGACATTTTCAGGCATCCCTTGCCTGTGTGCTCTCCTGAATCTGAATCAGATATACAGATTACAGATCGACTCATCAACCTCATCATATTTCAGATTTTTGTGAATCGTATTTGAGTTCAAGAAAATTGCGAAAATCAAGAAAATCTAATAAAAGCCGTCCTTCCTTTCAGGTAATAAAATGCAGCCTGTGCTTCCTCTAGTTGGGTCATGACTAGATATCCAGCATGTAACGCCCACTAGAGGGTAGTATTTAACTACAGGCAGCATTTAAAATGTATTTAACTTCCTGCTATACATGCTCTATCCATTGCCTGCATGTCTGTTTAGTTTAGTTAAGGTTACATTTTTGTTTCCATACGTCTCTTAAAGGTTTCACGCCTGGATTTAAAAGCTCATGGAGGTGTGGTCAACCTTTGTTTGAGTCAAAATGATTTGATAAACAAATCCTCCACTTTATTCATTTCACTTATCTCTAATGTTTGGAGTGTAGTGGCTCCTAATCGAGTCAAAGTCTCAACATGATGTCCGGTTAACAACAGTGAAGCAGCGCAGGGTTTTCTTGGTCAGAAATTGTATTCCTGAAACCATCACCTGCTGATCGATGTGCCTATTTTCTTCTCATGATCATGTTGATACATTACATCACAAAGTCACATTTTTTGTTAATTGTCTGACATTAAATCACAAAATTGAAAAAGTTGTGGTGCTGAATTTAAGTAGAGCAATAGCCTACATTTTAAAATTAGTTGCATGGATCTGGAAAGAGTAATTTAATAAGAGGCAGCAATTTATTTTACGTATTTTAAGAAGCATGATCCAATTATTGTCACCACCTGCTGCTTTTAGTTAAATTTAAAGATTTTTGAACAGGATTTGGTTTCAGCTTTGGAAAGATGCCATTGCTCATTCTTCCTCTGTAAGTATTTTGTACAAAATAATACACACTTCATGATTTAGTAGCCATTATTTCTGCCTTCTTAGACCTAAATTACACAAGAACCTTTTGAATTTTATTCAACATTTGATTTCCACACAAATAGTTAATTAAATCAACCTCTCACTGCTCAACATTTTAAAGCCGCCAGTTTCCTTTTCTTTCTGTTGAATGTACATCCTCTTAGTGATGACATTTCCTTTGTGTGTCCACTGAAGTCCTTGGAGATGTTTATGTTGCATCCATTTGAGCGCCGCAGCGTCTCTCTCATTTCATGAGTGCAGCGGCATGCACATTCGAAATGGGTTAGGACACAAATGGGATTAATGCTTGCGAGACATCTCCTAAAGCGTTTCCACCTGTAATGTTGTTTGCAGACGCACTAAATGAGACGTCTCAGCAGGAGCGAACGTCTCCGTATGCAGAGCTAACTGAGGGAGGCCTGCGCCAGGCTGCACTGTGACCCTCCTCGTGCAGCTCCTACGTTCTGGCTCCAATTTCGACAGGACACAGCATATAGGGAAAGAGACAACATGGGAAATGTGATTACACGGTTGCCTAATGTAAGGGAATCTCATTTGTTTTGTCGGCCGTTTGATTGTTCCTTTCTGCGCCGGCAAATTCAGGAAAATACAATGCAGATGTGGATGAGGGCGAGCAGTCATTCTTACCACCGGATCTGAGGCAGCGTGTTTTGACATTGAAAACCTCAAGCTGTAAGAAAAAATATTTTAAAACAAGCTACTGTGGATTTATACAGGATCTTGACACACAGATGTATGAACACACACATCGGTCTGAAACAATGACAAGTCAGGGATTCTTTTTCTTTTCTCGTGCAGTGCAAAAATACATCATGCTCTAAACATAGCTGTAAAAATGAAATCTAAAAACTGGTCTCAGAGAGAGCAGACTGTGGCCACAGTGCAGGATTATGACGTAAGATGTCTATTAAAGGAAAAGACTTTCCTAACCAAGATGAATGAGTGATATCGAGCTCTGGCATGACAAACGAGGGCTGAAGTGTCGCAAGTGTTTTATGACGGCCCCTAGGGTCCTTATCTCCCATAACCCCTGACCCCTCGACCTTTTTAAACCACAAGGGTGATTACAAGTGGCCGGCCAATGGAATAACTGCTATACTAGAGTGCTGCTTGACACAACCTCACACTGTGGCGGAGCCAGTAACTTCTTATTATAACAGAGCTGCAAAGATTCATCGATTGTAATCTCCCACTAATTTGCTAATGTATTAATAATTTTTAGTCATTTTTTAAGAAAAAAAGTCAAACTTGTGTTGAAAAGTGGTGGGAACATAAAGGATCAGAGACAAAAATACATTTTTTCTTCAACAATTTTAGGCAATTTAATGGGTGGATCATATGTGGTCAGCCGACATAATTACTGTATGGATATGTTATATTATGTGTACAGATTTCAGCATATGCTGATCACATGTATTATCTTATGAACAATAACAGTTTTCCTGCACATGTTTCACACCAGAATCACTTGCAGACAGTTTACACTGCAGGTACTGATGGAGAGCAAAGCATTTGTTCTCATTTGTTAGTTAACATTACTTGATGTAAGCTAGTTTTTCAGAACATTTTTAACAAGTTATGCTTTTAAAAAGTGGTGGGGACAAAATCAGCCATTTCAAACATCATGAGCTTTGGGAAACACTGCTAAACATTTTTCACCATTTTCTGACATTTTACAACAACTAATCTGCAATAAACATGATAGTTAGTTGCAGCCCTACATTATAGTACCATAAAGAATTAGTATCATGGGCACATTGACTGGAAAGCAGATAAACTTGTATTGAAATACATGATATAAAACCATGATGCACATCAGCCATTTTACAGACAGAAAAGACAAACTTGGTCGTTATGTACAAACCTCCACCTCAGAACAATTTTCATACTGAAGTTCACTTACTTTACTTTATAATTTAGACTAGTTGCTTCGTCTTAAAGTAAGAAAACACACAAAAAAAAGTCAAAATTGAGGACAATTTAATTTATAAGATTAAACGTCCAGATAAATATTGTGTGTATTAAAGGAGCCATTTGAAACTGAATCACATTTTTAGAGAGGCAAATTGTATTTTAAATGCTGCTAAAATGTGTGAAACTTTGACAAACAAAGGACTAACACACAAACCAGGACTACAGCGTGAAAAGTGGCGGGTGGCTGTGTGACATCTTAGACGCAACAGTTACCCTAACTGACATTTTTAACATTAGAGAAGGATGCTTGTTTTTTTTGCAAAGCATCATTTCACCTCTGTGCAAAAAAGTTCGATATGTAGTTTAAATGTGTACATTAATAAAATAATAATTTGGTGCATATGATTTGTGCACACATGACTTCTGTCATAAGGGGACCTGAGGTGGAGCAGCATGCATCGCGTCCCGTCTGCTGCCGCCTTAACCGGTCAGCAGAGTGATGAGCAGAGGTCTCACTCACTGCTCATCCTCCACACCTGTCATGTAACCAACTATGATATCTGTTCCCCATGGGACGCATAACTGCGTAACACCGGCATTTTTCACCGAAGGCTCTGACAGCAACAGCAGCACTGACCGTTAAGACCCCGGGGCAGGTAGTAGTTTATCGAACGGCACTGAGGTGAAAGAGCAGCTGTGTAAAGTGGAGCAGAGATGAGTAGATTTTTCCAGCCTTTAGGGTATAATTTTAGGATACATGTAAGAGTTCTGTAAAGGTGTGATCTCATTGCCACAAGAGCACAAGAGATAAATACATCGAGTTGACTTTTGCCCTGCTGCAGCTCATGATTAGTTGTTTGTTTACTGACAGGGTGAATTTTGGGTGAGGACAGGTAATTGATGTACACATGTGCTCCGAGCGTAGCTGGCTACCAGAGATGTACATCACTTTTGTCCGTAACATTGCAGTCCGAGATTAGTGCAGGGGTCCCAGGGGTCTCGCTCGTCACTCCATTTCCTAAATTGACAGCTGGAGAAACTCTATTCCACCGGACGTGATAAACGACACGGGGCGTCGGAGGAGTGTGTCGCAGAAGAGAGAAAGGAGTGATAAATGGGGGAGGTTGGGAGGAATCAGGGCAGATGAAAGTTGTTGGGCACTGAGAAATGACTGACAGCTCATTATGAAAATCCGAGAGGGGAGTCTAACTTGTTCAGGCCGAACCATTTCCTGTATTTTCTTTTCTTTTTATCGACTCAAACACACTGAATTCAGACACAAGTGTCCACTTATATTGAGGCCTTTAATTGTCTGTGACTGAGTTCTTATCAGCAGTTGTGAGCGAGAGATATGCTAACAAATACTGAAATGAAGATTTAAACAGGCTGCACATATACTCCCTGATACTGTTTTCCTTGTTTATGTACTATATTTATCTGGTTTTCTGTATTTCCTGCTATTTTTAAAACCAACAGCGCATGTTTTCCAGACCACATGTTGACCCCGTGTTTTTAAAAATAAAGAAGTATTATTCTTTTAATCTGCTGATGTATATCAAACATTCCTTTAGTTTTGTTATTTTAATGCCAGGAGCAAATTTCACCTCATTTTCAGATGCTTTTCTGTTCAATTTTTGAACTCGGGCACATTTGCACCGGACATAGGTTACTATTTTGGCATGACACCACAATTTTCATCATGTCATTTTTCCTTATTCTCTACAGTATAACCCCTTTGTCATTTACGTTTATAGCCTATAAAGCTATAAGTCACCCATCAGGACATTAGAAAGCTCAAGAGAACCCTTGAGACTGCCAGTTGGCATTGCTTTATTGGGTATTTTCCCTCAGTACTCTTACCAGCTTCTTGCAACCTCACTCAATTTAGTTGTTTTAGCCCCCTATGGCCGTGTTGCTGATTTTGAATAAGTGCTCAGGGCAAGAGGGGTCAGCTGCAATTTCAGCCGTAGCTAAACTGGTCTATTCTAATGTGAGATCTGAGGTGACTTTGACTTTTGATTAATGACAGTTCTCCAAAGGACATATCACCGGGAAAACTTTCCACAGCACGAAAATCACTTCCAGTAAAAGAAGAAAACATCTATATCTTTATGCATACAGAATTCGGCACCGACTGACTGCATTCAATGTGAAATAATACCCAGGTGCCGTTACAGGAGGCAAACACTGAAAGTGTTTGTTATTAAAATATTTGTACTTCTTGGGCCCCAAAGGCCCACTATGCCTTTTCTCACTTATGCATATTTCCATTATAGTGACATCAAGCAAACAGAGAAATGCTGCTGCTGCTGCCGCTGCCTCTCTGCTCTGCTCTTCTCTCTCTCGAGTGCTTCTCTCACAGGCTGTGAAAACAGCAGCCCCAGGGAGTATTCGTATCCCATGAGCCCTTGGGGCAGAAGGCCCGAGGACACGCTATGGGGATGTATTGAGGGGTGTTGTGGGAGAAAGGAGAGCTGCACATCTCAATATGAATACTATAGATAAATGTAAAGAAGATAGCGGTTGAACAGAATTGGCCCATTTGGGATTTTAACAAAAGAGATTTAGAGATAATGAGAGAAAGCAGAACCAGCGACGAAAGATAAATAGATGAGCTACTACAGTTTGACTGATGAAGCACTGGAAAATGACAAATCTGTAAATGAGTGGAGATGAAAAGACTGTTTTACACATTTAATTTCATTTTCACCATTAGAAAATGCCCAAACATCCCATGACAAGGCCTTTTATCACTGAAAAACAAGAGATCATGTCTTAATTTTGTCCTCACTAATATTGTATATTGTACAATGTGTGTTATATGCCATATATTCACATCAATCAATGGCTTTGATTGTTATGAAGTTGTGATCTCATAAATATGCATATGGTTGAATGGTGTCTCTAGTGAAAAGGCCATGAAAAATGAAGTGAAGCAGCTGAAACATGAAAAGGCTTTATGATAAAAAAAAAAAATACAGTATATCATAATTAAATACTTCGTTTTTACCAGATTTTCACTAGTTTTACTGGCAGTTCAAAAAGAAAATAGCTTTATCTCAGCCAAGTCTTATTCAAGAGATATTAAATCTAACCAACATATTTCTGTCAGTGTTGAGCTGAACCCACTTCCTGTCTGCTGCGTCTCACCCGCTGTGCGTGCGGTGTTTGTGATGCAGACCAGGAGCTTCAGCAAAAGTTCGACTGTTGGATTGTGGGACAAAGGTCTGTGTGTCTGTACTCTCCTGTATGATCTTATTATCTGTCAGCCAATTTAACAGAGAGGCCTTTGGGGAGTGACAATGAGGATGTAGGGGAGGAGGAGGGGACGCCCTCACACACACACACAGTTGCACACACACACCTCTGCTCTAATTCACACTGACCTCTGCGGCCTCTCCACAATGCCTGTTTTCGTATTTGATAGAAAAATCGATAGCCTTGCTGGCAGAGAACAACCTCGATGAAGAATTAAAACAAGGAAAGTGTTGGTTGCGGTCAATCATTTTTCTGTCCACTAGCACCACAGTTACTGATGTAGTGATGAATAAAGGTTGTCTGCCTTTCAGAAACTTGATGTCACCATGAATCGGGACGAGATGAAACTCAGATGTACGTAGATGTAATAATAACATTTGGGTCTATCAAGGGATTCCGTTTAAAACTGTAGTTTTAGACATTTTTACAAAAAGACCTTGGAAAGGAGAATAAAAGGATTTTGGTAATGGAATATATTGACAAATGTTGAGCCGTTAAGGTATTAGATTTTTTCATTATGGCTTATAATAAAACCTTTTCTTCAAAGCTATGAATCATCTTTATCAAACTGTGCAAGCTGTGTTGAAATTAGAGAAACCACAGCGTTTTTTAAAGCATACGGTTACAATACTATTTGTCTCTTGTTATGCAGATGATACTCAACTATACTCTCTGACAAAAACGTATTGTTACAGATTTAATTTTCTCTAATTTCTGACTCCTCAACTCGGAAGTTACTTGGATATCCTTTCCTAATGGGAAACCACACACTTCTAATATTGAAATCGTATTTGCTTCTTCTAACTTGGGTTTTGGTGCGCAGTAGATGAGCCATAAAGACGTGATAATTAAACTTCATGTTGTCTTTTTTCTTATTTCCCTAATTTGTTGTAGTATGCGCTGCAGCCTTTGGGCAGTGGGAGTGTAGCCCCCAAGCTAATAACAGCACACAGGTGAGGCTGGGACTTTTTGAATTTGTAGAAACCAGGTGTCAGACTGTAACCTGCACAAAACTCAGTCCAAAACCAGAGTGAGTCTGGGTTTGGCCTTTTTCCCTGCTGGCAAACCGAAGGAGACAATCGGGGTGAAGAGTATCGGCTTTCTATTGCAACAAATGTAATGTTCCTACAATAGTAGCTTCCAGTGTACGTACACACCTATTCCCCTATCAACCAATGCAAATAACTTCACATTTTGAAAAATAAACCAGTCTGTTGTGCTAAATTTGAGCTTTTAATCCTCTCCTGTTGAACAAACAAGCCACACCGGTTACCACGGCAGGTTATCCGAGATTTTTGGAAATTTGTGCATTTATGTTTGTAATTCACTTGGTACGTGGGGCCAAGTTTGAATGTTGTGTTGTACAAACACTAACTGACAATTCCTACATAGTACACCTTTAAATTTTTAGACATATCTGCAATAATCTAATATCAGCTTATGTATCATTTAGGCTTTCACGTTTGCCACCCCTGGACTTTATACGATGTCAGCTAGCCATAAATGTGGTTACAGTTATTTTTTCCAAATGTGGCCGTTGATCCAAGGTCAAGCAGCGTAGACGGGCCTCTCTCATGCCAGTCTTGAGGCCATTCTGAACAGATGTTGGCACAGCCAGCTGGACATGGCGACCTTGAGTAAATCTCAAAGGGGTCTTCTTTGGCAGTGTGGGCACCCAACTCTCCCCCTGGCAATGGAGACCCAGTGCAGCAGGGTATAAGCAAGCGATATGTGTGTTTGTGTGTGTTGGGTGGGTGGGTGGGGGGGTGGGTGTGTGTGCGAGCGTCTACAAACCAGCATTGTGTGTCATTCAAGCTTCAGTGAAAAGGTACCAGTGAATCAATCACATGCCCTGTGTAACACCGCACTAAATGAAATTCAATGGACTGATTGAGTGAGTGATGGATGATTCACATACATACAGCCAGAATTAAGTGATGGAGAAACACTCAGAAGGAGAGTGGAGGAGGTGAGGGTTGGTTAGACCTCTGAGGACTGCATGTGGTGGGTGTGTGTATGTGTGTGTGCGCACGTGTTGCTCTGTGTGGAGGAAAAAAATGTATAGACTCTGAAGGCTGAGCGCCCTGAGGAGCGGCTGTGTTCGTACCCCACATCTGCCATCCCAGGATGCAGCAGAACATCAGTGTGTGTGTGTGTGTATTTACTTGTGTGTGCTCAAGAGTGTGTGTGGTTACCATCTGGGCAGAACATCAGGGGCACGCCTGGACTGCACGGTGAGCCAGTCCACTTTTAATCTGCCCAGCGCCCTCTCCCCACCAAGGAAGGTCAACGCCTCGGCAAGGACAGCACTGTCACCCCCGTAACACCGACAGTGGGGGTCGGCGCTGGCTATCCATAATAGATGGCAGCTGGCTTTAGTGTACGTCTTCACTTTGCCTGGGGCAGCGGTGTTAGCCCATCTTTCATTCCCACTACTCGGCCGAGCTAATGTGCTGTGTTAATGCTTGTGTGAATCAGGAGGAGTGCTCAGTCGTGTGTCTCCCCTGTAGCTACCGAGCGCTCATGTCATTGCCAAAATAGGACAGAAGGTGCTTCAACAAAGGAAACATTCATCTGGAGGTATCACAGCACGACAACAAAATCAACCTTCATACATTAGGAGCTCAGTAGTTAGAGAGAGAAACGGGATGTGGAGAAGTTTTGTGGGACAACATGCCTTTGGTAGCCGCAGATCCAGTTTCCAGAACTTTAAATCTTTACGTGCTATAATGATGCGTCGCTTTTATGTTAAAACCATCTTTCTGACATTTCACACAACATGCATCAACCTCAATTTCACAGGCTTTTATGTCAAGTGGCTGTTCAGCCGCACTCGCCCATCAAGCGTGATTTCCAAGAGCGTGTTTTTTTCTTTTTTTTCAACTTGCCAGAGAGACCCAAAACCATTTTAAATGCAAATGACCTAAATAAGATTAGCGAGGTAGGCAGTCCGCTCCCTGTTAATTATCACACGCAGTAGTCAATTAACAACGCTAACGATGGGACACTTAGTGAGCGTTAACCCAATTTACCACGGCTAAGAGCCGGGTGGACACAGTTGCACGGGGGTAACTTAAGGTGGGATCTGGAGGTGGAGGAGTGGAGTCACATCTTTATTGAGCTGCATCCTCATTACAGAGAAGAAGATTTTAGCTCTGTGCTATGAATTGGCAAGAAATAGGAGCTGTTCAGTGGTCTCATACACTCTCATCCTCTTCTCCCCATCATGATGTGGAGTTGGGCACCATGTGGGAAGAAGGAGGTGTAGGGTACTCTTTCGGAGGTAATTAGAGTTACCCAGGATGTGTTAGCAGAGATGCTGCTCTGCAGTTAACAGCATTAGCCATGGCAGGGATGAAGGCATGCTCTGATTTAACAGTTGTCACTAGACCTTGGCTGTGAGAGGCATGGGTGAGTGACAGGTCGACACAAGGCCCTCATCTGCGTGTCTGAGTGTGTGCACGTGTGATACGTGTTCACCGCCGTGTATGTGCACAGAATTGTGTGTTGGTTGCACTGATGTGAGAAAAGTATAGGACGGGGGCCTTTTGTTCGGGTTTAAATGATTGATGTGTTTTTGGCATTTTCAGTACACCACACCACATTTTCACACAAGAAAAAATGCCTCTTAAGTGAAGAAATTCTATAACATGAACTATAGTAAAGATGCTGCAGTAGATTTGCAGGGTTTTTGTAAAGTATAGTATAGAAGTATAGTATAAACATAACTGCTGGTACCACCTAAGCAGAAAGAATGTAAAATCAATATGGTGAGCATCATCTCAGTGGACCTCTTTATCGTGTTTTTATCATTAGGCTGTTTCGGTGCTCTTTATTTTTTATCTGCTTTCCAACATTTTGTTCACAAATACGGCAATAATATTTGTCCAAAATGAGGTGAACTTGCATATGTTTTTAGTCGATAAACATAAAACATTCTTTTTAGTAGAGGAACCTGAAATCCTTCACCAAATAAATGCACCAAAGTGTTCCCCAAACCTAGAGGAAACACTGATATGTTTGTAATCTATAGTGATAAAATATCAGCCATGTTACTGCAGGGAAATGATCTATTGCCTTGTTCTTGTTTGCCACTTTGATATTGATTTTGATCTTTTTTTGTTATCTTCCCCCTTCAGTTACTGCACTGAGTGTAGTGTCTGTGGAGAAGAGATTTCGGCCTGTAACAGCACACTTTGGCTTAAATATTAAAAAATTCCTTTCCATTACTTGTGCGATAGACCAAATTAAGCCTTTAAGTACTTCTTCTTCCTCCTCTTTGTCAGATATTCAACCTGTCTGGTGCCCAATTTGGCACTGAAGTGATAAATACTGCTGGATTTCTGATGACAATTTCATTTGGGCATCCAGTTTAATGTCTACAGCATTTTTACTTAGACAGCAGCACTGTTTTTTTTCATAATATCGTAACAGATCTCAATAATCTGCGTACAAAAAACACAACTTGGTAACATGGTAACAAAAATAACACACAAGATTGCAGTCTGGTTACAATTAGGCAACAGAACTACTTGGTTAGGTAAAGGACAAGATGACCTTGCATGCTTTAATTTGTGGACGCAAGTTAAAACAAGCCAACGTTGACTTTTAGTTTCACACGCTACGTGAACACCGGCCTCCCAGGTGAAAGTCCTGTGTTTGTGTGTCCTATCTTTCAAACTCAACCTCCGCTCAACTGTTACTATATCGTTCTTTATATCACAGTCACCATTTTAATGCCTGTTTTTTTGTACACATCTGTTTTGACTTTTGTGTGTCACCAGCACACAAAATTGAACAGACATTGACATATGTACTGCAATTTGAAAGTCTAAAGTTGTGGTACTTGTAGATGAGGCGACCAGGCTGTATTATCAGACCAGTCCATCGGTGTGATTGTTGAAATACTCACTCACTGTCCAGGCGGTGACATTCAGCCATGTCTATCAGACAGTCTCTCTCCAAAATGAAACATCTGCCCCGCTAACATAAATCATCATCACACTCCGGCCCTGCCCACCCATTTTCATCTGTGTAACCAGAGCTCTGAGCGTCAGCAGGAAGTGTATTGGTGAGCGCGGCCTATTGATCATTGATCTGGCGCCATCGATCCAAACCTCCCCTCTTTCCCTCCCACCCCAACTCTCTCTCTCCCTCGCAGGCTGTAGGAGTGTAATCTGTTCGGATTCACAGGGACGCTCCTGTTCATCTTTTGCCCTTAATCTCCCCGTGGAATATACACATAAGCTCAGATAATGATAATAAATGGCAGGTCTGACTGCTGCTGGTATTTGTCCATGTTTGATTTATCACCTTTAATCAATATTTTTGACTTGACTGTGCAGAAATCACCTTGTGATGCTACAGAAATGGCCCTCTCATTGCCTCTAAGAGTGTGATTTTAAGTGAATAAAATTTAGAGACAACCAATACTCAAATACTTTGCAACATGTGCAACAATCTTTACTTTCTATCAATTTTTCTTATGAATAATGAACTGTTTTCCAATCTGTCACCATTGTTAAATGCTTCTCAAATCTAATCATTTAATAATAATAAGGAGCATTTCATTATAATCTACAAAAGCAATGAAAATGTTACTTTATAAACAGCGTTTAACGATCTATTTTACCTGATAATACCTCGTGATATTGGCAGAAAATGGCTCAAGATTTATATTACAGTTCAATCCTGATCTCTTTATCAGTGGCACAAATGGCCGACAGTAAAAGCCACAACTGTATGATGAGCAGATCAATATACACGTAATTTACAAACTACGGGGCAGGTAATCAATGAGTATAAAAGTGTATGAAATATACATTACAGGAATTCTGCTATGGCGCTGACCGCAGACTTTGATAAATAGTCGAGCCATTTATTTTTGTCAGTATTGATTATTCAATCCGGAGAGTTCACCAGAATCGTCCGTCTTCTCTTCTCCTTTTCACTCGATCTTCTCCTGAAAGCTGATTTATGATCTATCGGGTCAGATGAGCAGCTGGTGCTTTAAAACACCTCGGAGATGAATAAAAGTGATTTGAAGTAAAGAGCCTCTAATGTGATTTTAAAAAGCGGCTCGCGTTGATTGAAATGTGGCTTTCTCTGGGTGATATTTTTAATTTTAGCACTCAGAGAGATTGCTTTTGTGTATTATTTGTGTAGATTAATGTGATGTTGTACTCCAGCATGCCATATGGGCCCATACCTGTCATCCTTTAGTTGACTCTGTTTCTGCTTAAAGGGACAGTTCACCCCAAGAAATATATAGAAATATATATTTTTTTGTTTTTGTGGTTTTTGTAATAACGACGTAAATTCTGCAAGCTATTATCCTCCATTTTCATAGCAAAACAACATAACATTTACGTTAGCTTACTGGTCATTAGGCCATGCAATAGGTCAAGCTGATAGTGAAGTTTTACAGCGCCCTCTGCTGGATCACAAGGCAAACTACAATAAACGCCCTAATGTGCTTATAGACTGCACGTTTCAAACATTATTATTGCAGTTCGAATGTGAACTTTTCACCCAATGTTCGAACGCATGTCAGAATTTTGAATAAAACATGACAGCCCTACTAACCCTATCACATCACAGAAGAAAGCATAGAGGCTAGCCAACTCTGCTACGTAATGTTATAGCTAAGCCGAGGAGGATGCTAGTTAATGTTTACATCCCGCGGCGTCAAGAGCTCAGACCTCTTGTCTTTATCAGATGCATGTTTCCTTCTGCATGGTAGTTCCGACATGAAACTGCTCACAACAAAGTCATGATATCTGGAAAAGACATTGCTGTTGAGTGTATTTTTGTTGGGCTTTGAGCACCACTAGTTCCATTGTATACAAGAGAAGGCAGACATCTCTACGGCCGATATCTCCAAAAACTTGACAACTCACACCGTAACAATCTAGATGGATAAACAGCATTACAGGTAAGAGGTCAAATATTCATTATTGATTTTGGGGTGAACCGTCCATTTAAACACCAATACTGCACTTACTAAACTGGTCTCAGTCTCTGAGTCATTTCTCCTCAAGACTTTTCTTTGTTTTACTTTTAGTCTTTTCCACCACACAGCCCCGAACATGGCTATTGCTTGTCATTAGAATAACAAATGCACTGTGGCTCCTGATTTAGTGTGCCGCTCTGGCCCCTGATGTATATTAATACCACAACACTGCACCTCTTACCCAGGGTTCATCATTCATCCGGGTAAAAGAGGTGGAATTGAAAAGCAGTCCTTGTTTTTGCTGGAACCTGGATCACAGTCATTTATTGTGTCACGAGACAGGGCGGCCCCTCTGCACGTCCTTCACCTCCACATGCAATGCCAGCTCCTATTAGATACTACAGTGTGTTTGTGTGTTGTTTTAGGTGTTAACACAGGATATGAGTATAAGAGTCAAATGTAGTTTAACATCTTCAAATTCCTTGTTGTTGTTGATCCAGTTTTGACACTAGTAGTTTTTTTTTGTTTTTTTTTGTCAAATTGTGTCTGTTGTCGTAGATTTATTTTTCTGAGCTTAAAGTAAAAGAGTGAAGGATTTGCATTTCATTTCATTTCATGCATATTTTTAATCATGTCTCTTTTCTGGCTCTGCCCAGCGCTCCCATTTAAGTCTGGTGAGTTTCTCATTGAGTGAGTGGTGCAGCTCTGGGCTCAGTTAAGTGATGACTGCTGGTGACAGATTGTCCTCCACCACACTGCTAGCACTTCTCCCAGACAGACCGTCCGTCCCTCTTTCATCTCTTCCTGAGTGGACGTGAGGGCTCACCCGGCAATACAAGACAAATAACACTTCTGCCAGGCCATCAGTCTTTCTAGCAACGAGGCAGCTTACCTTTCAGTTGACTGTAGTACATGCAGTAACAGACTCGGCATCACTTCAGCTTCCTCTGACCGGCCCGCTGCACCGCCGTGAGTCTGGCGAAAGATGTGCGAGGCCATCTGATGTGTAAGAAACATCTCTATATGTCGAGTCAAAGCTCTGCATCCTGTTTGTTTCTGGCCATATTTAACTGCAGTGTGTTAACATGCACTCAAGTACCTGTATTATATAAGTGAAAGATGGATGAATAGACAAACTAATAACTATTTTAGTGCAATATTTTAATTTATATATATGTTGCAGCTCCTGATTAGTAAAAAAAAAATATATATATATATATATATATATATATATATATATATATATATATATATATATATATATATATATATATATATATATCCTCTTTCATCCAAAATATCTCTTATTCAGAAGTTTATTTAGCTGCTTGACCTGTTAATAAGGAGCATCTTAATTTCAGTAACGTTCGGCCTCCGTCAGTCATCTTATCTGATGTTACCGGGGCTTGTAAGAAACAGATTTATGGGTTAAACTCATCTTCAGTCTACTGAGAATCAGGCAAGAAGCTGCAACTATACAGCTGGGACATAGCAAGAAAAACATGCAGGCCAGCACGCTTATAGGTAAAGGTAAGCTAACGTAACATCAAGTGTTGTGGATCATTAATGTTACTTTCAGTTGTTACTTTCCTTTTGCTATCGGCAGGCATGAGGAAGCTGGTGAATTCTTAAAGTCTTAATAAAATCTTCCTTTAGACATCCACTAAATAAATGTCACATCATCTGACATCATCTGAATTGAACCTTAAGGTAAATACCATATAATATAAACAAGAACTAAGCAAGAAAATTTACAGTCGGGAAAACCGATGTGTCTGTGGTCTCTAGATAAACTAATAGTGAACCAGTTTGTGGAACATTATGTGGAAATTGGCATTTTGCGTCAGGACAGATGAACTAATTATATTTGCAGTGCTGATTTTCCAGAGCTGTAAATTCCTGTATAAAAGGGCTATTTTCAACTTGGATTTCCCTGTTTGTGTTTTATTTTCCCACTGGTAACAGTAGCGTCATGGCACATGAGGATTAAGAGAAACCTGATTAACACAGATAAAGTTTTGATGGCGTAAACACATTTCTTGGCCGTACAGTTAACAGTGTTTCCAAACGGATTTTTACAATGTCCTTGACGAAGACACAGCGCAGGGAAAATACCGTTGTGACGGCTGTGTGGAGGAAATTGTGAAAGGAAAGTCCATTACTCATGGTTGCAAGTCTGAACAAAACTGTAAATTAACTAAATAAGTCTAAGTAAGTTGGTTTCTGTAGCCGACTACTAACTATAACTTGTCATCTTTATCTAATAAGTCAAAGCCACCCTTGAGATCTGATATAGGATGAGTGACTAAATGCATGTTGATGTCGGCATCACAGCAGGTTATTGTAGTGCACGTAAACACGTCAGCCGGATTCATCCCAATTTTTCTTGTGCATGTAGTCATAGTGCTGGTAGCCTGAATGTTAAAGGGGTAATAACTGAGCTCAACATTTAAACCATTAAAAATTATCCTTGAACAAGGGGGAAGGGAAACCTTTTTACAAAAAAGGATCATTTCAGGGGTTTTTGCCAGAACTGCAACAAGGAGTAAATGGGTTGTCTGTGTAAAGGTGTATGACTACTCTACCTGCCTATTACTCGGGAGGATGTTGGTGTGAATATGCTCGTATGAAAGAGGAGCTTCGGCTGAGTCTAGACTCATGATTCGTTAACTTCACAGGCGCTCTCGGGGAATCCTGAGGCCACACTCCCCCTGCCACCGCCCTGGGCAATTATGCTCTTTTGAAATGCAAATGGTTGGCATGTACATGTGTTGGTGTGTGTGTGTGCGTGTGTGCATGTGTCGCCGTGTGGGTGGATGGGTATACATGCAGGGTTTTGCGCGTGTCTCCACTCACGTCCGTGGGTGTGCGTGCGTGTCCCTGTAACTTATCTTAAAAGCACCTAAATCCACTGGCACCCCGGTGCAGCAGCAGTCAAATACAATCACATCTGAAAGCCCCGCTACCTTGTGCTCGCTCGGTCCATAGAAGGGACCCTCCAAAACGCAGAGCCGACAAAGAACATACCTTCAATTAGCCAAACGATTAACATTTTAGAGGAAGTCTGTGTTTGGGTCCCCATGGGCTCCCCGCATTCCCCACCAGTCTCCTTTTCATATTCAAATCCACGACATAAAAGTTAGCCATATCTAATCCTAAAAAATGGGTCTTTTACTATTTTGTAAGGAGATAATGCCTGAAGTTTTTGCAGGCGGTATAATTGCCAGGTTATGGAAGAAGGTGTACCATTATGTTTAACAATCATCATGGGCCATAGGTGCTCCTATGAGTCAGAGCAGACACAGCTCTCGGAAGCAGCACAAAGCCGTATGATATTGTCTTTTCTAATTTAGTGGGCGATTAGTCAATCATACTAACCTACATTCATTTAAAGAAGCGCCTCTCTGGGGGTAGCCTCAACGCTTGAGTGGATTTGTGGTCATTATCGTGTTGTGCTGTGGTCGGGTCTTCTCCGTAAGAGACGCCACTATTGATTTGTTTCATTTTTTCTGTCTGGCTGCTGTCACTTCACCGTGGCATCTTGGGTGCTGGGCAGGCAGGGGTTGCCCATCTGCCCGCCGCCATAACTGAGTGTGACAGGGCACAAAATGGGAACTGTGTGGCGGCTGTAAACTTTGCGTGAACTTGCCACCACACAGCCCTCTGCTGTTAGGACTAGATGAAATTCTTCTCAGACACTTAACCCGAGGTCAGGTGAAGTGAATTTTTCCCAAATATGCCACTCACAGGACGCACCGAGGTGTCTGTGTAACCTTTTTTTTTGTGAATTTAGAATCAGCTCTTTCCGACTAAAAATTCATGGCGGCACCCTGTCAATTCTTATTAATGCTAGACCTCACAGTCAGTAGATTCATGCATTTGAATTCATCCATTTGAAACTGTCTTATATATCCGGCAGCAGGTACAAGAATTATAGATAAATCATTATTAACATTTTCATTGTAATATATGAAATGCATAAAGAGATTAACTAAAATATAAAAAACAACTAACTCACACTGGTGAATTGAGACATTGACTCAGTTGAAGGAAACACCCTCTGAAATGCTGAAATTATGTATTGATTTTCCTCCTGTCTTTCGCCCCGATGCCTCTGGGTAATTGCCTCTTTGCTGCTGCTGCTGCTGAACTGAACCATCGGGGTGTCTCGATGTCTCTGGCCTGTATGTTTTAGACTCTTACATCAGGAAGACAACACCACGACTTCTGTTGCATCACGTGCGTCCACCATCATCAGCCTGACAACGCAGGGCCATACTGTACGTTAATAAACTTTTTTTTATATATATAATAATAATTCAGTAATTATTCAGTAAGTGACGGATTAAAAACACACATTCACAGACACATACATCGTTCAGTGTTCTCCAGGATGTTAATTTGGACTTCTGAGGTGAAGACATCCATTCAGGCTCCAAGTCCAAGTCTCAATCCAAGTCTCCGGAAGCCCTGAGATCCCAAATTGATTTGAAAAGACATTATCCGGTAGGTTTTTGGGCTGTTGTATCAACTACAGATTATTTTTTGTACGCTTATATCCACAGATCCAAAGAGTATCGTCAGGTCGAGAGAAAGAGCCTCTCTTTGATCAACCTCGGTCAAACTGTCAAAACGCGTCAGTGCTGATGAATTATAAATCAAGATTGTGTTCCTACACTGCCGATTTCAGAAACATATTTAAGTTCACTGTTTAGCTTTAATATGATGTTGTCTGTTACTAGTTGGCCTTTAAACCTTTTTTTTCTGATTCAATCTGATATTCTGCTGGAAAAGACATGAAATAGGACTTCAGTGAACGTTTTACCGATTCGTTCAGTGTCAACATTTTTGCGACTTAACAACATTTCCTCATTATGTGAATAGCTAACATTTCCTGCAAAATGTATTTTCTGTTACATGTTAGTTGTATCTAAATGTAATTTCCAAGAATCACGGTTGTTTATTAGCAAAGCGGTGTAGTGAAGCATTGTAATTGTGCCGTGCCAAAGGCAAACTACCCCACTGCTCCTGTTGGACAGGTGTCAACTTTGGTGCCACAGAGGGCTTTAATGAGCGGGACCTTTGGCTGACATGAAACGAGTAGCTCACAAATATTTCTATTCTTGTGTGACGGATTCTGATGGAAGCTTTTGACAGCTGGAACATTATGTTTGGATGTCGGTTGAATTAATTATTTTTCATAGCGGAGATCTCATCCTGGCTCTGCACTCCTGTCAGGATGCTCGACTACCTTCTGGAAATGGGAGACAATGAACGCTCCGTATGAAATGTCTTTTTTAGGACAATGAGCCTTGTGGGCTTTAGAGGGAGATGAAGACAAACTGCTGATGACAGTCCCCAATTCCCAAGATCTAGAATAAATGTTTTCCTCTTTTTCTGGTCCAGAAAAGAACTCTATCCATCACGTTTTAGGAACAAAAAGTCTGCTTTTGTTTCCAGGTTAATTTGGATGAAAGGCACCTAGATTAAGGTTTTGTTTTGTTTTTTTAAGGTTAAACTCATTTAATGTGATTCTGCTTCCTCTTTAAGGTTTTATTAAATGAAACACGTCTTGGCAGAATTAGCGAGCGTAGCAAACATCAGACACGAAAAACGGGTAAAAATTGATTGAAATTCCTCCGATGTGGCATTGTCTCAGTCACTTGAAAAATCGAATGAAGAAACAGCTGTGGTAAATTGCTCTGTGAATGTGGCTGCTGAAACCAATACTGTTTTCTTTGCTTTGCTAATTATTAATTACCCATCTCCATGCATATGTGTTTATTCCTAATTGTATTTGATGGATGAGTGGCAGCTTTGACACCTCATTAGACCAGATTAATTGAACGACACAATATTTATGTCTCGGCAATGACCAGTTATCCTACCATCTATCATTGAGATGATCTCGCTGATTGAAAACCACTGGTCCGTGTAATCCTAATTATTTGGAATTAGAAAAGAATTTATAGCTTCTTGTGGCGTTTTCCTGTGATGACGGCAAATTGGAAACATTAAATGCATAACGAGGGAGAAAATGAGAGGAAGACACAATCACGGAATTAATGGGGGTGAATGTCGGAGAAGGGGGAAGGGCGCATAAAACAAACGAGGTGCTCGCCTTATACAGTAGACCCGCGGTTTTTCACCGCCGTAGACACAGAGAGTCATGTTTTCTCGAGATTCTGGCATAACATTTGTCTCTTTCTCATAATTCTGCAAGCGAATGCCCACAGGATGCGTATTTAGAAGAGGGGTTTCCTTTCTTCACATTTAACTAAACCTGTATATTCTCCAACTCCCCATCCACTCACTTCCAAACATGCTTCTGCGGAACATCTCGATCCATATTCTTGTCTTTTATTAAAAAGTTGGCTGAGTACTGGAAAAACATTTCCACTGAACTTCATATAACCCTCCTCTAACTTCTGCAAAGCTTTGCCCCTCATGGGAGGAGCACAAACTAAAATCCAGCATTTGAGCTCACAGAGAAGCAACAAGGCCCCGAAGAGTGGAGCTTTTACTATCATACAGTAGAGGAAAGCCTCAAGGAACAGACTTCTTTCGCAGGTAGTGAGAACTTCCTCAAGCTTATTTTTTAACTTTTCAAGTTTCTAACACCATTAACCGGCTCCCTTGTGGTCTTGAAAGTAGTAGCGCTGATTGAATTAAGCTGTTTCCTTCTTTGAGACATTTTGACAAGCTTTCTTATACAGAAGTCAGTCACTGCTGCAGCTACACAGACCCGTACCGATACGCTCGTACAGCACTCACACACATAAATGCTTGTATATATATATATGCACATGGCAGGATGGCACACATCAAGGCGTGCACACATGTACAAATACTATCTATAGAGAATCTGCTGACCAGAATCGCTCAATGGGATATAGAGCAAAGGCATTCTCAGACGCTGCTCTATAATGCCATTTACACCATAGTATTTTAATCAATTTAACTGGCCTTTTTAGATATAGTTGGCTCAAAACACTCTTTCTAGTTTTAAAAATAGGACAAATGGTCTTTTGGAATCAACTGGGGAGAAGTTTAATCTCATTGAATGGAGCCAAAGCCAGACGTTTAGCTCCACAGTATAGAATACAAGATTATACCGGCCTGATATAGCCCTTCCACCACCCGTTTATTTTTATCCTCTATTAAGGCAGCGATATCCTTAAAGGCTGCCAAAATTATCCTGTAAAAATGCTGACTGGGAAATATGAAAGGTTCCAGGCGGTTCTAGTAAGCAATCTGCGCGCATGGTGGAGCAATGTGACTGCTGTGCTTGCTATACCAACAGGGGTGACCCCAGTTGGATGGAGAGGTGAGACTAAATGAAAGTCATCCCTGGATCTTAGGGGGGAGCCAAGTCTGGAATACCAAGCCTCTCTTCAAAATGAGATTTACTGCCAACGGACGCTGCTTTACATAAATGTTTGTTTTTAGTATTATATTCATCAGCAGTGTGTAAACAGGCTGCAGTTTAAAATCCACTGCACATTTTTTTTCCCCCCTCCCTCACTTACTTTTCACATGAGGCTTTCAAGTGTGTTGGTCAGTTATGCCCTGAAATAATTAGCTGATTTCTCGGGCAGCTGAAATCACACTCGGATGACTTTTGTTTCACTGCACACGGCGCTGACTCTCTCGTCACTCCTCTCGTCCGTGGAGGTAATTTATACAGACGCAGCCTCTTTTGTCGTGGGATTGGGACAAGCAAAGAGGATAATTTCCCTATCAAACGCGCTATAAGTCATTTGAAACGGAAAGTTTTGTACTAAGTTAAGTGTTCCTCAGAGTAAAGCTGGTAATTGAAGAGTTACTAGTGCCCTGTGGGTGTTCTGAGGCGTTGAAGTCGGTACGAGCCCAACTGGCGGCTCCGTGACACGAATTCAATGAACATGACATTTTTCTCCTTCTCTCAGACGTTTTTGGGAGACTTACTAATACACAAGTTTGTCACAACTGTTAATGTACAGATCAATATGCTGTATGTACACATATGACAGGGTATGTGTGGGTCCTTAAAAAATCTAAATAATGTAGTCGAAATTTTTTGAATTTTAGGCATTAAAATGTCTTAAATATGATTTAGACAGGTCTTTAAAATTGAATTTTAATGTTGCTTTTATCAGTACTCGGGATGGGAATAAAGCGGAAGTGGGTGGTGCTTAAACCAATGGGACAAGACTTATCATAAGTTGTTAATATAAGCTTAAAATTGATATGGTTTGATCAGAAGTTGCTATATTTACTATTTGTTTTAAAGGTGCTATATGTAAGAACTGGCCACCTCTGAAATTAACACTCTTAAACAGATAGGGGGCAGCATATCACCAGAGTCATCGCTGTTAGCGAGTAAGCTGAGTTAGCCGTGCAGCTAGTGGTCTGGACTAGGAGTGTCGCTATGAGAAAGACCGGGTTAGGGCTAGCTTTGGTAGCATGCTAACTTCAGTAGTTGATACCTGCAGAAACCCTAATATAAATGTATGCGCACATTCCTCAGCATGCCTTTTCACACTTTTAAACACAGGCTAGCTGTTCCCTCTTAATTTCTATGCGTCAAAAATATGTTTTTAATATTCAAATAACTAAATATAATATTCTCTGAGTAATAGGTCTAACAATGTTTTGTTTAATTAGGCCGTTCGTCCGGCAGACGTCAGAGCAGCCGTGTAAAGTTACCCACTTCTCTCGGCGCTAGCTGTTTTAATCTGCAGGCTCTGAACACAGCAGGCTTTGCTACGTACGCACGAGCGTCATAAAGCAGTAAACAGCTGACACCACCAGGGCCGCTTTTTGCCAGCCGCCTTATTGGAATGAACTTGAGAGGAATGTATTGATCCCTGCTTCTGGATGGCAATGACACAACCTGGCTTCGCTTTAGAGGTGACTCCATCCAGACCCCCTCGTGTCATGCAGGTGATGTAGACGAGTCGGCGAGGATTCGACTGGTGTCAAGGAGCTATTTAAAATTAGAGCGTGGTGGCACGATTGATTTTGCTTATATCTGATGTGATTAGACACAGTGGAAAACACTCGCTGTCGCTGGAATCACAATCGTGGCTTTCACTGGATGCAACGCAGGTTAGAAAAATGTCCTCAAGTTAATGCATGCCATTTGGTGATTGCATTCAACCAAAGTGTCTCATCATGATTGAACACATTTTAATAATGAAACGTGCACCAACTGTGGTAGCGTTGGTGCCACCAATGCAGGAGGACTGTAATGTAACTAAACTCCACATCTTAATGTAATTATTATTATAATAATACATTTAACCACAACATAAACAGTATATTAACAGACAGTATACGAGAAGCTTTGGACATCAGATTTAATACAATTTTCTCACAGGAGCTGAAAAATAAGCACAACACCTAACATTTCCGGATACACTCTGCCTGTTGCTCAGTATCAGTGATAATCACTCTAATAAATGATCAAGTGTGAATTGCCCGCATAGATATGTTTCACACGATGAGGCAGCGTCCATGCTAGAGATCCCAGCATACATTTCTTCGCCTCATTGTGTGAGTCCAGCTCTCTCAATCAAGATATCCGAGTCCTGCTACGAGTCCCTGATTAACACCGCCGCTCGTGTAGTTTTGTTTTAACCGTCCTCAGTTAAATGAGAAATTAAGAGGCAAGAGATAGAGGCTAATAGCATTTATTAACCCAGCGTGAACGGGCAGCGGGGCGACCACGCTCCTCCACCAGCCCTGTCTAGTCCTGGTGGCTGAGCCAGCGAGGCCCTGAGAGGGGAGTGGAACATAATAAAAACCAACAAATGCACCCAGCTGATTAATGCAGCCCTGTGGCTATAGTAATTATCCCTCTCCACACTCCTCCAGCAGACGAGCCAAACAAGTGTGTGGCAGAGAGAGGGAAATGTGCAAATGATGAATCTGTGGGATTCAGAGTGTGTTTAGTGCTTCGTGTTAGTCGCTGGATAAAGACACATTTTTGTTGATGTGGTTCGGTGTGGAGGTGGAGTTGAAGCTTTTACACTTCCATTTTAGGAGTACACAGTGTTTTGACCTGATGTACACAATCTCTGTGCAATATTTTTGCTTTAATAGTGAGCGTTCAAACTCCAGTTTAAGCAGATGAAAATGATATTTGTATCTTCAAACTTATATTTGATTTGATTTCATTTGTTTTGATTATTTAAGACAGAAAACATGCAACATGAATAACGGCAACTTAAAGTCGAACCACATCAGTGCAAAGTGACACAATTCAAGAAAATAAACCTAAATATAGCAAAAGTAAAATGTCATTCACACTGTGAAGACTGTAAAGCCCACTGAGGCAATGTGATTTGTGATTTTCGGCAGTATATAAATAAAATGGACTTGACTTGCCGTTCATAATCTGTCATCTCGACCTCTGGAAGTCCCTCTTATTTTTGCCGGCTTCATATAGTCATAGTCTATTTTACTACGGCTGCTTTATAATGAAATAACTTCCAGAAAGATTGTCAGAATCTTAATATCTTAATTTGAACCATGCTTCTACGTTTTTCTACTATATGTCATTATCTCCCACACAGATGGAGTCGTGCTCCTCGTATTGGTGTAGTGTAAATATATTGTTCGCTACTTAACACGTTGTATTGTTTTTTATATGTGTTGTTATGAGGACATCACTGAAAAAGAGAGTTTGCCCTCAATGGCCTTCCCTGTTTAAAATAAAGGTAATGATGATGATGAAAATAACAGCAATTAATGTGATTATTCGAAGCAAACAATAATATTTTGTCATATTTCGGATAATGAGCATTCACAAGATGAGAGATGTGATAAATACAAATCTGCTGTTTTATTCTCTACAATATTATCATACTGAGTTGAGGAGAATATTATTGATTTTAATGGAAAATCAGCCTGTCAGTCATAATTTCCTTTGAGATTAAGCTGATTTGATCACCTCGTTAAACCCAAATGTAAATCTATCACAGATCATTTTAAGAGGAAACCATCACAACTAAATATACCAGAAAGAAAGTGACTTCCTGGTTCATTTCTTCCCTTTCATAGTTTGTATGTTTTTTAATTAGTAATTGTATTCAAAGGTCAAATGATGAGCCCATAAAACCAGAGAAGTGGCGGGTGGATGTGAAACACGAGCCAAATATAACTTTCTGTATCTCTTTTGTAAGGAATTATGCAACCTTATGCTATCCACATAAACTGTTAAATATAACGATGCAGGAACAAATCGTTTCAGTCCGTTTTCTAATGTTAAAGAGTCGACATCTATCACAAGTTAGTGCACACGGTTGGGAAGCAGCACACCGAGGGCTTCCTGCTGAGCCGTCGGGCTGCACGTGGTCGGGTGTGTATTGGCTGAGGTCAGGAGGTCAGACATAAAAGACCAGTTCGCTCATGAATCAGGAATTTAATTACATACAGCCAGTGTGACACTCGACTCAACTCGACACAATATGTAATTACTATTTATTGACAGATAACGATTGGTTCTTACTCACTTTTCGGAAACAAGCTGCTGATTTGCACAGACAGTTAAATCTCAGATCTGTGTTTAGAAGCGCTTCGGTCGATTACGGTTCAGGTTTTATGTGTTTTTGTTGACGGGTGCACGCATTTTCCGTTGTGCATACTGTGTAGAACAAAATTTCCCTTTTCTATCCATCTGTTCTCTGCTAAATTAAGGCCGTAATTCTGCATTCGCAGATACTGGAGGGGGGGAGAATGAAAAACAGCAAATGAGAGCAAAACTCTGATGAAGACGCAAACTGCTGCCTGGAAATGCACAGCGTTTAGTTCCCTGAGTTGCTGTGATCTGCTTAAAGAGAAACACTCTCGGCCGCAGAGCTGAAAATCTGTTTTGCTTAAATACAGACTTAATGATTGGATTACTGTTTCTTCGTTTGGCGATAGCGTGATGGTGGGATTACAGACTGTGCGCTCAATAGATTTCCTGTCAGATGCCATGAAGCCAGGTGTCCCCTCGCTGTGTAAGCTGGCCGGCTGGGAGGGAGGGAGGCACATGAGCCTTGGACTTAAAGCATGGCCCCACCTCAGAAAGAGTGGAAACACAAGAGTAGAGCTGCGAAAATGAAGTGCAGAGAAGGATTTTTAAAGGAAGAGACTGATGAGAATGTCTTTTTGATTATGTTTCTCTAGTTAAAAATGTGTTTAATTAACCAAATCAGCAGGTTTTCCTTCGTAAAACATCCTGTATTAATATATTTCACTTTAAATTGAGCATATCTTTAAAAAACAGTTAGATTTCCCTATTTTTTTTGATTGCATTGACTTCTCCAGTGTTCAACCCTAACGTGAAACATACATGTCATCTTAATGTTAGTCTCCTTTTCTGTCTTCTCTCTTTGCCTCATTAAAAACATAAACATATCTCCTCTATTGATTGTGTCTGGATGTCTTAATCAGATCAGCGGGAATATCCTGGTTTTCCCTCCGCAGGAAAGTACATTAAATGCCAAAATATTGATCAAAGATTTAATTGAGAATGCGCAGCTCCCTTTATTAAAGCCAATCGCCCTTTGCTCCCGTGACTTTGATACGGACTGACATGAAAAGAAAAACGTTCAAATTTGTAATTCCCTTTTTTATTTAAAAAGACTGTTGGGAAACAGAGTCTGTCCCGAGGCTCCTGGCGACACAGCAACGCTGTGATCAATAAGAGCGTGTGATGGGTTTTGCATCGATCAGGAAAATGTGGGTTGATGAAGTGGGTTGGGGGGAGGTGGGCGGAGGGGTGGAGGGCGGAGGGGGAGCTTTGGGTTTCCTCTGATGGCTGCCACATTACACAGACGTGGTAAAGATCCACTCAAACTTGTCTGTCGTCATCGTTATTATCATTCCTGCCGAGGTCATTATCACTCTCAGGTTCTTTACATCCTGCCTCTTGTGGGATTGGTAGATCCCCCTCTCTACGAGTGTGGGAAGCAGCTGCCATTACTTTAAAGGAGGGCAGGCTGTGGAAAGCCAGATCCACTGCAGAGAGGATAAAAGAGCAAAGGGAACAGTTTAGCTTCATAATCTGGCACTGAGCCTTTTAAAGCACAGTAAACAGACTTGTTTAAATCGCCTTCAGTTCTGTTGTTGTAAACAGAAACTCCAAAGAAACTCCTCACCCATCCATCCGTCTATCTGTCTGTCTTTCTATCTGTCTGTCTCTCTCTCTAGGGGGTCTGCATGTGTCTCTGTTGTGTAGCGCTCCCTTGTGAATGACTGGACACCGACTGCTCGTCCATTAGCCCGTCCCATCTCAGTAATCTTCCCCACCCATTGGCTGCTCTCAGGACAGCCCTCCTGAAAGCCACCAATAGCAGCTGCTCCATATGCACCAAACCACTCCCCCTGCTCTTAAAGAGCCCCCATGTCTTCAATGGAGACTCAGTCCCCTCACTCACTTCCTCAGCCTGAGTGCGCTCTCACCACTGCTGCTCTCCATCCATCTGTCTCTTATCTTTTATTCTCTCTTTCTCTATCCATCATTCCCTCGTCTTCGCTCTTCCTCTTCCTTCCCGTTTCCTCTCTTCGTCTCTACCTCAGCCTCTTCCTCCTCTCTCCTCTGCCTGTACCACCACCACTCTTCCTCTCGCAACACTTACGTTACTCTCGAGCCCGAGTGTGCAGCACCTGTGCAGACTGGAGTTTGTCGGGCCGAGGCAGAAGGGTTTTTTTAATTTTTGTGTGTGTGTGTGTTGAAGAGGGGAGGGAGGGGAGACAACACCCAGGAACACCTGACCAACATTTCATCAAGATATGTGGAGACTTAGGAACTGATCTCCTCCTCCTCCAGCTTTTCCCCCCCAGCTGTTTGTTTATCATCTGTTTTTTTTTTTATTGCAACACCTGGAATGCTTAACGTGGACTGATGGATGTTTCCGAACTGTGCATCCCTGACCCTCTCTGCTACCACAACCAGTAGGTGCATCCTTTTTTCCCACATCCTTGTTTATTCTTCATTCCATTCTAGGTGACAGAATTTCTTTTACTTCTTTGCCTCTATTTTTTTTTTTTTTCTTTCAATCAAAAACTTGTGTTTAAATCATTTGTGGCGGAGATGTCATGCATAAAGTAAAGCAGGGAGTTCCACAGCTCCACCTCCCCGTGTAAGGGACAGCAGAGCTCAGTAGTGTCAGTGAGGCTGCGGTAGCGTAGCCCGCAGGGAGTCCAGGTCGGACGGTTGCCCTGCAGCTGTCTCGCTCTGCATCAGGATCCAGGGTTTAACCTCAGCCACAGGGAAGAGCCAGAGGCAGACTAATGCAGACGATATCCAGACGACTATCCTCTGGCAGCAGCCGCTGTCCCAGGGAAAAGAAAAACTGTGACAGCACTGTCGCCCAGTCTGTGAGAGTGTGTGTGTTCATGGGAGCATGTGTTTGGTTAATGCTTCGATCACTTTTATCTGCTTTGGGATTTTACACTTTACTTAATTTTGGGTTTTTATGATTAAATGCTGGAATAAGCTCAACAGGGAGGGATTTTAATCATTCCCAAATTAAAGGCAAAAGTAAAGAAAATGCAGTTAATTCTGAGGTTTAAAGTCGAAGTGCAGGGATCAAACTTCTTTTTCTTTTTATAGTCACTCAGGATGAGAAGAATAAGAAACTCAAATCTCAAAAGAGCACAAGTCGTGACTTTACACCCCTTACATGCCTGGAAAGACGCTCCTCTGTTAACTAAGTATGACTGGACGGTGACACCCTTTACTGGGATCCTCTTAATGTTAAGCTGTAGGTGGAAAGGTTTAACCTGCTTAGCGCATTTTACAGGACCAAGTCCAAAACACTCCCTGCGAATAAAAAGAGAAACATCCTGTCGAATATTCAAAAAGTGTATTCTAATTTAGTGCAGTCCATAAATGCATCGGAGTCTGCAGATAGATTCAAGCAGGATAAACTGCTGAAAGTGAATTAACATCAGCCTGGTTGTGTTTAGAGAGAGAGAAGATAAAACATTTTTGCAGTCAAAAGCAGCTGCTCTCATGCTACATTAAAAACTCACACCTTGTTGATTTTTACTTTAATTTCCAAGCTGTGTTTTTAGATTTTTACTTCCCCGGCATACAGAATTGCACTGAAGTAACAAAGAGAGTGTAAAATTGACAACACTGACAATTCAACTTGTTTCAATAGTGCAATGATATGTGCAGTAAACTCAATAGGAATAGACATTAACTTAATTAAATTACTACAGTCAGATGAATCACACTCATTTCTTTGTCAGTAGAAATAGTCTTTAAGGAGTTTAATGTTTAACCACAAGTTTTTGGTAAATTTGTCAGTGGCTTTTATATCTACGGAAAAGCAACAGATCTCCGTTTCATTTCTTATTAATATGATTAAATACATCTGTTTCATGTGTTGTTTTTTAAGGTTTTGACTTTCAATATTGCAATTTATGTGCAGATGGCAAAAAAACACAACCCTGAGCTCTTCTTTTTCGCACAATCATCAATTTCCAGATACAGAAAAAAAAAATGCAATTAGTACACAGCCCTTAATTAAAACTGTGCGTTAATGTTATTATAGTTTGTATTTTACGGTAAACATTTTAAGCTGAATTTAGATTATTCAAACAAAGACAAAGGCAACAATACCATGCTATTAACCTTTGTGACCCTGAGCCAGGTCTTAGTGTGTACATTGTATCGGTGTGTGTGCATGTGTATGCATGCATGTACACATACAATACAAGTATTTAACATTTATGAATGTAAGCATACCGTATGAATGTGCACATGCACTTTGAGATTGTCTCCTGTGTTAACTGCAGCACCGTAGGGTCACGTTTGATAGGGTGGCATTTTTATGACACACTGGCTTTAACCCTCAAATTCAAAAAAACTCACGACCGACATATTTGTATTGTTATAACAGAGCTCTTCCTGGGGTTAGTTTATGTTTTATTTAAGGAGAGCAAACCATGATAAATCTTTTGAATTGAACTGTAGGAAACTTTCACACTCTCTCCAACAGAAGAGCATCGTAACAGAAGCTACAGTTTGTGATATAGAGTAAATCATTCTTTATCTTTAGGTATTAAAACCTTACTGTCGTACAGTTAACCACCTGGAAGCACTTGCATACTGTAAACCTTAGAAACTAAATGGTTTTAGTGTTACACAAAGCTCTGCTTAGTTAGCTTTGTCTTCAGGGAATGCTAATAATAGTCTCTTGGCCCCACCACCGACCTGTTGAGGAGGTAAGAGGTCCCACGACTGCAGTGTCCAACTCTCACGCAGTGTCTCTGCTGAAGAGGCAGATATGTCCTAAAACCAACAAACTAATATTCACTTATCAGGCGTCTCATGTCATTATTAGAAATTATTTAAAAGGTATATGCACATATAGTCTTAATCTACACAGATAGTTTGTTTCTTTTTTACCATGAACGTGGAGACGCCACAGCGTTTCCTCTGCAGAAATGTTTTATTTAATTGTACACACGTTATGTTAATAGCATCATGTGTATAGGATGTTACAGTGTTTGGGATTTACGATTTAAACTTTATAAAATATGTGTGTATGTTATTTTTTAAACCATACTTTAATTACATTTTTACCAAAATTCACTGATAAATTCCGATTTAAGAACAAAAACTGGACGAGAATCAATTAAACTTTGAAATATACTTTTATTTATATCTTCTCTAATAAGCTGACATCATTTGAAACCCTGGGATAATTCTGAGCCACATAATATCATTTTCGGTCTTCAATATGAAACTTAATTTCCCCTCTGCTTTAAATAACAACATTTTAAAATGATCAACCTTATTTTGCCTCTGTGGTTTCACTATGATGATCCATGGCGGTTTTGAAAACAGCGCCATTTACACTTAAAGTTTAAATGTTGTTTATGTCCACTTTAATCTCATAAATCAGACCCATTCCCCCTCTCGTTCCACCTGCTGTCCCCATAGGTGCCCTTCATTACAAGCAAACCAGCAGGAATACATAAGCACCAGCGGTCAAATGTGTGCACACTCACAAACACACAATCATAGACCCATACACACACATGTGTGCGCACATACGGATGAGACCGAAGAATCACACACTGACCTGGGGTCTAATTTTAGCGGTGCCATATCGTGGAAACACCTGACTGTGTCTGTTAGGAAACACATCATCTCATCATGCGTTGATCTACATTTATTACACGTGTCATGCACATGTTCATATCGTGTTGGACACATTTATATTAGTGTCATTAATGTCTAAATGAATTGTCAAACTTTTTGTCTTGTCACAAAAACAGCTCAGTTGACATTTAATAAATAACAAATCATTTTATTTGTCTTTCTTGACAAATGAGCGGCACATTAAACATTAAATCGAAACAATTTTTTTTAAAATATGCAGTATCTAAAGTACTATTCTTAATTAAAATACAGCAGAATATTTAAACCCTAATCTTTAGCATATTTCCTGGAGTTGCTTTCTAACATAAATGTTTTTTTTAGCTGGAAACTGGCATGATATAAAAGTGGAAACAGATTAAAACAGAAAGAACACACTAATATATAATGATGGTGTTGTTTTCAAAGTGTGTCTACCGCATAAAGCAGAGATTTATGAGTTGATATTTGATACGTTACTGATAAATTCCAGTGTCTTACAATCTGCTCCATCACTCCAGTGAGTGGACAAAGTTGGCTGCTTCCAGCACACCTTTCTGCACTGCAGACAGCTATCACTGCACTTTATCTAACGCAGTCACAGTTATTGTTGTGCCAAAATGGCTGAAAGTGATTTTAAAAATCACACCGGGGTTGTGATATTTCCCATCTTTAAAGTCTGATAGTTGGTGCTGATGGGAAACCAACCAATCCTACCAGTCCACTGACGGATGAAGGGAGCAGCTGGTGGGACAGAGCTGTGTTCGCATTGTGGGAACAAAAACGCTGCTTCTGTCCAACTTCTCTTTTACCGCCAGCTTTCATGAAGAAGTTCAGGAAAAAAAAAAACTGACCAGAGATTAAAACAAAAAACTCGGCTGTATTTCATCACAAAGTGTTCAGGCTGTTTATTAATGGCTGCCGCATAAGAGGGAGCAGCTAGAGTGGTGGTGCTGTGTGACGGCATGAAGGGAGAAATAACTTCATTACATGTCATGACCCCCTCTTGATATAGATATATCCTTTAGGCAGCCTGTCAAGGACTCTGAATTCATCAGGATGTAGATGGAGCCGCTATTCAATCAAAACATGAATGTGGCTTTCGAGTGCTCAGGCTTAAGGCGAGCAGCAGAGAGGACTTCTTAGAATGAGTTTGTTTTATTGATCAAATGAAATTAACACACACACACACACACACACACAGAGGGAGAAGAAGAAGCAGTGCGTCTAATCATGGAGTGTGGGTCAGCCAGCATGTTTAATTTAATGGGCCTCATCGTAGCTTCACGAGGTCTCACATTGTGAACTTAATTCCTCTTCACCACGTTAATTTGCATTGTGTCAATTGACCGGAGCGCTTTACTGTATCAGCTTGAGTCTCACTTGAAATTCAGCCCATGCCCTAATACCATTAGGCAAATGCAAAGTTGTGTCATTTACACATTTGGAGGGGGGGAAAAAAAGAAAGATCGAGAGAGAGAGAGAGAGAGAGAGAGAGAGAGAGACAGAGAGACAGAGAGACAGAGAGAGAGAGAGAGAGAAAAGCCAATTTGCGCCGGACAAGACTCGCTTGTGATTATCAGTGGATGTTATTACTGTGGAGAAGCAGACGTTTGAAGGTTATGTTTCTGGGCAGTAATTGAAATGCAAAATAACATTAGGATCGATGGCCATCTCTGTTTATTTATGAAATCAATATCGTAACTGTCCCTCATGAGTCCCCCTCTGATTCCCAATGACGGCTTAAGTCTCTGCTCGTTTATTCTTTCTCCCCTGTAACCTCCCTCTTCTGTCTCGTTTTAAAAGGCAGTTAGGGGTGTGTTTGACTTTGCGGGGAGAGCAATTTCCTGGAGGTGGTGGACGTGTATGTAGATGGGGGTTGATACTCCAGGTAAGGAGACATCATCCATGTGGGAAATCTATGCAATCTCTCCTCGTGGCAGTGACATTGAAGAGGCCATATGCTGGAAGTTCTGTGTACGAGCGTGTGTGTGTGTGTGTGTGTGTGTGTGTGTGTGGGAATGTGTGTTTAGAGAGACAGAGAAGGAGAAACAAAGTATATTTATAGTGCTGTGCAGTATAAAACGGAGTACTGGGACTTCTTTTTCAGGAGTGGTAACTTTAAAGGTTTTGTTAGAAAGTCAAAATTTTGTTTTCAAACACAAAAGCGTTCAGATTCATTCTCCGCCTTCGGGACACAAATCTGCAGTAATAATCAAAGGTCGGCTTGCTGTATCGCACGGCCTTCTTCAGCTTTGGAGCTGACCAGGTAGCTAAGTAAGTGGAAAAACGACAACGTCCTTCGCAGCAAAATCACAAAACGCAAAACTTCAGCTTTAATTCTATTAGAGTTAAAATAATTTGTCATTAGCCAATTAAAAAACTAAAAAAGAAAATGTATCTGCAACAATTTTTAACTGCAAATAGCGGCAAAAAAAAAAAAATCACTGGTACCGTCAAGCTTTGGGCGGCTGGTTAGAAAAAAATTGCCAAATGAAGACGTCACATTGAACTCTCTGAACTTGTATTGGCAGTTTTTTTTTCTTTTACCATTTTCTGCCATTTTTTTGAGCAAAATTAATCAATTAATCCAAAAAATAATTGTTGGTCGTCTTCGATTGTAGCCCTAAACTTTATTTTTTCCTGGAAATTGAATTCGTCATGCCAAACATTGAGTGAAATCCTCATAAAATACGTAAACATTCACACAAACAAAGACAACAGAATCTAAATTAGAACGGGGATAACACTTTTGAATAGAGCACTGACATCAGTCCAAAGTTGCCAATTAGGAAAAAGAGTCTTGAAGTTTTTGTTTTCAAATGTAGATTGAGATCAAGTTAAACTATTCCACAGTTTTGAGGCAAAGACATTGTCGCAGTAGACCCGTCGCAGAACTAAAAAGAAAAAACAATGCTTTATAGGCACAATACATATAGAAAAGTGGCATTAATATGTAGTAATTAGTATTTATATGTAGTATTTAGGTTTATGTCAGACAGGCTGTGATTTAGGTGTATTTGTAGCAGAAGCTGAAGCCAGATTTTAATTAATATGAATGTTTTTATTATAAAATTACGTTAGAATGTCCTTTAAAAATGTATTTTGCCGAACGTCTTTTCTCAATAACCGACTGCATTATTCGCAGCATGAAACCCGCATTTACATTTCAGAAACGCACACATTTTTTGATGACCTTCATTTGTGCCAAACGCTGTGTCACGCGCATGTTGTTGTCGCTACTTAACACTTGGGCGACACACGCTACCCCATTTTCCCGCTCGCATGACCATTCATTTCCCAGACACCTCGGCGGCGGACTAACAGTGTAATCTATGTGTCAGGCAGGAAGGGGCACTCAGTTTAAAGCTGATAGAGTTTGCCCCAAACAAGGACAGCCTATCATAGAAAGATTAATGAACTAATTTCATGCATGGCTCCTTGCCTCTGTCCTTCTGCGCTTCCATGTTCGACTGTGTGTTCAGCACCATGATTTACGCCGCGCTGCTCGCTACAAGCTTAACCCCGAGCTGAACAATAATATTTCCCCTCAGTGGGAAAATGCATAGTAAAATACAGGGAAGCAGATTTTTTTTAACCCTTTACTTATTGAGGATAGCATGAGGTCATCGTGGAGAGCTGCTTCTTTGAATATGCATTTTAGTTAGTTGGGTTTTTTTTACATGCTGGTAAAAATTTATTGCGCAGAATTTTGGGCGCTTGAAAACATATTTCATGGTTTAGAGAAGAGGTGGATGGATTCAGGATTTATGTAGGGAAGCAGGGGATCTGCAACACTGCCAGCATTAGGAGGCATGCCAGAATACACACACAGGCATGCACACACACAAACATTTGAGATTTTAAGCTGCTCTGGTGGGACGTTTTCACACCATCACTGTTTGGCTCCAGAATAAAAACAAAATAATATAAATAAAAAAATTTAAAAAGAACAGATGCCACTCAGGTCGGTCATATCAAACAATATGGTCAGCCCGTGTGTAGACGCTCTCTTTCTTCCAATGTGGTGGACAGAGTGAAACCTGTGTGTCTGCTGCTGCGAGGCGTCCACTGCGGGACGGTCTGGGCCTCAAAGAACAGCAGAGCAGAGAAGGCAGGTGACCTTCACGTCTGTCTGATGAGTCCTGCTTGTCTGCTCGGTTTGTACCATTTTTCTGCGCGGCGGAGCAAACACTACCCCATTAGATATTAGGTGCAATGCGTTTGTGCGTGTGTGTGTGTGTGTGTGTTGCCAAGGGAAGCGGGGCAGGTTGAGGAGAGTCAGGCTGCGCTTAGAAAACTCTATGTCTCTTTATAATAAGAGGGGGGAAAACCAAATTATGAAACTATGAGGCTATTTCTGTCTGCGCGAATTGGTGGCTCGTGCCATTATTTCATTTCGACAGATTTGAAAGGACCCATTAGAAATTTCCATTAAACCTAACAAAAAAACATCTCCCCAGCGTTACTGTGTGCTAAGTGTGGAATGAACTACTTTTTACATATGCCACAATGTACTATCCCACAGGGAATCCCCCTATCTGGCTGCGATGATGTATTAACTGTTAGCACGCCGCTCTCTCCAATTCCCTCAGATGGGAGAAAATATACCTTCCAATTGACTATAGGTGCATGCTGATTGCTAACAGGATTTAACATGAGCCCTGTGAATCTTTTATAAACCACAACAGCCTCAGAATGAAGACTAACATAATGTTGTATCGCTCCATCTCGCACTATGTTAACAGTCCTGACTGATTAAAAATGCATAAGGAATGTCTGGGACCCGTAAGAGGAGGGTTTATTTTTTCATGCCTCATCTGGAACAGGAAGGAAGCAGAGGATCAATAGATCTGATCTGGGCCCAGGGGTAGAGGCTATCTCCTCCTCCTCCTCCTCCCTCCAGCCGCTAGCCGTTAGCAGTTAAAAGGGAGGTTTCATGTTGTCCCGGCCTGATGACTTC
Source organism: Pagrus major (assembly GCF_040436345.1). Taxonomy (NCBI): domain Eukaryota; kingdom Metazoa; phylum Chordata; class Actinopteri; order Spariformes; family Sparidae; genus Pagrus; species Pagrus major. Next base: position 21,214,723 of record NC_133236.1, on the reverse strand, counting down.
ATGGCTTTATATAAACACTTATGCAAAGAGGCGGCGGAGGGAAAATACTTTCCGAAACCACAACACCAAATTTTAAAACAGGGGCGAGCCCCCGGCAGCAAGAAGTTCAGAGGAATCTGGTCGGCATTAACTTCTTGTTAGTTTCAGACATTCTTAACATGACTCTCCACTGTTCTCACCCAAAAGCGTGGAGGGCTGTAAGATCAGCACCGACTCTGACAGACAGAGGCAGCAGTTCTAGCACTGGCCCAGGACTCATTTCATGCTTTGTTTGAGAGGATGTTATTGAAGCCGCTGCGAGTACAACAACATACAGAGGCTGTACTGTACTGAGTGCCTTGAAGAGAAATTGTTGTCCGACAATAGCAGCAGGAGTCGCTTTTATTTGTTGTCCCACATAAGACAACATTTTTCAGCAAAGTACATAACTTTTCACATAACACTTTAAATGGCAAATAAAGAACTTTGTGTCCTGTTTGACTGTATATGTGTATGTGTATGTATTTGCATCTATGTATGTATGCGTGTGTATATCGAAGGATTATTGGGGTGCGGGGTGTTTTTGTCCTTTGTTTGTGACCGCCCAAACTGACCTTAAAGGACAACACAATTCCATACTGTTTTACTTTGTTTATATGTGGCGGACCCTGCCACCTTTCCAGCTTCAAACAGTGTTCTGGGGACCTTATTTTCCTCTGAGAACAGCTTGTTTATTCAGTTATGGAAAAAGTAAATATTTCTGGGTTGGTATTATTACCTCATTAATACTGTAAATATTAAAATTCTGAGTTTAAATTTCTTCTCCAGGACTTTTAAAATGAATAAAGCTTCAGTGGCAATAAAAAATAAAAAGCTGACACAAAGCTTTCTAAAATCCACCTCAAGTTTTTTTAAGCAGCTAGGGCTGCGATTGGCAATTATTTTCATTATCGAATTTTCTTATGATTATTTTCACAATTAATTGTTTCATCTATAAAAATGTAAAAGAAAAAATTGAAAAATGTCTTCACGCTGTTTTTTTTGTGCATCCAACAGTCCAAAACCTCAAAGACTCTTCATTTACCGTCATAAATGACAAAGAAAAGCAGCAAATTCTCACATTTAAGAAGTTGGAATCAGCAAATGTTTGTCATTTTTGCTTGAAGAAGAGACTTAAACAGCACATTGATTATCCATTATAGATGGCAACTATCAACTAATGCATAAGAACATGCAGCAATGCTAAAAGTCCTCCAGGAACTTTTATTTTTACAAGTCAAGTCATTTATATTTACAATTACATACAAAACCCAATTTTCCTCAAAAGCCTTTAAAATCTGTATCACATATGGCATCTTTAATCCTTAAACCATCGATTCAGATAAGGAAAACTTCCAAATAGCCCTTTAATGGGGAGTAAAAGGAAGAAACCTCAGGAAGAGAAACAGAGAAGTGATCCCTCTTTAAGACAGGAAATAGAAGAAGCCTTTTTATCTTAACTCCTATTCCCCAAATTTTATAATGAAATGAAAACTTACTCCCAGGTCAGCGCCTCTTCCTCCGCCTCTCCATCCTCTCACCGAAGTCCACCGTAACCCGGCACCGTCCTTTGGCAAACTAACCGGGACTATTGATTGGGTCATGTATTACCCATGATCCTCCATATGCTGAGTGTAACACCTCTCTGTGTCCATTAACAGCCTTCTGAAGTTTCATTCATTCATTTACTCCTGGCAGCCGACCAATTGTGGGCATTGTTTGCAAGATGTATGGGGCATCTGTTGACATGGTCGTTAGTTACCATTTTGCCTGAGAGAAATAAGCTGCTGTAGTATATCACCTGGCATTCCAACACATAAATGGTTGTGTCTGTAACATAATCTATCAAACTCAGACGAACCGGCGCGCTCCATCACAGCTGATGAATCTCTTTGCAGGACGTTCAGGCGATGATGGAGGAACGCAACGCTCAGTACATCTTGTCAGACTTTTTAGTGGCGATAATTTCCTTGATACTGCAGTTTTCTGGCTGTAGATTTACTGTCACGTGAGGTCCTTTGTGTCACTTGAAAATCTGTGCTTATTTTCATGTGAGGTAGTGAAGGGAGTTATGGCTCTTTGAGGGGTTCATATCAAAGAGGCATTGAAAAGAATTGGATCGGTCTCTAACGTATCACACATGATCCATGACAGGTTAAAGGGGCAAAATCAAAAACACATATTTTTCCTCTTACCTTAAGAGCCATTTATCCATCTAGATTGTTTGGGTGTGAGCTGTCGAGTTTTGGAGATGGAAGCCTGCATCTACTCATGTACGAGAGCTCATGCCATTGACTAGCCTCTCATTCACGAGTAGATGTAAGCTTCTTTCTGTGCGGTGAGAACGCAGGTGTGGTTCGGCTGAAAGAAAATAGTTCCTACGTGAAACTGCTCACAACAAGGTCTGTGGATTATCTAGAGTAATCGAGTCATGGTTTCTGGATAAAGACATTGCTGTTGAGGTTTTCAAATGTATTTCTTTGGCACTTTGAGCACCACAAGTTGAGAGTCACCCAGTTCTGTTGTATTCGAGAGAAGGTGGACATCTCTATGGCCGGGATCTCCAAAAATCAGCGACTCAGACCGAAACAGTCTAGATGGATTAAAGGTGCTCCATATAAGAAGAAAAATAACTGTATAAGTCAATAACAATGTTGCTTTTCAATTTCTGACTCAGGAAAGGTAAAAGCAGTTACTGATAAATATTACTATTTGGTTCATTTTCTCTTTGATTTCCAGGTTTTGTCATATCACTTTTAATTCTTCCAGCAACTCACTTGCTCCCTAGTTTTGACTATATTTACTGACTGCAGCTCTTTCCCTGTGTGTGTTTCATCCAGGTTGTTAACCAGAATGCCCTCTGAGGACCGACACCTGTCCTCAAGCTGTGGTTCTTACGTCAAAACCGAGCCTTCCAGTCCTTCTTCCTCACTAGTAGACACCGGCAGTCACCACAGTCCCAGCGGCAACTCCGACGCCAGCGGCGGCTACATTAACGGCAGCAGACACTCACACGCCCTCGACTCCCCGCCAATGTTCAACCCAGGCATGCTCGGAGGCGGCGCGGCCTGCCTACGACGCTACGAGGAGTGCACTGGCGGCGTGGTAGACGATTCACCAATCAAGTGCGAGTACATGCTCAACGCCATTCCCAAGAGGCTGTGCCTGGTGTGTGGCGACATCGCCTCAGGGTACCACTACGGGGTGGCCTCCTGTGAGGCCTGCAAAGCCTTTTTCAAAAGGACGATACAAGGTATTTCCTGCTTCTTCTGACAACTCTCGCTGGCTCACCTGAGCTGATCTCACATGTCTGTACACTCTCAGGTGGTTGAATATTCTGACCCTTCAATTCAGGTGTTCTGTCACTTTAATCACAAAACGTGCTATTGCTTTATAATTTTTCTAAATATTTTTATTGGCTTTACCATGACAGTTGTGATTGCCAGGAAAGCATATTGACTTGATGACGTTAATATGTGTCCCACGTGCTCCTCAGTGCAGTTATCCAAGCCTCTGCTCTTATGGGACTAATACAAGGTAGTGATTACGAGAGTCTACAGCAGGCATTAGGCCCAGACTGTAAATCTGTTCTGGGTTGTGATTTTTTTGATGCGTCTGCATGCGAATTGTATGTCTGGCATCAACTCTGCCATGTGTGGGAGCTGTTCCAGAATAATCACTTGGACTGACATACTGAGAGACTGCTGCAAACTCAGATGCAGAATTTAGAGTCGGTAGATGGGGGGTCAGACAGCAGGTCAAGGAGGCCTTGGCCACATTGTGTCAGGTAAATTTGAGAAAGGAAACATTTTATTTTTAAACTCCTCTGGAACCCTTTTATAGTTTTATTGTTTGTTGGCAAAAACAGTAGTTACTTCACTTGGTCCTCTGTGTAAAGCTTTCAGACGCTCTCTGTAATCACTTTTTGTGCTTCACTGTAGCCCAACACTACAGGTGTTATATCTTCCTGTTTCTGGTGTTAGACACCACAAATTTAAAGCAGTAACATAATTGACATGTTTGCTTTTAACCAAGTCTAACAATCCCTGGGCTGCTGCACAGATGCATTCCTAAAACAGGGAACCATGAAAAGGAGCATGAAGGCCAGTGACATTGTCACGGTGGTTCCTTTTTAAAATATCTTTAACTTCAGTTTCTCTTTCAAACTCCACACGGACTGAACGGTGTTGGAGAACTGCTTGAACGGAGACGGATGTGTATGTGTGTATTTACACGGCAACGTCCAGAACTTCAATGTGCGTCATAGCATGCCGCCAGAAGAGGGACCAAAATTTGCATGTCCATCTGGGTGTCACGTATCCATCACAGCTGATTAGAGCTGGAGCCAACGAATACCCATGACTAGTGCAGAGTTATTTGACGTGGGAATGACGATTGTACAAGTTCACATTGAATACAAAAGCCAGATGTTAGCAGGTGTTTGCTGTTTTTTTTCTTCCAGCATTTATGTCTGTTAATAATAATAATAAATAAATATACAAAAAGGCATTTTTAGATATGTGTAAATATAAATGCAAAATCAACAGCAACTCTGTATCTTTCTGACTGTTTTAAGCTTTCTGATTACTGGCTCAAGTCAGGGTGTTTCATTCCTTAAACATCTGGAATTATTAACACGATATATTCTTTAGGTGATCCTGAAAATGTGCAAACGTCAATTCAAACATTGTAAAAGGACAGAATGCAAACTTACTTTAATATCTTGGCCACATTTTGAATACTCATTGATGTTGAATTCTGGGTAATTTAAAGGCCGCATGTGTCCCAATCTGTGAAGGGCTGTTAACAGTGTACATGTGTGACTTTGTGTTGTCTTGCACAGATCTCCCCTCTTCTTCTTCTTCTTCTTCTTCTTCTTCTTCCTCCTCTCGCTCTCCTTCGTGGAGGACAGGCCCATAATGAACCTAATCTGTCCGTCATTCGTCCTGAGCCGCGGGAGTTTCAGTCAATAACAATCAGTGTTGGGTGACTGTAATTAAGAACCAGGCATTTCATTGGGAGAAAGTCGAGGAAGGAGGGTGGGAGGTGTGGATCTGTTCTTTGCCCCCGGGCCCCTCCAGCCCACACCCAAAGGGGGGGAGGGGGAGGAGATGGGGGGGCCAATTAGAAGCTCAGGCACGTGTTATCAGGGGCAATAACAGAGGAAGGGGAGAGAGAGAGATGCTGAGGAGTCCTCCAAATAAAAGGCAGAGGGACAAGGGACAGGGGACGTGGTCATTCTCTGAAAGGAGAAGCCGCTTTAATGGAATGGTAATCAGGAAGGGGGGTCCCGGCCTCGGTAAAGGAGGAGGACAAGGAGAGGTCCAGCTTGAGTGGAGATGAGCGCGTGGATAATAGCATGGCATAACAATATATCAAAATTTAGAGGGAAAATAAGAGAGGTTAAGGAAGGATATTAGAGTGGTTGAAATGTCCTTTGAGAAATAAAGGTGGACACAGGACCTGATTAACTAAGAGGGTATGCCGACAGTGAGCTTTTAGAGGTAGGCAATTTAAGACTATTGTGGACCCCTAATGCAAACCCCCCTCCCAACACACACACACACATAATCATGAACACACACGCACACAGAGGTTATTTGTGATCCATTCAGGTATAAAATGTTTCCTTTAATAATCATAGAAGTATTAGATGAATGTGACCTTTTCTAAACTGATGAAAGTCCTCCGTGTTGTATTTTTCTTTTTTACAATCACAAAATATGTTTATGAATAAATGAGAGACACTCGGCACTTAGGGATCATCGTCATTTTGTGTCAGGAGTACAGTATTGTTGCACAGGTTGCATTGCATGGTGGAATTGTTAGCAGACAGTAGAGTACACGCTGTGGACAGAGCTACTTCTCTATATAGTGGATACATTTCACACTCAGAGTTCGGACACTAGCTTGGTGGACATTATATAAAGTGAAGTAAAAGTAGGGATGCACGATTATATCGGCCCGTCATTTGTATCGGCCGATAAAGGCTTCAAAACGAAATATCGGCATCGGCCCAAAATGACCTTTCCTGCTGATACGACTGCTGATAAGATGGTGCTTGCATTACGGGCATGCAACGTGAACCTTCGACTAAGAAGTGTCTTATTTTTTAAATATTTTTTTCATGATCGAGACTTTTTATTACTTTTTCAGTGTTTAAACATACATTACAAATTTAACAAACCATATACAAAGTATATTTAAAAAAAAGAACATGCACATCCCTCTTGACAGCGTGCAACAGAGCCCATCACACACCTCATGTTGTGTGACCTCAAATGCAGAAGGAGTGGTAGGCAGGTAAGAAAAATAAAGTGAGCCGGTATCCCAAAAAAATCTAAATACAGGCAAGAAATGGCTGGCGACAAAAAGATAAAAAAAAGCTAGAAAAAACTGTGAATGAAAAAAACAAAGAACAAACCAGAAAGTGACGGGGAACAACAACCTAGAACAGCAAGGAAACACAAGGAGCAAACTCAGACGAACGATACCAGGAGGAAAACAGAGAGAGGGGAAAAAAGACACAAGGGCTAATGAGCAAATTAAACACAGCTGTATGCAGAAAAAGGCAGGAAAAGGACAAAGAGAGGAAGTGGTATGTCACAACAAGACACGAGGGTGAATTCTACATAATAAAACAGTAAAAGGCTAACCAAAAACACCATGACAGCTGTTCTTCTCTCAGTTCTTTGATTAAAAGGTGTTTTACACACATGTTTTTTTTTCCAGACATTCTGTCGCTATGCATACTTTCGTGTGTAGTTCATTTACATTTTGACATATTCTTGTTTAGAATCAATATTAAAATTGGGACAAAGTCATTGATTTTAATTTTTGGTAGCAGTTCACATACAGTATAATACATTCTGCATACAGTTCGTTCGTAGTATATGTATTTTGCCTCTCAGTTTAAAAGACTCCCTGAAACCAGCAACAGCCTGTGCCAACATCCTGGCGTGGTGCCCCAAGCCCCTCACTGTGCATGTGACCCGGCTGGCAGCGTCGATGCCAGGGATCCTGACAAATGTTGGCACCTTCTCCTTGACCAACAGGGGATTGTGACTGTGTGTGTTGGGGGGGGTTGGGGGTGTAGCTCTGGCAGATCTGCTACAGACAACACCTGGTTTGCTGTTTTTAGGTACCATTAATACATCACTGGACTTACGGGACATTGTTTAAACATTCAATCAAGGGACTTGGAAAAGAGGATTTGTCATTGGATTCTTGGGGACACGTCGACTTTTGAAGTGACGGCGTAATGAATCCGAATAAAAAAAAATGTTAAGCGGAACTTGTTGAGGAAATACAGGCAGCGGTTACATGGCAGCAGATTCAATATGTCTGCGTTTCTGGCTTTTTTTGGACCCGAGTGATTAAATTGCATAGGAAATATTTCCATAGTGAGCCAACAACTGCCCAGACGGACTTGAATAATACATCGAGCTTCGCTACATGATATGGCGAGTCTGTTGGTTTTTTACCGGAGAAACATTATGCAGAGCGCTCGGCTGTGCGTCCATCTCTTAGCCCTTGTGTTGTTGAGGGAGGGCAGCTTTCCCATCATCCTTTAGGTGAAGAAGGATGGGCTGGACGGGGTCGTGCTGAGCGTTCGCACAGAGGACGCTCTGCATTAATGAAGCTAATTTATCTGTGAATCAAAATGGGGGTGGGACTCCAGGGCGGGGAGGTGCTTTTTACATGTCCCATCAAAATGCCACTAAAGCCTCCTCTCCTTCAGGAGTGTCACACGGGGTCACCTTGGGACAGGTGTGTACGTGTATGTGTGTGTGTGTACGCACACACACACGTGTTGTGTCTTTCACTGTCTTTTCTGCGCCTGTTGTTTACCATTTCTGATGTGGGCTCCTTTTTCCATGCAACAATTCTGAAACTATTTCCTTCTGTTTGTTGATGTGCACCTTTTTATGCTCACAGAATTAATGCTGACATGTTTTTCTGACATCCTCTTCAGGGAACATTGAGTACAGCTGTCCAGCCACCAACGAATGTGAGATCACCAAGAGGAGACGCAAGTCGTGCCAGGCCTGCCGCTTCATGAAATGTCTTAAAGTCGGCATGTTGAAAGAAGGTGAGGACTGATTTTTATTATCTGCTCAGTTTTGTTTGTTTATGTTTTTCTTATTTCAACGTCAGTGCTGAAACAATTGATTTGTCGATTCAGCAAGAATGTGACATGGCTACTATTTTGACAAAATGATTGTTTGGCTCAAGTATCAAGTAAAAAGTGCTGTAGCTTGTCTCTGTCTTTGGATTTTAGACAAAACAAACATTTTGAACAATTCACTGTAGGAACCCTGAAAACTGGGAGGCAGTTTTCACTGTTTAGTGATTTGAAGAAAATAGATTTTATCACATTAACATGAAATTAGGATTGAAAAGACAAAAAATTACTGTCGTCAAGACAGTCATGAAATCTTACTCCCTTTCTTCTTGCATTTTTGGGTAACACTTTATAATAACCATCATTAATAAATGGTAAACAGTTATTTCAGTGATAATAAATAGAGCCTGACCAATATGTGCCAATATGAAAACTCTTTTTTAAAGATTATAATGCAGAAAAAGATGCTTGGAATAATTTAAAATGATTAAATTCCCAGGAAGTTCAGGAGGTTTTGGTGCACTGATGTCATTTAAGTTTAATGTTAAACTGTAAAAATCCTGCCTTTGTTACATTTCTTTGCAGAAATCATTGCAGAAAATGTGCAGTTATTGGCCGATACATCGACGCCTGAATGTTTTTACTTAATATCGGTGTCAGCATCGGCCCCAAAAATCAAGTATCGTCCAGGCTCTATTAATAAACAGTAAAATGCTTTATAAAACATTTATTAAGTGATTGTAAAGGTTTATAAACGTCACTTGCAACTTAATAATGGCCATCAAATAATGTTTATAGATGACCTACACTGTATTTATTAGCTATTTACAGAGTATTATAAAAATCAGCTGCAACTTTACAACAAACAGTTGCTTAATTAATGTTTTTTAAAGCATTTCATTGTCTGAAGAGTTGATTAATACAACCACAGTTAACGAATGAAGCTCTATCATTTAGGGGTATATTTATATTAAGAAATAAAAGGTTTTATCTCTATCTTGAGCTCAGGAGTGAATATTAAAAATTTTGCACATAGTTGTCTCGTGCCAGCGAATCTAATACCGCTGAACAGTCTTACTGGGGGCTATAAGACTGGTCAGTAATCAGATATTAAAGCCAGCTGTGGCCTCGGGGAGACACCGGTGACATCACCCACGAGCCTTACTTACCTCTCCTCACACGGCCGAGCCGCTCAGCGTTTAACTCAGACAGCTTGAAAAAGCTGCTGAGTTGGATGTTCCTACGAAGGCCGACTGAGAAGTGTAACAGTACTCCTGAAAAGCACAGGCTGTTCCCCCAAGACTTCCCTCTCCCCTGGGCTCTGGGTGTCTCTCTCTCCCTCTCCCTCCCTCACCCTCTCTGTCTGTCTGTCTCCCTTCCCCTCCCTCGCATGGCGTATTGATCCACTAAATGCTTTCCGAACATCCCACCTCACTTCCTGCATGTGTTGTTTCTCCTCCAGTGCGGGACCTTTGGGAGTACAGAGGGAAAATATAGACGATAGATTTTTCTTTTTCTTTTTTTTCTTTTTTCAGGGAAAGAGTGAGGTTTCTTTGTTTGTTATTTTGCATTTGTGTGTTTAGATAGAATAACTGGTGCAGAGAGTCTGTCTGTAAGTTATGCTTTTGTAGAGAGTATTATACCGGGGGCTGAACTGTGACTTTTTCTCCTTTTTTGAAGGACTTTTATGCAACCAGTCTCCTGGAAAATGTCTTTTTTTTTAAGAAATTTTGGTCTGTGACACCAAATATCAAATGTTCCTACTTCATAAATTTCCAGAGCTTATTTGTTAAAATATTTTGTTCATAACACCACGACAAAATAGCAGTAAAAAACAAAAAGAAACCCTGACTGAAACAGTTTTTATGCTGGTGAGATCTATTATATTAAAAACAAAAATGACATATAAATATAACACAGTGACTTCCATTAAATTCACAGTGTTGGACCGGTGCACTTTAACATTATTGTTTTAAGGCAACATTTATATTTAGAAGTCTCCACTCACATTTTAAGCAGAAACAGAAGGTTATTGCGTGAATGGTTTCATGCACACTTTGTTATTAAATTTCGACTCTGGTGCTGGTTCTGAGGGCTAGCAAGCAAAGTGTTTGAGTATAACTACTACTGTCATACAAAACATTAAAAAAAACATGTCATCGTGGTAAATCCGAGAAAATATCAGAAGCTACAGAGCTGCTTTGGGAGAAAGGGACAGGTGAACAGCAACAGGAAGTTAGTTATTGTAGTTTGGATAGTGATTTGACCCGCTTATCAGCCGTTGCAGCAGTGATTGTGAAACACAGCTTATAGAGTTAGCATCAAAAGATTAGTTTTCCTTCTTGGAGTCATAATAAAATCTGAATACTAAAACATGATACGTGTGACTAACACTCGTCCATAAATCCACTTAGAAATCATAGAAACAAAGATGCCTCTTATAATTAAAGAACTTGCCTGACAATTATCGCGTTTTTAAGTTTTCCCCGGTGTCAAAATGATCCAGTGATAGTTGCTTCTACATTCAAGGGTACATTGCAAACAGGGACTTCCAATAGCTCATTCGGCATACTTTTAACGGTGCCAATTTGCTCTGGGCTCAAGGTGCAGGCCAACTAACTGACTCCTATACTTCCTGTTTACATTTTCATAGTAGAAACTGTACTTCCAAAACTCAGAGGATGATTTTCTACCAATAGAAGAGAGACAAAAAAAGCACTATATCAACACTTACTTAAAGTTTAGTTGACAAATACTAGCATCATAGTTGTGTCTATCATTTAAGACTTACTCAAAAGGACATTATTTGAGCTCTCATGGCAACATTAGGACCAGCATAAGACTCCACTAAGTACAACACGGTTTCCCAGTTTAAAGACAAATTACAGCAGGTTAAGTTCTGGAGTTTAGCCCACAGCCATTCACACTGATTGTGTGAAATATATCCGCACATAAAAAGGAGTGTTTAAAGAATTTGTTTATAGGCTCCACTTAGAGACACAACAGTCGTAAATATCCTAAAATAAAATCGTGGTCACACAGTTTTGTTGTGTTCTGCCAACACCAAACACGTCTCATAATAGAAGCCGGCAGCAGTTAACTGCAATCTGTGCTGGTAACACAAGATTGTATGTCAGGCTCTTGGTTCACTTCCACTAGTACAGCTCCACTATGTACTGACGTAGCTTGTGTTTGTTCAGCGCAGAATCAAGGGTCATCCATTGTATTGCCATTGCAACACTATTTATACTTGCGCCCCACTCTTGATGTCTTCATCCTGGCCCAAATATCTCACACCCGGGCTTTGACTCTCGGCCAGAAAAAACAACGTTGCTTCAGAAATAAAGCTGAAACTATTAGCGCATGCTTAGAGGAAAAACGGCAGGGTATTGTCTGTGGCGAGCCAAGCTAAGCCGATGATGTGGACGGTCAGTGTGTGTGCGTCTATGTGTGTGTGTGAGGGGGAATCTGACGCCGTAGCCTCCACCGCCTGCCGCTCCTGAGACGCAGCATCACAGCCACCACGACATGTGGCACAGTAGGTGATTCTCTGAAAGTAATGGCATTCAATTAAAAGGGAAAAGGACATTTAATGGTGGCATAGTGCCGTGGCGCGGCCTCTTACAGACTTGGGGGGGCTTTGATCATGGAATCAGTGGGGGGACAGCGGCTTGCCCTACTTCATGTAATGAGATCACCATATAACAAGTGGCCAAGGGCCGGTCATGGAAAAGGAATAATCACATAGTGTTATATGAATGCAGATGTCTTCTATTCTACATTAGCATACACATATTGACCAATATATTAACATTTAATAGTTATTTCCTCATAAATCCCACAAGTTACAAACTCCTTGCCTCCTCGCTTGTCACAGTGCGGCAGTATCATAAGAAATGCCTCACACTGCGGAGAACTTATGTGATCAGTCGTTCTAAAAGTGTCTTAATATTTCCACCAGGACCCTCTAAGCTCCGCTCTAAGCATGCCATCCTGAATTATAAAGTGCCAGCTGCTACAGTTATAGACCAGCGCCATTGGTGGGCAGGGGAGACCCCTCCTCCCTGTAACACCTGCCGCTAATCAGCTGACTTCAGTTCTCAAACCCCGTTCGGTGGCTTCAGGTGTGTTCGGACTCCAGTGGAGGTTGAAATGACTCTTTCTCTCTCTCTGTTGAATATGCACAGAGCTTTCTGGTCTGAAAAGTGAAGCCAGTTTGAAAGTGCCTCAAACCTGCATTCTTTCTCCACTGGTTTCAAAAAAAGAAGTCCGATTGTATGTAAGCTTATGAGAAAATGAGCCTACTTCTCACTTGTTTTATTCTCTTAGTAATCAGTTTCCTAATGAGTTTAAAGTCGCAATCCCTAGTGTGCGGTCTTCTTCAACACAGCACGATGTTCGTTGTGTGAAATTATGGTCCCATTTGGATTAAAATAGACGATAAAGCAGGGTATGCTTTCGGACGTGGCTTCCTCGCGATAGCACGGCGTGTTGGGTTCTGAGTCAGATCCAGTCACAATATCTCTACCCTCTCGTCCAAAGATGGACACTTCTGGCAAAAAAAAAACCAAGATGGCGACAGTCACAATTCCAAATTCATTCAACAAGACACACGAGAAGCAAAATATGTCTCTAAGATAAAAAAACATTGTACAATTTATCCTCATATGCTTCATATTTGAGTTTTTGTGACGAGAATTTAATCTTGTATCTTGCGTCTGAGAGGAAAATCAAAGAGACTCATAGGAAAACAATATTGTTGATGACAGGCTTCTTTCCAGATCTGGCTTCACTGCTGTGCCGCAGCAGAGCGCCTGGATGAGCTGGGTGGAAGGTAGAGGCAGGCGGCTGTTTGAGGAAACCAGTGACCCCTTAAATGTCCAGCTGAGGCTGATAAAAGGTCACAGGTCCAATGGAAAAACTCTCACGTAATTACAACTCGCGGAAGGTATGGTGTCAGTGCCTACTGCCAGGAGTCAGTGCCCGCAGCTAATAGCAGTGCTAATATCCTCATAGCATTACTGTATGGTGTTAAATGATGCAGGAATTTTCTGGACCAAATTAGCGTTCTTTCACTTTGTGATTTGAGTCATTTATGTTATATTTAGCCCAAGAAGGAAGATTTATTTTGAGCTTTTCGTAGTTTTAGTGCTGCAGGAAAATACGCGTTGGTTCTTTGATCAAGTAATCACATCATCATGTTGGCAAATTAGCATGTTTAAAAAAATATGTCCTGTTGAAACAGCAACACGCAACCTCTGTTTGCTCACTGAATTTCTGTCACTTTCACAATTTCAATAAAAGACACTTCAGCCTTTTGCTCTTCTGAAGTCGATGCGTGCCGGTTTTAGTGTTCGCTCAGTGTTTCTGCGGTGTATTCTTTGCTTGTGGGGATTTTCTGACTCCGCTGTAATGTGGTGGATGAACACAAGCTGCCAGACTATTTTGGCAACCTACACCGCTGTCTCGCCCTCGGCCGACCACAGATAGGGATCAGCAGTCTTTCCTGAGCGAACGTGGCTACCGGGGTAACGTTACAGCCTTATTTTCCTCCAGCCACATACACAAAAGATTAGTAAAGCCATATCCAATATCACAGACTGTCAGGTCCCTTTCCAATCAATAGGCTTGGATCAGAAACCAATCCATACACTAAGATTACATCATCAAAATAAAGCAAAAGTCTGTACTGTATGGGTGCTTTTGAAGTATTAGCCAGTTCATTTAAGCAGCATGTGTCAGTTTAGACTGCATATATATATTACAAAATTCAATTTTTAGACATTTACTTCATATAATCTACTATTAATTTCAAATATTCCACTGCTTTTGTGAACTTTAGACTTTTGTAAAGCACCAAAGAGAATTGGTATACAGAGAGCTGAGATTTTTCTGCATATTTTGAAATCTAACACGTGGGTTTCATGTTAAATGCAAGTATCTAAAAAGCGAGAAAATGCCCTGAGAACTCTGAAAATGTTAAGACAGAATGCCCTCTGACCTCTTTCGCCTCTTGATTTGTACTTGTAACGCAAACTTGTCTGCCTAACAGCACATGTATGGGGCCTTGTTTGCGTTTTGGGGTGTCAGATATAGCTGGCAGACTGCAGCTGAGAGTCAGCGCCCACCCAGAGGCTCTGCGCTGGCCTGTCCTCACTGTCTGGCAGGTGATAGATCAGACACGGAGGCTAACACGTGTTCCTCTGAAGACGGGGATTTAGCGAAGCGCTGACCTCTTTGCAACCCTCCGATACACACACAACACACGCATTCATGTACACACATGCCAAATGTATATCACCCCTGACAAGTGACATGGAATCGGACCTTGAGGTACATGTTCCCTGCTGCTGGCACCGTCTCCCTCTACTGTATGTCTTTGTCTCTTTCCGTCGTTCCGACAATTTGTGTGAACCCCACAAACCGAACGCCTGCTGCACCAATACACCCGGGGATCCTGAATCGACCCGGGCATCTCCAGCCGTGCAGATGTTTTCGATTACAGGCGCATTTGTGGTCAGTGTGGCTCAGTAATTCACAGTAATACCCCTTGTGGACACGCCGGCTCAGATTTATGAAAAGTGTAAAACATGATAAAGAGAGCGATGCCAGTGTGCGCAGTTATGGGAGAACAACTCCAGTTTTGTCTTGTCAGCCCGTCGGGGGTTAGAGCAGGTGGGACGCCATCCTGAAACACCCCCCTCCTCCCCCTTCCTCTCTCTCTCTCTCTCTCTCTCTCTCCCTCTGTGCAGCCCACCCAGATTCTGCACAATCAAACACAAGCTGTCCGATGCCTTTAGCTCTTTAGCTCTTTGCAGGCTCGGCCCTCAGAAGTAGCTCTGGAAGGGCAAGGTCCCTGCGCCTTGTAAAGGGTGAGCGAGCGTGTAGGAGGGGGCGCACGCTGCATCCCTCTGATTTTTCCCAGCTAAAATAGGGAGCTCCTAATCTCCCTTTGGCAGCGTTAGCCGGCCAGCCAATTCTGACACATTCTCTAGAAAGAAGCGCCTCTGACAGGTGAGGGGCTGAAAATAGTTGCGTGAGATACATGCACACACACATGCGCATGTTCATGTGGTCACACACAAGCTTGATGCACATGTGTGATTAAATCTGTTCCCTATAGACTGCATAGAATGAATAAATCTGTTTGGCTTGGGACTTTTTTTTTGTTATTTTTATTTTTATTCTTTTTTTTTATTCTTTAAGCACATTTTATTACATATCCTTCTTTCCGCTTAAAGGGGGACTATGTAGTTTTTGGAGAAGAAATTCAACTCAGAATTTTTATATTTACAGTATTAATGAGGTAATAATACAAACCCACAAATATTTATCTTTTCCATAACTGAACAAACAAGCTGTTCTCAGAGGAAAATAAGGTCCCCAGAACACTGTCTGAAGCTATAAAGGTGGCAGGGTCCACCAAATATAAACAAAGTAAAACAGTATGAAATTGAGTTGTCCTTTAAGGTCAGTTTGTTTATTTCATTTTCTTTAGGCATAGAAAAAATCAGTCAATGAAGATATTTCTCTTCTGATTGAAATGTATTCCCCCAAACTACATAGTGCACCTTTAATTTGTGTTTTGTTTTTTTTTCTGCTTGATGTGTTTCCACAGTGTGCAGGCTCGTATCCACTGAGGACACGGAAGTCATGTTGTCTGTACTTTAGCTGAGAATGAGAGTGTTTTAACAACAGTGTGGAGACATGCTATAATTTAAACAAAAATGAACATATGGTGGGTAGTTTATTGGATTATTTCAGCATCTTTTGTACCAATATTTGTAGTTTTTACTCCTCGATAGATAATAAATAAAAGTTTCATTATTTCCCCACCAGAATTTGGTTCCTAGCCATATGAAGAAGAAAACTTGTTTTGTTTTTTTAAAGAAAATTCTGACAGAATAAATGAAATATGACAAATTCAAATTTATTACAACATGGGTGTTTGTGTTTGTGGGACTTAATTATACCTACAATCCTCGCTACAAACCTTGCTGTATAATTTTTAAAATTGTTTTCTTTTATATGGACGTAAAAGGAGGATTTGCAATTACTTTGTTAAAATGAACAGGGATCCAAATAAAAAATAAATATAAAAATGCATAAATGAAAAAAATAAATCCACATGACATGTACACACAGCGGCCACCACATAAAGGAAACCACCGCCGCTTCAATCAGGAATGTGCTTTAAGGTTGCGCAAGTCAATAAAGATATTGAATGTGAAAGGGAAGCCGGGGTCAGGTGGCCGTAAAGATTGCTCCTATACAAACATGCCTCATCGTCTTTCCATACATATGTACACACACACACACACATTCAAGGATGAGCTGTCAGCCAGTATCTTTGTGTCTCAGGCCGCCTCTCTCATAGTTATGAGCATACAGTACTGTACTGTGTGATCTTACCGAGAACATTCAGCACACACATTTCTACCACCACCCATTCCCCACCCTCTTTTACCCCCTGCATCCATATTTTGCCTGCCACACATTACGAACGGCCAGCAACCATAAAAAATGGATCTGAATGCTTTTAAGTTGATCTGCGGAACCGCCTGACCCCCGCGTCACTCTCACTCCCAGAGACACAAGCGTGAACCCGATTGTCTTGAAGCGTGGAGGCTGCTGTGGTTTTGGGCCTGAGGTGTGGAATGTGGTGCTGACGATGACACGAACCCCCCTCTCCTCCCCTCCCCGGCCCTCCACGAGGGGCCTCATCCAGCTGTCTTGTTGTGGTCAGATTCTCGGTACTGTAGCCGTATCACATGGGGAGGAGATAATCCCGCACTGGTCGGATCAGGCGCTGGCCGGGACAGGCAGGGCTGTCAGGGAGGAGATGTACACCCGATGCTGAAAGGGAGCGAAAGAGAGACAGGCGAAACAGAGATCTTGCAGAAAACTGATACATTCAGCCAAAAAATCAGCAGCTTGTTCTGTCTTATTCCCCTCCCAACCCTCTTTTTTTCCCCCTCTCCTCTCTGTCACTCTCTCTGCACTCCTGCTTTGGGGTCTCGGCCGTTTGCAGCGCCGCTAAGCTGTAAACTGAAACTGGTTAGCGCTGAGCTCTTAATTCTTGTCAGCGTCTATTAATTATGGGCCAGTTGGATGTTCCAGTTCAAACAGCCCCCGCGGATCTTGGAATTCTAACTCCGGCTGTTTGGTCACTTGTCGCTTGTTGCAGCCACATGACCCTGCAGCAGGGAAACCAGTGTGTGCGTGTGTGTGTGTGTGAGGATTGTGGTAGATGTCAGGGACATCAGCAGCAACAATTTGCAGTCTGACAAGTTTATGTTACAGTGAATTTAGTGTATGCACCTGCTTTATATGTTCCTGCAGTATATACGCACTTATTGTTGCGAAAGCCTTTACTAACTGCATATCCCTTTATTAGGCCTATGTGTGTCATTAGATAGAGAGAAGCGATTGGATTGATTTAATATCTGGAGTACATGCACACAGTTTCCTGGAGCACAATTTATAATTTTAAATTTACCTTAACCAAGAGTAATGGTGAGAACAACTACTAAAGCTCCATCTATCGCAAAACCCAGCTCCTATCTGCCTAACTGACTAATTAAAACCGCATCCACATGTGTTCAAAGAGCAAGAAGTCTATTTGCAAGGCTTATTGATTACTTTAAGGCGTACAAATGGAAAGCTGTGTTCGGAGAGGGGCTCTCGATTTAGCTTCAATCTGCCAGGCATAAAATGATCTCACTGTGTTTGCTGGGAAGAATGAGCTCCCTCTGGGCACGGTGGGTAATTAGGTTAGTGGATAGTCGGTGTCAGGAAATTGAAAGACCATCCTAATCGGATTCTTTTGTTTCCAGGGGAATCAAAGGAATTTATATGAGTCACTGGGAAATCTCACACGACTCAATTCCACTTGACCATGTAAAATCTGTTTGCTCTGCCTCGATGCTCAAACAACTTTTAATACGAGAGTGTAAATCCAGCACACAAGGTGCGTCCGATGCGGCCCGTGTCCTCTGAGAGGGCTTTCAAGATAATCCCAGATATGTCCGTTTGTATACTAACTAGATACTTACTCTCTTACATCTGTAACAAGGCGGCTATTGAACAGTCGCTCTTTCGGTTAAAAGGTCAAAAAGAAAAGAAACTCAGCAGCCCCCAGTTATGATATATGCCTTTTATAATGACTAATACAGAGGTAAATTACAATATTTTACAGACTACTTTAATTTTGGTATATTAGATTAGATTAGATGTAACCAGAAAAAAAAAACATGTTTGGGGAAAAAGTCTCATCAGTTTTATTTGTATTGGCTATGTCATAATGAATTTAAAACATATGAAAACATTGAAAAAAGTTGAGATTCATGACTCAGCAAATATATACAAAGAGGCTTTTATTATTAGAGTTAATTGTAGCTATATTGGAACATTTAATAGCATAAAACTGTCCATGTCTCATTTAATCTAATTCTAATTCTGAACCAGCAAACTTCTTAAAACAAAACACAACGCATACATTAAAAGTATAAATAAAAAAAATACAAGAATATAAGAAACATTAAAAGTAATACGATAAAAAGCAACAATGTACATTATGCAAATACAAAGTATCATATCAGTGTAATACACAGTGTCACTGAATCTGTGCGAGATTATACGAGGGCTCTTTCCTCAGATTAATTTTATTTTATTCTATTTTGCCAGATAATCCACATCCTTCCCCCGGTTTAGCTGCCGTGTATAAATGTATGATTTTATTTTTTGCAGGTGTGCGTCTGGACCGGGTGAGAGGGGGGAGACAGAAGTACAAACGGAGGTTGGACGCAGAGAACAGCGCCTACCTCGGCCTCACCATCCCCCCTCCTGCCAAAAAGCCATGTGAGTCCCACAGTTAGTTTTTTCTCTATCGCACTCAGATGGGTTTCTGAGTTACAGAATTGAATTTTGCTTTTTAAATCAAAGCAGCAACTTCTCACCTTGAGATATTTATAGAAATATTTTGACTTGGAAGAATAGAAGCAAAGTCATTTTACAAAATATGTCGCTAATGTATTATTTTTTCATTTATTTGTCATAATTTAGGCATGATCCAGCCTACGTTTTTGTTATTTCCTTCCAAAACATCTATATGCTGTCACCTAAAATTGTCTCGCATTGCATTTCTCTCTCCAATCTCTGCGTCCATCCTTCCCTCCTTCCAGTGACGAAGATCGTTTCCCATCTGTTGGTGGTGGAGCCAGAGAAGATCTACGCCATGCCTGACCCCACCATGCCCGACGGAGACATCAAGGCCCTGACCACGCTGTGCGACTTGGCCGACCGCGAACTCGTTGTCATCATTGGCTGGGCAAAACATATCCCAGGTAGAGAGACATGACTGCTAATTAATGACTGTGTTGTTTGGGAGATGGTTTTCGGAACCTATTAATTTCTGAATTTAACGACTTCACATAAGTAGTTTTAAAAGCTGGATTCATGAAATGCTAATTCACAGGTCTGCTGTTGGTAAAGCAGCGAAGTAAGCCCACATTTCTACTTTAATTTGCTGAAACGAATACAGTATGAGATTACTGAAGTAGCTCACTGACTGTTGCACACACATAAACAAACCCCCCCCCCACACACACACACACACGCACACACACATTCATGCACACACAGGATAATTAACATCTGCTACTCATCTGCACCTAAGGGAGAAGCTAGTCCCATATTCTAAAATCTAATCAATAAAGAGCAGCTGAAACCTTTGATTTGACTGGGTTGGGTGGGAGAGTCTGGGGGGAGGGGGGAGGATCCGCCCCTATGTCAATGTATTCCATTTCAATCCCAGACTTAAAGAAAGCAATCCTCTTACTTACTTAAGGATACTACACAGGGCCTATTGTAAAAATTGATTTATTTAGGCAAATACTGATGGATCCCCCCTCCCCGGTCCTTGTTGACGAATTCTTAAATAAGACTTGTTATGCAAATGTTCTCAGATCTTCTTTTCTTTTCATCTCTATCGGCTGAAACAGACACAGTGTGGTTGAAGGCAGCACAGGCTGGACTCACTGTAGCTACGCCTCATTGATCCAATCAGGTGTTGTGCACATTTTGTACATACTACTTCACAAATGGCTAATTCAGCTTAATTCAACATTTTTTTTTTTTACTGCAATGTAGCGCTGCAACAATCAATTAACTGCTAGTTATTATGTCGATTAATCAGTTAAATGCTGATCACAATTTTCCTGAGCACAAGGTAACGTCTTTACATGTCTTGTTTTATCCGACCTGCAGCACAAATACATTTATTTTACAATCCTATAAAACAAAGAAAAGGAACAAATCCTCATTTGAGACTTAATACAATCAACTATAATGCAATGTCGCATAGTAAATTAATTTCTCCTTCACAACTTCACAACTAAACAGAGCATTTTTTTCCCTTACCTGTGGATTTATTCACTCATTTCCCAGCTGGCACGACACCAACCAGCTGCCGGAGTTCAACCCAGTCACTGATTCGTCAGCAGATTTACGTTTGACACCTTAAAGGGACAATTCATCAAAAAAACATATTTTTCCTCTTACCTGTGGTGCTATTTATCGATCTAGATTGTTTTGGTATGAGTTGCTGAGTTTTGGAGATATGGGGTGTAGAATATAATGGAACGAAATGGCACTCGGCTTGTGGTGCTGAAAGGTAGTAAAAATAGATTTGAAAAACTCAACAGCGATTCCTCTTTCCAGAAGTCATGACCCAGTTAGTCAAGATAATCCACAGACTGTGTTGTGTACACACAAATTCCTGTACACAAACTGATTACCTCAAAATTATGTCAAAGTAGACAAGTAAAGTAGACTAATTTCTCTAAGGTGTTAAAACTTTTTGGCGGTAATAGTCTACTTCGCTTGGTGACTCTGAGGTTATCGGTTTCCTGACTTTTTAAAAGTAAAGTCAGCTTTTAACCATATCACTGCACAGAAGTAAGCGTGCATCTTGATGAGAGGCTCGTGCTCATGACATCATTGGATGTAAACATTGATGGCGTCCTCCTCACCTGAGCTGTAACGTTAGCTTGCTTAGTTAGCTAGCCACTTGTCCATGATTACATGCACAATTCTTGATACGGAAAGAAAAAGGTTCCTGCATGAAACTGCTCACGACAAGGTCTGTAGATTATGTTGAGTAACAGGCTTGTGATTTCTGCAAAGAAACTATCTAGATGGATAAATAGCATGTAGTTTGTGGTGGTGAAGGTGTGTTGACACCAAACCTGCTCTCGAAACGACAGAGGATTGACTTTCAAAGCAGATGTTAGCTGTGTGGTCTGATTAGGAGTTTTGGCTTTGTTTGAATATCGGTGTACAGTACGAGGTGAAGGTGCTTTAACAGGGACAATAGGAGCTTCACTCACCTGCTGTTTTGAAAAAGAGGCCGAATAGAGTGCCTGCAATCAAATTATTCATTTTAATGATAGCTACAGGGCTGCAGAAACCAATTCAAGACATTTACACCTCAGTCTCTGTTACATTCTCCATGTCTAACTATTGATCTTGAATGCTACGAAGATCTAAATCCAGACCTGACAGAGTTATTAAAGGGGCATGTGACACTCTGGGGACATTTTACCCGGGGCCACTGGGTCAGGGTGTCACCGAGTAACGATTAAGACAAAAGGGGTCCCTACAGTTTAACAGTCCACTCCCACCATTACACTCATAGCCCACTGAGCAAATGGCCTTAACGATGAGGTAATAAGAGTCATTACTGCAGATCGCCCCATTAATGTAAAAGTCCTTCAACATGCACATGTGGAGACCAAGGAAACATGCAACGCTGAATAGATTCTTCTGTTACATGTTGTCATTTTGAAGGCTTAAATATTTGCGGTGAACAGCTGGACTCAGGGCTACTTAATGTGCACAAGTTAGCAGACATTTCTGCTAAGAGGCTTTCAAAATAAAACGCATTTTGTCTTCAAGAGCACAACCGTTGGAGACGATGGTTTTCCTGTGTGTTGACTGTAACTCATCGCTGCAGGCAGCCACTGATTGGATGTTACACACACTGTCATGAAAATGGAAACAGTATCGTGGCGCAGGTGTCAGGAGGTCAGAGGTGGCCACTAATTTGTGCAGCTGTTAACACACGCGCACCATCTCAGACATGTAAGTGCACACTACATGTGTTGATTTATATTCAGGCAACAGCGTTCAGCACCCTCTGGTATTTAACTTGGTTTTCTTCCTCTTTCCTCTCTTCTCTCTCCCACACACACACAAAATCTCTCTCTCTCTCAACCATCATATCTTTCACGCACACTCTCTGGCTTCCTTGTTCTCCTGCTCCCCTGGCTCTCCCCCCCCTCCGACTCCTCCTGCTCATATAGGGCCCTCTAGTCTCATTATTACCTCTGTCTTTTTATTAGGCCCATTAGGGCTCTTAGGAGGCCTGTAATGATACTAAATGAATAGAGAGTGAACTGCTGTCTGTTTTAGACCTAGCTCTCAATGACAGCTTCAAGCTTCACTGCCAACCACTCAGTCTCTTCATTGTACTGAATAGGGATTCAATTACTTATCTGATTTGTACCTGTACTGTACTGTTGCACAGCCAGAGAGCTTTGCTTTTCCTGAAAACAATCACAAAAACATCCCACTGTGTGTTTATAAATCAAATGGTAGCCTACAGTCATTCAGTATGACTGCTAACATCGGGGGGTGTCACATGTAGATTTACAGTCCTAGTAAGGAGGATTTAGTTTCAGATTCACCGTCCTCCTATCACGTGTTACAAAGGTGGAAGATGGACTTCGACACTGGAGTCCAGTGATTGTATCTTGAGTCCCACATGTGGTTTGGTTTCAGCAACAAAAACACTTTTGTTAAGGGAAAGATTGTGCTGTCAGTTAAATGTTAATTAACATGACTCATGCTGCACGAATTTAACCAAGACCATTATCTTTACCTTACTGTACCCAGTGGCTATGAGTGACTTAGTTCTTTAAACTATTTTTATCATGCTTTAGTATCTTGCCAGTAAACTTTCTGCTCATACATTCAGCATCATTTTTTTTTCCACTTAGCCAATATGTAAATTAAAGATGTTTAATAATTCATAGACAGAAACTGTAATCCAGGATTTTTGTTAGATTTCTTTCAAATTGTATCCTGCTGAGAATTACTTCTATATGAAGGCAATTTTTAAGAAAAATCTCTTTTTTTTAACTGAAAAAAAAAAAACACACCATCACACTGAAATGCATTCTTTATGGAGGCTAAAAACCAAACCACAGTACATGAACTCTCTATTTTTACCTCACCTCAAACAATAAAAACAGCATAAACACATTGAGATCATCTGTTAGACAGCTAACACTAGATCGCTACATGCTAGCCGGTGCGGCAGCAACAGCTAGCTTTAAAGCTAATTGCATTTTCTATTATTTTGCTTTCTTTTTAGTTGAAATGATTAATTCCAAACCAGTAGATTGTTATCGGACATATAAGCAGGAGGTAAAGTCTGTCATGACGGAGAAAAAACAGTTAAACTAGTTTGGCTAAAAGGTAACCAGCCTAGCATAGCAGCATCTACCATCTCAGGTTTTGACTGTTTAATTTAGCTGTAAATCACATATTTAAATGTGTTGAACTGTAGATTGATTTTTTTTTTAGATTGTGATAACCTACAAACTATACACTGTAAAATATATTTTATTTTCTTAGACATACGAGTTCAGTTGTGAGTGTAGTAGAAAGATACAAAGCTGTTTCTTCTGTATCTGCCTTTTTCAGGTATCCTACTGTAAGACAGTTATTTCTATAATCAGCTTTAAAAGGTATAACATGAAGGCATTACAACCTTTCTATCTATTACGCAGTTTGCCTCACAGCCTATAAACTTTAAACTCTTTTACTTAATTCCTCATTCAGCCTTCACAGGGCAGAATAGTACATAATAATTCATTTTTTTATAGCGCAGTGGAAAACTGTGCTATCCCCTCCCTCTCCGTTCATGCCTCTTGTCATCACAAGGGGAGAACACTGCAGAGACACAGACAAACACATTCCCAAGTTTGCTCAATATTGTGTCATGTTTGGTCAAACGGCAGTAAATCAGTAGGGTGACATATTGATATTTCATCAGGGGGAATCACCCTCCACAGTGACACTTAACTCAGCCACCTCCGGGCGACGCACCTGAAGCTCCGGGGCGACCCCTGGGGAGCCAGGAAGTCACTCCACCGCTTGAGTAAATTGAGTGGAAAGGGAAAAAAAACATGCTGGGGGAAAAAAGAGATGATGAAGAAAATGAGGAGATGGGTGAGGAGTATTAAAAAACAGAAAACTGAGCACATAACAAAAGAAATGGTGCCCCCAGCATGAAAGGTACTATGAAACCGATTTATTAACAGTAGGATGTACTCGGAATAAGCTTTTTTTTCACATATTTTGGCTTTTCCTAGACATGTAACATGTGAGAAGTATAGACATCGATCGTCCCTTGTTATTCTAAATACACCTCACAGGATTGAAGCCATTAATTGTCTTTTAACGAGTCTTTAAGGGTTGGAGAGTAAATTCACGAGTTCCTTACGCAGCCTAGAGTATCTACATTCAGTGATCCCGCAGTCCCTCCATCCCCCCACTAAACGTGTACCGGATGTCCTCCATCAGCTGTCTGTTTGTCAGATCTGAGGCTTGGATCGATCCCCCTTTCGCATTTGGTGGACTGATTACAATCTACTAATCAATGACACCCCCAGCACTCTTTTCTCTCTCCCTCATTCTCTCTCTCTGCCCGTCGTTTCTCTATTTGCTTGATAAGAACCATCAGGAGGACCTCTTTTAAGTCAACCTGCCCCATTCCCCGTCCATACAACCTCAGATTTAAGTAAGCAGAGTGGTGGGTTCAAGGCCCTGGTCAATACTCCCAATCACCTTCCTATTCACTATAGAGTGCTGAGAGGTATTGTGGCGCTCGAGGTCTTTTCAGATGTCCGTCTGTTTGATGTGGTGTGTGTGTGTGTGTGTGTGTCTGTGTGTGTGCGCGCGTGTGTGTGAATGTTAGAGACGAGAGTTGATGGGACGACCTCCACATCCCGGATGAATTGTTAACTCGAGTTCAGAAGGTTGAGCAAGAGACAAAAGAGTCAAGAAGGTGTTTATCAGGTGTAATAAATTTGTGTTTTTGTTTCGTATCGGACTGAAGGTCTTTCCCATCATTGTACCATTATGTCACCTGTAGCTGGTCGTACCTTTAAATAAATTGCATTTTCATTATTACAGAATAATGAAAATATAAGTCCATATTATTTATACACAGTGTCGGAAAGAAATTAAGTGCATTTACTGTTAAGTACTGCATTTAAGTACAACTGATGTACTTGTACGTTACTTGCAATGGCAAATTTAAAGGGGCAATATGTAAGAATTTTAGTTTAAAACATTCAAAAATGCACTAAAATTATCAACAAATAGGAAGAAATAACAGGTTTCATATTATGTTACGGCGTTCCCTGCTGCGTCACCCCGTCCCAGGCCTGAAAACCTTCTCCTCCGGGCAGTCATACACTCCTCTGCTCGCAGTGTTAACAACACCAACGCTCCCCTGGTGCCACGAGCTCCCAGTCTGGGCCAGTAGCTGTAATGCTAACTGAGCTAACTAGCTACAGTTAGTATGAATTCGACTGGTATTGCACCTTTAAATATGTTTTGACAATACTTTTGTACTTCTGCTTCATGTGACTATAAAAGAAAAATGAATTACCACAAATAGAAAATGTTCATAACATTACAACAAGGTCACTGAGCAAACTCTTCCACTGATGCACTTGTTCAATACACTCAGGCTTAATGTACTTAATTATAAATGCAAAATGGCTCTTGAAAATGTACATGATTCATTGACTAACTTCATAAGAAGTAAATAACCTGATGAAGGCATGACGGCTGGAAAATGCTTGAGGAATGAAGTCCACTATAACTGAGTGGTGAGTTTTACGACTTATCTAAGTTTGAAGAAAAACTAAAAAAGCAATTTCAACCTGTTCATTTAGTCAACTTTAAAACCCAGAATTCAAGAGCTGAGAAGAGCTGGTTAGGTTTACGAGTGGATTTGTCCTCACTAATCGGTCTCTCATGCGCTCATGTACTTGGCTGCAGAAGGACTGACTGTCGACGGTTGATGGTTGAAGCAGCCCCGGCTCATGTTTCAAAGGCCTCTGCACTTGACTGATTTATATTCTTCCCTTAAGCCACCGCATACAGCCATCGGCCCGTGTTTCATGTTGGACTTCTCTGGGGATTATGCAGCGTTATATACAGTACACAGCCCATAAAACATACGGATATACTTGAGACGGCCAATTACAGAGCAGTGAGGTTAATGGGTCGGTCTCATGACTTGTCATGTGGTTATAAAGTGTGTGTGTGCCCGGCAGTACCTGGAAAGAAAATCCCAAAAACTAACATTTACTTTTTAAATCCTGCAGGTTTTTCCACTCTCTCGCTGGCAGACCAGATGAGTTTACTGCAGAGCGCCTGGATGGAGATCCTGGTGCTGAGCATCGTGTTTCGCTCGCTGCCCTGCGAGGACGAGATCGTGTACGCGGAGGACTACGTGGTGGACGAGGAGCAGGCGAGGATCTCGGGCCTGCTGGACCTGCACGTCGCCATCCTGCCGCTGGTGCGACGCTTCAAGAAGCTGCGCATGGAGAAGGAGGAGTTTGTCTCGCTCAAAGCCATCGCCCTCGCCAACTCAGGTATAGTTTACCTCTTCAATCCCGCTCTGTGTTCAAAGCATACAGAACTTTATTTTAAATTCCAGTGACAATACACCGATTATTTTTGGCTGAATTTTGGGGCAATGTGGAAAGACATCAAGAGTAGGATTTTTTATGAAGTCTTGAATATCATTCACTCTATGTAACATTATACAGCATCAATGAAAGCTGAAACAAGATGATATGGAGTACATTTGCCAAGATCCTGTCACAAAATGTGGAATTAACAACCTTCTTAAAGGAGCGCTACGTAGTTTTGGGGAAGAAATTTTAATAAGAAGAAAAAGAGCTTCATAAACAAACTACATAAACCATCTAAACAGACAGCAAACGGGAAGAAATCCTCAAAGAACTTCCTCGATTTCGCCAAAAAAAGTCTTGCTCGAGGTCATTTTTGCATTTTGTGAAAGAGAGAGTTAAGAGTTAATGCGCTTCAGTGGAGATGAAAAACATTTGCGAATATGTTCTGACATAGTCATATAGACTGATCAGCCATTTACACTCTGAGAGAAGAGAGGAAGCCCCCAAATGCCCCAACTAATTCCTCCTTCCTCTTCTTCTTCTTCTTCTTCTTCTTCTTCATCTGCATCATCTTCGTCTTTCGTTTTTACAACATTTCAAACAGTTTGCCTGGCAATAAGATGGAATCACAGTCACTGTAAAACAAGTGTGAGTGTGTGCATTAGGTTACCTTTGGTTTAAACACAAAAATGATATACCTAAAGGTATCATCAAGAACGTTCCAGTCAATTGGCCAAATATTTTTTTTTTTGTGCCACGACAAGGAGGTACATCTCTATGTTAAATCTGACATGAATCTCGATGGTTGGCATTTAATTAAAACAAACAAAGAAATAAAACAAAAAAAAATGTCAAGCGCTTGTCTGTATCTGGTGAGCCGATCACTTCTACAATGAAGGATTCCTGATAAGACGGGACAAAAAGGTCAGAGGCATGGTTGTTTCATTTAAACAATGTGTGCGAGTGTGTGTGCGTCTATATTTTAATTTGTGTGCACGTGTGTGTGTATGTGTGTGTGTGTGTGTGACTGTCACATTGCGCTCTCATTCTCTCCATCTCCATAACAGTAGCTGCCAGCACGCCACAGCCGAGGGAGATATATTTAGCATTTCATTAGGAAAACAGGGGCTGTCAATAAAATGTGTTAAGTGGAGTGGAATGAGCGTTGGGGAGCGACGGGCCTCGTTTGTTCCAATGTGAAGATGCTGCGCCCGTATCGACAGTTTGCTTTTCATGAGGCCGGGCCTGTCCCCCACTAATCAATGCCTGTTAGGAGTCTTTTCTCCTGCCTGACTGAAAAATGAAAAATGCTGAGCCCAGAGCTTTAGTCTTCTGATGACAAACTCTCCATGGGAGAGTGGAGAGAGAGGGGAGGGGAGGGAGAGCGGTGATGGAAAGACAGGGATGTGTAAAGGTAAGGGAGAAGTGTGAGAGAGGAAGGCAGGGGTTGAGAGGGAGGCTCAGCGAGGGCGTGAGGGCAGCCTCGGCTCGTTTGAACACAGTCTCGGAGAGCTTCGGGCTCCAGGGGTCCTGTGGGTGTGACAGCTGTGGAAATTCATGGCCATTGATTTTGTAATTAGCGGAGTATCGACGGGATTGACGCCAGGCTGCTGACGGATTACATGGAAATTGTTTCTTCAAAGTTAGTTTTGCATTCCGCCCCTAACCTCCTTCAACACACACACACACACGCATATGAAAACGCTCGCTATGCAGTTTACACACACTGACACACATTTGAAAACATATTCTTTCTATCCCCTCCTCCGTTCTTCAAACACACACACACACACATATGCTCGCGTAGCCAAACGAGGATCAGATCAGTATTAACATGAAGGTTTCAAATGAAGAGTGCTGGAACACATGTGCGGTCCACATAGCCTAGTTAATTTCCCAAGATAGAAACGCAATTTACACAGAAGGCGACTGGTAAAAGAGACTTAATCAGTCAGTTAGGAACATAATTAGCCTTGTACTTTCCCTTTTTTCTGCCTCATTTACATGTTTGTACACGGTCTCACTTCGCTCCACAACTTTCATGACACATAGCAGAGCCGATCTAATTCACTCGCACGCTTCAATCAGCGGCCACGTTTGGTTTAGCTCCAGTAATACAGTGTGTTTAGGATGAGGCGAGTCCATCTTATTCCATTGAGATGAATGCTTTCGATTCAATTAGAATACAGAATTGAATCCACATTTTGTGTCGCGCAGTTTTATCTATCAGTTAATGAATTGTGGATATGATCCGTCCACAGATGAGAGCTGACACTGTAAGTCTGTGCAGTGAAATTGGCTGAAAGCAAACCGCTGCTTGTCCATTAAAACGCTCTCTGTCAGCGTGTCCTTTTGGAGGACAAGACTGTTTTTTTCCCCCCCGACTTGTA
The DNA here is from genome assembly GCF_040436345.1 of Pagrus major. NCBI lineage: Eukaryota > Metazoa > Chordata > Actinopteri > Spariformes > Sparidae > Pagrus > Pagrus major. Next base: position 21,185,411 of record NC_133236.1, on the reverse strand, counting down.
GACTTACACATAGAGAGCAGTTTTTAATAAGTCTCAACTGGTTTTATTTTAGAGCCTATACATAAGGGGGCCAACTGCTCTTTCTTATGGAAATGAAGGCCATCTGCCGCCATCATTCAGCTGAACGATATCCTAGTAATGCAGCCATCTGAATTCATTAGCAGGGGGGGATGTATGTGGTCGCATGATACCAAAAGAAATGAATCTTTTTCCTGTCCCGCCATATATTTATACAGACCTACAGTACCTCTCCCCTCTCTCTCCCTAGAGTCCCGGCCACGCATAGGCATTTATTTAAGGAGTGTCATTAAGCACTAACAAGAGAAAAACCTCTCTTCAAAATTGCATGTTTGCAAAGAGCGGCTGCAGAATTCAAAGCTGCAAAACACCAAGTCGTTGTTGCAGCCGTAGATCTAGATTTGTCACACTGCAGATCAATAGAAAATGCCTTTCATTTAATACATTTGTCATTAAAGGTACACTGCAGAGTATTTGCCCGCTAGTAGTGCTATGGAGCAACGTGTATGCATATGGGCCTCTATTTTATTAGTCATGTATGCATGTGAGCATGTTAGTTACACGTGACGCTGATGGACAGTTGGCAGCTGTAACGTGCCAACAAAGGTAGCACTGCACAGGCAAAGGCAGGGAAGAGCAAGACAGCTAGCTAGCAAACATGAGTGTAAACAATGCACTGTTTAAATTATTACCAAAAATGGCTTTGCCAATGTTTAATGAAGAATAAAATGCATTCAAAACCTCTCTCAGACCTCAAGAATACAAGACTGGAATTTCTTATTTTGATACAATACCTTGTAAAATATTGATATTTGATACCATGTTAGACACCAAAAAGGTTTAAGATTTTGTATTTATTTTTTAATTTTTTTTTTAAATGTATTTTTTGGCCTTTTCACGGCTTGATTGATAGGACAGCATTGAGCGGTGATAGGAAATGGGATGAGAGAGAGGGAGGATGACATGCAGCAAAGGGGCCAGAGGTCAGACTCAAACCCTGGGCCGCTGCAGCGAGGACAAGGCCTCTGAACATGGGACGACTGCTCTACCAACTGAGCTATTGGGGCGCCCAAAATTTGTATTAAAAGAGAATTACAAATAGCTGTTGGGCCATCAGGACAGCAGTTTACCGGGCTATCTTGTTTAATACTTTCATTGATATTGAAACAGGAGCAGTCAACAACAGTCGTTAGCACTGGTCAGTAGCGTCACTTGTATCCTGACAATGGTTTTTGTATAAAACAGTAAACTTTTGTTGTATTTTGGCCGTTCGTTCACGCAACATCGTTTTTGCAGATCCGTGTGTACGATGATGTTTTTACAACGGAAAAACATTTCCATTTTTAGCAAAACTGTTGTCATGTAAACAGGGCCCAGTACCCACAATGCATTTGGGTAAGACTGAAGACAGACACAACTTTTTGTTAACATTTGAAAACTCCACAGGGCACCCATAATGTGTTCCTCTAAAATATTAACAATCTTTGCTTCTTCCATCCTTCCCCACCACCCTTCTTGCTGCAGACTCCATGCACATAGAGAATATCGAGGCGGTCCAAAGGCTCCAGGATTCTCTCCATGAGGCCCTGCAGGACTTTGAGGGCTCCCAGCATCCGGAGGACCCTCGGCGGGCGGGCAAGCTGCTAATGACCCTGCCTCTGCTCCGTCAGACCGCCACCAAGGCCGTGCAGCACTTCTACAGCATCAAAATGCAGGGCAAAGTCCCCATGCACAAACTATTCCTCGAGATGCTGGAGGCCAAGGCTTGACACCCGGGCCAGACGTTTGACAGACAGCTGCATCACCCAATGGGAGGCGAGGGACAGCCCATTAAAAAAATAATAAAGGTGGTGTGCCAACTGACGGTGAAAGGATAAAGCTTGGACTACTGAGTCATTTTAACACTTTTAAATGGTAATAAATGTAAAAGAAAAAGGGACTTGAGACGGTTTTAAAAAGGGTGAATATCAACCTGATTGACATGGGATCATGATGATGTATATAAAGATGTTGTGTACAGAGATCAGGCAACTGCGGTCTTGTTATAACCAGAGACCCGTTGCTCTATATCACCTGAAGCTTCTGTGAATTTGTTTCTTATCTTATTTTCATCTCAAAATGGAAGTGTGTTAATATAAATGTCCTGAAGAACTGTACGGCTACGTGGCCACATTATGTGTTTCTTTCATATTTTCTAATCTCAGTTGTGAAAGCAATAGTCTCTAACTGGTCTACATATAATACGTGTACTGTATATTGTGTGAAATTGCACTGGGCAGGCGGGCGGGGGGGGTGAATTGTTAGACATATTCTTATATTCGTCATCAAAAGGAAGCGCTACCCGAGCACGGGTATGTAAGATTCTCGATTTCCTCGTAATATATTTACCTCGTAGTTGCTTCATTGACTCAGCGGTTTTAGTCAACTTGGTGCTTTCAGAAGGACAATGACTGGCCAGTGATCAAAGTTCAAAAAGAGTTTGCACTAAGCATCTATGAATAATGCGGCAATAATGGGTATCGTGCTCGCAAGCTCTGTCTGGTAGCGTCTGAGTGTCAGTCAGTGGTTTTTGCTCATAGTGACTAAAATGCCCTCCTCACTCCTGTCTGTGCTCAGTGTCATACAAAAGTATTGGCAACTAGGCATACTGTGAAAAAAATACACATGATAAGCTATATTCTGTACTGAGAACTTTTAACCTAAACTGTAAGGTTTATTTATTTAAATACAGGTAAAAGACACAATAACAGCAACACCTATGCAATCTAATGCAATCGAACCTGATAGCCCTGCAATAAATACGACCTTTGTGAAGTTTATAATGTTCATATATGTGTTGATTCAACTCTTTGGTCATTTTTCAATCTGTAGTTTGTGATGGTGCTGTATTAGATTGCATTATGTTGTATAGACTTTGCTTTTTCTTGTGTTTATCACTCTTTTGTTTAGGTTGTATTCTCAAACAAGTGTCACTATATCGTTCGTGATAGATTAGTCCTTTTTGTTCTTGCTCATATGTGATACCAAAGTCTGTGTGCTAGCATCACAAACCCAAACTGTAAACATTAAACACATGATCCTGTATTTTGTTTTAGCAGTGTGAACTATGGGTTAAATAATTCAAACTTTGAAATTTTGACTCTGCCATCCCTCGTCTTGGACAAACCGCAATCAGAACTGTTGTAAAACCAGAACTTTGTTAAAGGAGACCTATTATGTTTTATCATTTTTTCCCTCCCTTCAGTGTGTTATATAGGTTCTTTAAAGTTAAAAAGCTTCACACCAACATAAGCTCCTCTTTCCCGCAAAATCACTGGTCCTGAAACGCCTCGCCAGTAGTAATTCTGTGACTTTGTGACATCACACTACGTCACCATGTCACACATTTGTATAATTTATGCCCAGCTAGTTTGGCAGGTAAGAATTAATTTAGCACAGCTGCTCTGTTGTTGTTAGCAGTGCTGGCTCAGGCATGTGTGAGCTGACCAATCAGAACAGACTGGGTATTCAGGAGGTGGGGCCTTAAAGAGACAGGAGCTAAAACAGAGCGTTTCAGTGAGAGGGGGGATACAGTGCTGCAGCACTGGACAGTATGAGACAACTGATGTGTTTTTTGAGCATTAAAGCATGTAAACCTATTCTAGTAGTAACCCAAAATAAAACAATGAACCTGAAATTGAACTCCTTTAAGTTACTTTATGATTTTGTTGACATTTGTTAATAATAATTTTGGCCGGAGGTGCATGGTTGTCGTAGCATAGCATATTTTTCTTGACAGTTTAATTCAAAGGTGCTTTATTGACATGGACATTTTAAGAACTGTCATAAAAGTACAGTTTGTATAAATAGATTTGGACAGCACAAAATAACAGCAATATGAAAAAATCAAAAAATATGCTATGCTACAACAGGCAACCATGCACCGCTGTCCGAAACAATCATTAGCAAATGTAATCTTAATCATAATGTAACTTAACAGATTTCTGGTTTGACTGCAGTTCTGCGTGTACTTTGTCCAAGTGGTGTTGCCGTACCTAGCCTTCCTGAAACAACTATATCAGCAAGGCCAAAACTCGCCTGGTTTTTAAACTGAGGATTTTCTCCTTTATTGTTTAAATCTAAGATGACTGCATTAAAAAACTGCTTGGCTTTAACAATACAACAGATCGCTAGAGGTTTAAATATTAATGTGCAACAATATAATGACACTTGTGTTTCTGAGATACAAACTTGAATTACCTTCCGACCTGAAATTTAACAACATAATAATGACAGAAGCCTCTCTGAATTTATGTTTATTTCCTGCTCATCGTTATGAAGGTGCTGATCGTTCAGACTAGCACTGTATGTACGTTTCTACAAACACTGACACTCTGAGGTGCACAAACTAAGTTAATAAATCTGTATATTCCAGAAGTGATAGTTGACTTTTATAGCGTAATATCTATCAATTGTAAACCAGTTGCCAAAATATTCAAAGCAAGCAATCAGATTAATGTGATACAGTTATCGACATGTTATCATAAGATCAAAATAATACAACAATAGGTTAATGAGCTGCTCTTAGGACTGTAGTGAGACAGATACTGTCCCTTATGAACACTTTAAAGCATCTTTAAAGTGTCAAGTGCCATTAGCTTCTGCCCAAACGAGAAGAAAACATAAAGCCAAGCGACCAGTTACTACACTTGAAGAGATCCCCACAGGAGCAGATGCTATTGATTCACTCTAATGTAATGCATAGATAATTATAACCCAGTACAGTAGAGAATACAACTCCCATGATGCACTATTCTAAATGTGTAACCAGCTAACCCATCCCCAGCTGAAGTGAGGGGTGTTTCACCTCTGTACAGTAGCAAACCAAAGCGTGTAGAGTCTTCAGACACTGATTAAACTGTGTTTTGAGCCGACTGGTGAACATTACTGCTGTTTCCACATAAATATGGATGTTACTGACATTAAATTATTAATAATTTGATCTTTAATCTGCTAATCCAGCTATTAATTTTGAGCAATCCTGCTACGACAGTGGCGATAGCAGTTGAACAAGATGAAGATGTCTTTTTTGTTTGGTCAATACCTGCATTGATTAAACGTCGTCTCTGTCAATTATGAGACAACTACTGTAAAAACTACTATATTATGATGGCTAAAGGAGAATGTTTCAATAAGCTCATGTTGTGCTTATGATCTGTCTACAACACCTGACCTTCTCTCCTCTCTTTTCCTTCACGTACCTCCTCTGTGCACTTTGAAGACTGATAGTAGGATAATTGTTTCCCAACTTTCCCTTCTTGTCAAATTAATATAAGAAAAATAAAAGAAAAATGCTTAATTTATTTTCAGACTTCTAAAACGGTTCCACTGCATCCAATTAATTCTAATTGTCTCCTAAGCTGAAATTCTCAATAGAAATGGAGCAATTAAATTTCTGCTTTGGCTCTACCTTGGGGAAAAGAGACGTTTTATTTCGGTTGGCGGTGGTTGGGGAGGGTTTTTGTCTAAATCTTTACAAAGGCGATTTCATGGGTGTCTGTAATAGTTTCATAACGGAGCGATCACTGGGCTATGCAAGGCAAATATGGCCACCTATGTTCCTTGTGTTGTGGAGCATCAGACCGACATTTAGTTGTGCTTTGTTTACAACGTGGACATCCTGTACAGTGCTGTACACTGCAAATGTATTGTGCATATTTCACCGTACTATACTGTAGCTGCTGTGCATTGATGTAACTATGATCATCTGTTTAAGTTGAATGAATTTCTCCCACCTGAACAGCTGTATAATATAAATCACTGTATTGAGTCATGTTGGGTCTGAGGTGGGACACACTATATTTTCTTCTTCTTTTCTGTGTCTTTGTGTCTCTCACTGCTCATCGATTTCAGTTATCAGCACAGCAGGACGTATAGCGAGTGAAGTAGTGTAGACCCTATACCTCAATTCTTATTTTGAAAATTACACAGGGTTTGGAAACGGGCCATGGCTCCCTCCTGGGAATCAGTGGCACAGAAATAAAGTGACATCACTGACTGGGTATTAAAAAAAATGTAGATGAACCTACTGCAATTGGGGAGCACATTCCTCGGAGGAGAAAGCTGCTTATTCGCTGTTCCATTTGCGGACTTATCTTATCTCCGTGCACTCTGAGATGACGAGATTTACATAAAACATGGAGGAACCTCCCTGGCCGTTCTGGTCCGCGGTGTATAAAGGACCCTGCTAGGTGTACGTACCGTAGACATGTGATTACCCGAGAGGTTTACTCCACTCAAAAGCAATACGTTAGCAATTGTGATATATGAATCAAGTTAAAAGGGAGCTTTGGTTCATTTTAATTATAAACTTACCCAATGCTCGGATAAAAAGGACAGGGTGACTATGCACACACACGGTTCACGGTCCTGGTGAGACAAAAGGGAAAAAAAATGTGAAAATGTTGGCTGGGTTTCACTGGACAGTTATTGTGTGGCATTTTCTTGTGTTTTGTTTGTTGTGTTCATGCCTAATGTACCCATGTGTAAATATATGCTTTTTTTTTTTTTCAGATCTAACAGTGCACTGAATGTACAGTGACAATAAAATCACATGGTTTATGTAATCACTGCAAATTATTTCTTTAAATATCTTTACATCAACAAATATCATCCAAAAGAGTTTGTAGTGTATTTACCAAAAAGTTTAACTTAATACGTCACCATTTTTTAGGGTCTTGTATGGAAAAAGTACCCACACACTGCTAGCTGCTTTATTTTACATGAACTTGACCATGTTTGATTACAGTGGTCCGCATTAGATACTAACCACAACCTTCACACCTGAGGAAGACTGTGATCAGCATGTTGTCATGTCGCAAAATAGAGGAAGAATAGAGGAAAAAAGAAAAAAAAGGAATTGGGGAAACCTATTACCTAAAAAATTTCCAAGTAAATAGTAAGTTGTTAAAACTTTGAGCTTGCACAACTGTAATTTAATAGTCTACTTTACTTGGTAATTCTGAGGTAGTTTTTTTTTTAAAGTAAAGTCAACTTTTAAAATTGACAGTGTACCTCTTGAAGATTGCTTCTACAGTGAATCTTAAAACTTGGAAATTGCCAAAAAGGAATCACCAAGTAAAGTAACATTTAAGTTGTGTGAAAATTAAAAACTGAAATTATTAGTTGACTTTTACTTACTAATGTGTGTCTGACAGGATTGGCTTCCAAATTATTTGTGATGTCACAAATCATGCTCATAGACCCGCCTCTTAAACTCAGATTTTCAGTGAGCACAGAGGAAGTTCACACTTTGAGCGGATGAATGTCAAAACCTTCTCATGTCAAACTTTTGCATACATCATTCCACACAGTGAGGCTCAAACAAGTAGGAACAAGACGAAAAAAAATATTTGTGACTGGAGGGGGTCTTTAAATATTTGAAGAAACAAAATTATATTGCTTGTTTTAACTTTTAACAAGTAGATACAATTGTAAGATACAATATATTCATCCTACAATAATGATACTGTAATACAATGTAAAAAGACATTTTATTATTGATTTTATCTGCATTTTTCCTTAACATATAGACAATTTGAACAGCCTTACTACAGTAGATGTAAGACTAAATTGAAATTTAAGAGGATAGTTGTCAAGTTGGTTTTAAAATCATTATAAATTGTGACTTTCTAAGGTATATATGTAATTTGCTATACTAATATAATAATAAACTAATTTTATAGAGCACTTTTCTAAACAGGGTTACAAAATGTAAGGAGTCAACATTTAGATAAAAACAACATGAATGAAAATTAAACAACAGAAGAATTTTAAAACATCATGGGATAAAACAATGTAAAGTAAAACAATAAAACCCCAAACTTATTAAAGTTTTTGTAAATTCCTTCCTATAAAAAAAAGATTTTAAGAGAAGATTTAAAAGATGCTAATGATGTAGCCTGTCTTATTTCCATAGGCAGACAGGCAGGCAAATAAAATAACTTTTTAATTATTTTTCTGCAATGTGCTTCTCAATCATCTGAATACGTTGGTGAACAATTAGATTCTTATTCAATGAATATCAACAAAATAATATAACAGTAAAAGTAATTTCATGCTCTCAGTGGAGGCATCTATATTTACTGTTACAGTACAGCCCGGTCCTGATCTCAGGATAACAATTGTGCAGTCAAACAGTGCCTAGCATGACCAATCATGTATGTGCATGTGTGTGTCTGTGTGCACTTGTACATTTAGCAAGACAGTGCCTTGGGGTGTAACGGCATCCTCCTGCCCCGACTGTCAGTTGGTTAGCTGTCTACACAATGTCCCGTTTGACCTTGTGTTGGCTACAACACTGGCTGAATGCACATCTGACACACTCCCTTCCTTTGTGGTGCAATCCTGTGGAAGTCATTTCATTTACTGGGCTTTCAACTTCAGCCAGTATGGGGGGTTGGGGGAGTAAGTCTGTGTTTAATCAGGCTGCCACAAACCATTCCTCTAAACAAAATCAACTATGATGTCCAGCGAAGAGATCTCTCAACAGAAGATTGAATTAAACATATAAATGGGCTTGTCACTTTTTCATTTTTTATTTATTCTCTTGGCACGGCTACGCCCGCCACTCCATATTATTGCTGGAAATAACAGATGTGTATTAACTTGTGGATTGTTCTGCACAGTGCGTCAGCATTACCAGTATGTTAGTGTAGTGAATGTATTGGTGTTATCCTTTGACACTTAAAGAGCGCTGAGTACGGCAGTGCAGTGGTACCACACCGGAAGAAGAAAAACTGATCAGTATCACGTTATAACATAGAAAGTTAATTATTATAACAAGACATTTTCATGTGAATACGACGTACAAACTTCTTTTTAGGAATTTTACATTCATCTCGTCATAACGTGAAACTTTATAATTTAATAACTGATATTATTGTAAAATTAAACTAAGTATCTTGTTATGACGAGAAAATATCTTGTTATAACATGAAACGTTTATTGTTATAACAATTATTACGTTACATAGTTGAATATGTCATAGGCTACGTACTGTACTAACATTTCCACAAAACGTGTCATATCACGTTCAGATTAAATGTTTATTACTTGACTTTCATGTCGGGAGGTTGTGGGGACGGTGGTGGAGTTGCAGGTGACAAGGCTGCTAAGCAAGTGACCACAGTTCAAGTCTGCATTTCAACATTTGTAAGTGTTACACCACTGGATATATTTGTTTACGGGACCACGGCATTCCAACATGACTGGATATTTTTAAGGAGACCTTGGGACAATTTCCACCCGTGTTTGTGGCTACAAACAAAAAAAAACATATTTTTGTGCGCGAAGTTGGGCCATGTGTAGCCGTGTTTGTGGTGACCAAAATAGGTGTTTTAAGCCAAAACATGATGTTTTTCTAACCCTAACCAAGTGTTTTTTGTAACTACACCTAACCAGAGCATAAGCGCTGTTCAAACTGACAATTGAACCCAAAGAAAAGCAAAGTTGCAACATAAAGAGACATAAAGTTTTAACGGATCTGTGGCAGAAACGATCTATGGCAACATTGATTTTGGCGATTGGGTTGGAAAATATCTTGTTATATTGTTAAAACATGTTATAAGAAAAAAATGTCGTGTTATACTGTGATACTGATCGACTTTCTTTCTTGTGTGGCAGCAATAAGCTTCCATAGATGAGAAATATCTGATGCTAATAAAGGTGCACTACGTAGTTTTAGGGATGACAAAAGAGAAAAACCTTCATTGATTGATTTTCATCGCTGAATACACTGAATAAACAAACTGTCCCCAAAGGACAGCATCATTTCATACTGTTTTTCTTTGTTTATATTTGCAGGACCTTTCTAAGTAGCCACCTCTCCAGCTTCAAACAGCGTTCTGGGGACCTTATTCCCCGATGAGGACAGTTATGAATGATGTTATGAATTTTTATTATTACCTAATTTATGTTGTAAATATTACTTTTCTGAGTTTCCCAAAACTACACAGTGCACCTTAAAGGAACAAAACCTGCACAGAGGCTCAGAAACAAAAGAAAACTCACAATCTCTCATCTCATGAACTTCTCATCATTGCAGCTCAACCCTCATAGGATTGCGAGTATTTTTTTTCCTCTGTTTTCAGTCTTGTCGAAGGGAATTAGGGCATGGCCCACTGTCCTCAGAGTGACTTCCCCGTCTTGTAAACCGTGTTTTATTCTCCTTAAATCGTCACCAGTCGTCAGGCCTGTCTGTGCTTCAGAAGGGGCATTGACACTGTCACACTGCGGCCTGTTAATCAGCCAACCTTGTTGCCTACCCCTTTCAGAAAATCTATGATCACACTGTTAGTGCAACCTTGTACTGTCACCACCGGCTCCAGTTCCACCGCCGTACGCTCGCCCTCCTTCCTTTGACTCATGTGAGGATTATTCAGCGGCTGAGGTGAGAGTCCGCTGAGAATAGGCTGTAAAGTGTCAGTCATGGTTACCCGGAGTGGTGTTGTCTTAGACAATGTAACTAGGTGAAAGTGAGTGAAGGAGATAGGAAACCATCAATATGCTCCCTGTGTAAATTGAAGAAGGTCATGATTTATGGCTCCCGGCTACAGCGCACATACATGCTGAATCTACTCTTTTTTTTTTCCCTCTGTCGCCTGGCTCAAGGACAGGTAAGGGTGCCTTTCTCCGCAGCTCATCCCCACCACCGTGCAGTCTGTGGCACTTTGTGATGGACAGCCCTTAGAAAGGCCAGCGTGCTTTCAAAATGAATTGAGCGCCATCTATAGGTCGCACAGTGGCTGGGTGACGGTGGTGTGGAAACAAACGATCAGATATGCATTAAAATGGTGCACTCTGCTACCTGTGATACCCCTCATCCACCTGCCTCTTCGCGTGTTTCACCACCTCATCAGTCACGTCCGTCTTTCAGTCTCCTTTCACTCGGGGACTCAGACGGAGAGGGGACAGCTGTGGGTTTTCTAAGGCCTCGCAACAGCTGCAAACCCTGCATGGCATTGCATCTGTTCAAGTCTTGCAGCATTATGGCCTGTATCTCAGCTAAAGCAAGTTACATAGCGAGGTTCTCTCTGGTCTTACCCTATTAACCAGTGAGCAGATGGAAATTATATGAGAGGGTGTTAGGCCTGAAAATGGACTTGCAAGCATCTTGCTGTCTCAAGCCTAAAGTGGGACGATTCAAATTAAGGCCACATGAGAGGAATCAGGACTTGTCTGTAAATTCACTTGCAAGAGGAATACAGCGAAGTCTTCTCGGAATCTTAAAGTTTATTATTTATTTGGATGATTTATTATGTCTGGGTCCCTCTGACGTTGTTGCCTTTGCAGGGAGCCAGACGTAACAAATGGAGCGCTCATTAGCATTTGACCTCCACATTATGCTTTGTTTACCTGCCTCTCCTCACCTCTATATCTCCTCCGACAAAATCAGGGCTTTTCGCAGGCAGGCACCGAGTGTGACACAGTTTTGTTACTGGGCGGTAAAAGGTAAGTACCACATTTGCATTGCAAGATTTCTCAAACAACTTGAGCATGCAGAAACAAGAGGGGAGGGGTGGTGCTGCTGGTGGTGGTGGTGGTGGTGGTGGTGGAGGGGGGTGCTCTGCTCCTCGGGGACGTAGCCACTCCCAGACTCTGTCGTCTAGGCTCTGGAGTCCTGACAGCTGCTTAAATCCCCAGAGATGATGGAAAGAAGTATGAACAAAAGTTACAGTAAAGAGTCACAGGCACATCCTGAGACGGTTTGGATTGGAAGCTGTTCACCACTAATTTCTTATCTTGCGTTTTGGAAAAATTGTCTTCAGTAACTCATAACTAAATATTCTTTTTTTAAAAACATACAAAGTGTTGATGAGTTGAAGATTAAATATATGAATTTTTCTCTTGAAAGCCGAATGATAAAGTATTAAAATAGTCTAGGATTCACGTAATAGTTGGCAGCATAGTCCGTTATGAATGCTATGATTTATAAGTACTTTTATAACAAGTTATGTTATGACTGCTGTAATACTATGAATTATAATGAGAACCTGGATAATAGGCAAAGATTGACATGATGTAGGGATTCATTTTTATTGTTACCTCTTTTATTTTTTTAAGTGTCGTTACTTCCTGTCTTTGTCTTGTTTCCCCTCGCTTGTCATAGCCCTGATTAGTTTTACCTGTCTCTGATTAGTCTCCTGTGTATTTATGTGTTCTCCCTCTCTCAGTTGTCAGTTCGTTGTTTGCTCTGTGTTTGTTCTGCATGTTTCATCTGCGTTCCTGCCTGTGTTTTCTGCACTTTACTATGCTTTTTGGTCCACTATTTGCCTGCCCGGAATTTGCGTTTGGTTCTTTTCTGCTACAATTATGCCAAAGATAGCACATTTGTGTATTTATAGGATTATAATTTAATTCATGTATTAATTCTTGTAATAAGTTAAGAAAATCTGCAAATGGAACAAAATGGTCTAAAAACAAGTGTCTTATATCTCAGTGAATTCAACATTCTGTGTGATTGTATTTTGTTTTCAGAGCCTTTAAAAAAATACATTAGAACATTTTCATACATTTTTTCAAACAGTGTATAAAATTGCATTAAAGGGATTTTAGTCCATGTAAATATTTTGGTGCTGTCTTGTTCATTCATATGTTGCAACCATGCCAGAAAAAGGAAAAACACTTGATATAATGTGAAACTAATATCAAATCAAATGAAAAAATGAATTAAATGTAGCTGAAAAACTTCTGTATAGAAAAAATAAAGCAAAAATAATTACAATTGCAATTATATGCTCTGTGCAATATTAACATTTCCACGTTTCACGAGCAAGCAGGTCATGCATACAGCGTGTGTAGAGAATCATAAGCAACAAGTAATGGCAAACTGGCAAACATCCACAAAAATACACATGCACACACACGCACACACACACACACACACACACACACACACATCATATTACCAGACCGCGGGGTGTGGCAGGTAGCTGTGTGTGCTGTAGTTAATTGCGCAACGAGAAACTGTTCTCTAATTTATTTCTTGCCTGTCCTGTACAAGAGTGATCATGAAACCCCATTCATTTCACAGAACACAATTTTCATATTTAATGAGCATGACTCCAATACAATTACAGTAATTAGTCAAATCTCACTCACGGCCAATGGAGCTCGCCACCATTATTAGTGGATCTTATTAATGATGTTGCACATGTGGCGCTCATAGGGTAATTGAGGGCATGTGTGGGTATGGGAACAGGGGTACTGGGGATTGGAAAGCAGTGGTGGTGTCAGTCTGTTTTCTGTCTCTGCTGGGCCGCATGTTAAATGGAGGTCTGCTTGATATTAACGTTGAGATGTTAAAACATGGTGGCAGGCAGTGCTATTGATTTGACAACACGGTCAGCCGTAGTGGGTTTTGCCTTCGTCTTAAATGAGATAAGTTGAATTCAATTCAGTAGATACGCATCAGTCTGTTGCTACATCAGCTGACCTGAGAGTTTGTATTTTACAAGCTGCTTTAAATAATTGCATATCAGCTCACGGCATCACCGCTGTGCTCCGGACCCAGGAGGATCACAACAAAAAAAAGACAAAGGGAGACGCTGGGAAAAGAAGCCCATTTACTGTGAGTGATGATACTGCAGTGTCTGACATTTTGGAGGTTTGTAGAGCTTCTCTTTCCAGACTGATCCTTATTAAACCTACAGAGCTGCGTTGTATCTGTAACAAGAGCATGCAGCAGTCAGTGACACATCTCCCCACGATACGGAACAAGTCATTGTGCGCAGGTTTTTCTTTGTGTGCAGCTGTGATGAGATGATTTTCTAATGTGTGATAATACATCTAAAGATTTTAAGCAACTTTCTTACATTTTGCTAATGTCTGTCATAGAGGTACACTGTAAAAAAAATATCTGTTAAAACAATGGTAATATTCTGGCAGCTGGGGCACCAAATTTTTTCCGGATAAAATCTCATAATAATTCAGTAATTTTAAATACTTAGAATACAGTATTTAGCTTCAATCCCCTTCAGCGAAGAGGTTATGTTTTCACCATGTCCATTTGTTGGTTGGTTGGTTTGTCCACGAAACTTGGATGGAGGATGGGTCTCAGCCAAGTATAGACACCATTAACTTTTGGTGTGGATCAGGATAAAGGGATGGATCTTTTTGGGGGGGCTTTTTAATGTTTATTTAAGGATACTGAATTGCGTAAGTACAATGAAATTACCTTTAAATATGTCCAAACACTGCTATAATACAAATAAACAGGCCTTATCATATAATTGTATCTTTATTTAATGTTATAAAATGATATACCACCCATGAAACATTTGATTATTATTTTATAAAATGTCAAAATACTGTTGTAAAACTGTCAGCTTTATAATCACAACATTATGTTAGTACCCGAGCAAGTTCTTGGCCAACAATGACCTATCACAGTCCTGATTTACAGCTCGACTCTAGAAATGTAACACCCACCTAACTAACGTTAAAAACAAAATTCACAGACTTTTTTTTACAGTGTAAAACAAGCACAAAAGGCAACATACAGCACTTTGCACACACGTCATGGTGAAAGCTTTGTCTAATGTAGTTTCATGTGCTTTGAACCAGTTAGTGTCAGGGTTGATGTTTATAAAGAAGCAATAATTTTAATCAAAGAAAAGTGACTTAATGGCCTCTTATCCAATTAAGGGCAGTGTCACCGCTGAGTTAATGAGTGTGACGCCGCAACAGAAAAACCTCTATTAACACAACATAATTAGCGGAACATGGTGGAATTAGACGGCAGCGATGACAGTGGCTTTGGTGTTTTTATAATTAAACACGGGGAAAAGACAACAATTAAGCCAGATCTTAAAACCCGAGTCTCATTCAAGCCAGAAAGGACGTGCATTGTTTTGGGGAAGGCTCCTGAGACGGAGCTGCTGTTGTGTGAAGTTTGAATTACAGTTCAAAGACAAGAGCTGAAAGTGAGGGGAGGTCATGACAACAATGTGGGGGGTTCAGGGAGGCCGTAAGAATCGCGCACAGCTACTGTACAGGAGCTGCCATGTTTGTCATAGAGAGCTGAATGACATCTATTGTACGTTTCATAAAAGGATTTCTGCCTGTGGTGCTCAAGAGGAAACAAGAGGGCTTGGATCTTATGGTTTTACTCGGAACAAATTTCAGCACAGATTAGAGGTCCATATGGCCGCATCTTGCTGCCACCAAGACAAAATACGAACACAGACATGACATCTATTTTTGTTTAACACCACAGAAAATGTGATATTTGATGTAAAAAGATGTGTTGATATTTTGCTGGTGAGGAGCAGCAAATGTTTTATTTCTTGTATATTCAACAATATGGGACTCATTATTACTCATTATTATTTTAAACACAGAGTATGTAATTGCTGCCAATATGGAGCACAGACATAGACTGATGACATTGTGAAGTAGCATAAATCATGGGAGCTGTCCCCATTGTTAAACAACCACCACTGGCGACCAAGTATGTACTTTAGATCTGGATACACCGGTGCTGCTGTGCTTTGCTTCGAACCTTGCCAAGTGGCCACTTGCAGCCAAAAATTCTCCAAAGAACCACCATCATTAGAAAAGAGAAGTCTGTAAAGCTGTTGACAGCACACCTCAAACTGCAAACTTATGTCTCTTTCTTTTATGAATGTTTGATCTACGAAGGTTTTGTATTTGTAAAACTTCCCTCTCACCAAAAAAGCTATTTAAAAATCTGTGACATCACAATGTAAAGTCTTTGTACTGAGCAGGAACTCGCAGGCAGGGCCAGGAGCAGAAACACTACTGCACAGATTCTCTTGTAAACTTTTTTGGTTTATGCATTGGACTGAAGAGGCGCCATCTTGCATCTACTATCTAGCTCTATCACAACTCTATGGATGTGACACAGGCAGAAATATTAACAGATGATGTTATATATCAAAGTTTAATTCATGTTACTTTTAGTCACGTTTGCCAACTTCCTTCCTCACACTCTGACATATCATCTGGTGTTTCTCCGGATGTTGTAGCAACAGGCGACCAAATTTCACCACTAGCTTGAGTAAACTGACCAGTGTCTCTGGGTTTGAACATTTTTGGAAATATTTGACATTATGATGCAGAAATGTTACATACTACCATCAGGATGAACTGTATTTGATGATCCTCTGACTGTCAAACTAAAGTTATCAGGTCAAAACGTCAGTGTTTCCAATTCTTTGGTTTATAACTAAACGCCGGCAAAACTAACGACATTCCTGTCCGCTGATCTTTGTGTTCAGTGCTAATTAGCAAATGTTAAGCTAATGTTGAAAATACTAATTACGGTAAACCAATTGAACCTGCCATGCACAAGAAAGCAGACAGACAATGTTAGCAACTAGCTGGTGATCATAGTGGAGCATTTAGCAGCTTGAGATGCAAATATTTTTCTCGGCAGGTGGTGGAGACCAAAAACAGAGCAAATACACAAAAAACAGAGTGAACATCACATCAACATTACATTTTAGACACACAACTGCAAATGAACGTTGATGTTGCTAACGCATTCACCGTATCAGCTTTATCAGGTGATGTCAGTGTTATGACAGCTTGTTGTGCCGCCACCCAAAAGGCCAGAAAATCCATCATTTCTAGCTTGAATAATATTGTAAAAAGAACTTGACATTGACATTACATTCCAAGCGAATGACCAGGTGGCCTGAAAGTGTTCATTTGTGTAAATTGATTCTCCTAACACGGCCTCGTTCAGGACTCATCTGTGCTACCAGTGAAGGGTTGTTGGGATGCATCTCAGTCTGAACCAACCAATTATTCTCGCTGCAGCATACTGGAGGGCAGGCCTTATTAGTGATGTGCTAATGTGACATTAATTGCTTTTACTTTTTCACTCCATTAAGAGGCTGCTATCTGTTTCAGGAGCCTGGCCAGATGGTTTATCGGCTCTGCTCTGGCAGCGGTGTCGCTAATGGACTGAAGCGCGGAGCAGTAAAATAACGACAGCAACAGGCGTCCACGAGAAATGCCCGTAATTGAACTGCGAGTGCGGAGGTGCAGAGCAACACATAATCTGGAAAGCAGGAAACTGGGCTGTTGTTGGACGTCGTCTTTTACTCCAATATTGATCAGACAGAGATCAAGAAAAGGAGTT
Organism: Pagrus major; assembly: GCF_040436345.1. Classification (NCBI taxonomy): domain Eukaryota; kingdom Metazoa; phylum Chordata; class Actinopteri; order Spariformes; family Sparidae; genus Pagrus; species Pagrus major. The sequence continues at coordinate 21,168,244 of NC_133236.1, read as the reverse complement.
TGTAGGAAAAGAAAGGAAAAATGAAACCTTTGACCTCAGATAGATCAAGCCTGTTTGTGTAGAGTATCTTTAAGCTTTTGTTGAAGAGCAGTGACAAGTCTTCATTCAAAATATTGGCAGCCATTGACTATATGCTGAAAATAAGGCAGCTGCATTGAGCAGTAAAGCCAAGACCAGGGTCAAATGCTAAATAAGAAGAAACTGGCACTAGAGACACCCAGGGGAAACCTCTTCCTCTGCGTCCTTATTCCCTCCCTCCTCTGTCCTCACTCTCCCATCCACCACCCCTCCACCTCTCCCCTACCTTGATGCCAAACCTCCATGACCTAGGCCAAGATCAATAGCACAGTTTAAAGAGGATGGACTGTGTAAATAGAGACGATGGATCCTGCCGATGAGGATGCCTTGACCACTGATGGCCTCTGACTGTTGTGGTAGCATTTGATCAAGTCGAACATTGACGGCTGTCAATACGTTTGGCACGGAGAGGCTTGGACCCTGACAGTGGGACATCAGGATCGTGAAACAGATGGAGGTTGGGTCCAAAGATGAGTGGTCAATTTTTAGAGAATTTTCTGTTTGAGCGTAACAATCAAGGATGAACTGGGGCCATTATGGATCTGGAGATGCTGGCGGGTATTGGCAAATGGACATCCGATAACAGCATCCCAGGGGTGCAGATTCACCTTGTTCAGTTCAGAGCGGCTGAAGCACACATTCATCCTGGTTATATGCGCTTTTGATTTCAAGAAAAGTTAATATTACAACTAGAGCTGCAACAATTTAGTCAATGAATCAATTCGTTGATCAACAGACAAAGTATTCGACAGTTTTTCTTTGTTTTATATCATTTTAAATAGGAAGTTTTGGACATTTAAAGACGTATTCCTGGGCTTGAGGAAACTGTGATGGGCATTTTTCACTTTTTTGACATTTGACATTTTATAAAGCAAGAAAACAATTTGCAGAATAATTGTCAGCCCTGATTAGGACTCCCTGTTTACAATACCAGTTATTTAAAGACAAACTAAGGGAATAAAGAAACATTCAATCAATGAATTTGACATATTATAGCATAAAAACTATAAAAGATGCAGATTATGAGCTTTAATAGATGCATAAATCAGCATCTTGTTCGGACTTCATCTCATCATGTTTGCATGTTCAAGCGTGATGAGAATCGGGTGATCTGTAATATGTGCACGCGGTTCTTCGTGGAGGCTAAATTAACTGTTTCTGTTTCCCACAACAATATTATGCATCAGGTTGGAATTCCCCAAATAAAACCCAGATGGTATGCATTTTCAAAAGTGATTTATTATAAATAAAACATTTCTTCTGCATCTTTGAAGACTTGTATTACCATATCTCAGGCATCAGCTTTTTTGTGCAATATTCCTCTTTGCAGCAGTTTTAATGGACCATGTGTATGATTATTTATATAGTTTAAAGATCCTCAGATGTCATAACATTTATGGGCCCACCCCTTGGCAAACAGCCTCTAACCCCTGCAGAAAATATTTGCATTTGTAATCTGGCACTCAAAGGGCCATACTGGACTTTCAAACTGTCACCCTGAGTACTAAATGACAAGTAATTCATCAGGCACATTTTACAAAAACAACTTTATAATTACTATTTAATACGATGTGTGTAGTTCTCATCTCGCTACATACAATTCACCAAGCATATAGGATGCCACTACGGTGCCACTAAAAACACATAAATGTGAAAGGCCCTCTCTAGAGTCAGTGTTCGGTTTGACCATTCAGGGCTACTGTAGAAACATGGCAGTGCAACATGGACATTCTAAGGTAACAAAAACACAACAATTCTTAGTTTCAGGTGTTACACTACACTATACACTAATGAAAACATAATATTAAAAACGTAATACATAATTATGAATATTTCAATCCTTTTCTGCCAATAGATATCCCCCTAAATCCTTCACATTGCACCTTTAAATTAACTTAAAAGAGCACTCTTAGCATTACTGAACTTGCAATGGGCAGTTTTAAAGAAACAGGGATCAAAATGGATACAGCAGAACCGGAGATATCAACTCTTTATTTTGCGTTTTCCTCTTCCTTGTCAAAGAAATGGTACTGACATTACCCATAATGCAACACTCCCGCTTTTCGTTTGCGTTAAGGGCAGACAAATCCTCCATCTTTTTCACAGCCTCATGCTGGCAGGTATGTTTTGTCAGATATTGGGGTGTATTATGCTAGCAGCGGCTAATGTAGCCTCTAGCCTCCAGTTTTTTTTCGTTCTACTTGCTTAACTTGTAGTTTTCAGCTCGAGCCGCGATTAAATCAAGTAAAATCACAACAAATTTGAAGCGCTACACACTTTTTCACTTCTCCCCCCCAAACCTGGGTAACACTGATGAATCTCCCCTTTTGTTTCCCTGGCAAGAATTCCCTACATATGAAGAAATAGACTAAATATGATATAAGCTATGTAAGTGTATAAAAAAATGCTGACCCAATACATTGATTGAATGGGCAATGTTATGGTGCAATCCATTCCTGCAGCATAACTATGAGCAAGATTTATATGTTTTTTGAATGTGGAAACAGCCTATTTTACACTTTTGTATAGACCACATGAGCAGATAGCATCTCGCTATCCGAACTAATATTTCTTCAGTGAAAACAAAAACATTACTCACCTACATTTACACAGCGTGCATATCCAACATTATGCTTTGTAAATGCAGAACGTGCTAGTCATAATTCTGCTTATCTCACCTGTGCGACAGCTCACATTTTAGTATATAAACCAGCCCATTACTGCCTGTGTAAGTTATATGCAACAACACAATCTGTTGGACCTGTAGCCAGCCAGCTGCTCATATTAATCACACAGCCCACTTCCCTTTATGACACAAAGCAAATAGTCATAAATGCTCTTATCAGCCATTCTAATAGTGTGGACGTTACAATCAGATTCATGGTGGCATAAACTATTACATTTCATCTTTATCACATCGAACAATCACTTCTTTTTCATGAGCATCGTTTATAACCGCCGGACAGCTTGTTGCGTAATGAAATTCAAAGCAGTCTATCGGCTCCAGGGATCTCACTCTCTGTTTACTTATATTTACATATATTTATGTGGATTTTGTTTTTCTACAACAGGCAAACAGGCATGATGAATGTATGGCTGCGGTCCCACAGGGACATGTGGCTCCCTGAAGAACTGATCTGTGGTCAGGCAACTTCCAGCTTTACTGTAAAGTCTGGAGAGCCTCGGTCTGTGCAGCGTTCTAGCACAGAGGAGCCTCTTTATCATCTCAACATACTGACAAATAAAGACTTTTTCTTCAGAGTAATGTAAGGATGACATTATTAAACCAATGTCGCCAGCAAGTGGATGTTTTCAATCACAATATACTGAAAGACAATTTGATGAAAATTTCAATAATCACAGCAAAAACCTCCAGAACAAGGACATTCAAACAACAGCTTCATAGTCAGATGTCAGTAAACAGTTTATTGTTTATCAAACGCGTGAAAGACACTGCAGCATTCTTCATAATCAAATATGAGGGGGGTTTTCAGACCTCTGCTTTGTATACTCCCCCTTTAATTTGGAGCTCTTTGATTAATCAATTAATATTCCTTTCTCAAGGTCTTTTTATAAACCTCATCATTAATAAAAGCAGACATTCAATTAGCAGGCAAATCTTGATTGCCAATTTTGTCATAACAGTCTCCCTTTCTATGCTTTTTTTTTGTTCGTTATAGTTGGGAGTATGGTGTGGGTAGGAAGAATTAACTAATTTCATTAATCTAATTGTCATCGCTTTCAACCATCCCACTAATAAGTACAAATTAATATGATTAATCAATTTGACGACATAAACTCATTCAATTACAGTTTTTCAAAGGCAAGTGGGTGTGTTGGGGTGATAGGGAGGCGCGGCGAGTGAAGGGAGGTGGGCAGCCGAGCAGCTTGCTCTGTGAGGAACCCAGCCCACAAAATTGAAGTGAAGTCAGGTAATTAGTCATCGTGGATGATAAATAAATGGTGATGAATTGTGGAGGGCAGATACCCCAGCAACTCCAGTCTTATTTGATTCAGTGACAGTTTGTCTTTTATGTGTAGAAGAAGAAAGACATTTTTATTTTAAATATTTACAATTAGTATTGGGACTTAATAGTTTTGTTTTTAGATATGATTTAATGCAGAAGTGTCTTTTTCTCTTTATGCACGGATTCATTTACTTCATTTGTTTGCTGAATTCCCTCTGGAGTAAGGCATGGACTTCTCCACAGACCGCATTATTTACAGTAAACTGTAAGAAATTAACTCCAAACAGTGTTGTCATGTTATATTTGTAGGCATGTATTCAAATTCCTCTTCATAACAAATGGGAATAACTGCTATAATGTATTTTGTATTGTTTTACATGGAGTCCAGGAAGAGGTAAGGTAAGTAATCAAAAACAAACAAAAAAACAAAAACCATAATGCATTGTTATTAATGTGTTTCCATATTTTATCCATGGAACAGAATATTTAAAACTTTGAATTAGAAGTGGGCGATATGGATAATATTTTCTTTCACAGTATATGTAATGTAATTTGTGATATATGTCTTTTTATTGTGATTTTGTTTTGAATAATCAATTAAGAAAAATAGTTTATAGGCAAAATAACAATAAAACAACAACTATCTAATCCAGTAAATTCAATTCCTGACAAATAAATAAAGATACTTCATCCCAGTCATGCAAAAATCATATAAAAGTTCAGTTTTTCAGAAAAGTAGTCCTTGCCCCAGTATGAATGCAGCCAGAGAAAACGATATATAGATACCACAACATAAGCGGTATGGTAAAATCTCACACTCACTCATATTGTCTCACACTATACAGAAAGTTATCATAAAACCCAACCCTGCTTTTATTTTGAAAGGCCTTTCTCACAGCATTTTGACACTATTGTAGGTAATGAAAAACACTTTATGAAAAGAAAGAGACAAAGAGAGCTGCCTGGAAAAAAATAAAGGAGTCGTGCAAGTGTGGTGACGTAGAGAAGAGGGAGGAGACGCTAACTAACTGCGAAAAGGACAGGAAGTTAGCTGAAACGACAACAACGCTTACAGCAGCTTTAACTTTTTTTGAGTTGTCCCGCTGAGATTAAGAATCTCTTTTTCAAGGGACAGTCTGGAGAGTAAAACATAGAATTACATTAATACAAAAGGGGATAAAATAATATTGAAACGTCTCAGTAAGCGGTGTGAAAATGAGCCAGCATGAACAACACCAGGACCCCTGAAACTGAAGCAGCTAAATGGAATTCAGCCATCATCCATTTCATCATTTAAACCTGTGCTCTCCCTGCTGAGATATGTCTGCTGTGAAAAAGACCTTTTATTATGAGGACTGTTGATCATGTCATAACATTCATAAACATAAACACATTTGAATACCAAATCTGACAACAACATTTGTTTTCAAGGTCATTTATTTAAATGATCCTTCCCTTTGACCTCCTCACTGTAGTCTTCCCTAATTCAAATTAGGCTCCTAACTAAGATTCAGATAATAAGAACTGCTGTAGATTAACGAGTGTGGAGCGTATTTACTTGGAGCAGCTGCTGGGATTTTTATTTGTATATTTCAGATCCGCTGTGCTGAGAGGAAGATGTGCTGGCGCAGCACTTTGGGTGATGCCCTTTAATGCGCTCTATCTTATCAGCCCGGCATCACCCCTATTCAAACCAGCGTCTGATTGAGCAGTGTGATGTTGTGCGGGTCTTACATTGGGAATAGTTTAGAGAGGCACCGTCTCTAATTTGTGAAGTGAGGTATTATAGAGGAGACAATTAGACCGGGGTTCGATTGGCGTATAGAGGCTTGGATGCTGACAGTCAAGAGAAGGCTTTCAAATGTCATACCAATTAATCTATCCAGCCATCAAACAATATTCTGGAAACAAAGTCAGGGGGGGCGATCAATCCGCATCACTTTTCTCCTCACCGGGTTATGGGAAAATTGATTTGTCAAACAAAGCATTTTGGAAGCAGCGCATGGACTTGTTCGGGATCCATTAGCCTCCATTGAGCATTTTGTTTAACATAGGATTTTCATCACAGAGAAAATGCAGTGTCCTCAATACTGTGAGCTACAACTTTACGATTTCTGATTTCTTTGTTGTTGCTTAGGAAGCTTTAGAAAGTGCTGATGGAGATTGAAAAGGGGATAACTTCTAATGCATTGGAAAAATATTAGGCTGTTGTTTTATCTCATGCATTCATGTTCAAGAAAGACTTCAAATGGTTTTGTTATTAACATGAACAGTCCTCTTTCATGCATAAGTCCCCAGTATCAGTGTTATTGTACACTGTGGGGCTATCCTGCCATCCTATACAACGTGGCTGCCCTAAGCTGTATCATGAATTCCCTGTGCAGTGTATTGTTCTAAGACAGAACTGTATCACATTGTGCCCGTCATGCTGTTTTAGAGGGGAGAGAGCTTCCTCTATGGGATTTCTCCCAGCCCCATCCCCTGATAATGTATCTCTCCCTAAAGGCTAGGCCTCCGTGACCTTGTCTTATTCATCGAGGGCGTCTTAAGCGAAAGAACTGAATCCTGAATGGGCCATTTCCCCTCTTTTAACACCCCTTTAATGTCATCAGTGAAATATGAAGTCATTAGGCGATATTAAAACACTGCTGACAAACTAATTAACGGGAGACATTAAACAGGACGGGCTTGATTAATCCGCTTTAACGATTCTTTTTAAGTGGTTCTGGTCAAAATTAATACAGATTTACTGGTGATCTTAAGAAAAAAATACTCTTATGTGTATCAGACCTCAAGGGCAACCTAAAGTCACTGGTCTTTTACCTCCCACTGCTCTCCCTCACACCCCACCCTCGCTGTTGTTAAACACAGTCTGAACTCACACAGTTGGTCCCTGAGTCTCTGACAACAAACTACTGTAGACTGTATGGAAACACACGCGGTCTATCCTCAAAGATTATTTTGATTGGTTTTAATATTGAATCTCTTGTAATCAGAGTTACATGTTTTATTGTTGTTCATTTAAATCATTTATATTACTTTAATTAGCAGCCCGACACAATTCTGCAACCATGAAACGTTTTTAGAGCTGAAATTTTGGGGAATTAAAAGCTTGAAGTATTTATTTTATTATCATCATGATTAATATTATTTCTGTTGTTGTTCTTTCATATGTGGAACAGACTGTTACTTTTGTTTAAAGCAGCCAATGGTGCCTTGTTTGAGTAGATATGTCTTTGTAAATGTCTCCCTCTTGTGGTAAGAGCACAGATCCAGAGCCAGCTGCTCTGCATCATGTACTGTATTTGCTGTGAGTCATGCTCAAAAATCCCCTTTTGCCAAACATTTCAAATTTCATTTAATATTTTTTGCCTTGTTCTGTGTGTTGCATATTCATGTTATACATTTTAACAATTTTCTGTCTTGTGGTGTGCATGTATTTTGGTGAGTTTAATGCAAACATGCTCTCGAATAAATGTCATCATATATTCATTGGTACAGTAAACATCTAACTTGAGACTTTTCTTTTATGATGCTTCACTGGACAACAGCTGACCTTTGGTATCATGTAGAAAGGCTGGATACCAAAGAGAAATGATACTACTACTACAAGGAAGATAACACAACTACTACTGCTAAGACTGCTACTATTGTTATTCTTATCATTAATTATCAGGACAATACACATAAATAAAAATTCAAATAAATGCCCATTTTCCATTTCATCATGATAACACAAATGTAATGCTAGGATAATATAATAAATAGTGTTTTCAAAAAGACAATGCTGTGCAATTTCAGAGTTTATCAAATATGTACAACGGTAAAGAAAAAAAAGTTTAAAAAAACAGCATTTGTGAATTAAGACATTTAATTTGTATTTCTGAAGCCGGAAGTGGTCACGAATGACGTGTGACGTATTTCCGTCATCAGTGTGAGCCCTGCTCTCACTGGAGCATCAACTGCTCATCGATATCCCAATTTCTAAAGGTTTTCATAACATATTTTTACAGGCTAAACTTGCACATTTATTTCCCTAACTGATGAGTGTTACTTATTACCGATGTGGTATTTATAATATTTGTTTTATATGGCCTAACCTAATCGGGAAATGAAAATGTGACGTTAGCTATCGACCCAGGTATGTCTGCGTTAGCTAGCTTTTAAAGTCACTCAGGTTGCATGTGAGCACAGAGGCCGTGTATACCGCCACGGCTTTTTTTTTAATAACAATGTACCCGTCCTGGGGTAATTTTGGTGGACCCCAGTCACAAAACTATGGAGGGTCTGGGCCCCGCAAACAACCTGGCAGCGGTCAGTCAGCGGGGTTCGGCGGCTTCGAGCCTCCATCCACCGGCTCGATGTTCTCCAGCCTGCAGGAGCAGCACCTCCAGCAGATGCAGCAGCTCCAGATGCTGCACCAGAAACAGCTCCAGTCTGTGTTACACCACGGCAACAATGCTAATTCGTACGGTGCTGGACACTCGGGTGGGTATTCGGGGACATCGTGGCATCCAGAAGGAGCAGGACATTCAGACAGCGGGTTTGGGGCTCAGTCGTACAGTAAACAAGTCGAGACTCCTGGTCAGCAGACCAGAGACCCCGCTGCCCCTCAGCAGGGTCATGCACAGCCTCCTCCGCCTCCACCACAACCCAACGAGCCCCAGCCGGGTCCTCCCCCTCCAGAGCCCCCGTCAGTAAAGCCACCGGAGAACAGCGGAGCTCCCAAAAAAGACAAGAAGAAACAGACATCCACGACAGAAGAAGACAAATCCTTGCCTTTGCAGGTAATGTCTTGTATCTGTTTGTGTAGACATGTTTTGATGGGTTCCTGCTGATATTCAGCATTTTTATAATTTTTGGAATGAGTGTTTTTTGTTGCCAATGAAATAAAAAAATATTAGAAATGCAGTACCTTTTTTTTTTTTTTACTGATGCAGAATCCTTCTTCTCTCAGTTTCCACAACACTATCCGACGTCACAAGTAATAGCCGATCATCACTTAATAATCAGAATGTGTTATCAAATAAATGAAGTGGAGTAAAAGTATTAGGTAGCAGAAAATGGAAATACTGAAGCAAAGTACCTCCAAACTGTATATAGGTACAGTAATCGAATACATTGATTAAATTCTAGTTGGTTACATTCCATCACTGGTTATTCTCAACTTTGAGACAAGATTTTTATTTTTCTTTAAATGTATATCGTTCCAGTTATTGGTTGTTGGTCTCTTGGATTACTAATAATCTATATCGGTATCGGCCCTGAAAAAATGATATTGGTCGACCCCTTATAACGGCATCTATCCAGTCTAGTATTAGCCATTAAGTATGGAAATTAAAAAAGCAAAAAGCAGCTACTACACTACTACTGAACTACTTAGTCCAGCTCTAGGCATGAAGGGCCATCGCAGCAATGCCCTGCAAAGTATACACACCAACACCTGGACATGCGTAATGTTACCATGTCTCTTTCAGGAATGTCCTACTGTTGTTGTCAGCTGTGTGTATTAATAAATGTTTTCACCTCTGCAGTAAGTAGTGGAGTAAAGTAAAGGAGTAGGAGTAAAGTAAACAAAAAGAACAAGGTTCCTTGTGTTCATTTTCTGACAGATGTCCTTATAATTGTTTCACCCAGGATCAACAGCAACTTTGGTACAAACAACATCTTCAGAATCTACAAAAGTTAAAACAAGAGAGAGCCAGAAAGAAGCAGAAAGATGGTGATGGTCCAGTGCCACCACCCCCCTCGGAACAAGCAGTTCCTCCTCCTCCATCAGAACCACCAAAAGGCTTACCTCCTCCACCCCCTCCAAAAGAGGAGTCCCCAGTACCACCCCCACCTCCTGAAGAGTTAAGGGTAAGTATTCCTAAAGTGTTACAGAGGTGTATGTAAGAATTTAAACTCGAAAGTTGTATAAAACTTTTTGTGGCAACACATCCAAATCTCTGACTGAACTGGTGGGAGACAAGTTGTGTTGTGAGTGATGTGTGCAGCAGTTTTGACAAGTAAGAAGAATGCATGGAATAACTGAGATAATATTTCTGCTTCTTCTGCATTGATTTTTATCTCTTTTTAATCATTTTCTTTTTGTCATTTCATGAATCAAAGACTGATACAGATGGAATGAAAGAATCTAGCATTGTTCAGTCATATAAGCGTAGTAAGGTAGTAAAGCTGAGCCCTTTTTTGTATCGATGAGGGAAAATGATAACCTGCTTTCTTACATGTGTTATACAAAAATGTAAACTCTGTAACTTTCAGCTATCAGTATACTGCTCATCTGCATTGGGCTTTGACTGATACAGTGAGTAATTAAGATTAAGTCAGATTTTTTAAATTGAACAGTTTTATTCACTGTTTCAACGCTCTGACAACGACAACTGGTTAACATTTTCATTCTTTTCTGTTGCACTGTTATGATAAAATATTCTTCACCCACAAGATTTTTAGAACATTATAGCAATGTTTTAATATGTATTTTATAATCAATATTTAGATGCACTCATTGATGTTTCTTCTTTATATACTATAAACTGAACAGTGCTACAGATGTACTTTTAAAACAGTAAAGGAGAATAGTTTATTCTAATATTTATTGGCCTGATTTATCATGGCTGTACCTCTACTGGCACTGATTAGTTGAGGAACAATGACAAAAAAGCATCTGATTTGTACTTGTGCTTTTGAACCCTTCATGTATCCCAGATTGGTGAAAATGATTTGCATTAAATTTTTTGATTGACAGTAACCTAACCCCAGCATTTAAAGTATTTTTCTGTTTTTGTTACTTTTGTTTCTGTTCCAATGCTTAGTTAAATGCAATGCATAGGGTTTTTTTTTGTTTTTTGTTTTTTTTTGGTATTTGCAAGTGCTGTAGTCAACAGCATTTAAGAACACGCCAAATCCAGTTTTATATAGCGTATACCAGCGATATTTGATTATTAGTGGCTCTAAACATTATTTGTATTGTTTGCATGAATTTACAGAGTGAAAATGTAGGAAAATCGCCTACAGTTACAGACACAGTAAGTCCCACTGCCACTCTCCCATCAACATCATGTCCAAAAATATTTAAGCCGAATTCTTGTGACAGCTGCCATGTCATGAATTTGATAAATTCATAGGACTCAAGCACATTCATTCATCTTTCCCCTTGTAGTGGTGATAATGATTGTAATAATGACCGCCCCCCATTGATTTTACTTGTCGCAGATGCCCTCTGTAAGTTACAGAAGCAGAAGTAATGCACTTGTACTCATGTTTTAACCTTTCTCTTCTTTGTTTGTCGGACTGGGAATCATATGAAATTTTGCAGTATCAGTGCAATTTGAGTTTTGTAATGTGCAACAATTTGTAAGGATACCTTGATTTGCTGATTACTTGGTTAGACTTTCTTGTTTTTACAAAGTATGCCAAATTGTTTTAATCCATCAGTGTCTAATGACAATATATGAATACCATAATTTCGTGCCAGTTTTCTGTGTTGGACCATTTGGGATATTTTGGTTGAAGATTGATACTCAGGCCTGTTGGACCAAGTTACACATTGAGTGTTTGGAATGGTTAGAGGTGGTTCTCAGTAGTGCCTTGCTTCCATCAAAATAAATTGTCATCCCTTCCATCACAAGCTACCCTCACTTATGTCAAAATATTCTTTGTGAGTTACAAAGATATGTGTTGCTCCAATCTTGTCCATGTTCACAGCCTGAGGTCCCACAAGACCCAGAGGAGGCTGCACGGCTCCAGCAGTTACAGGCTGCAGCAGCACAGTGGCAACAGGTTCAGCAGCAGAGAGCTGGCTTACAATACCAGGCTCTGATGCAACAGCACGAAAAGCTTCAGAAGATCCTGGAACAATACCAACAGCGGATTCAGCAACCTGCAAACCTACAGGTAGTTAAATTGTGGGGTTTTTTTGATAATTACGATATGGCTGGTTACTGTGAAAGGTTAAAAGTGAAACCAAAAGAATAAAAAAAGATTGTGTGGGAGCCTGAAAAACTCAAAATGAATTACATCTTTTCCTTAATGTGCTTTTTTGCAGTCAATGTCTGCTGAAATGCAGTTGAGGCACTATGAAATGCAACAGCAGCAGTTCACGCCCTTATTCCAAGACTGGAATCACTCCTTCGTCCTGTGGCATGAACAGTTCAAGACCTATCCCCACAAAGACCAACTGCAGGACTATGAGCACCAATGGAAGCAGTGGCAGGAGCAGATGAACGCCACCAATGCCCACCTTCAAGAAAGGATGGCCACTCTCACGGCCATGGTGCCATTTGCCTCAAGCCAGTATAGTAGTGAGATGATGGGACAGTATGGCCAATACCCTGGACAAGATGTGCAAATGCAGCAGCCGTCAGGAACACCAGGTATGCAGCATTCCCCTGCAGCTGTTGGTCCTGGATCCCAAGGTCCACGGCCCACTGGCTTTGGGCCAAATTCAGAATCATCTACGGGACCCCCTGTGAGAGGAGGTGGCCCTGCGGTCTTAGTCAGACCCCCAGGCCCCGCAACCATTCAGCCACCAGACTTTAACAGTATTCGAGGTCCACGGTAAGAAGGGATTGTTTCATACTACTGTCATACTTATGTGATTGGCATTTTTTTTATTAAAAATTGTCACATTTGAGAAGGGGTTTCCAAAAGAAATATTATTCTTAAAACCAGTTGAGGGTATCTGAATGAGGTGGTCTCTCGAGGTAACAGACAACAGCACCTCATGTTTGCAATGAATATGCATTGTCTTATATTGTTAGGTTATCACTGACTTTCTCTAAAAGTAAGCTTGTTTTAATAATAATGTTCTCTTAATTTCTGTCATCCTACTGGTCCCAGTGGAAACAACCCGAGATTTGATCAGCCACAGCAAGGTTTTGATGGTCCTCCAAGATTTGACCAGCCGCAGCAGCGCTTTGATGGTCCCCCAAGGTTTGACCAACCACAGCCACGCTTTGATGGTCCCCCAAGGTTCGACCAACCACCGCTGCGCTTTGATGGCCCCCCTCCATTTGACCAACCAAGGCACAGCTTTGATTGTCCTCCCAGATTTGACCAACCACAGCAACGCTTTGATGGTCCCCTCAGATTTGACCAGCCACGGCAACGCTTTGATGGTCCTCCCAGATTTGACCAACCACAGCAACGTTTTGATTGTCCCCCCAGATTTGACCAACCTCGATTTGGGCAACAGCCTAGGGTTGAACAGACCCCAAGGCACCCTGGCCCCCCGCCTCATTTTGAACGGCCAACTGTGCCACAGAAAATACAACAGCAAGGCCCCCACTCAAAGGCAGAACCAACCACTAAGCAACTTGCCAGTATGGAAACTAAGACTCCAGGAAAATCAGCTGGGCAGTCACAGTCTGACAAAGATAAAAGTAAATCAGAACCAGATAAAAAGGGTAAAGTTGAGGATCCAACAGATGACAACTTGCACGGAACTGAGGGCTTTTTTGTCCAAGATGACCCCATTCCTCAGACATTACAAACAAACACAAAGACTGACGAAACTGATGGCAAAAATGTTTCTAACAATAGTGAAAAAAACAAAACAGTGAACAGCAAGCTTTCTGTGACTGCGCCTTCTACTGTGGGATCCATAAATAGTGCTGTACTAAATCCCCTCAAACCAGATGGACCACTGGCAAGCAAGAAACCTCCTCTGGTTCCGAACCCCCCCGGAATCCAACAGGAGCCACAAGCTTCTGAAGAAATGCAGTCAAGACCAAATCCTCCAAGGCCTCCTCTTGGTAGGGGGCGAGCCCATACCCCAGTGCCTGTTAAAGCGCAGGGAAGAGGACGTGGGCAGATGGGCTCTGGTGAGTTCAGGGGATCAAACACTGTACCGCTTGGGGAAACGATAGGAGAAGATGGGTCTTATGACTACATGCCACCTGAAGAGGACTTGGGGATGCCAGAAGAGCAAGAAGAATATCACTGGCAAAATCCTTCATATGAGGAGTATGGTGGTGGGGAATCGGAGGTGCCTCCTGAAGAAATGTGGATGCCAGAGGAAAATTACTTCCCAACAGATGAAGAATATTATGAGGAGCCAATAGCTGGACCCCCTATGGGGAGAGGAGGGCCCCCAATGATGAGAGGAGGGCCACCTATGGGAAGAGGAGGCCCACCAATGTGCAGAGGTGGTCCTCCTATGGGAAGAGGAGGTATGCCTATGGGTAGAGGAGGACCGCCTATGGGTAGAGGAGTACCTCCTATGGGTAGAGGAGGACCGCCTATGGGTAGAGGAGGACTACCTATGGGAAGAGGAGGACCACACCCAATGGGAAGAGGAGGTCCACCCATGGGAATGGTAGGTCCACCCATGAGAAGGGGAGGTCCCCCTATGGGAAGAGGAGGACCACCAATGGGAAGAGGAGGACCATCTATGGGAAGAGGAGGGCCAGTGGACAGGCACTGGGAGGAACCTGAGTCAGTGGAGTACTCAGAGGAAAGGGACCTTTATTGGGATGAAAGGAGACCTCCAATGAGAGGCATGAGACCTCTGTTTCCACCTGGCCGGGGTCGTCCCCCACGTGGTCATCCTGGTTTCATGCACCTAGGACGAGGACGCCCTCCTCACCCAGCACATGGCCCAATGGATCATGAGGCATTAGGCTATGAAATGGACACTGATGATACTGAAATGGATCCAGCAGGGCACCCCATGTACCATGGACATGACCCTCATAGCCATTCACTACATCCTGATGTTGGAAGAGGCAGGCGTCTCATGCCACAACCACCATCTCACGAAATGATAGATCCATTGGAGGAGGAGCCATTGTATGATGAAGGAATGGAGGGAGATTTGGGGTGGCAAACACCACATGGCAGAGGTCCTCCTCTGCCTCCACGTGAGACAATAGATTCAGGAGGAATGAGGAGGAGACCTATGGGTCGAGGAATGGCCAGAGGCATGTGGCGGCCAGAATATGAAGAGGGATATAAAGAGGGTATCATTGAGGATTATGGTCATGGGGAAGGTGGGTATCGCTGGCGGCCACCACAGGACTACCCCCCTGATGACTATCGACATGAGGCCAAGCACTATGAGTCTGAATGGGACAGAGAGCGTCCTCCTCCTGAGAGAGACTATCCACCCCGCATGCCACCATCAGAACCCTACAGAGATGGCCATTGGCCAGAGGAAAGAGAAAGAGGTCCCCCATATCCATTTGATGAGCGTGACAGGGGAAGAGGAGAATTTAGAATCCGTGAATACGGAGATGAGACCCCGTACCGACAGGAAGAGCCACCATACCCACCACCACCTTCAGAAAGGGATAGGCCTTCAAGACTTCCTCCAACACCAGAGAGAGGGTACCCTGCTAACTACGAGGATCGTAGGGCTCGCTATGAAGATCACAGGGAAGAACATCCACTGGATAAACCTTTACCTTCTGTTGCGCCTGTCACAAACTTGCCAGAGAGCTCAGTTGATCCAGCGGCACAGGGAACGAGCGGAGCAAATGTACTTGCTCTCTCCCAATATCAGCATGAGATCATCTTGAAAGCTGCCCAGGAACTGAAACTTATAAGGTAATTTATATTCTTTCATCACTGATTGATAAATTGCATGATTGGGTCACACAAATTAGATTCTGGTTAGCTCGAGTGGAATCTAGCAATGCAGGCTGCAGTGTTGTTAATATTTGCCTAGTCATTGAAATGTCCACCTCTGAGACTTTTCCTACCACCAAAGAACGTGGGAGTTGAATGGAATATTTATTATGGCACTCAAATCATCCAAAAATTTCAACAAGTTCAGCAGATGTGGCTTTGAACACTGCAGTGATGAAAGCAGATGGCTGTTTTATTTTATTGCAGCTCTAGAATTTTAATAGAACATTACCTACTTTATGTTCAAATGGATTTTGAAGGACTTGAGGTGAACTTGACCTCTCTTCTTTCTGGTCCACAGGGAATTGAAGGAGGGTAAAACACCCAGTACTGAACCTCAGCCTCCACCAACTGATGTCCTGCCTGAGCTTCCTGCTGGTCTTCTTGGTTTGGAGATCCCACCAGAAGTCAGGAACGTTCTGAAGGTAATTGAATTTGTATTTATTAACAATTATTTTAACCCCAAGTGTAAGAGAGCATTTCTGTATTTAACTTTAAGATCTATATCATATCAAATATGTCATCCTTAGGGCATGACTGCTGCAAGGACTGCTTCAAATGAGTCCTGGGACACAAAGCCTGCTACCACAGATAACCACCCATCTCTCTCTTCTGCATTCACACCTACGGTGATTCCAAAGACTGTGGATTATGGACATGGGCATGGTAGGAGTATTAGAAATAAACAATATTGTATGAAACTGGCTAAGTTTCAGGACATTGTTGGTTAAATTCACACTCAATGTTTCAGAACCTGGAACCACTGTTGAGCGGATCTCTTATGGTGAGAGAATTGTGTTGAGGCCTGACCCAGTGCCTTCAGACAGGGGATATGAAAAAGGTGAGTTCAAGTTTTTAAAGCTGATCTTTCTCTACTCCAACAGAAAGTTTTGCACTTTTCTAACCATTGTTCATTGATGAATGATTTAATTCTCCTAGAACCTCTTGGTCCCAGAGATCCTTACAGCAGAGACCCATATTATGACAGACGATCTGACCCTTATATGGCCCGCCGGGAGTACAGTAGAGAGAGGGAATTATACAGAGAGAAGCTTCCACCTGAATATGAAAGAGAAAGATATGAGAGGGAGCGCTATCCCCCAAGAGAGAGGGATGAAAGGTACCAAGTTTCCTCAGTGGCTCTGACACCCTATTCTCTCCAACCTATGGGAATTGCGTTGCTTCAGAACATATGTAATATTCTTTTCTATTTGTCTGTTTTTGATTCAAGCACACAGTCCATGGTTGAAGAAAGGTGAAAATCACATTGTGTCATACATTGTGATTAGTCAACAGTGTGTGCCAGTTTGAAACAATTAATTCTGTTGATGAAGTGAAACTTAATACTGCTCATCCTCTGTGTAGATCTCCACTGGCACCTCATTTACGCTCAGGATACAGGGAGAGAGATCGGGATCTTCGAGAGAAGGGCCGAAGTATCAGTCATGATCGAGATGAACATTACGGAAGGTCTAGCTACGACAGACCACCATATGAGCGCACTGGACTCGACCGCAGTGGGCCTGAAAGTTACAGCCATAGCTCCTCACCTTATGGTATGTTCAATCCCAAATTCGTTAATGAATGTGTCTTCACCTTCAGGGTTTCCCCCAGAAAAGTTTTTAGGCCTGGTGGCAAGTATCTGTTGATTGAGGTCGGCACAACGACGTGGTGCATGTCTGACCAACGAAATTCTCTTTTAAACCGCATCCTGGTACATGCTTAACCAACAGATGTGTCTCGTGAGACAGTCATTTACTGGTGTGCTTAGTCCACTGAAATCAAATTCGAAACATAACTGGCAGTAAGGATGAATGGTCACCCTTTTTATTTTAGGAAGTTAGCTGCAGATAATTAATGAATTATTTTGACAGCAAATGTAACAGCCTCCTGCCTGTATGGAAATAACAAAATGAGGAAGAGGCTTTGTTCCATTGTGTTGTTACTAATGTCGTGTGTCCAGAAGTGGAAAAATAATGCCATTTAGAGAAATGTTTGAATTGCAAATAATATCATACAGTTGACAGAAGAAGTTATCCAGAGGACCGAGGACCTCCCTCTGCACCACCCCTCCCACCTCCACCTCAGCCACCTCCAAGAGTCAAGAGAAAGCCAGAAATCAAGAATATCGACGATCTTCTAAAACCACCTGGCAGATCGTCTCGACCTGAAAGGGTACCAGTTACTGTTGTAATATATCTTGATGTAACAACATCACATTGTTAGTTATGTAATATTAAGTACTCATTTGAGCGCTGTATTGTATGAACAGATTGTCATCATAATGAGAGGGCTTCCAGGAAGTGGAAAAAGCCATGTCGCAAAACTGATACGGGTGAGTGGATTCCTAACAGCAAATCATAGTGTAATATAATTATAATGTAATGTAATAAACTTTAACAATATGCAACAACAGTACTCATAGAGCATGTTTATATGCCTTCCCCAAAACATGTTTTTGACAGCAATAAATAATTTATATATTTATAATTTATTTTTTCTACAACTAAATCTTTTTGATATTTTTAAGGATAAAGAAGTCGATTGTGGTGGTGCGCCTCCAAGAGTTCTTGTTTTGGATGACTACTTCATGACGGAGGTTGAGAAAGTTGAGAAAGACCCAGACACAGGGAGAGGGGTAAAAACCAAGGTGAGTCTGACCTGCAATAATAAAGTGGCGCTAAGTTGTAGTACCAGAAACTTAAATAGATATATTCTCAGCTTACTGATGCCTCTGTATGTCATGCATAAGGAGAGCATCAGTGAGAAGATTGGCTTTTTTATGTATAGTTATTATTGTTATTTTTAATAACTGTTGGCTAAGTCATAAAATTAAAATTATTCTTTGATTGACAAGGTTGAATTGAGGGGTCAAACAGCCTGAGGAGGACGTTTCTCTGTAGTCTGTTGGTATGGTACAGCATGAACAAAAAAGTCACTTGGTGGAAAACTACCACTTTTGTCCATAGGGGGCGCCACAGTCAACATGAACGTTTCTTGTAGTTGTAGTAGTTATAATACTGTTTTTCCATCATATTTTCATGTGCGTGTTGAAGTACTGCATTAGAAAAGGTTGATGGAAACGACAAAGTTCTGAGGTAGCTAACAAATTTAAAAAAGTTGACAGAGGTTGAGAAAGTCGAGAAAGACCCAGACACAGGGAGAAGGGTCAAAACGAAGGTGAGACTGACATGCACCAACAACAAAGTGGTACTGTATTAAACAGTTAGAAATTAAGTCAGCACCTGCGAGCAACATCAAGTGACAGATGCATAACAGTTATTGTGAACATAGACAATGTAATACAAAAAATCTGTCTTTCAGGTTCTTGAGTACGAGTATGAGCCAGAGATGGAGGATACCTACCGGAGCAGCATGCTTAAAACATTTAAGAAAACTCTGGACGACGGCTTTTTCCCCTTCATCATTTTAGACACTATTAATGTCAGGGTGAAACATTTTGACCAGTTCTGGAGTGCAGCCAAAACGAAAGGCTTTGAGGTGAGTTGTGTTCATGAATGAGTTTTTTTTCTCCAAGCAGCTCTTGGCTAAGGTCTTGTTTGTTTTTTGCTTATTTCAAGGTGTACCTGGCTGAAATCACTGCAGATACTCAGACTTGTGCCAAGAGAAATGTCCATGGACGAACCCATAAAGATATAACGAAGGTCTGTAAGACCAGTTAGCTCTCCCAGATACATTTATGAAAGGGGTGAAATCCAGTAAAGCTCAAACATAAAACATACACTTTATAATGGATGTTTCTGTACACAGATGTCGAACAACTGGGAGCCTTCACCACCTCATATGGTGCGCTTGGATGTCCGGTCCCTGCTGCAGGATGCTGCTATAGAAGAGGTGTGGTCTTCAATACATGACAGGTTTCATGATTTTATAGTCCTCTATCAATAACTGAGTTGAGCTAACATGTGCATCTGTTTTTAGGTTGAAATGGAAGACTTCAATCCTGATGATGAACCCAAGGAACCCAAGAGAGAAGAGGAAGAAGAGGGTGATCTGGTAGGAATTTTTTTTTTTTATTTATAGCCACGTAGATTTCAGCATCATTTCCACATACTGTATTTGAACATTGCTCATAAAAATTAAGGGAACACTTAATCGTCACAGAATAACACCAAGTCAGTTAAACTTCAAGGATATCAATCTGTCCATTTATGAAGCACAAGTCATTGTGAATCAATTTTACCTGCTTTGGTGCAAAAGAAAGTGACAACAGGTGCAATGGAGAGGCTAAAGTAAGACAACCCCTATAAAGGGAATGGTTTTGCATGTGGCGGCCACAGACAGTTGCTTTCTCCTTATCCTTCCTAACTGATTCTGCTCTAGTTTTGTGTTCTGTTAGTGTCCTTGTCACTACTGGTGGCATGAGGACCAGTATCTGCTCCTTTGTGCAAGGAGGAACAGGAGGAGCACTGCCAGAGCCCTACAAAATGACCTCCAGCAGGCCACTGGTGTGCATGTTCTGACCAAACTGTCAGAAAAAGACTCCATGAGTCTGGCATGAGGGCCCGACATCTTCTACTGGGACCTGTGCTCACAGCCCAGCATCGTGCAGCTCGATTGGCATTCATGAGAGAACACCAGAATTGGTAGGTCCTCCATTGGCTCCCATTCTTTTCACAGATGAGAGCAGGTTCACACCGAGTACATGTGACAGGCATGAAATAGTCTGGAGAGGTGAATGTTACGCTGCCTGTAACATCATCCAACATGACTGGTTTGGCAGTGGGTCAGTGGCAGTGATAGTCTGGGGATGCATATCCTTGGAGGGTCGTACAGACCTCCATGTCATAGCCAAGGGTTCCCTGATTGCTACCGGGTACTGGTTCCGGGATGAAATCCTCAGAGTGATTGTCAGATCTTACACTGGTGCAGTGGGCCCTGGGTTCCTCCTGGTGCACAATGTACATCATTAGATGTACATCAAGATTTTCAACTTGAAGAATACGTTCATCAAGATCTGATCTGATAAGTGTTCCCTTATTTTTTTTGGAGCAGTGTTTTTCTATCTACCACATGAGGTTTATCCAGAAGTTAATATTAGCATTAGTGTTTGAAACATATTGTTTTGTTTTATTGACCAGGTGAGTTTTTAAATGTCACCAGAATAGGTGGAAATCATGGAAAGTCATGGCTTAATTAGTTCAAAATCTCTTTCACTTCAAGATACATTCTTATCAAATGATTTAATACAAAATAAAGATTTTAATTTTAAAAAATCCAGATTGAAAAAAAAAGACGAAAGCAAAAAAATCCTCACATGACAGCCTTGAAAACATGTCTGTTACATCTGCGAGTAAAACTTCCTGTAGCGGAAAATGTTCCCATGCATAATCAAAATCAACTGCCCATTATTATCTTTTAATTTTTACAAAATCACCACAAAGTTTCATAATGAAATGAGATGAAATGATTATTGATATCCTAGTTTAATGTCCTTTATACATA
The DNA here is from genome assembly GCF_040436345.1 of Pagrus major. NCBI lineage: Eukaryota > Metazoa > Chordata > Actinopteri > Spariformes > Sparidae > Pagrus > Pagrus major. The sequence continues at coordinate 21,147,104 of NC_133236.1, read as the reverse complement.
AGTGCAAATTCAATTCACAAATTGTAGAATGTTTTTTCCACATCATATTATAAAATACTTCCCTATCCAGCACTTGATTACAGTGTGATTATCTAAAAGCAGAAAACCTTTGCCGCATGCATTTGCAAACTAGCTGCGTATACTAGAAGAGTGCGCCAACATGTTTGCATGAGGTGTTGGAATGAAGAGGAGACAATATGCAGGTTTCAAAACACCAGCGATGTTTGTAAGTTTCAAAATGAAATTGCCATTACTAATGTGACTGCAACATACATTGTCCATAGTGGAAACAAAATTCGTAATGGAAGCGGTTAATAGTTTTTTCAAAAATTGTAAATCATAGCGACCACTAGAGGTCCTTAAGAATACAGTCATACATGTGCATCAAAAATAATAGACTGATGGGTATGCAGTTTTATGCTAGATTAGCTGTGGACGGAAAGATGCACAAACAAACACACACATATGACCAAAAGCACAATCGCCTCCAGGCTTTCACCGGAGATAAAGAACTAAGGGTAGGAATGAAATTGCATTTACTCTGGACAGGTGAAGAAACAGTGTTTCTAGAACTAATCTTTTATAGTACCTAAATAACATGTTTTAAGGGTTTTTATGTGGGTTGCAGAATAAACAATCAAAAATATTAAATATTATTTCTAGAGTTTCCTCAAAAAAATAGTGTTTTTTGTAAATTGATTTTATAACTGTATAGTAAATTTCATAATAATTTATTGATGTGCTTTATTAACCTGAAAAAGCTTCTTGTATTAAAGTTTTTTTGTATTTTATTATTTTATCACATATTATATGCAATTCATGTTATCATACAAACATGTGATCCTGCCCAACTCTTAGTAACTGATAGAAAACACATTTGTGGCCTCAAGACCTACAATTTTGCATAGCTTTTGTTCCTCATGCCAAAATGCCAATTAAAATGTATTTTTCTTTGATATTCTTTTACATGATGCTTTTTAAATGCATCATGTAAGTTCCAACACTGCCTCATGGCACCACTGAGCTGTTCACATGGTACAGCACCAGCATAATATCCATTGGAAAATAACATGAGAGATTGCTTTGCTTTGTAGACCATTCTAGCATGAAAATCACATACAAGTTCAAGCTCTTTACAATTTCGTGTCCGCCATGTTTATTATGCACCTTATTATTGATGAACACTTTCTTTAAACATGACTAGAATTCATAAGCTGACTTTGACAAGACTGTAGTGTGTGTATACAAAACATAATAGAAATCCACTGTGAACTTTGGATGAAGATGTGAATGAAGATTTGAACACTGAAGATTTTTTTTTTTATTCGTAGTACCCTATGAGGTACAACTAAGTGCGCTCTTGTAGGTATGTTCGATGAACGCTGTGAAATTTTCAATGTTTGAGAGGAATAGGCAGCGAAACATGATCAGTTTATTGTTGGTTATTCGTCTAAACATTGTCACCGATTTAAGCTGAGAAAAACCTCTTTTAGAATTCTTCATTTATCTGACTAAAAAATGAAAATATGCTTTGGATAAAATTAGAAGTAGTGACTGAAAACCTTAAAGATTTGAACTCCGCATTACCTGAGACATCCAGACATCCAAAAAATATGATATTGTTTCTACAGCCTATGAATAAAAATGTATAGCTGTTATGTTACAATCAGCCAGTTAAGACCTGCAGTTCCACTCAGTGCATGCAAGTCTTCTCCAAACATTCCTTGTTTTATTTTGATTGTAGTAGCAGTCAGAGGCTGAAATAACATCAACCCTATCTTTAAACCAAAACTTTTCACTGTCTGATATGCAGGTCTCAAACTGCTGTATTGTGGCCCTGCACTGTTGAGACTTGCCAGGTTTGAATATAAAAGGTTTTGATTTCATCTTTTGTTCTAAGTCTGTCTTGACATCTTAGATAAACTATTGTGGATGAAATCAAGAAACATTTACAACAAAAGGAAGCTACAGATATGATCGTAAATGTTTAGATATAATCTTACATCAAGATATATTAGCATCAGCTGTAGTTTGATAATGGGCATGTTACTCATACCCACACACGTCTCCATTGGAATGAAGTTTTCAGCTTCATTAAACATTTCTCTGTACATGTACTATTTTTTGTAAAGCTTTTTTTTTCAAGACTTGTTATCCAGAACAACTGTATCTAGAGCCATCAAACATGAAACGCCTAATCTAATGAAGCTATCTGTGCACACTACCCAAAAGAGTCAACTTTGACAGGAAGAATTATCTTAATAATCAGATGATTATTGTGAATTGAAAACCATGATTGTTAAAATCTCTTTCTTGAAACAAAGGTGGTGCTGCACCATCTGACTCTGCTGTAGCACATCATCTGTTTTAATGTACCACACCCGTCATTACAGTTGGATGTGGTCCGATATTTTTGTGTTGCACCTGTGACCACATTTAACAGTGATGTAGTGTTAGACAAGACCGCACTGTTATGTGCTTTACTACACACTGTGTAGACGGAGCATTCAGAGGCTGCTGCCTGGCAGTGCAAACGGGACGTACAATCTTGTCTGAATGTAGTTATTCCTTTTTAAAGAGCTGAATATTTTTCTTCTGTTTGTCTTCTATGTATATGATCTATTTATGAATTATCCAAATGGACCCTGAAGTCTGCTCTCTTGTAAAGCAGCAGGTTGCCTCCTGCTTCAGCTTTAATCAACAAACTTCAGTTTGCACATTGAACTCTGGCCTTAAATCTGTGCACATGCTGCTGGAAGTTGAATTTCCAGCGGTGTATCTTTATCATTTATTCATGTTTGGTTTTTCCCAATTGTACATACAACAAATGGAGCAAGACTGGTATTTCCAGCATAATTCTACACACTTTGAACATTGTTACAAAGAAAAAAGATAACAATATACGCCTATGAATATATGGAATAAAGATATTCAAAGCTTCTACACATCTGTAAAGCTCACGGCCGGAGCCGTGAGCCACCGTTGCCCCAAGCCGCTCTGCAAGCCGACCTAGAGCCGGTCGCGGTGCACCGCTGCCGAGGAAATCCGCCCGGCACAGGCGGAGCGTCCTGTCAGGGAATTGCACCCACATCAAGCGGCCGTCCCCTAACGTCAGACAAGAGACATGCCAAAAATCCTGGTTTTCTTGTCTACACATAAACACTGAAAACGATGTTTCTGAATATCTTCACCCTAGCAGAAAAAAAAGCTTTGTTTTAAGAAATACCTGTGTATGTGTGGACAAGGTCTGAGTCTGTTAAACCTGAGCAGAAGTCTAATCAGGAGAAATAAACACACACCTGTTTTGAGTTTTAAGTTTTGCACAAAAAAAAATAATATGTTGATCGATATGGATTACATCCTGAAAGCAAAAGAAACAAATAATGAAATCAACAAAACACCACAACAAATATTGTCCGATATAAAAATAAATGCATAAACATGAATATATTTTAGAATACATATCTCATGTTTAATTAAACAATTTTATCATAGTCATCAACCTGCACTGACCTAATACTAATAATACGGTATTTTTCTCAAACCTTTCCCCCATTCCTAGCTCAAGTAGCTTGATTTGATTGCTGACCATTTCACCTGGATTATTCAGTTCTTAAAAGCTAGTTTAAACTTTACCATTACATTTTTCCTCACAAAACATGGAAGGTCTTTTGCTGCCTCAATTGGTTAGTTTGTTTGTGTCATTGTGTGATTTTAGTGTTTTAACATGTCATTATGAAATCAAACTAACCCCTTAAAACGCTGAAGTTCAAAGAAAAGACACTCCCGTGTTTCTGTTAAAATGACTGTTTTTGTCAATACAGTCTGGTGGCTTTGAAGAGAGCGATATAACCGCTTTTTCAATAATCATAAATGATGTTAGACATACACAACCTCAGCCTCAGTCAGTGACAAGCTCTTTTAGTGGATGTAGTTTGACTGGATTACTTTGCAGCCATTGCAGCTCGTTTTGTGCTGGCTGAGGTGATCTACTGGACCAATTTCACACATTTTTGTACCTATTAATCAAGTAGACACTAAAATATGTCAAAAGATTTAAGAGGAAAAATATGAGGCATGTAGGAACCCAATGACAATAAAAAAATCTAAACATATTTTAACAAAAAGAGATAAATTGACCTCAACATGTAGTCATTGCACCTATGAAACCAGTAACATTTTGACAGATTGCAACTGTAATTTTGTTTCACCATTTGTTGTGGAGGCTCTTCACTGTCATATTTCCAGGTTATAGCAGGGTTTAATTCATAGTTGAGCCTGTCTTAGATAAAACAATGATTTACCTGTTTTTATTTGGAATAACAAAGGTTTCAAGAAAACTTCCTCCAAGATTAACAAACTATTACTCAAGGTTTAATTGCATTTACTTTGAATGTACATATATTGTAAGTTTCTAAATAAAAGACATTTGGTGTAGTTGACACTTAAGATAATAATAAAGATAATAAATGTGTCAAAAAAATACAATAGTGCGTCTTTAAATAGGAGCTGGCTGATGCTGATAGTGGCCTGTCAAAAATGTGCCATCAGCCAAATAGCAGATTTGACAGTTGAGGATTATTGAGGGAAAGCACACAGTGTGCTTTTTTTAGTTTAGTTTAGTCAACACTAATATTTGTGTAAAAGTTTGAGCAGCATCACTGCAGACTGCCACAGGGGCAGATTATTAACTCACACTGTCAAACTGCCGATTTGCTTGATAATTGATTGATTGATTAATGTTACATTTCGGTTCCCCAAAGTGGAGCACAGCTGTTGTCCACTACTTTTCTTTTGCATGTAGCTAAGAACAAAGGCTTAGTTGAAGATGTTAGTTTCTCTAAACCTGCAAGATCAAAATGTTTGCATGCCATTTTTAAATTGTCTTAACTTGAAAAGTCCTCATGCTGTCTCAACATTGACTTGTCTTTGTTGTCTGCTGATAAACCAGTCTTCTCTCTTTTCAGCCCGTGCCTGGTTTCTCTCCCCCTCTCATCCTTGTATCACCCTGATGTTTAACCGTTGCAGTGTTTCTTTATAAAATACAGGGCTACATTCCTAAAAGCAAATGGGAGATGGACACGTCTGAGGCAAAACTCGGTAGGTATTCCTTTTTGTGGGGCTTTTTTTTAATGAGTGACCACCACAGTTTGATTCATGATGTTTATGATGTGCTCTAGCTGTTTTTTTAATAATGTAAGTCAAGTCCTTGAGGAGAAAAGGTGCTATCATTGAATTATGACTCTCTGTCTCTGTGCATGCAGCATGACAAAAACCTAAACTGTTCAAATATCTCACTTTTTCTATCTTAAGAAAACATGTATTCATATACGGTTGATTGTACTGAGAAAATGAAAAGAATCAGGTTGTGCAAACCTTTTATTGGACCTGAACAATAATCCTCCATTTGTACAGACAAATTGGACGGTCTGAGGGGCAGTGGGAAGAGGAAACGTGAAGACATGGCAGGACTGGACGACTACCTTCAGCTGCCAGACGACTATGCCACACGGACGTCTGAACCAGGAAAGAAAAGGGTACATTGACCAGAGTTTCCATTAGAAAAAAATGGTGCCGGTCACCGTGTCTTGGCAGATTTCAGTGCCCTCTGCTATGCATCACCAACCCAAACCATCAGTATCTGACGACCTAGGAATGAGACTCAACAATCAAGTATTTTTTTGAAAGAGTAGAAAGATGGTTAATTGTTGAGACTTTATGACATTATGACTAAAGAGAAAAAAAGGTAACTAACAGATAATGTAGACCCTGAAATTGACACTTTGCAGAGCTGTTGCTTGTGTCATCTTAAAATCTGTTTACCAATGAGGCAACAAGAAGATACTAAATGTAAAAATCCAGGTACTCCAGTTTTTAATTACAGCATTTGATCCAATATTAGATATAACATTATGTAACTGTTGTATTTTCTATATTCATCAATATCCTGGTTATAACACAACACCCCGGTTGCTCTCCTTTTTCTTCAGGTGCGATGGGCTGATCTTGAAGAGCAGAAAGAGGCAGATAGAAAGCGCGCTATTGGCTTTGTGGTGGGTCAAACGGACTGGGAGAGAATAACGGACGAGAGCGGACAGCTGGCACAAAGAGCTCTCAACCGTACCAAATATTTCTAAGAAGATAATGTTATCCCTCTTTTATCCCCTTCATTGAAAGGTATGTATGTTCCTCTTTTGTACAATATTGTCAGGATGGCTTTAGATGCTACTGTTAAAAACTTAGAGCAGTGATCATATTTGTGTTTTGGGGATTATTACCCAAATTGTATGATTTAGGCCTTATTACACGATCTCCATTGAAAATGTATTTATAAAAACATTTTTTAATCCAGTTTGATGTCAACATTGTTCAGCAAGCCATTTCTTTTCAATTTCCAAGCTTAAGCACAGTAAATGATAATGAACAAGTGCTATGAATAATTCAAGTGACCTCACTATATTTTGTTGGTGGCGTTTATTAAAAACAACAATATTGACGTCTATGATGATACAAATACAGTTGTTACAGTATTTCCCTTTGTATAAAGGGATTGAAATGTTTGAATATGCCTGAATTTACATAACTTTTATTTAAAACATTTAAATTTAACTTAACTGATGCCAAAAACAAATCTGACTTTAGTCAAATTATCAATGATTTCTTTTTCTTCCTGCAGGTGTCCAGAATGTGAAAACATTGAAGCTTACGTGAGATTCGTTGAGGTGACATCACCAGTAGTTATCAATTTAAAGTTATACAGTATGAATTAGAGATACAGTATAATTTATTTCTTATTTTTAAACAGGCACTCTGTTAATTAGATTTGTAGTTTATGATTGTGTTCTGCTTCTTCCGGTCATATATCCTGTATTCAGTCATGTTCCCTGCTGTTTTATACTCGTCATGCTTTCTGTACTGTATACCTGTAACACTGTCACTTGGTCCATGCAGACTTGAAAAAAGACAATAAAAGTTTCACAAAATGACCTACTTGGGGAGTCCTTCTTGAATTGTTGTTGAGTTGTGTATTTGTTAACACAACAGCAGAAACAGAATGTGCTGGAATGTAATCAATTACATCTGCCTGACTTCACTTGTTTGTCCTCTGTGACATGTTTTAAAGACGGTATATCACTGTGTATGGATAAGTTAGGAGAGTGGAGGTAAGCGATAAATGGTAACATTACATTTTGGTTGTTTTCATATGCATGTGAAGTCTCCACTTGCGTCTATATTGGCTTGGAGAGCAGATTTCAGTGTAAAACTATGCAAATTTATATATGCTTCAAAGCTTCTACCATTGCTTTGGTGGTCGTCATCCAACTCAGTTTTCAAATGCCGACCTCAAGCATTATCTGTTGGGGGGCAATTCTGCTCCACTTGCACAAACATCCCCCATAATGTAGTGAATGTAAGGTTATTCATTCTCAGAGGCATCTCAACAGCCTTTGTTCAGCAGAAAACCCAAAGTACACTGTATGAATACAGTAGCCTGTGAACCACAGGACATGTTCATCAAGTAAAATTACGTTCAACAGCAACAGACACACACACCGGTGCAGATCACAGGGCAGAGGGAGCTGTAACAACAGCCATCTGAACTTGTGTTGCTGTATGAAGTTCCACAAAAAAAAACCCGATTAAAAACAGTTTCATACATCCAGCTGACTACTCTGGTTATTTAATTTAGTAACCAATTAAATTAAAATAAGTCAACGTTCACACAATTTCTCTTGACTGTCCCTCAATATTCAAAACTCCAACACTACTTAGGTATCTACAATAGACGCTACCCACATTAGCGCAAAATGCGCCAATGCCAAGTTCAACAGGCTAACTTACAGGCTTGAGGTTTGAAGTTGGTATTGATCCTTGAATTCTGCTTTTATTGTCCCTTTTATAAAAAGCAGTCCAAGGTGAAATGCTTTTCCCTTTGTTGTTGTTGTTGTGGGGGTATTTCCATCTAAATTGAGTTCTTCAAGTCCTCGGATGGTGGGAGTAGATCAGAACTTTTGTGTTCGTGCAAACAACAACCGAGAAATTGCTTTGCTTTGCTCCAACATCTCTGTGTTACTGAAATCAGCATTAGTGAAGAAAGTAGTAGGTACTTGTTATAACTCCAGTTCTATGTGTGTGCGTAGCCCTCTACCTGTCTGTTATCGCAGCCACAGTAAAGCATGTTATTTTTAATATGCTGAAACATTTATCACAGTAATGATGGTACTGCAAAATCCATGTTGTGGCAGAACGTGACACCGGTGATGAAACCGGTCTACCACCTAACCCCAATATGTAGCAATTACAATTGAGAAGAAGCTGCTAATTTTAAGTCTGGAACAAGAATGTGTTTGTTGCAGGATGTGGTGTAATGTAAGAATATGATTGCAGGAGGTTATAACCTGTTAGTATATTAGAGCAACTAGAGCCACAAGATGCTACACAGTCCTGAAGCGCACAAGGTAGTCAAGAACTCTCCATTTCCATGGATCTGGAAACATTGGGGTTCAAGTTACTTAAATGACATGTCAGAACCCACAGTGGCTTTTCTCACAGCTGCTTAGTTTATCTGTAGACTTCAAGTCAAAAAAGACCCTCAGTCTCACTCATAATTCAAAAGGAAATATCCCTCATTGAAGTGTAGTAATATTAGATAGTAGCGGTTGAGTTTTCTGAGGAATTTAATTAAAAACTGTTTTATCTATGCCAATGTGCACATTTTATGTCAGTGTTTGAATCCACTAAATTGAGTCTCACTGAGTGTGATTATCAAGGGTAATATATGGCAAAGTTAACCGATGTTTTCTCTTTTTTAAATGAATTTTACATTTGCAAACTTGTGCACTTGTCAAGCAAAAAGGTTCAGAATTTTCACACCTGAAAAATTTTACATCTGGATTATCAACAACTGGAGACGAACCAAGAATCGTCAATTCAGACTGGACACAGAACTACTGATGAAGAGCATGATTGATTTGGACAGCCAGCCACAATACTGAATGTCATTTTGATGGATGGATGGATCTTCTTGGTGAGTATGGAAGAGACGGAGACACCTTTTTTTGATTTGTGAGCTAACAGACATAATTTACTGATTCAGTAATTTTAGAATTCATGTTATTTCCACTTTATATGTCTTGTAATTACATACAGAACAGCAAAATTGAACTTGGATGAATACATATTTTTGCTTGTGTGGTGTTGACTGTTTTGTGCTTATTAAAGAAAAATGCTTCTCAAAAACTATAAAATTCAAAGTGTTGCAATTTGTGACTTGAAGACATTACATCGACAAAAATTACACAGTCATACAAAATATGTATTCCGCTATATCGTATGGCTGATATAGAGAAATACATATTATTTCAAACTACCTAGCGATGCCTTTGATAAACCCAACTCAACTGTATGTGGCTGTATGACTGGAGAGGTGCAAGCATGTACAACACAAACTTGTTTTACAATATATTATCCTCTGTCATTAAACACAAGTTTTTTTGCAAATCAAGGCACGAGTAAGTCCACGTTGTTACAGCGACCAGTGTGGCACATTATGTCTTCTGCTTGGTTCTAATCCAGAGTGAGGATTTTTTAATTCAGCTGGTACATCACTGTCCAGGTTACAGATTACCCTGTAGATTGCTTTTTCTTTTATGATGCATCACGATGCAAAAGTCTTAAAATGTAATGTCAGCAGCTTCCAGGAATCTTTCAGGCGCCTGGGGATCCACAGGAGAAATTTAGTAACATTACATTGAGACTTTTAACACATATTCTTCACACTCCAATGTTTGGTGTGTGTTTGACATGAAGGGGAAGCACTGTAGATAGGCATTATATTTAAGATAATCACAATCAAACCTGATCGATTGAGGTAAGTAACAAGTCGAAACTTAGCAAAATAATTATGATCAAGTGAGAATAATAAAAAAAAACAACTACAGTACATGTACAAAAAAGTAATAAAAAGCAGAGTATGGTAGAGGCTATACCTTACTCTGCTTAAGAGACAGTGCGTTAGAGGAAATAGCCTTAAGTGCCGATATTCACATCCCTTCACACCCTCCCATTCACTCTCTAACCTTTATTACTGTTGACTGCTGCATGTGTGTGTATGTATATGTATGTATGTAAATATATATGCATGTATGTATGTGTATATGTGTATGTATGTATATATACAGTGTATACATACATATATACAATGTATATATATACAGTATACACACAAGTATATATGTGTGTGTGTATATATATATATACACTTTACATATACGTATGTACATAATATATAATTATATAATGAACATTACATTTTGTCTTTCTTACATTGAACAAAGGTTGTTATGCACTCATGAAACATTCCCAAAAGCTACCTTCCCTCTCCTCAGACCACAGTTTCTATCAGTTTAATTACTTTTTTCATAGGTTTGTTTCAGTGTCATATTTTATTTATAGTAGCTAAACTATTGAACACTGTGACGTGTCATGTAATGTGAATGTGTAATTATTTTTTAACTCTGTACTTACAGTAAATACATTACTAAAGCAATTCACATAATATTGTGTGTTTATTATATAACATACAAAATATTAGAAACATAAATGAATCTTGTATTTTTAACCAATTAAAAATGAGGAAATGCAGATGCAGTGAAGTGAAGTGGAAATCATTACAGGCTTTGACACTATTGAAAGAATATAAAGTGCAACACACACATCCAACAAAAGTAATCGTGTACTGGACCGCACATGAACAAATGAGACAATAAAATGACCTCACTGACAGCTAAAAAATGTGCCAGAAATAACTGAGTGATAAATCTGTCATTAAGATGTAATAATAGTGTGCAGTGTCAATTACCTGGAAGTCATTGGCTTTGTTGTAGTGCATGTTGAGAGCTCTAAAGAGTTCTGATTCTCTCCCCACAGTCAGACCTCTCACGTCGGCCACTCCGTCAGTCAGAGCATGTCGGGCAAACTTCTCCATCTGGATGAAGCAAAACTCCCTGAAGTTACTGAACCACTTGATGAGCTGAGAGGTGAAACGGACAAACGGGTAAGTGAGATCATCAAAGTCCCTGTATCATTTGTCCCTGTATTGATAACCGTGATTCATTTGTCTTTATGTGAGAGAGAAGCTGCTTAACCTGTTTTACAGTGTACATTTAAAAATACAAAATAAGAATAAAATATGAATAAATATATTTAATCACATCTCTTTGTTGTCATTTTTTACAAATTTTTTGTTTTACAGAAACGCAAAAGTGATGTTAAGTTGTAAATCCTGATCTGATTTCTTGATTATGACGCTGTTGACAAATGAACTTCTGTGGAACAGATTCTTTATTATGTAGAGACAGAGATGCATTTTTAGGGCATAACACTTTCATTAACCCCAGAAAGCATGCAGCACAAAACTTCCATCGACATTTTCAGACTCCTTTTTGATTTAGATTTATAAAGCAAGAAACATATCTTCAGTACCGGCGAGCTCAGGTAGCGAGCGCAGAGGAAGGTTTGCTTTCTTCAGATGATTTGTGGTCAGACCCTACTTAATGCACCAGTGTTAAGGATGGAAACACACACATCCTAGACATAAGAAACATGATCACTTTTCTTTGTTATTGAGGCTGGAAACATTTTCTCTCCAAGAAATGTTTACAACTCAGGACAAATGGAGAGACTGCAATTTTCAAGGTTTGGAAGATCAAAGGGGGTATTTATTAGATTTTGTAAGGTTTTGATGACCTGGGGTGTGACAGGATTTGTGACAGAATTGGTTGTTATTTGGATCTCAAATAGGCGGAGGAAGAATTCTGTCTGATATCTAAAGCCAGCTGCTTCAGAAGTTACAATAAAGAAAAAAAAAATCAAACATTTTCGGTCAATGCTGCTTTTTGCACCACATCTCTCCTGCTGTAAAGGAAGTTCTTGAATCCTTTCATTTTCCTGTGTGTTTTCATGCTGATTTGTCACATCTGAGCAGTGCATACAAGGAGAGCTGGTCAAGTCTTTGCTTTGATGATATTCTCTACTCTGACACGCTTTGCCTGGCCACTGTTCAAGTTCCAGCCATACTGACTACAAGAAGTGGATGCTGGTGATGGATGCCGTCTCAGTCTACATGCTGAAGTGTCCTTAGGCAAGACACCGAACCCCAAATTGGCTGTTCCATCTCTGTGTGAGTGTGAGTGCATTGACCTTGCATGGGCCACCAGTGAAATATGAATGCGTGTGAATAAGTGGTCAGTAAGACTATAGAAGTGTGATATAAATGCAGTCCATTTTGCATTATGTAATTTTTAGAGGGTTTATTAAAGAAAAGAAAAAAAACAAACATTCTTTTAGAAAAGAGGCTGTCGTGAATAAAATAACTCATCATAACATTTTTATTTATTTATTTATGTAATTTTTAACAAATTATAACACGAGAGCTGCCAAAACAAGTAACCAAGGATAAAATATTATATTTTATTGCCTTTTCTTTTTTCTTTTTTTTTTATTGCCTTTTCCCAGAGGCGGAAGCGGTCAGTGTTTCGTCATCAGTGTGCGCCACATCCATGTACCGACTGGTACTGTAGCCTCAGCAGCTAAGGGATATCACTATCCGAGTGTTTGTGTAAGACTCTCTCAGGGCTAAACTTGCACATTTCTCTCATTTATGGACAACCGTTCTTACAACTCTTACTACAGAGTGGGATATATCGTTTTTGTTTAATGCGACTTGACCTAGTCGATAAATAAAAATGTAACGTTAGCCATCGATGATACAAAGTAGCTAGGTCCGTGTTAGCTGTTAGCTTTTATAGCCACCCAGGTTGTATGTGAGCACAAAGGCCGGGTACACCGCCCTGACTTTTTAACAATGTACCCCTCCTATGGAAATTTTGGTGGACCCCAGTCACAAAACTTTGGAGGTCCTGGACCCCGTAAGCAGCCTGGTGGCGGGCCCGCCGGTCAGTCAGCGGGGTTCGGCGGCTTCGAGCCTCCATCCACCGGCTCGATGTTCTCCAGCCTGCAGGAGCAGCACCGCCAGCAGATGCAGCAGCTCCAGATGCTGCACCAGAAACAGCTCCAGTCTGTGTTACACCACGGCAGCAATGCTAATTCGTACGGTGCTGGACACTCAGGTGGTTACTCAGGTGGGACTTCGTGGCATCCAGAAGGAGCAGGACATTCAGACAGCGGGTTTGGGGCTCAGTCGTACAGTCAACAAGACGACACTCCTGTTCAGCAGACCAGAGACCCCGCTGCCCCTCAGCAGGGTCACGCACAGCCTCCTCCGCCTCCACCACAACCCAACGAGCCCCAGCCGGGTCCTCCCCCTCCAGAGCCCCCGTCAGTAAAGCTACCGGAGAACAACTTGGCACCCAAAGAAGACAAGAAACATACATCCACCACAGACGACAAATCCTTACCTTTGCAGGTAATGTCCTTTATCTTTGTAGGCATGCTTTAATGCTAAATCTCATTACTTTGATCAATAATTTTGGGTTTTTTCGCTCAACCTGAAGCCAGAACATACAGCTAATTACATCTTAGTCACCATTTTTTTGTGATATCACAAGAAATAACCTTTGTAATCTGCCTGTCAGTAAATGTAAATTCTGGTCTTGGCCATACTTGAGATTCAGTATGAAAGGTCATTATAAGAAATTGACCTGGATTTGTTCAAGTTTTGTTCCTTCTGATCAAAATGCTTATCAACAGATTATTTCAAAAACAACGAGCAGATTATATATATATATACACAATGAATGTGCTTGAATGTAGTCTAGGATGGATGAAAAAATGTGGATATTCTTTGCCTCCATAAGACACATTTTGAGAGCTGTACCTTGATGGTCCAGTTAATCATGCAAGAGGCTGTCAAGCCTGAGGTTAATGAATATGTAATAAAGTCATTCATTTAATCATGAGCAGGTAAAAGAGCATTTAATTACTGAGTTGTTGAGATTAAAACAAATTTGAAGACAGTCGTATCGTTTCACAAATTATCGTGTCACATTGAGCAAGAATTGAGCATGCAATACAAGGAGAGCAAGATTCCACTAACACTTGCTGTGTGACAGTGAGAACAAAAATGTGTTTCAGCATGTGTCCTATGTATGGGTTATAAAGGCCGTGAATCAGTATATTTGTCTTTTACTGACAGATCTTCTCACTTCTGCAAGTTACTGAACTACAGTAAGTGTACAGATGAAGTAAATAAGGAAAAAGGATTCTTTGTGTGCATTGTCTGACAATTGTCCTTGTAATTGTTTCACCCAGGACAAACAGCAACTTTGGTACAAACAACATCTTCAAAATCTCCAGAAGTTGAAAAATGAGCGCTCCAAACAGAATCAGAAAGACGGTAATGCTCCAGTGCCACCACCCCCAGAACAAGCAGTTCCTCCTCCTCCTCCATCAGAATCAACAAAAGGCTTACCTCCTCCACCCCCTCCAAAAGAGGAGCCCCCAGCACCACCTCCACCTCCTCAAGAGGTAAGGGTAATTATTTCTGAAGTTATTTAGAGGTGTGTTGCTGTATTAGTGTATTGCTGCCTCCTACAGGCCAGTTGCATAACTTAATTGAATGCTATCTGTCTTGGAGTCTCCTGTCCAAATTGCTAACCCGCCACCTTGGCTTGTGGTTCTCAGTGATAATAATTCCAAGGAACCCATAACTGGGTTGTTGATGTACAGCATCATCTGTCTCCATGAATTGTTTTTAAGCGAGATAAGAACTGATTGACCAGTATTTCTCCCATTTGTCCAGGATATTGAAATCTTCCAGGACGCGTAGACCGGTTATAGATAGTCTTAAACACATTCATTCATCTTTCCCCTTGAAATGGTGTGAATTGTTATTTTAATGACCGTCCCTATTCATTTTAATTGTCCCATATGCCCAGTGTAATTTACCCACGTAAGTAAAATTAATTCACTTGTATACATACTTTTTCTAACCCTCCTCTTTCTTGTCGATAGGACTGGGAATCCTTTGAAATTTCTTCTGTATAAATGCCAATATGAGTTTTGGAATCTGTAACAAATTGTTTAGACACCTTGCTTATCCGAAAGCTGTTTTTAAATGCATGTGTCTTATGACAATGTATGAGCCAGCCATCACTTGGTATAAGCAGCTTGGGATATTAAGTGCTATGGAAACAATGTGAGCACAAAGTATTGAGGTTTGATACCCAGGCCTGTTGGAAAAAAGTTACACATTGAATGTTGGTTCATTCATGGTTCTCAGTAGTGCCTTTCCTCCACCTGTACAAATGAATATACCTTGCATTACAAACCACCCTCAAGTAGTCTTTGTGAGTTACAAACGTATACTGTGCTCCAACCTTGCCTTGTTTATGTTCACAGCCTGAGGTCCCACAGGACCCAGATGAGGCTGCCCGCCTCAACCAGCTACAGGCTGCAGCAGCGCAGTGGCAACAGGTGCAGCAGCAGAGAGCCAGCGTACAATACCAGGCTCTGATGACACAGCACGAAAAGCTTCAGCATGTCCTGGAACAATACCAACAGCTGCTTCAGCAACCTGCAAACATACAGGTAGGTACAGTATATGGTAGTGTTTTTTAAGACACTTTTGCAGATTTTTTTTTTTGGTCTTAAAATGACCTGTAAGGTCAAAAGAAACCATATTATCTTGTGTGCCCCCAACACCAGGAACCTGCACAATATTTGAACCAAAAATAAATAGCATTTTTTCTTTAATGTCTTTATTACAGTCAATGACCACAGAAATGCAGCTGAGGCACTATGAAATGCAACAACAACAGTTCACACCCTTATTCCGAGACTGGAATCACTCCTTCGTCCTGTGGCATGAGCAGTTTCAAACCTATCACCACAAAGACCAACTGCAGGACTATGCAAATCAATGGAAGCAGTGGCAGGAGCAGATGAATGCCACCAGTGCTCACCTTCAAGAAAGAGTGGCCACTCTCACCGCCATGGTGCCATTCGCCTCAAGCCAGTATAGCAGTGGGATGGTGGGACAGTATGGCCAGTATCCTGAACAAAACATGCAAATGCAGCAGCAGTCAGTAACACCGGGTATGCAGCATTCTCCTGGTGCTGTTGGTCCTGGATCCCAAGGTCCAAGGCCCACTGGCTTTGTGCCAAATTCAGAATTACCTACTGGACCCCCTGTGAGAGGAGGTGGCCCTGCGGGAATTGTCCGACCCCCAGGACCCGCTACCATTCAGCCACCAGGCTTCAACAGCATTAGAGGTCCACGGTCAGTAGAGATTGTTTCATATTACTGTCACTGGCATTTCTTTTTCATTAAAATCTTACACATTTGAGAAAGGCTTTCCAAAAGAAAAATCTGTTTCTGAAAACCAGTTGAGAGTATTTGAATGAGGTGGGCTCTTGAGATAGCAGGCGGCAGTATCTCATGTTTGTAATGAATATGTAATGTCTCATGTTGTTACGTTATCAGTGAATTTCTCTTAATAGAAAGATTATTTTAATAATAATGTTTTCTTGTCATTTTTGTAGTCCTACTGGTCCGAGTGGAAACAACCCTAGATTTGACCAGCCACAGCAAGGTTTTGATGGTCCTCCAAGATTTGGCCAGCCACAGCAAGGTTTTGATGGTCCTCCAAAATTTGACCAGCCGCAGCAGCGCTTTGATTGTCCCCCAAGGTTTGACCAACCACCGCCACGCTTTGATGGTCCACCGAGGTTCAACCCACCACAGCAGCGCTTTGATGGTCCCCCAAGGTTCGACCAACCACCACCGCGCTTTGATGCCCCCCCTCAATTTGACCAACCAAGGCACCGCTTTGATGGTCCTCCCAGATTTGACCATCCACGGCAACGTTTTGATGGTCCCCCCAGATTTGATAAACCTCGATTTGGGCAGCAGCCTAGATTTGAACAGACCCCAAGGCACCCTGCCGCACCTCCACGATTTGAACGCCCACCTGTGCCACCGCAAATACAACAGCAAGCTCCCCAACCAAAAGCAGAACAAGCTACAAAACCAACTGCCAGTATGGATGCTAAGACACCTGGAAAATCAGCGGTGCAGCCACAGTCTGAAAAAGAAAAAAGTGAGTCTGCACCAGATAAGAAGAATAAATCTGACGACTTGACAGATGACAACTTGCTCGGAACTGATGGCTTTTTTGTCCAAGATGACCCCATTCCACAGACATTACCAACAAACACAAAGACTGACGAAACTGATGGCAATAATGCTTCTAGCAATAGTGAAAAACCCAAACCTGTAAACAGTAAGCCTTCTGTAACTTCTCCCACTACTGTGGGATCCATGAATACTGCTGCACAAAATCAAGTCAAACCAGATGGACCCCTGACAGGCAAGACACTTGTTCCAAAGCCCGCTGGAGTCCAACATGATCCACAAGCTTCTGGCCAAATGCAGTCAAGACCAGATCCTCCAAGGCCTCCTCTTGGTAGGGGAAGAGGCCAGCCCCCAGTACCTGTTCAAGCGCACGGGAGAGGACGTGGGCAGATGGGCTCTGGCGAGTTCAGGGGACCAAACACTGTACCGCTTGGTGGGACGATGGAAGAAGATGGCTCTTATGACTACATGCCACCTGAAGGTGACTTGGGAATGCCAGAAGAAGAGGAAGAATATTACTGGCAAGATCCATACGAGGAGTATGGTGGTGGGGAATCTGAGGTGCCCCCTGAAGAAATGTGGATGCCAGAGGAACAGTACTTCCTAACAGAGGAAGAATATTATGAAGAGCCAATAGCTGGACCCCCGATGGGAAGAGGGGGGCCCTCAATGATAAGAGGTAGAGGAGGCCCACCTATGGGCAGAGGAGGTCCTCCTATGGGAAGAGGAGGTCCTCCTATGGGAAGAGGGGGTATGCCTATGGGTAGAGGAGGTCCCCCTATGGGTAGAGGAGGTCCCCCTATGGGTAGAGGAGGTCCCCCTATGGGTAGAGGAGGACCGCCTATGGGTAGAGGAGGTCCACCTATGAGTAGAGGTGGTCTGCCTATGGGTAGAGGAGGACCACCTATGGGTAGAGGAGGTCCCCCTATGGGTAGAGGAGGACCTCCTATGGGTAGAGGAGGACTGCCTATGGGTAGAGGAGGACCGCCTATGGGTAGGGGAGGACCACCCCCCATGGGTAGAGGAGGACCACTCCCCATGGGTAGAGGAGGACCACTCCCCATGGGTAGAGGAGGACCACCAACCATGGGTAGAGGAGAGCCAATGGACAGGCACTGGGAAGACCCTGAGTCAGTGGAGTTCTCAGAGGAAGGGGACTCTTATTGGGAAGAAAGGAGACCTCCAATGAGAGGCATGAGACCGCTGTTTTCACCTGGCCGGGGTCGGCATCCACGAGGTCATCCCGGTTTCATGCACCTAGGACGAGGACGCCCTCCTCACCCAGCACTTGGCCCAATGGATCACGAGGCATTAGGCTATGAAATGGACACTGATGATACTGAAATGGATCCAGGAGGTCACCCCATGTACCATGGACATGACCCTCATAGCCATTCGATGCATCCTGATGTTGGGAGAGGCAGGCGTCATATGCCACCACCACCTCATGAAATGATGGATCCTACAGAGGAGGAGCCATTGTATGATGAAGAAATGGAGAGAGAATCGGGGTGGCAAACACCACATGGCAGAGGTCCTCCACTGCCTCCACATGAGCTAATTGACTCAGGAGGAATGAGGAGGAGACCTATGGGTCGAGGAATGGCCAGAGGCATGTGGCGGCCAGGTCAAACGCATGAGAAATATGAAGAGGGATATAAAGAGGGTATCGTTGAGGATTATGGTCATGGGGAAGCTGGGTATCGCTGGCGGCCACCACAGGACTACCCCCCTGATGACTATCGACATGAGGCTAAGCACTATGAGTCTGAATGGGATAGAGAGCGTCCTCCTACTGAGAGAGACTATCCACCCCGCATGCCACCATCAGAACCCCACAGAGATGGCCATTGGCCAGAGGAAAGAGAAAGAGGTCCCCCATATCCATTTGATGAGCGTGACAGGGGAAGAGGAGAACTTAGAATCCGTGAATACGGAGATGAGACCCCGTACCGACAGGAAGAGCCACCATACCCACCACCACCTTCAGAAAGGGATAGGCCTTCAAGACTTCATCCACCACCAGAGAGAGGGTACCCTTCTGACTATGAGGAACGCAGAGCTCGCTATGAAGATCACAGGGAAGAACATCCTCTTGATAAACCTTTACCTTCTGTTGCGCCTGTCACAAACTTGCCAGAAAACTCAGCTGAAGGAATGAGCGGAGCAAATGTACTTGCTCTCTCCCAACATCAACATGAGATCATCTTGAAAGCTGCTCAAGAACTGAAACTTATAAGGTAATTTCTATTCTTTAATCACTGATATAAATAATAAATTGTATGATACAGTCACACAAATTAGATTCTGGCTTAGCTCGAGTGGAATCTAGCAATGCAGATTGTAGTGTTGTTATTATTTGCCAAACCTTTGAAATGTCAACCTCTGAGATTTCTGCCACAACCAAAGAGCAGGGGAGTTGAATGGAATAATTATTGTGGTGCTCAAATCATCCAAAAATTTCAACAAGTTCACTTGGCATCTCTTTGGACATTGCAGTGATCAAAGCAGATCTGTATTTTATTTTCATCACAGCTTTGGCATTTGGATAGTAAATTACCTATTTTTATGGTGAAATAGATTTTGGAGAACTTCCAGTTGAACTTGACTTCCATTCTTTTTGGTCCACAGGGAATTGAAGGAGGGTAAAACACCCGGTACTGAACCTCAACCACCAACTGATGTCCTGCCTGAGCTCCCAGCTGGTCTTCTTGGTTTGGAGATCCCACCAGATGTCAGGAATGTCCTGAAGGTAATTTATAGTTATTAATACTTGTTAATTGTTAACACCAACTGCAAGAATGCATTCCTGTATAAATGGCAAGATCATTGGTTATACATGGTGGTTCAAACTAGGGCTGTCACAATATCACATTTTCTCTGCACGATTACTGTGGCCAAAGTAATTCATGATTTTGATGATTTTGCAGCAGTGAAAGACGCACCCTGTGGTTGTTGCTAGCTAGCTAGTTACTTTGTCTTCTTCTTTCTTCCATTTTTTGGCTGGTGGAAACTAGCGTTAAGGTGCTTCAACACTACCTACTATGACTAAGCGAGAATGGAAAGAAATGGAAATGATTTAAGGGGCCCTAGTTTAAACCATGCTGGTCACTTGAGAGTGCTAGCCACACTTTTAATTATCCATACAGTTGTACAAATTCAGTATTAATTATATTTTTGCTTAGCCATTTTGTATATTACTGTTAGAACTATATCATATCAAATCTATCATCCTTAGGGCATGACAGCTGCAAAGCCTGTTTCAAATGAGTCTGTGTCTTGGGATACCAAGCTTACTACCAGAGACTACCAGCAGCCTCTCTCTTCTGCACCCACACCTACGGTGATTCCAAAGACTGTGGATTATGGACATGGGCATGGTATAAGCAGCAAATATAAACATATTTTAAATACTGTATGAAACTGGTTAAGCTTCAGGATGTTGGTAACATTAACACTGACTATTTCAGAGCCTGGAGCCACAGTTGAGCGGATGTCTTACGGTGAGAGAATTGTGTTGAGGCCTGACCCAGTGCCTTCAGACAGGGGATATGAAAAAGGTGAGTTCCAGTTCTGTAAAGCTTATCTTTCTCTACTCTTACAGGAAATGTTGCAATTTTCTAACCATTGTTTATTGATGAATGATTTTATTCTTCTAGAACATCTTGGTCCCAGAGATCCCTACAGCAGAGACCCATATTATGACAGACGATCAGACCCTTATATGGACCGCCGGGAGTACAGTAGAGAGAGGGAATTATACAGAGAGAAGCTTCCACCTGAATATGAAAGAGAAAGATTTGAGAGACAGCGCTATCCCCCAAGAGAGAGAGATGAAAGGTAACATGTTTCCTCAGTGGCTCTCACACCCTATTCTCTCCAAACCATGGGAAAGCTCGGTGCTTTAGAACATATGTAATATTCTTTTCTATTTGTCTGTTTTTGATTCAAGCACACAGTCCATGGTTGAAGAAAGGTACTATATCACTTTGTGTTATACATTGTGATTAGTCAGCGGTGTGTGCCAGTTTGAAACAATTAATTCTCTTGATGAAGTGAAACTTAATACTGCTCCTCCTCTGTGTAGATCTCCACAGGCACCTCCTTTACGCTCAGGATACAGGGAGAGAGATCGGGATCTTCGAGAGAAGGACCAAAGTGGCAGCCGTGATCGAGATGAACATTATGGAAGACCTGGCTACAATAGACCGCCATATGAGCGCACTGGACTCGACCGCAGTGGGTCTGAGCGTTACAGCCATAGCTCCTCACCTTACGGTATTTCAATCCCACATTTGTTAGAAATGTCTGTTCAGTAATTCCGCTCTTAGGTAGAATTCACTGAAACTCTAATCTGCATTGAGTATAAATGTATAATGTGAGAAACTTTAGAGAAAAACTTGAATTGCAAATACTATCACACAGCGGACAGAAGAAGTTATCCAGAGGACCGAGGACCTCCCTCTGCACCACCCCTTCCACCTCCACCTCAGCCACCTCCAAGAGTCGAGAAGAAGCCAGAAATCAAGAATATTGACGATCTTCTCAAACCACCTGGCAGATCGTCTCGGCCTGAAAGGGTACTAATTGATGCCGTAACGTTTGATGTAACAACATCACATTGTTAGTTGTGTAGTACTGAGTACTCATTTAAGTGTTGTATTTGAACAGATTGTCATCATAATGAGAGGGCTTCCTGGAAGCGGAAAAAGCCATGTCGCAAAGCTCATACGGGTGAGTGAGTCCTACCAGCAAATCATAATGTATTGTAATATACTTAAACGATATGCAACAGCAGTGTTCATAGAGTGTGTTTATATGTCCTTCCCCAAAACATGTTTTCTTTTACATAAATTATTATTATAACCTTTTTGATTAAAGCAAATCAAAAATATGAAAGGTTTTTTTTTTATCTCGACATTTTCAAGGATAAGGAAGTTGATTGTGGCGGTACACCTCCAAGAGTTCTTGTTTTGGATGACTACTTCATGACAGAGGTTGAGAAAGTCGAGAAAGACCCAGACACAGGGAGAAGGGTCAAAACGAAGGTGAGACTGACATGCACCAACAACAAAGTGGTACTGTATTAAACAGTTAGAAATTAAGTCAGCACCTGCGAGCAACATCAAGTGACAGATGCATAACAGTTATTGTGAACATAGACAATGTAATACAAAAAAATTGTCTTTCAGGTTCTTGAGTACGAGTATGAGCCAGAGATGGAGGATACCTACCGGAGCAGCATGCTTAAAACATTTAAGAAAACTCTGGACGACGGCTTTTTCCCCTTCATCATTTTAGACACTATTAATGACCGGGTGAAACATTTTGACCAGTTCTGGAGTGCAGCCAAAACGAAAGGCTTTGAGGTGAGTTGTGTTCATGAATGACCTGGTAAAAATGTTTCTCCAATCGTCCCTCTGCTAAGGTTTGTTTGTTCTGTGTTTTTTATATTAAGGTGTACCTGGCTGAAATCACTGCAGACACTCAGACTTGTGCAAAGAGAAATGTCCATGGGCGAACGCCTAAGGATATAACAAAGGTCTGTATGATCCGTTAGCTCTCTTAAAAAATATATATAATCATTTCAATCAATAATAACCTACACACATGTAGACTATATAAATGAAGTGGACGTAACCTCCAGGTCTGAAAAGTGAAGACAATGTGGAAGTGCATTATACCTGCATTTTTTCTAAATGCCAGCAAGGTGCGACTTCAATGGGGGATGCCACGGTGGCTACGTCCGCTTGTTTTATACAGTCTAAGTCCATACAACATACAATTATTTATGGAAGTTTCTGTGTACAGATGTCCAACAACTGGGAGTCTTCGCCGCGTCATATGGTGCGCTTAGATGTCCGGTCCCTGCTTCAGGATGCTGCTATAGAAGAGGTGTGGTCTTCAAGACGTGATGGTTCTCATAATATTATAGTCTTTTATCAGTAACTCATTTAAGCTAACATGTGCGTCCATTATTAGGTTGAAATGGAAGACTTCAATCCCGACGATGAGCCCAAGGAACCTAAAGCAGAGGAGGAAGAAGAGGGTGATCGGGTAGGACAAAGACAGATTTATTCATATTTCAGCAGCATTTCCATTTATTTGTATTCCCATCTAACACATAAGGTTTATCCAGTAAGTTACCCATTAGTCTTGAATTCTGATCGTTTTGTTTTATTGACCAGGCGAGTTACAAACCAAAATAGGTGAAATTCATTGAGTGTCATAGCTTAATTTGTTCTAATCTATTTTTAATTAAGGTAAATGATTATGTAGTAACTATCAGATTTACAAGGAAAGACCAGAGCAGAAAATGGAAAACATATATAGCACCAACACTGAGACAATCAAAATACAGTTGTGAATCAGTGCCAAAAGTAAGTTATAGCTGTAACAGTCTATTTAATTTAGAACCTGCTGAATGGGTTCCTGTTAACATTTTGTCCTATTTTTTTTTTTCTTTCTTTTTTAAGCATTTATTTGTTCTGTAGTTAAAGTTTAAATATTTTTCATTTCCGCATAAACTACATACTGTTGCTAAAGTACCACCATCAGAAAAAGTGTTCCCAAACTGTAGGCTGTGTCATTGTGCATGAGACTGGACCATTTTTAGTGCCGATTTTCTTTCACACCAGGGCACATTTTCATCAAAAGATTAAACCAAGCAAAGATTTTAATTTAAAAATCACGTCTGAGAAAACAAGAAAGAAAAACTCATACGGTGAGTTGTTGAAAACATGTCTAATCTGTTGTAAACAAAAAACAACAACTTCTTGTGCGTAATGTTCTTAATGCATAATTAGTTGCTGAGTAATTTTTAAAATGAAAATACCAGAAAGTTCAAAATACTAAAGATTCCAAAGAAAATTCATAACAAATAAATGAATGACATTTGTTTTTCTGCCAAATGAATTTTACAAAGATGAGGTGCATATTGCTTTTGATAGTATTATAACTTTACAGAAGCATTTATAATCACTTCAGTGTTTTGGGCTCAGACTTTGGTACTTCTTTTAAAGCAAGTACAATTATTACTTGCTGAAATGTAAACAAACTATAAAAAGTAAAAAAAAATGTAATTACCTATACTGTTGTTGTTCAGAGTGATGAACTTCATAGTATCCACAAAGTTGCAGTGAGAGATTCTCCTCCTGCTTCGACATTTTGATGAAACCTAAAGCTGTATCAAAATGTAAATGACATGGTACCACCTTCAGGGTGATTGTCTCCATATGAAGCATACAAAACTGGACTGTTTTCATTTTTTTACATGAATTTGTGATCATGAAAAAGTCATTTTCATAAGATGAAAAAGGGAAGCGTAAACCCCAGCTGAACCAATAGGCCACTGGCCTTGGTCACCTATGAACAACTAAAAACAAGTGCCTATAATCAATATTTCTATAATAACAATGTATCAAATGACAATGTGGCAACAGAAAAGGCCGCATGTAGCAATGAAGCTACAGTTAATTATCATCTGAATCTGCAGCTTTCCTCAACTTATAGAGCTTGAAATCAGGTTTTAGCTAGGTCAAACAGACCTAGCTTTACTGTCCTGGTTCACTCAGCATCCTATTTTTTCTTGTGTCCCATTTTTTGAAAAGATGTCCGCTTCCTTAAATGTCAAAGTTTTTCACTGGCATTTCTGTGCAGTAAGCACTAGGGTTATGCAAGCAGTCTTAATAAAGTCTAGGCAATATTGGTAGAAATGACTCCTGATACCCTAGTTTGATGTTCTTCAAATGTAACTGCAAAATAAATCCATAAATGTTAGGAATGCTTTCTCCACATGACATAAAATGCTTGCCTATCCAGCACTTGACTACAATGGACATGACTCATAAAAACAATAAAACTTGAAATGCTGTTTAGTTATAAGGAATCTTAATTAGAAACTAAAAGTAAGAAGTTACTTCTGGTTTTTGAAAGAAAAACTGTTTCCAAACTAAAATGTTGAAAATACACCTCGCATCACGGTTATCTATCGCACCTGTGACCACATCTAACAATGATGTAGTGTCGAGCAGGAGTGCACTGTGTAGTGCTTTACTGCGTGATGTGTGGACAGAGCACAAAGCCTCTGCTACCTGGTAGTAGAAGCTGGATATTTCATCTGAATGTACTTAATTCTTTTTTTTAAAAATCAGAATATTTTTCAGTGAAAGTCTATGGAGAGGCAGTGTGTCTTCTATGTGTATAATCTATTAATGAATGATTCAAACAGTCTTATAAAGCAACAAGTTGCTTCCTCTCTTCAGCTTTGATCATTAAAGCGTCAGTTTGTTTTAAATTTGTGCAGAAGCTGCTGGGATTTGAATTTTCAGCAGTGTATCTTTATCATTCATGTTTTGTTTTTTGTCCCATGTGTGCATACTCACAACTAATGGAGCAAGACTGGTATATCCAGCATAATTCTACAAACTTTGAACATTGTAACCAAAAGAAAAACATTACGTAATGCACTTTAAATACCCAGAATAAAAGTATCTTGTCATTAAAGCTCTTACACACCCTACATCCACCCACACAGGTATTTTCACTTACTATGTCTGATTAGACTTTCTGTCAGGACTTGCGCTTGATTTACATCTCTGTAACTATGAATGTACAGGTAAAGCTCCGCCCATCTTAAACCTGAGTAGAGGTCTAATCAGGAAAAATAATAGAAAACACCTGTGTGAATTTTTTTTAAATTTTATTTTGCACAAAAAAGAGGTTAAAATAAAATATCTATCAAAAGTGAAAGAAACAAAATAAAATAAAGACAGCACGGCAATAAATGAATGTGAGAACTGAATAATACAAAAAAATGCATAAATATATTAATCTACTCCTGCCTCTTAGCCAGGAGCAGATTAATGTTGTTGTAGTAAAACAGCTGGTCTGAACAGAAGATGTGGGCCATTGAGAAATCAAATCTTTAATCAACATCTTTATGTGTTAGAAAGATTTAGGTTTCCACCACAACAAAAAAACAATAAGAGGTCAAGAGGGGAAAAAAACATGAGGTGTGGCACAAAAACCGTCAATGAAAAAACAAAACAAATCTGAACAAAAAGAGAAATTGAGCTAAAAATGTAGTTATTGTACTTATGAAACCAGCAAACATGGTGTTAAATCATAACATTTCAACAGAAATTGCAACTGTAAATTTATTTTATCGCTACCCAAATAGCATCAGTGTATTTTGTTATACGGAGCAATTTCATGTTTAGTCAACATGAATATTTGTGTAAAAGTCTGAGCAGCAGTACTGCTGACATCCACAGGGACATTGTTTTTTGGTGATGTAAATGTGTTGATTTCATGATTATTAACTAACACAGGCAAACTACATGACTGGAGAAGTTTTTCAGATTTTTTTTTTTGGTGACTTGAGAGCAGATTGCTTTACGACTATTATTTTTTTTCTTTTAAGGAAAGCACTTTGGCGCTGAATTTGTGCTCTCCAAAACAGAGTACAGCCGTTGTCCACTATTTTCTTTTGCATGTAGCCAAAAACAAAGGCTTAGTATGAACACAGTTTCTGTCAAAATACTTGCATGCCACTGTTACTTACTTAATTGTATGTCTTATAGGCATAATATGCAGGATTTGTCAGTTTTGGGTTGTAAATAAGCTAAAGAGTGAATGAAGAGTGAGCAGCAAAAACATGGCAGTGAATCCAAATCCAATGAAATGTTGTTTCTGAGTGCTTCACTCCGGTTACGTTCTAAAGCGCACATAAGCACATCCAAAGCCCCTCACAACCCTCTGAATTTTGTGTGATTACAGCCAAAGTACATGCTTAATATTGTGTGCTGTTTGCCTCTCTGCTCTGCCTGTGTGTGCGCGTGTTGCTCACCCTGCCCTCGGTCAAACAGTTTTATTTAAGGAAAGTCCTGCTTATTATGCCCGTAACCCCAAAAGCTCCTCATGCCGTCTCATCCTTCAGTTGTCTTTGTTGTCTGTAAACTACTAATAAACCAGTCTCCTCTCTTTTTAGCCCACCCCTGATTTCTCTCCCTCTCTGATCCCTGTATCGACCAGATGTTTAACCACTGCAGTGTTTCTTTATGTAATATAGGGCTACATTCCTAAAAGCAAATGGGAGATGGACACATCTGAGGCAAAACTCGGTAGGTATTTTTTTAATATTGGGCTTTATTTTATGACCGAATACCCCAGTTTGATTTGTGATGTTTGTGATGTCTTATAGCTGTGTAGCTTAGTTTTTTAATTGTGTATGTCAAGTCCATGAGAAGAAATGATCCCATCTGTGAACCATGACCTGTCTCAGTGCACACAGCATGACATGACTACAATCTAAGATAGTAATGTTGGAATTGCAAGGTGCTTTACATTTAACACGTTTAAATACAGCCCGCTTTTGTTTTGTTACTGAGAGAATTAAAAGATCAGGTTCTGCATATGAGGCCTCAAGATTGGAAGAGTTGAAGCTGGCTTTTAATGGATAAATTAATGTTAGGGTGATTAGTTTAAAGTTTTATTTGGAGGGCAGACCTGAACAATAATCATCCATTTATGCAGACAAATTGGACGGTCTGAGGGGCAGTGGGAAGAGGAAACATGGAGAAATGGCAGGACTGGATGACTACCTTCAGCTGCCAGACGACTATGCCACGCGCACATCCGAACCGGGAAAGAAAAGGGTAAATTGACACACTGCCCTACAGAGTTCTTTCTTTGGTCATCCTGAAATATTTTAGTTTTCCAGTGCAGCAACAAGAAAATACAAAGTTTAAAATTCCAGGTACTCCAGTTTGGAAATACAACATTGTGTACAATATTGAATCATACATAATGTAACTGATTCATCTGTAATGATGCTCCTTGCACCATTCCCTGGTCATAACACAACACCCCGGTTGCTCTCCTTTTTCTTCAGGTGCGATGGGCTGATCTTGAAGAGCAGAAAGAGGCAGATAGAAAGCGCGCTATCGGCTTTGTGGTGGGTCAAACGGACTGGGAGAGAATAACGGACGAGAGCGGACAGCTGGCACAAAGAGCTCTCAACCGCACCAAGTATTTCTAAGAAGATAATCTTATCCCTCTTTTTTCCCCTTCATTAAAAGGTATGTATTTCCTTTTTTTGTATAATATTGTTAGCATGGATGTAGATGCTACTGATGGTTTAGAAGAGTAATTTAAATATTTTTGTAGTAATGCACTTTAAATGACTTGATGGCCTTTTCTTATGACATGGCCTCCGTTGAAATTATAAAAACCACTTTGCAGATTTCTTGTTTAATCCAGTTTTATCCCATTTTTTTTTTAGCAAGCCATTTCTGCAAAAAGATTTGTATTTGCACAGTAGATTAAAAAAAATGGATGTTTGATTGAGGGAATATATTTTTACTCATGAAAAAAAACAGTAATGACCTCTATGATGATACGAATACAGTTGTAACAGTATTTTTAAAGGGATCGTTATCAGAATGTCTGAATATACCTGATTTTGCATAACTTTTATTTATTGGGACTTTAATTGATACCACAAACAAATCTTTGACCCGTTATCAATTTCTTTTTCTTTCTGCAGGTGTCCAGAATGTGAAAAGACTGAAGCTTACTTGAGATTCGTCAAGCTGACATCATCTATAGTTATCAGATTGTTAGTTATTTTATTGATAAGGATACAGTATATTTTTTCTTATTTTAAACACTGGTTACATCAATAAATTTGTAGTATATGATTGCGTGCTGCATGTATCCTGTATTTTCTACTGTTTCTTGCTATTTGATACTCCTCATGCTTTCTGTACTCTATACATGTAGCACTGTTTCTTGATCCATGCAAAAAAGACAATAAAATTTCACAAAATTGCCTCCTTGGGGAGTAATCATTTAGGCTTCATCAACAAGAAGTGTGTTTGTTTGCAAGTCAGTATAGAAGCATAAATGCAGACAAAACAATATAGAATTTGAATGACTGTAATCAGGTCTAACACTGTATATGGTTAAATTTGGAGAATGTAAGTTAGACAGAAAATAAACGGTAACATCATATAATGTGTGTTTTCATGTACGTGTGAAATGTCCACTCTTTTCTGTTGGCTTAAATTATAATACCAAGCAATTGCACTTAATAAGAAGGTGCCAATTTAAGTCCTAAGCGAAATAAGTATGTGCTTGTTGCAGAATTGTCTTTGGTTCAACTTGTGGTTTAAATGAGTTAGCGATTGTCAGAAGATGGTGTGTATTGAAGTGTGTGTTTGCAGGACTGACCTCACTGTTTATAACCTGGAAGGTATCATCAGAGCGTTGTAGTAAATGTGAAAAAAAGCTCAAGATGCAAGACTGTCCCATTGTGCAAGAAGTTGTCAAGAACTCTCAATTTCCAATGATACCAAATTTGTTACGTTGAACGACGGGAAAGTAAAGTAAAAATTTAATGTTTGACAAGTCTGTCCAACTTTAAAACAAGCTGAGAATTGGCTGCACGCATATTTGTGGACAATCTTCTAGTTAAAAAGATGTTTTATAAAAAATATATGCTCTTGCTTAGAGCAATATTTTTTAAACATACAGTGGCACACGTGTACCAGAATTTGCCTGTTTGACCCTTGTTCTGACTCATCATTTAAAAGAAAATATCCCACATTGAAGTAGTTCTTGTCCATTGCTGCAGTTCTCTGAGAAATTTCATTACAAACGGTTCAGTGCAGATACCTGTGTGCACATTTCATATAATTTATACCAAGGAACCAAATTCGGTCTTACTGAGTATGATCATCATGGTTAATAAAAGGCAATGTAAGCAGATGTATATTTACTTTCTGAAATACATATTTTATGTACCAACTTTGCACTTGTGAAGCAAAAGGTTCAGAATTTTAACACACGAAGATTTTAATCTGGATTATCAACAACTGAAGACGAAGCAAAGATCATCAGTTCTGATCGAAGACAGAACCACTGATGAAGAGCATGTTTGATTTGGACAGCTGGCCACAGTATATCATTTAGATGGATGGATGGAGCTTCATGGTACGTATGGAAGAGAGACAGAAACACTGTTTTACTTTAAGCAAAATGAAAGATAAGACGGTTAAATACTCATTCACTCATTAAAGAATGTATGTACTTTGCATTTTATATATCCTGTACTGCTGAATATTAAACATTTTTATTAACTGGTGTGGACCTTGTTTTGTGCTTATTTAAAAAATGCTGCTCTAACACGAATGTGTTGTGTTGCACTTGGTGACTGTAAAGTCTGTTTGACAATCATACAAAATGTATTATTGCTACATCGTATGACTGATGTAGCAAAATACAAATCTAAAACTACCACATGATGCCTTTGATAAACCCAGCCGATCTTACCTTTTTTACAATATAGCAAGTTCTTCATTAAACAAAATATTTTTCTAATCAAGACACGAGTAAGTCCACATTGTGACATTAACCACTGTGGCACACGTGGTCTTCTGATTGGTGATCATCCAGAGTGATGATTTTTGAATTCAGCAGGTACATCACTGTCCAGTTTACAGATCACCTTGTAGATTGCTTTCTTCCATGATGGATCACGATCCTTGCCCACTGAAATGGCAACGTAAAATTCTCTCAGTGTAATCTCAGCGACTTCCAGGAATCTGTCAGGTACCTGTGAATCCACAGAAGATTAAAGACATTAGCTGCCATACCTTTAACCTATATTGTTGATGCACCAGTGTAATGTGTGTTTGTATTGTAGATTGACATTATATTTGAGATAAGTAGAATCGAGCTGAGCAAATCAAGGTAAGTCATGGGTCAAAATGACAACAGTCCACTGTCAAAGACCTTTCAGTACATGAGGAGACACTGCACATGTGCTGTTCAGATGTAATACTGTGTGATTCCCTACTTGCCAACATAACCTTTTCCAGAATGGTAACACTCACCTGGAGTCACTGGTCTGGAAACTAAACAAGTGAGAGTAGGGGTCCCACACACTTTCAGACAAGAGCATTTTTTGTAAGGCAAAGTAAAATAGCCTGAAATGGTTTTTAATGTTCTTAGTCTTTTCTGAAAGTTTCCTGTCTATGAAATCGTCAATCCTCCATTCTTGCCCTTTATTAGCTGACGTACGCAGATACAGATGTATGCAGTTCACTAATATCAGCTGACTTATCAAATATATAGATAGATGTAAATAAGGTGGCAGAATCAGTTCTTAAGTTTTGTTTTTGATTTACAATAACTTGTAAACACCAATTTATTTTTTTCCCTTTTGTTTATGCCTCATTTCATGCGACAGCTGTGGTCGACGATATGTTTTAGCATTGTCAATACGTGTATTTAAAAGAATGGAAGATGTACGTAACTACGTTTCTTTCTTGTGAATGTGATATCCCAGGGATGCCTCAAGGGAATTACTTCAAATTTGGCGGAAAAAATGCCCACTTTCACGAAAAGGATGAACTGATTAAAATTTAGTGGTCATAGGTCGAGGTTACTGTGACCTCACGAAACACATTCACAGGTGGCTTAAGCCATTGGAACCAAACATGGTGCACGTGTTTGGATGCTAACGCCTAGCCTAGCTGTCTGGAGGTATTCTGCCACTAGGGGGAGTCACTGATTCCAGACGTTTATATCTCATAATTAGCTGTTCAGGTTTGACGGAAATTTTTGTCACATGTTCAACGGTCATGTTCAATTCAATGTGTAAAATTTGATCCCATTTGGCAAAAAAAAAGGGAGTGATCTACAAGCAAAAGCATTTTTTATCTATAATGCAGTCAAAACCTCCAAAAATCATTTTCACTGTAGGTCCGAGAGCTGAATTCTTCTTTCAGCACCTTCAGTTAATAATGCTACCAAAGTTGACAAAGACAGTCTCCAGATCCTCTTTCTGCTCTTTATTCCTCCTGCCCTGCTGTTTTTGACTCCTGTCCCTTGAAGCAGAGTTGAAGGTTTAATGTCTCTACAACTTATCAGAAAACCGAACCATAGCAGATGGTGATATTACAACAGCTTACCCATTTGTATTGGCTCATTGCGTTTGAATTTTTGTACTGATTTTGTGTAATTGTTTCTGACCCGACATCTTTGACATTTCATGCTGAGCGTTATCACATAATGATCTCAATTTTCACTTGAGAGAAATTCGTCAAAAATACTTGAGGATTTCTTAAGATCAGTGACTCCTAATGAACAAGTGTTGATTTCACCATCAAATGAAATGAAATTAGAATTATTCATCAGTTTCATTTGAATCTATCCATCCATTTTTGCTGATCATCTGGGTCCAATTGAATAATGCATAATTAATTAATTGTATCATCAAAATGTGTGATCGTGACGTGTATTAAAATGAGTTCTATGTTAGAATAAAAAGACATTTAATGTAGTTAACTCTTCAGACACCATGTTCAAGCAAATCACCTCTTGTTAAAGTGAGTACTTTTTGCCTTATTGCACATTTCACAAAAAATACATGCCATAAAAATATATTTAAGATATTTATTAAATTGAATCGACATTCTCCTCCAGGTCAAATTTAGATTTTTATCTTGCATGAATTTGAATTTCCTAAAACATAATATAAAGTTAAACGCCGAGAGGTGCCATTTTCATATCACAGCTGCCACTAAAACAAGTCCACCTCTCAGTTTTTACACTGTAAATAAAATATTGAACACAAAAATGTTACAACACATGACTGGAAATAAAAACAAATCAAGGTGACATTTTGAATATTTTCTCTAAAACTAATAGTGGTAAATATTCAAACTTTACAGTAGAGAAGAACTAATGACACAACATACTCATTGTGGCATGGACTTAATAGTATTCTTCTTTAAGTCATGCATTTAAGTCAGCCAGCCTGTGTTAATCATCTGTGTTCATTTTGACGGTATTTACTTTTATAAGTAATTAAATTAATAAATACTTCTTTTCGTTTTTGCTGTAACTCCTCATTTAAGATCATTTTAAGTTCTCCGTCTGAGAGTTTTCTCTTCTAAAACTCATCTTCAGTCTCACTGTCTTCTGATACGTCTTACTGCTGTATTATCATGGTGTGTTACAGTAGTTGTGCTACAATTAACATTAAAGCTTTGTTACTGTATGTCAAAAATGTGTCAGTCTGTGTGGAAGAGTACATGTAAGTCGGTGAATGTATTGACTGACCGGCTGTGATCAGTGTGCGTACAAACAGGTAAACATGAGCAGTATTTAACTGCATTATCAATAAGGAAGAAATGCTGATCACAATGACTCGCTCACCATTAATTACAGCATGTATCCATGCACATGAATACACTGTGTCCCTCAGAGATTAGGCTTTATTCTGCTGAGAGTTGACTTACAAAACTTATTACTGGCTTTATGAAGTTATGGTCGACCGAAGAAAGAAGAAAAAACATATTACAATGTGATTAAATTCACATGTTGGAAAAGTTTTTAAAAAATAATTAAATGTAAAAATAAAAATCGATAAATTTTAAATATTACCTACTGAGCACAAATGAATTTTTGAGGTTTCTGTTATATCTATATCTATAATTGTCTGTATGTGCTGACATATCAAATATAGAGTGTTAATACATGCAGGACCTCTGGTGTTATTGAAGCATCCTTTTAAATTGTTATTGCTTGTTCTTCACCTCTATACTTGCGGTAAATAGCATACATTACAAAAGCAATTCACACGTGATTTATATAACCTATAAAATATCATCAAGACATATTAAAGTAATCTTGTACCTGTCCGTTATTGATCTCTCTTGAAATTTATACCAACTACAAATGATAATGTGCAAATGCAGTGAAGTGGACAGATTGAAAATCATTTTAGTCTTTGGTATTTATATTAAGAAATATAAAATACAACACACACCCAACAAAAGTGAATCATGCACATGATCAAACTGAGAATAAAATGACCTCAGTGAAAGCAGAAAATACATCAAAATTAGCTGAGTGATAAAATCTTTGAGTAGAGGAACAATAATTGTAGTGTGCGGTATCAGTTACCTGGAAGTCATTGGCTTTGTTGTAGTGCATGTTGAGAGCTCTAAAGAGTTCTGATTCTCTCCCCACAGTCAGACTCCTCACGTCGGCCACTCCATCAATCAGAGCGTGTCGGGCAAACTTCTCCATCTGGATGTAGTAAAACTCCCTGAAGTTGCTGAACCATTTGATGAGCTGAGAGGTGATGCATCGCGTGAACTGAGGACGTAACAGACAAACAGGTAAGTGAGTCCACGTTGTCCCTGTATCTAATAAACTGTAATTAATGTGTCGTTATGTGAGAGAGAAGCTGCTTAACGTGTTTTACATGTTAATTTAAAAATATAAAACATGAATAAACTATTTCATCACATCTGTGTTTCCCTTTTGCAAATGTTGTTTTACAGAAATGCAATAGTGATGTAAAGCTGTTAATTCTGATCTGATTGCTTGATCATGATGCTGTTGACGAATAAAAATCAAAAAGCAAGAACTTGTTTGGAACTGATCCTTTATTATGTAGTGACAGGGATGCATTATGAATGCATACAGCTGGTTTAAAAACCATGGACATTTTCACAATGCTTTTTGGTTTAGGTTAAAGATTTCTTTTTCTCAGAAACAGCAATAAATGTGTTCTTGAATGCAAAATACATTAACTTTCCCAAGATTCTGATGAATGTTAAACATCTGTATTTTTTTACAATGAAACTAGGTCATGTTTTGTAAATATAATTCATGAAAATGAACTGTGCTAGTGCTCATTATTTTATTATTTTCTCACCTGCACATCATGGAAACACATCTTCAGTACCAGAGAGCTCGGGTAGCGAGTGTAGAAGAACATAAGCTTTGCTTTCTTCAGATGATTTGTGGTCAGACCCTCCTAAATGCACCAGTGTTAAGGATTAAAAAAAAACATACATCCTGGACATACGAGACACAATGAGTTTTCTTTATAATTGAGG
The DNA here is from genome assembly GCF_040436345.1 of Pagrus major. Taxonomy (NCBI): domain Eukaryota; kingdom Metazoa; phylum Chordata; class Actinopteri; order Spariformes; family Sparidae; genus Pagrus; species Pagrus major. The sequence goes on along the minus strand of NC_133236.1, from coordinate 21,112,088 downwards.
CAGGAAAGCAATTTTTTTCTCCAAGAAATCATTACAAGGCCAGACAAATTGAGAGAGACTGCAATTTAGTTCAAAGTTTGGAAGATCAAAGAGTATTTGTTGTATTCTGTAAGGTGTTGAAAATTGAACCAACAGAATGGATTGTACTTGATGATGTCTAAAGGCGGCTGCTTCTGAAGCAACAATAAGGAAAGAGACATCAAACATTTTTGGTCATTGCTGATTGCTACCTTAAGGCGCAAGAAAACAAAATTAAGGATGAAATATTGGACTACATCAGTATAGACACTTGTAAAGGATACATTCAGTATGTACAGGTTGTTCTTCACCAGGCTGTCGGACTCAACCTTGACGTGAGGGAGGCACATGCCTTGCAAAAGCACGGGATCCATCGACACAGTACGAGTCTGTGGGCTTCTCGCAGATCGAGAGTTGACCTTCGATCGCACTTTGACCGAATTCCAATGTGCGTCGAACGTCTCGAACTTTGCTTGACCGACTTCGGAGCATCCATCTTGCAAGCATCTGAGGGCATGTTGGCAGGTGGTGTTCTGATTCTTCTCTGACGGCTCTTCTTCATGCAGAGCAGAGTCATAACTGAAGGGGATCGGAGGTTTGGGACGCTGGTGAGCTCTTAATCTGGATTTGAGGATGAATTTGTCTGCCCTTTTAGGTTGAGGCTTTTGCACGACCAGAGACAGAGCTTCAGTTTGAACATCTGGGAGTTGCACCTCTGCGTCCCCACAACATGAAAGTGTTACTTTTTTATCTTTGCAAACTGATGACTGAAGAGGCACATCAGTCCTTAATTTCCCCTCATCGTTTGCTGATGTCTGTAGAAGCGGCATGCTTTGGAAAATAGAGTCGACGCTCATACTGACAGCTCTGGACAGTTCGTACTTTAAAACATCTGCCATTAGTTTTATTCTCTCAGGTTTGGATTGGAAGTAGTTCATCAGCTTCACCTTCTTCCATCCTTGATATTTTCTACTTGAGCTGCTCTCAAACTCTCTGTATGAATCTGTACATGTGTCCCTTGGAGATATTTCCGGAGAATTGGTCCAGGTGGGATATTTCTCTTCGTTACTACTGTCAGTAGTGTCGGTTCCTCCATCCACATGGTTGAATCTTGTCCTGAGCTGTCTGAGGTGCTGATGCTGACTCTGAAGCAGCTTTCTTGTCATCTGGCTGTGGCTTGCGTTGCCAGATCCACTTCTTTCCTGATGTAAAGGAAGTTCCTGAATCCTTTTGTTTTCCTGCATGCCGTCTGACTCCTCATGCTGATTTATCGTCACGTCTGAGCCCTGCATACCAGGAGAGCCGGTCATGCCTTTAATGATATTTTCTACTCTTGCTCGCTTTGCTTGATGGCCGCAGTCATGGTGGCCGCAAGAACTGGATGCAGGAGATGGATGCCTTCTTGTGGATAAATGTCCAGTGTCTCTGGATGCGTTGAGCTCCATCTGGCTGGAAAAGATCGAAGCTGAACCAGCAGCACTGCTACTGTAATAATCACTCTCTGGTAGCATTTTTATGTTCTCCATGTCTTCGTGTAAGGTCACAGGAGGACCTGACACATCTGAATTTGACTGCATGGGATCAGGTCGAAAAGAGGAGAGGTGCTCGGCAGTGCAGCCGTCAGGGCATATGTTGCTGGAAGAATACATAGCTTTGCTCCAGATACTTGAATTCATGCCTGTTGGGTTAAGAAGAAGAAGAAGAAAAACACTTAATGATGTATTAATTATGCAATGCAGGTGTTGTAAGAAATGAAAAACCTAAACGAAATAGTAACAATGGAAACCAATACGGATCTAAACTGCCTTGCAGATAAACACTAACAACAATAAAAAGCTTTTTCCTGGCTATTTATTTCATTCAAGCAACTGATTCAACTTATCAGTGTTGTAGATTATTACATCTGTTGAGAAAACCATCCTACCGTCTCTGTCTGATGTGAAAACAGAGTGAAAACTAAAAACCTGCAGCTTTGATGATAACAATCATACAATATCATACAGTCACAACCCACCTGTTGCCTGTCGAAGAGGACCCCGAGGAGGCTGCAGGTCTGGAGCCTGCAGGAGGAGAAGAGACTCAAGTATTTGTACTGGTCCATCTGACAGCTCCTCCACAAACCAGGGGGTGTGGTCTAACATCCTGACCTATCCCACCCCTACCTGCACATAATACCATTCAATATTTCATTTGAACCGGACAACCCACTGTTAATTGACTAGTATAGGCATACATGTTGAGTTTTCACTTTCAATTGTATCCATTTATTATCCTTTTATCGGATCATTGCTGTTGTCCCTGTTGTGAAAATATATTTGATGATTAAAAGTATGGATTCAGATAATGGTACAGTCCTGTTCCCTTTCAATTAATGTTTTTATTTTATCGCGGAAAGAAATCACTTTTTTAATTCGCCCTATTTAAAATACCAGGCTGTAGTTTATGGTGTTCAGCGTGATTTTTACTCAGTTCCGCTCTCAGCTTCCACTTTCCGACAGCCCGCCCCCCCCTCTCGGCCAGCCGCAGTGGTTCCTCCCACTCGCACCGCCCCGGCTCCTGGGAGCAGCGAGCTTCCGTACCGCTCCTTCAACCGCTGCCAAGGAAGGGACACAGCCGCCAGCTAGCGCTATGTTATCACGATCCAGATGTCTATCCCGGACGGTAGGCCGTTCTCTGTCAGCGGTGAGCCAGGTAGGTTGGTAAAAAAAAAAAAAAGAAGAAATAATCAGTGAACTGAGCCTGTGTGCTGACTCTGAAACGGTCCGGACGGATTAAAAAAAGCTAGCTGTTAGCTAGCTTTCAGCAGACGTTAGCTTGTGTAGTAGGGCCTCACTTACCAAGGGCAGACAGACCCTGACAGCTTCAGAGTCTGCTGGTGAGCCCAAAGTTTGAGAAGGAGCCGAGGACAGTATGACGATAAATGTCTGACTATTTAAAAGAGGTTTTAATTGAAGATAAAAGTTGCACTTACTGTTAGCTTTAGCCTGGAGGTAATAACATGACTAGCTAACAAACCAAAAAAACTAAAACATCTGTCCCCTTCAAGCTATCTTATTGTTTACTCAACAATAATCTCTGTAACTGGCTTGACACTACACAAAGCGGTCGTGACAGGCCAATGATTGCATGCTATGGTGCCCTGTAAGCTTAAGATGTAGGTGTGTGCAGCTGACCTGATAGAAATAGCCTGTGTTATGTTAGACATGTATGTGCCTTGAGGGGGTAACGTGACTTTGCCCTCACAGGTTCAGATGTCTTGACAGTGCTGAGCAGTAGTAAAGCTGAGGGTACTAACTTATGTGTCTTGTCAGAGCTGATATGAGTTTCACATCTCCCTACTTAAGAGAAACTACACTGCTGCTAATGTATTATTTTCACAGTTGGTAGTTTATTAGGTACACTTGGCTGAAAGTAATGCAGTCTAAAACGACAGCTCTGCAGTACATTCATGAAGGTTACAATGTCAGTCATTTTGGTGGCTGCAGTTTCTGGTGCTGTTGCACTGTCCCTACCGACTGGTGTTTCTATTATTGTGTCCACCACTTCTATTGCAATATGGATTGGCTTAATAACAGAAGCATCTCTCCGTCCAATACATCTCTGTCCAGCAGCGCCACAAACTACAGCCACCATAAAGATAATTAACGCCTCTAAAACCTGAACATTACAACCTTAATGAAGGTATGATTTATTGCACGGCGGTTGAATTATCCTGCAGTACTTTCACCTAATAACCTTGTGATCTTGTGAAAGAATCCATCTGGAGAAGAAGACCGAAGTCAGAGTGATTCATCGGCCAGTGTGTTGTTGTTGTACTCTCCGCACGGGTTGTCCCTGTGAGAGTACGAACAAGTACTTCACGGCTGCATGCTCGCACATGCGTTCATTCACTGTAGATGATGAGGTCCATTTCTGAGAACTCCACCCTCCTCTGGCGTCCCACATACTGCGTTACGATTGTAACCGACACCGCCAGACAACCATCCAGAGCTAGAGGGCTTCTTCACGAGAGGCGCTGCCCTCAAAGTACCCACACAAGTGACTCATAACATACAGCCATGCAGCGTAGTTCACTTTACAGCAGCCTGGTTTTGTCAGCATTGGAAAATCCCTTTGTTAAAGTGAAAGCTATTATTATACTATTGGTAGTAGTTGTGTGAGTCATTGAGATGTACATACTGAGATCTGAATTTTCTCTTTGATTCATAACAATCAATCAAGGTCCCCTTTGGTATAAGCCTCCCAGATCTTGCATTTCCTCTTGTGGTAAACTTAGTCAGTCTGTGACTGTGTTGAATGATGCATGTGCAGAGTTTGACACTAGGAAGCTGTTTTGTCCACGTTGGCTCTGGGAAATTGTGTTGGGCATTTACCACTATTTTATTGGCATTTATAGAAAAAATGGTCCGTACATTAATTGATAATGAAAATAAACGTTAGTTGCAACCCAAATGAGTTGGCTTCGTGTCAGGCGAGATAAACTGCACAGCAAGTTTTTAAAAGCGAGATTAATCTGATAATTTAGAAGACTTAAAGGTTACAAGAGCAGATTAAGTAGGCCCCAAAGATTTAACTAGATTTAAAGGGAAAGCAGGCTATGTTTTGGTGCGCTCTTTCAACGTTAAGACATGTGTTTTTAATCTCAGTTTACACTAATGTGATTTTAAAAGCTGCCAACATGAGATATAATTAGATACATGTGAAACTGATTTTTTCTTTTTATCTTTTCAGGCCAATAATGTGCTCGTCCGACAAAGTGTATCAGGTAAGTGTGCGTCTAACTAAGTAGATTAGATCTTTTAGATTTGGATTTGAGGGACCGCATCAATAAAGCTGCATCTAAGACTGCAGTCTTTAGTTTATTGCTCGTAAAAAAACAAGCTCTAAGAGTGGATCATCCAAAACAGAATTAGTAATGCTTCATGAATGGCTGAGATGCCTCAGGATACCGCAAGTGGTTAACTGCAGCTTTGAGAGAACTCCACTCATGTCTCATGTTGGAGCCTCAGGAGAAGCAGTAGTTACAGCTTTGGTTGATTTTCTTTCTTCTCTCTCTCCCTCTCCTTTTTTTAATCTTCAGGCCTGTCTGTCTGCAGCCGGCTCATTTACAGGAACTCTCAGCCGTAAGTGCTTTCTCCCATTGTTTTGTCTGTCTTTGAATGCCATTCAGTAACCACTTCATGTAGAGAAACTTGTCAGCACAATGACGCTCTGTCAGTGTAAGATTTGTCTAAAAATACTTTTCCTCCCTGTCTTTTAGATGTGAATTTCCATCATCATCGAACGTCTTCCACATCAGATACTTCAAGACGTCTGCTGTTCACAGTATGTGTTGCAACAATCCTCAGCATTATGAACTGACGTTGACTCTGCTCAGCGTTTAACTCACAGCAGCTGTTGTTTTGTTTTCCGTGCAGGAGATGAGGTAGTCACAGTCAAAACTCCTGCATTCGCAGAATCTGTTTCAGAGGGAGATGTGAGGTGGGAGAAAGGTTGGTATAAATCAACTTATAGGCTAAATATTGTCAGTGCTTCAGAGGTGCTGGCGTCCCATATTGTATCACCAATGAGCCAAATGTTGAAATGCGTGTTCTTTCATTGTTTTAGCCGTGGGCGACTCGGTGACAGAAGATGAAGTGGTGTGTGAAATTGAGACTGACAAGGTATGAACGAGCAGGACCAAATCCTCTGTTTTCCTTTAACAGAAAAAAGAGAGGAAATTCTCTAAACGTTTGTATTTTGTTGTTCCAGACATCAGTACAGGTCCCCTCTCCAGCTGCTGGAGTCATTGAGGAACTGCTGGTGCCTGACGGAGGGAAGGTAGAAGGAGGAACGCCCCTTTTCAAACTCCGGAAAGGAGGTGAACAGTTATCACTTAATAACTGCATTAATCAAATGTGCAAGTTTTTATATGCTGATGTCATTTCAGCACAGTTTTGATATTTGACTTTGTTAAATAGAAATTCTTTTTTCTTTTCTTTTAACAAAAACCCAATGATTGTTGATGCTGAGAACCTAATAAATGTTTTGAAACGATAAAAAAACAAAAACAAGGACTTCTACTATAATAACTATGCCCCAAATTAATAAAAATATATGATTTAAAATGTAAACACATTGATACAAAATGTGTATTTTGTGAATTGTTAAACCCAAACTACATTTGTTACCTCTGTTTCCTCAGCTGTTGCTGCCAAAGCCGCTCCCTCCCCAGCGGCAGAAGCACCGGCTGCAGCCCCTCCACCTCCACCAACTCCACCTCCAGCTTCAACCCCCACTGCCATGCCTCCAGTGCCCCCAGTGCCACCACAGCCTATCCAAGCCAAACCTGGTATGTTTCCTTCTCTTGCATATAAATCTACATTCTGCAGAAGGCATTTATTATTATTACTATTATTATTATTGTTGTGCAGTCAGATCTGCTTTTGGATCTCAATGTCACACTCTGTATTTCCCTCTCCATCAAGCTTCTGCTGTGAAGCCCACTGCTCCAGCACCAGCTCCTCCACCAGCAGGAGTCAGAGGAGAAAACAGGGTAAAACACACATGTTGTGTTTCATTAGTGTTTTTTGTTTCTTTAATATATTAATATAAAAATATTAAAGGCAATGTTTCACAGATAATTTGTTTTCCTTCAGGTGAAGATGAACCGTATGAGATTGAGGATCGCTCAGAGGTTAAAGGAGGCTCAGAACACCTGCGCCATGTTGACCACCTTCAACGAGGTGGACATGAGGTGAGCCACGGCTGCTCTCGAAAAGATTATTCCAACTCTCTTCCTGGTATTTGCATTGATCCAGCCAGTAAGAATTACAAGCCTCACTACAAACGAACCTGACTCACGTTTCATGGCAGAAGTGTGTAATTTGCACCCCAGTGTCACACTGTGATCATCGTATTTATCTGACTCAAGAGGCTTCTCTTTTTAAACAAATACGCTAATATATTGTCAATTTTGCTTCAGCAACATTCAGGAGATGAGGAAAATCCACAAGGATGCTTTCTTAAAGAAGCACAACATCAAACTGGGTTTTATGTCTGCGTTTGTGAAGGCTGCAGCACACGCTCTGACTGACCAACCTGCTGTCAATGGCGGTAAGACAACGTGCACTTGACTTCCATGTTTTATTTTTGCTTAAAATGTAACTTTTCTCTCTGTTGTGTAGCAGACATAGCCAAATATTATACTTTTTACATTTCTTTTTCACAAAATTGAATCCCAAATTGTTTTCAACTACAGTTATCGATGACACAACCAAAGAGATTGTCTACAGGGATTACGTAGACATCAGTGTTGCTGTGGCAACACCAAAGGTGAGACTTTAAGCTCTACATTTTTTTGTAGAAAAACTTTTGCTGCTATATGCTCAATAATATTTAATACACTTGAACATCATGCATTTGTTTAGGGGCTCGTTGTACCAGTGATCCGTAATGTTGAGACCATGAACTTCGCTGACATCGAGAAAACCATTAATGCACTGGGAGAAAAGGTAAAAGCTTTGTGCGAGATAACTACTGTTTTTAAAACTATGATGAACAATCTGTCCTCGATTTTTGAATAAGCTGAAATCGATTTACTTCACAAAAATGAGAAAATCCTTGCTGTCTGCCTCAGGCTCGTAAAAATGAGCTTGCTGTTGAAGATATGGACGGAGGCACCTTTACCATCAGCAACGGCGGCGTGTTTGGCTCCATGTTTGGTACACCCATCATCAACCCCCCACAGTCTGCCATCCTGGGCATGCACGGCATCTTCGACCGACCTGTGGCCATCAATGGCCAGGTGAGAATTGTGTGTCCACAATTATCAGAAACAAATACAGAAACAAATTGTTCATCTAACAATGAAAAACTTCTTTCTGCTTTGACAGGTCGAGATCCGGCCCATGATGTATGTGGCGCTGACGTACGACCACCGACTGGTTGACGGCAGAGAAGCGGTCACTTTCTTACGCAAGATCAAAGCGGTGGTGGAAGATCCACGAGTGCTGCTTCTGGACATGTGAAGTCTCTACTGAAACATTACTCTCATTTAAAGATAGCTCGGCTGAATAAAATAACGCACAAGTCGCACAAAATCGCCAAACACAACCACAACTACTGTTGTCTTTTTTAACTGTTCAGCCAGACTGCAGCGGGACACTGAGGTTGTGTTCCAAACTCTGTATGGAGCTCAAAACGTGGTATTACCTGTAGACATTACATAACGCGTAAAAAAAAACAGGCTTAAAATGTTAAAGATAACTCATTCATGGGTGTTATTATGCCCATGTCCTCTTGCAGTAGATAAACACTCGCTTGTCACAGTTGTGTAACCATGAAACAAAATGGCTTCTCCAGGCAACAGTTGGCTGCATGATATTCTCCCCTGCTCATTAGTTGGTGCTCCTGAGCCAGTTTTTCCACAGCAGGGCCAAGCAGAGCTCACTCAGATTAGTTCAAGATGTTTTGAATGTTAACACAGGATTGACTGATATCTTTGTTTGCTGCAAACGTCTGGAATCAGCGACTGTTCAGTCATATTCCTGCTTCACACAGTCATGTACGTCCTGTCTTTTTATTTTAATTTGTGTTGAACCTGCCAGGCAGATACTTTGACCATCGAAATCTGAAAATGTTGATCAAACTGTTAAGAGCTCTTAGTAAAACAGTCCCACATGATTTCACTGTTCATTCACAGAAACTGTACAAAACACAGAGCAGACACTATTTTTTTTTTTTTTATGTACTTATTGTTACTTTTGGAGCAGAATGTTTGGAGTAATGTTCAAAACGCACATCTGGTAGCAGGTTTTTATGTTGAGCTCCACTGTTGGGTTTTCATTGTACTATCCTATACATAAAATACTTGTATCTATTTAAAGAAGCAATTTTAAACATTAAACATCTCAAGAATTTTATGTACTAAAGCTTTTGTCTTGCATAATTATTTTACTTTATACATATTTGCTGTATTACTATTAGTTCAACAGTGATTTATTTGATCTGAAACGATTGGTTGATTAATTTATCAATTGACTAATCCATCAATCTGCAACAATTTTGATAGTCTGTTAATCATTTAAGCTACGTTTCAAGCAAAATGTTGTTTCCAGATTTCCTCCTAAGTGTGTCTTATTTAATCATAAATTAAATCTCTTGATTATAATTGTTTGAGTTGCAATGATTAATTGATTAGTTGTCGACTATTAAATTAACAATTTTGATAATTGATAACTGGGTTCGTTTTTCAAGAAAAGTCAAATTTCTGATTCCAGCTTCTCTAAATGTGAATATTTTCTGGTTTCTTTCCTTCACTTTGACAGTAAACTGACCATCTTTGGGTTGTGGACAAAACAAGACATTTGAAGCATCTTTAGCTATGAGAAATACGATCGACATTTATAGACCAAAAAAAAACAATCCAAAAATGATCGTTATGTGTAGCCGTAGGATTGTTGTACACACAAGACATTGGAAGATGTCATATTGGGCTCTGGGAACTTGTGATGGACATTTTTCACTATTTTTTGAAGTTGTAAAGACCAAACAGCTGTTAACAATAAGTTAGCTGCAGCCCTGTGATGGTTTGTGTAAACCAAAGCATACACTGCACCAGAGAACCTGTTGACTACACATTTCACCTTAACTTCCATCTTCTAACAACATACTTTGAAAACGACTCAGAAACACGATGACGGCAAAATACAAGCACAAGGCCGAGGCAGGGATCTTCATGATCGATCTTGGCTGGAGCATTTCATCTCGTGCCAAATCTATTTTGCTCCCGAGTTCTCTGCTGCAGTTGAATTCTGTGCCAAAGACTGATCTTCAAAGCCTCATTAGCCAGCCTACCGCTCGCTCGGCTCTTGAGAAGCCCCAAATAATGGGATCATCTCTGACAAAGTCTTGAGGGTTGATCGGCCCTTTCTCCCACTTCACAAACACAGGCTCAAGTGTGTGCAGCTGTGTATGGTACCCCTTCAGTATTTCTGTTTACTTTAATAATCACAGGGGACAATGGGTCCTAATGTACGTCTTTGTTTCTCTGCCAGCACCTACACAAATGTCTGAACAACACTGTTTGGAGGAAAAACACAGAATTCATTATGTGAACACAAAAAACCCAAACATTAGATTACCATGAGAATACTGGAGGTCCTAATGGGCCTGAATACAGCAAACAATGATACAAGGGTTCCTTTAATTTAATTATTTACTTTTATTACTGCTCAAGATTCCATTAGCGCTTTCGAGATCATGCTAATTGGCAGCGTGTGCCAGTGGGTGCATAGATATCTGAAGGGTTTGTTGGCAGGTTTTTGTCTCGTCTTCAAAATTTGGCCAAATCTGTGAATTTTCAATTGGACTGCTCAATAAGATGTGGGTTTAAAGTCTTTGTGTCCATTCAGATGAAAGATGGCCCATTAGAAATTGGCAGCTAGCTGTTTGTTTTCATTAAGCCACATCAGAGGGATAATTTACCTAAATTATTCTGTTATTTTTTTTCTATCTTTTAAATAGCCAATTATATCAATGTCATTACATAAAGAATTTTATTTTGGTCCTGTTGAAAATGTGTTTTGAGTTTAAAGTGATAGTAATATTAACAACCGAAATTGTACTAAACCAAAATACAAACGGCAAAATCACACGATATAAACTAATCGATTGAGGCAGCAGGAGACCAGCAGCTCCCGTTTTGTCAATGGATTCTGCTGGCTTTGAAGAGAGCTATATAGAGGCTGCTTCTGGTTGAACCAAAATGATCTTACTCTTTAACAAAAAGGTCTATCTCTGTCAGAAACTTGGAATAACAACTTGAGTTTGTCAGGGGCAAAATCAAGCACCTCTAGAGGATGTACTTTGATAAGTGTAGCCGTCCACAAGGATTACATCGCAGCCAGTTTGGTAGCTGCCAGCTCAGGTGATCTACTGGACCAATTCCAAAACTTTTTGAAACTGTTTGTGTCATTTACACACCAAATATGTGAAAATAAGGTCCAGCTTTACAAATACCAGAATTACCCCTTAACTTGTTCGTGTATGAGTACTGTAATAAACACTGCAAGTTTGAGTTCTGCGAAATGCACGTTCAGATTTTTGAAAAAGAGGAAACTCAGGAGGCAACAATGAGGACAAATGTGGAGAAAGTAAAGAAGGTGCTAAATAATTCAAGATGGTGGATGAAAAGAGACAAACTGACTCAGAACCAGCATGGAGTCTGTGCTAGTTAAAGCTATAAAAAGGAACTTCATCTTTTGTTGATTGTGGAAAGATGACAAGGGCGGAACAAAGTAAACTTTGTTCTAGTGCCGTACCACCAGACCACAGAGAGGCTTCTCTCCTCGTGTTATGAGACTCCTTAATTCATCCTCAACATAATGCAATTAAAAATAGTTTTAATTTGATTACTTATCCAACCCAGACAAGTCTGAATAAGAACCGGTGACAGACATCAAGAAGCCAATCTTCTTGCTGTTCGCCTTGTTTGCTTATGTAGGTCAAACAGAGGCATCGGTATTAAACTGAGAGTGTTTTACAACCAGTTAAAAGTTCCTTGTAGTAAATTTTTCACCTTGTTAAGTTAAAACAAACTAATTCTGTTATGTTCCAGACATTGATCTATAATTAAGACCATATCGAATGTTCATCTTTTCATCATTTATTGAAACGAGGCAGGCTCCAAAATATTTTGGGGCCTCTGTGGCAGCCAGTCGCCACACCTCTGAGACCAAATCTGAAGGATGAGGAAGAATTGAATGGCTTTGACAACAATGCACTGATGCATGAGGTGATCCAGAGATGAATGCGGTCATGAAGAAGAGGAGAGATGAAAGAGTTTGCATATCGCAACTCTGACAGCTATGACAACTCCTCAGAAAGAGATATTGACAGAGGTGGCTTTGATGAGGCCAGTGACGCTGGAGCTGATATGGATGTCAACCAGCATGTTGAAGAAGGAGAAGAAGAAGAAGATCTGTCTGTCCGATCCAGGAAGAGACAAATAAATGCATTTAAATGAAATGGGATGTTAGTTGAGAAAGAGTTGTGCCGTGTTCTGATGATGACCCGGGATATTATGGTGTCAAGTAGTTTCCACATGATTTGATAGAGACGGTGCGTCATGTCATTGTCTCCCCTGTGGTTACCTCTGGAGCCACCTGACAGAAACGGATCACCTTGAGACAATTCATCAGCCTTAATAATCCTACCCTGCTGGGCCTGAATAAGTAATGCTGCACATGCATATTCATAAGTGTGCTGTTTCCTTTACAGGCCGTTTCATTCAAAGCTAACCAATGTGGCCAAACAACTAGCTTGCATCTGGCCCTATTCTTTCCCTCCTCTCGGTCCTTTGATATGGATGCCAGCTGTCTTTTTCTTCCTCCTCTTGTTCTGTTGTCATACCAGAAGATTATTTTTGGATGGACAGAATGAGGCGGAGGACCCCGTGGCCCAGCGGCGGACACAGCTGGCAGCGCTCAGGTGGGTGCAGCTGGTTGGTGTCAGAGGTTCAAGTATTCACACTGGACAGAATGGGGTTGAACGAAGAACTACAGCGGAAGGACAGGGAGGGGGAGTAGCTGAGGTCGTTTAGGTACACCTGTCAGTGGTGCACGGTACAGTTGGGCTCGTGACGTCACTTCCTCCTTATAAGAATCTATATTTTTCAAAAATGTGAAGTCGTGCCGTTGTGAGATTTGTATGGCAATAATCGGGGACATACTCAATTTGCAAAGTCACAATACCATAAAATCAAATAGTCTGCATTAACATTTATTTGAAGATGTCTTCTCTGTTTTCTCTTCTTATCTTAGCGGTGCTGTAGTTCTCTGTATCTACGTCAGCTCTCAAAGTGACTGCAACAAACAGACAGTTGGATATTATATTTTTGTCTGACAATCAACACACTTTTCCTAAACTGTTTAAATAGCTGATTTGGGTCAAATTGAGTGATTAAAGCAACAGTGTGTTCAAAAACTCTTAGGAGAAGGAGAAACAACCATCCTTATAACAACTGAGCAAACTGAGCAAACAAGTGATTTTCCTCATGAATGTTCCGATGTTTGTGTTTCGTGTTGACAAAAAAATATTATTATCCCACACCAGCTCACAGACTAACCTGTAGTTTATCGTGGCTGTGCAGTTCTTGTCAAACTTCTTGATCAACCACTCTAGCTGTCCGTGATTCAGAGGTACATTAGCTTCCTGAAGCATGAGAACATCATTATCTCCAATGCAATAGTGAGTATCTTAATACTTTAGCCCCATTAAAGAAGTATTCTATTTTTACAACCTTTTGTTTACATATCTTTGTGGTGTAAATGACTAATATAGTTTATTTCGACCAAACCAGAGTTAGTGGCTGTTGCAAGAGTGGAAGGGTTTTGGTGAGTTTTAATTTCTTTCGGTTGAGTTTGACTGAAGTGTGTTCAGTGTCCATTGTTGATGGAGTCTGGTGAATTTGGTGAGAACAACATAGTGGCTGTGACAGAGTAGAGAAAAACAAATTTTCTCTTTAACAAAAACATCTATCTCTGTAGGGATCTTTTTTATAATGTTGTCAGACTCTTAGAATATCAATCTCAGCCTGTCAGTGGCAAAAACTAAGTACTTGAAGTGGACAAAATTTGACAGTCGAAGTTGCCCTTAAGGATCACATTGCAGCCACTGCAGCCCATGACACAGCTGCAGGCAACCACTAGAACCAATACCAAAACTTTTAGTACCTATTAGTCATTCACACACCAAAATCTAAAATATTTAAACACCAAAAAAAAAGGTGGACCAAGACTTAAAAAACCAGAATTCCCCTCTAAGTAACTTTCTTAATGTATGTTGTTCTCAGTCTAATTTGCTAGCCTGACCTTAACAGCCTTCCTGAAATCAGATGTGGAGACCGTCATGGTTCCGTCTTTGTCCAAAGCCTGGCAGAAGTCCATGATGCTCTCATTTCGCTCATTAAGGAATTTCTGTGGGGGAGTCCAGATCATGTTTCAAATTTTGGAAACAGGGTAAATATTTCTTTGGGTTTGGGGCCAATTTTTTGTGAGGGCGAGCATAAACATTAAATATCTTCATAATGTGTTACCACTGACCTTAAAGATCCTTAGAGCAGATAGGTTCCTTTCTGTGTCGCTCATGATGCTGTACCGAACATCCAGAGCAGGACGACTCTGACGGGCTTCTTCCAACAGCTCCACAAAGGCCTCGTACACAAACACTGTCTGCACTCACACATGTATCACAGAAGTAGTACTGCAGGCAGATGTAATCATCACATATTTATACTTAAGTAGGTGATAATTGTTAGTGCTGTACTTACAGAAATATCAAGCTCCTCCACTGCTGATTTCTTATTGTCTGTAACTGTTTTGAGCAGCGTCAGAGCTCCGTCATTTGTTAGGGGGTTATGGGAGAGCTGAGCAAAATATACACACACCAAGCCTCACATTAAACATCAGATAATCTACAGTTTCTCAAAATGTTGCAAATCACCATGAAGATGATTAAACACCACATAAATGTAAGTGCTCCAGGATTCGCTCTTTTTGTCCGCTTACCCTGAGGACCCTGAGGCTGCCGTTGTTGGCCAGGCCCTGGCAAAGCAGTGTCACAGCCTTATTGTCGATAACATTACCGCTGAGGTCCAGCAGCTCCAGTTTCTTGTTTTGTTTCAGGGCCTGAGCCAGTGACTCTGCCTCGACGTGGCCCAAACGGTTCCACGACAGCTGGAGCTGCTCCAGAGTCGAGTTTAACTGAGGAAAAGAAAATATGAGCGGCAAACCGCTGCGATTGGAATCAGACTGTAGGCTATATACTCACCTTCAGCCCAGCACTCAAAGCCACCACACCGCGCGTACAAAGAGAATTCCAGCTCAGATTCAGGACTTTAATACACGTATTTTTGGCTTTGAGAAAGAGGAGACAGATTTAAAAGTTTGCAATGTGTTTGAAACTTTAACCCACAAATAGTACTGTCGGAAAAGAACATCCGTACCTAACATATGACCCAGGTGTTCCCCTCCTGATTCACAGAACTTGTTGTCACTGAGGTCAAGCTCTGTGACCAAATGGTCATCCTGAGAAAAAAGAAAATGTCGGATTGAACCTCAATGCAGTTAGATGTGACACTTTCTTGTCACGTGGATTTTAAGAGTCAATACTAACCTTTAAAGCCTCCGCAAAGTATTTTGCAGCAGTATCAACAAAACCATTTCCTAGGAGAGGAAGGAGGTATCAATTTAGTTACAAATCCAAAAGAGCTCACTTGTCCTCCAAATTCCCACTGTTTTACAGTGATACAGAGGTGCACATAAGAAATATCTTGAGAGGGGAAAGATGCAGTTGATCACCTGAGAGTTTGATGGATTTGACAAAGCAATTGTCTAACAGCATTTTGAAGACGATGTCCGCTCCGTCATGGTGCAGCTGGTTGTTGGAGAGATTCTGAAATAACAACATAATACTGTATATCGAGTTTGTGGTTAGTTAATGCAACAAAAGCACCTTGGTTAAGAGAAACCATCATGAAGTTTAATCTAAAGCAATCTCTTCGGTTAAAGTCAGGGAAAGATCGGGATTTCGGTTATACATTAATACATATCTTCTCGAAATACTGACGGACAATTCGTGCCCATGTACATGAATCTTATTGATTACATTTCATCAGTATTTGGCAAACTGCTGTGATTGGAAATAAAAACATTTAGTCATTTATTTTAAATGAAAAAGCACTGGTGTATTCTAAATTGTTAAAAATACGTGTTGTACCACTTGTATATACCAGGCACATTTTTCCGAGCGGATGTATTCAGCATGATAGTTGTGAAATAATTACTAGGCTGTGAATGCTGATGTTTGTTTGAAACATCTCCGCCAGATAGCGTGCCCCTTCTGCCCGAAGTGCGTTGTCCTCCAGCTCAAGGTTAGTGACGACACGGTCAAACTTAAACATGAAAAAACACAGAACACAGAAAATCCTGATAATTTGAGAAGTAAATGTCAGGTCCCATTTTTCTATATTAATAAACTACATTGAAAAGTTAGGAAAAGAGAATCTATCACCCCCATGGCCTCCTACCTCAACCCTATCCATATACAAATGATGGTTAATACATTTTTGGTGCTAGTTTTTTCATGAAATTGAATATCTAGATGAAGGGATTTAAGGTCCCTACTTGCAGAGCTTTGGCCAGAGCTTTGGCCCCCAGAGGTCCCACGCCATAGTGGTTCAGGTTGACATTGGCTTCACTCGAGTTGCGGAGGAAAGAAGAAATGGGAGCAATCCCTAACTTTCGACAGGCCTTCAGGTACCTCTCTGCACGAGACTGTTCCTGTTTGGTGTCATCTGAAACCGAATGGGACAAATCAGGGAAGTAGAAGGGAGAGTTGACTATGCATTTATTATCACTAAACTGGTCACTGTAACCTACTACCTGTTTCCAGATCAGTGTCCCATTCATCACCACCATCGTCCTCCTGGCCTTGAGTTGGCTGCTCCTTGTCCTCCGCCTGATCCGTGCTTCCCGTGGGTGGCACCGACCGATCAGAGGGCCACTGCTCCTCCTCATTGAGCTGGAGAACTTCACTGTCCTCCTCACACTGATCCATCACACCACACCACCCTTCTCAGCTATCAGACAGCTCCAGCGGATCCAAAATGCTGCTGCCAGGGTTGTAACAAGAGCATCAAAAGCTCTAACTAAATGTGACGCTGTGCTTAGCTTGGATGCCTCTTAAATGTGGAACAAATTACCAGAAGAGCTAAGATTTGAGACTTGCTTTTAATTAATTTTATTTTATATCAAAGGTATTTTTAGGTTTGCTTACCACTAGCTGGTTTCAACATTTGGCTAGCTTAAGTGATGTACACATTAATTCATCAATAACTTTATAACAATAATACAATTCACTCGTTTGTGGTGGTCCGTTCTGCATAATCACATACATAACATTTTTAATGCATGATATTTACTTGTAAGAGAGTATTTCTACACAATGGTATTGACAAAACCTGCAGTATGAAGCAGCTTTTTTGACACTTAAGGCTAGCTTAGCTATGTTAGCTTTACCCAAATTTATGCCAATTTATTTACAGCTGTAGCTAGTTAGCGTGTTATTGAAGCCCAGGTTGTTATGTGACAGTTGAGGCTATAAACTTCCATTTCTAGCAAGTATCAATTACAATTTATTTTAAAAAGTTATGTTAGCTAGCTTAGCATTTTTTTTTTTCTGCCGTTTTCATTAAGATGGCGTCGATTACAACGTCTCTCACGCCAAGGACAAAACCAAAATAAGCCCAATTTGGTTCATTATTTAAGAAAACAAACATTATTTTTCTCTGTCTAACATGTTATGTTAAATGACACGTGAAAAACTGCCTACCTGAGCAAGTTGTGCCACTTTATGAGAAAGCCTGTTAAAAAAAAAATATCAACGTTAAACCGCAGGACGTCAATCGTTGTTGCTAGGGAGGAAAAATGTGGTTGATGGAGGTCGACAACAATAAAAATGTAAGAAAGGAATAAATAAATATATTTAGAAAAAATATTTACTAATGCTCGCCTTTATAGTCGCTGACCATATATCGATCAGTATTTAATTTGAACATAAAAACCTGAAGCTGGATCGATTTATTGGGTCCACCGCAGTTGTCAATTCACAAAAACGCCACTAGGTGGAGCTGTTGACCGCAGTCTGAGTCCAGGCACTCACCTCAACAGTTCACCTACCTTTCTTATTACTCATGTGAGTAAGTTTAGGGAGGAGGCCTATGTCTGAAAGTCAATGTATTCATCATGTTGTCATCATATTGACTGAATGTATGCGTTACAAGACTAATATTGGGATCCAGCAAGTGTTTTTCTTCCCTCTACATCCGACCAGCAGGTGAGAAATCCATCACTGTGATGAAGATGAGGGTCAGTTGTTCCTTCTTCATCAACAATTTGACTATTCTTCTTAATTGCATTACAATAAGAATGATCATATAACAAAAAGTATGTTCTTCAAAGTAGAAACAAAGATGAAGGGGTTCAAGAAAGTGAAACAACGCAGTTATTATTGCAACAATTAGGGGGAGGTCTTTCTTTAAATGGCAGCTATAAAGAAAGTAATACAAAATCATAAAAGTTCTCCAAGTTTTGCAACAAGGGCGGCAAGAGCTGGAGTGTCACATGGTCAGCAGCTTCCTGTTCAGCCTGCAGATAGGAGATATTTCTCCTACTGAGCCCGGCACAAAGGGAGCTGCAATAATCAAGCATGAATGACCTTTTCTGTGCAGGTTGCCTTAACGTGATTACACAACTTCTGTCACTTGACAGTTCATGTGTCATGATTAGGAGGATAAAGTACAAGGACTTGGATTCATTTCACCGAAACATACAAGACATGTTGCACGTCTCATGGAGTAAAACAAAACAACCAGTCATGCACTTTCTTGTAGTTAGAAAATAAAATTTAATCTATTCAGGGTACCAGAGTCATACATAGCAGATACAGGTCCAGAACAGACATTGAAATACTGCTCAGCTGAAGAGATTTCTGCTTGTTTTCACAGCTGTTTGACAGCGCAACATGACAAGACACGGACTGGAAAGATTGAAAAGACAAATCACATCAAGTGATTAACAAGCATTTCATATATGTTTATGTATACAAAGCAGTATAAAACAAGTACAATAATGGACAAGTCCAAAAAACAAGGGTGTAAACATTTTGTGTATATGTGCTTTTCATGACGCCAGCGTCACCACAAATCGGATCAACCGGTTAACTGCCATCGTCGAGGCAGGGTATAGAAATCAACATTAAAAAAAACAAAAAAACAACTCTACTCCGTCTGGTGTACTTGTATTGAGTACTGTATACTAAAAACTCTACACCTGTATATTTCGGCTAGAATACAAAGGAAAACTGCAGAACATTAAGCCTTTGTGGGCCTCTGCATCGAAACAATGCCACACAATCTACTCAGGGCTTTTGTAACAGAGCACCATATTGATATTAGTGTGTTTCCTCATGCGTTGTTTCCAGTCGTACTCTACGGTTTCCATTGGTCCCTTTATGTAGAGATGGTTGAAGTAACAACTAGGCACAGTGGGTGTCAACAACAACACTTAATGCAGAGATGAAACTGGGTATTTCCAGTCTTCCAATGGACAGAGCCAGCTCATGTAGCAGTACTAAGGAAGCCGTACAACCTCAGGTCTTTGGGCAGAGTCTCCAAAAGTCTTCGGCTTGGAGCTCAAGTGCTTGTTTAGAAATGAATTGCCAGTTATGTTTTCATTTAAATGGCTGCTAGTCTGGGCTTTAGGGACTCCGCGTCCCTGCTTTCCTGGTTTTCACTTGGCGTCGGTGGACAGCTGCTCCAGCAAGGGGTTGGCCTCGCTCTCTGGTGTTTTGACGCTGTCGGTCCTCACGATGCAGGTGGGCCGGTGGAGGTTGAGCATCACCATTAGCTGCTGCCTCTCCAGACGGAGCTCCTCGATCTGGGCCTTCAGATCGGAGTTCACCATCTCCAGACGCTCCGATTCCTGGAAACAGATGTTGAATTATTAGACACCACTGGACAAATTCACTTCAGAGTTGTCAGTTTCAATCACTTTTAAAAGAATGATCTCACAACTTTAAGCAATAAGTATTAGCCTGATCATGTTAGCTTTGACTTGGGCTGAAGGCTTAAACACGAAGCAGCTGTTCAGGTTAACTGAAGTCAGGTTATTCTTGGACACCACCCTGCGCTGCTCATCAGTATGCAGTGCTGTGTCATGAACTCACCCTTTGAAGGAAGTCAGTCCGTTCCTTCTTTTTGTTTCGGCATCGTGCTGCCGCTACCTTGTTTTTCTCTCGTCTCCGTTTCCTCCTTTCTTCGTCTTCATCCATCTGCAAACACAATGTATTGTTAATATGAGAAAAAGGAATTATGTGAAAAAATTGGATAATGACTTACTAAATCACATAAACCTACAACCAACAGAAGTGATCACCTAGGCTGAAAAACAGTGTTGTGCAACCTCTAAATTCTCGTTGTAGGCACTAGAGGGGGCAAGATTCCACTTTCAAAATGAATCAGCTTATCATGCCAACATGATGTATATAAAGTATGAATACTTATCACAACTGCCCTAAAATTTAAGACTACACGGTCCCAAAACCAGGTAAGAGCAGCAATTTTAAAACAGCTCCTATGTTTATGCTGTATATCACTTGAGACACTGCATGTGACACTTAAATTAACATTTTGGTTCTTGCTGACGAAAGTGATGTCACTTTTTTAAAGAAAATTAAATAACCTGCCTTGACTGAGGGTTGTATAACATCCTAAATCTAACACCCTCTTCCTTGTTTTTTACTCTGACTTGCACATCTTTCCCACACCCTACTTCTGCACCATTTCCTCTTTCCTCCTCACCTCTGTCTTGATGGCGAGCGGCCTCTTCCCCAGCCTCCCCAGGAAATGCAGCGGGGACAGCATGGTGCCCAGCTGGCGGAAGTCAGCCAGCTTGAGTTGATCAGTGAGTGTGGTGGCCGAGATGCCCGCCAGCGGGCCCAGACTGGGCAGGGAGCCCGCCGCCAGCGAAGGGTCAGGGATCTGTCCCGGCATCATGTCCGACCCGGCCACCACCGCCGCTGTGGGGAGAGAGAAGAGGAAGAGAGGGAACGGTTAAGACGAGAGAATGAAAACTTTTTTTTATTGTGGTTAGTCTATAATAATACTAACCATTGAGCCACACAGGCACAATTAGCATCAAAGTTTCGATTCGTGACCTAAAACAGCCTGGTTCCTCAAGTCAAAAAAGCGAAAGAAAGAACGGAATTTTTTAATTTAGAGACTTTCTGGTTCATGGTGTATGCATTTTGTGCTGAAACGTAAAGGTTATCATGCTGTCTTCATCCTTCTGTCTGGCGGGAACATGAGCCATACATTCATAGCCTTCTTCCACTATCATATTGCAGCCATCTGACAGTGTCTCGCATCTTTATTATGATCTGGTACTATTGGCATTCTATCCACAGACGATAAATTGACTGTCTTCTGTCCTTGTCATCAAACATCTTTCTAAAAGCGGGTTGCTGTTTCCAAGAATGCATTCAAACGTTGACAGCTTTGACAGCTGTGTTATCTTCTTAGTCAGCAGCCGGCGAAAAAACAAACTTCACACTGTCAGCAGCTAAACACTCATCTCTGTAGTTTCACATGCAAAAGGAAGCCCTGAAACCATTCAGTATGATCATATAACTGAGGGCTATCTCCTGCACTTCTCATAATTTACTTGTGGTTTTCATCTTGAATGTTCGTTTGGTTTTCGTTAAGAGGATTCAAAGAATATCAAAAAGCAGTTATGTCAAAACGGAGCCGCTAACACTCGTGCGTTCCGCCACCACCCCTCTTTCAACATTTTGGGGTAGTTTCGAGGGTTTGACCGCAGTACTTTTTAACGTAATCAGGGAGGAATGGGAAAAGAAGGAGAACTTGTGCAGGACTGAAGGAAGTGGCTGGAGAATTAAGACGTCTCTCTAATTACTGTAAGACCGAGAGTTGGAAAACTTCTGATGGCCAAATAAAAAACAAATGTTACAGATGGGAACAGTGTAACATGAGCCGACCGTACCCTGCCCATCCCTGCAATCTCTGAGGAGAGGCAGAGCGAGAGCAGTGGATTTGAGGAAAGTCTGACCAGAAATTGTTCCTCTTACTGCTCGGTATTTATGCAGAAAAATAAATACTTAAAATACAAAAAGGCTGGTAGGTAAGAAGGAAAACAAAGCTGATGAAATGTTACAGAAAATACATACA
Organism: Pagrus major; assembly: GCF_040436345.1. NCBI lineage: Eukaryota > Metazoa > Chordata > Actinopteri > Spariformes > Sparidae > Pagrus > Pagrus major. Next base: position 21,090,283 of record NC_133236.1, on the reverse strand, counting down.
GAATCACTGCATGAATCAAAAAACCTGTGCATGACTGACACAACTGATACTTCAAGAACTCTGACAAAATCTCAGCTACGAGGAGTTTGATGAAATCAGTGTGACTCCGACACTGAGAGCTCAACTCACTCCTGAGTATTCGGCCGAAGCTGAACCTCTACAGGTTGGGCACAGACCGAACAAAGCCCCTCTCATATGGAACCAACAAAGACGTGTATTGTGAGGTGCTGCGGAAACAGCTGACTTTGCTGGTGGGTGACTAGCTGACAGGCCGACTGTATTGTAAGTTAAACCAAGTTTTTCTTTCTTTGCTACCTTTTTTTTTTTAGCAAAGCTGAAAGACTTGCTCTATTACAAAGGCTGTGGAGAAGGTAATGAAAAAAAACAAGGTTATGTAACTCTATTCTAATGCACTCCACCCCTGCTTATGGGCTGGTCTCAAAGTGTTTTTACAGTTGGAGTGGAGTTTACTGTCGAACGTGGGGGAAACCAAATCAGCTCACTTTGAAGAAGAAATCAATTTGCTTCTCTGCTCGATGAATGACTCACAACTCTTCAGATGCATTTTTTTTTTTTTACTTCTCGTCTATTATAAGAGAAAAACTCCTCTATTACCTTATTAATTAGTCAGTGCTTCAGCTAATCTCCACACTTCTTCTGACCTGTTCTTTACCACCTTCACTCTGCATGATTTATTCGCTCCAAGGACAAGTTGGTGTGTGGAGCCAGTGTCCAATGAGGCATTTTATTATTTAAATCCCGACTGCCCCCTCCCTTCCTCCTTCTCTCTCTCCCACTGTATGTATACTCCCATTTACGCTGCACTTGGCAGCCGCCTGTTGTTTTTGCTGGAGAGGAAAAGAACAAGACGGCCCTGGTAAAAAATCTCACTCAGACAAAATTCCCTCTCTCTCTCTCAACGTCCCGGGAGAGGTGGAGGAATGGAAGGTGCCAAGGCCTTTTTTTTCTGCAGAGAGGCTGTCTAAGAACAAGGTAAACCATATGGCAGCTAATCCAGGGATGAATGAGAGCACGAGCTCTTTAAATAAAGCCAGACAATTGTACAAATTGTTGGGCTGGAGTGACTCAGCCACTGCATTTACTATACAGTCTTGGATAGGGAAATGATTCAATAGAGTGGTGTTAGACATCAGATTTGAGATGTCTCCCTGTCTGCATCTGCACATCTGCATGTTTTACTAACGCCATGCAGAAATCCCCCAACGTGTGACTAACGAGTATGTCATGTTTTTCTTACATTGCTCATCGGCGACCAATAACTGTGCAGGAATTCAAAAGATGCAATCCAAACTAACCCCTGCGCCAAGAGAACAGCCACAGGAACTGAAGCGTCCATTAGGAATGACTGAGCAAATCGCTTTCAGAGCCAAAATGGAGTCTGATATCCAAGTTGGCCAGACACTCAGGACCAGTGTACAGACTCCGATTAGGCTCCGTCCTGGACATGCACGATTTTTCAGTTGCAATTGACTCTAAGAGAATAAGTTAGGAATAATCATATTTTATCTATTAGACTGGTTTGTATAAAGTAGACTGTAATGAAACACTGCTCAGACAGACATATTGCAAGGAAAGCCCCCATTCCATCGCTAGGGCTTGTTGAAACATGCAGACCTCGCCAGCCACACATGCAGAGATACACAATCAACCCGTAAACCTCATATTTGTCTGCATGACATCAGCACGAACCAATCAAAAGGTTGTTTTGCCAGCGCCCTTGAAGGTGAAATGATGTCTGAAGCGAGATGCCTATCAATTATGAGACATAAAAGTGAGTTACACGCCATTCCAGACGATTTATTGTGCTTTTGTGAACTCAAACACATAACAGACACTTGACGTGGCTCGCTTTTGACTTAAACATAACTTTTAAGTTGAGTATCTGTTCCGTCTCTTTCAAACTGCCACACAAAAAAAGATAAAATCCCCCTTGCAAACTCGACACCCAGTCAGGCCTCGAGACATGAAACCCTGAAGAAGACTCATCTGTACAACACAGGGAAAGTTTGCTGATTGCGTGTCTCGCAGCGCGTAAATACACCCAAAAGCATGACTCAAACTGATTTTAAAATTTTTTTGAAAGAGAGGGTATTTTTCTCTTTTTTCTGTCAGCAGCAGCCAGCAGCCAAGGATTAGTGGTCAGCGTTTGATGATGCAACGCCGTCGCTGTGCTTTTGCAGTGGAGCAGAACAGCCAGTGCCACAGCTTTAAGGCCCACACTCGCCTCAAACAAAGACACCTACACAGCACCAGCACCGCTGCCTCTCAGGGCTCACTGAGAGGAGACGAGCCGAAGCCAAGGGCGGGGAGAGGAAATGTCATGTATTAGTTATGAAATATAGGAGCGGACCCAACGCTGGTTCTGGCTTCAGTCCAAGACTAATCTAAATGCATGGGAGCCGTAGATAGCTGGAGGTGTGTGTGAAGACAGTGAGGGTTGCTATATGTGAAGCGTGCCCTGTATACATTTACAATCCCCTGGTTTCTCTGCTCACACACTATCTGTCTTCAGTTCGACCAAATGTGTCCATTTCCTGAGTCATTCCTGAGAGCAATTAGCAGCGCTGAGGAATTCAGCCCCTTACCAATAGCTAGCAGCACGACTGGAGGCCCTATTATCCTCGTCCCCTATAGAGATGGTGAAGGAGAGGGGTGTGGGGGGTTAGAGGGGCTTTTCAAAGGCGACTCATTACCTTCACATATTTTTAAAAACAGCTAACCTCTAGGAGCGCAGCGGTTTTTGTGGACTGACAGCAGGAGTCAAAAGTAGTTGCTTGCTAATTAATCTTTGCCTGAGACTGAGGCTTTTTGCTGCCAGACAACTCAATTTTAAATCACTGGACTGCAGACGTGCACTTAGCAAGATGCTAAAATCTGACCACTTTTTGTCGTCTCACTTTATTAAATTCTACTTTTGGACTAATAAGGGATTGCAAGGCCCACGCGCCAGCATCTTGCAAAACTCTTGCAAACAGCTTCTACAGCTCTACACGAGTGCTGAAATTGAACAATGAGCGCAAAAGGTTCGGGCCAACGCACACTCTCATCATCCGGGGCCAAGGTCTGAGCGATCATCATTACCGTCTGCACTCAGTCAGCCTGTGTGTTGAGTTACAGCCTTTCGCAATCCTCTGAGGAAACCAGGGAATTTGGCACAGACTTTCCTCCAGGACAGGACAGTCCAAGTATACATTATCAACATTCCTCCAACCCCTCATTATTTTCATTGGAGGGACAAGAAACGAGGAGGGGAGAGAGACGCCGTAGTAATGGCTGTTGTTCTGATCACGCCGCACTCATCTCTGGCCATTAAACTCAAGGGTGATAGCGTGTGGGAGTGGAAGTGATTATCACAACAGAAAAGATCATCTCTTTTCATTTCAGCTTTCATTTCTCGTTTGGGCTAAACAGCTGCCACAGCTTGTAGGAACCTTTCAAAATTCCTCTTGTGAAGTTGAATAAACCTTCCCAAAGCAATTCAATGCAATTATGAACATTAACATCACAACACTGTCGGTGATGATGAGACCCTGGGCTGCAGCGGTAATGACCGGTCTTAATTTCCTCTCGCAATCACAGTTTGGATGCCTTAGCAGTAAGTGCATGCAGAGGCTATCTTTTGTTCACAATGAAATTACACAAGAGAGCAGGAAGTTTAACTGTTGCATTTTATTGTAGCCTTCAGCTGAAGAATGAAAAGTTTTCCAGGCGAATGGAAAGACAAAGCACCTGCAGATATGCACAAGTCATGAGCACTGTGGCTGCCTTCATTCAAACATTACGATGTGATCATTGGCTGGATTCCTGCTTGGCCCGCTTCGTGCCATTCATACAGTCACACATTTATATTCTGCATCTGGGTGGTCCTGGTTGAATTATTAGAATGTTACCATTTCTCCCCCCATTGTAAGTCAGGATTAGACTTCGCATGGCACTGTGCTTTGGCTTGGCTCAGACATGGATTAAACGAATCAAAATACAAAATGCAGACAAAAGCTATTTCAAATATATGGAGTTCACGTCTATGACAAATCCAAGGCAAGTTGTGTGCAATCCCTGACAACGAGATGTTGGCCAACCATGTCCAGAAAATCAGATTTAATGCTGCCTGTTGAGGCAATCACCCTTGTTGTGTAACATGTGGTTGTCACTTTAATGCCGTTTCATACTTTGTCCTCTGATTTCCTCATCTGCCCCACGTCAAGCAGATGCTTGCTCTGATTAAACAAGCTCCAGTGTCTGCTCTGCACTGTGTGTTCAATCCTTTTGTTGCTCTCGAAGGCTAAAGGTCAGTGTTTGGGCTGACATTCGGTGACAAGACTAGATTTTGTGCAAACAGAGAAAACTGGCTTCCAGTCCGGGATACATTCAGGAAATCTGGAAAGCATAACTTTGTTAAAAAGAAGCTTTTACTGTGCTCTTTTCTGAGGAAAAAAAAAAAAAGAAGAAAAAGAAAAAACACTGGCTTTAATGTCTCTCCTCGCGGTTACACCTTTGGACATTTGGGTGTTTTCTTCCACTGAGCACGTCTAGTCAGTCCTGACACACTGTTTTTACAAACCATGTGGAAAGGCTTATGGGGACTACAATGTGATACTGATAATGTGATACGTACAGCAGCGAATAGCTGCTCCCCCAGCATTAGTATTAGTATCATTGAGCCTAGCTGTTGCATAGTTGGCTCGCTAGCCTGCAATGCGTCTGCTGTCTATTCAGCATACTGGGGTGCAGCTTGGCAATTCCAGCTCTCCAGAGACGCACTGGAAGGCATTTCTACTTAAAATAAACCCTGTGCGCCCACGTCCAGCCTCTCAGCCCTGTCGGCCCTGCGCTGCTTGTCGGCTCGCCAGCCCTTCCCCATTAATCCACTGCAGCGTTCCATTTATGCAGAAACCATCCTACGGATGTGCCCGGGCAGGCACTGGGGCATTTAAACCCCCTGCAACACACGCTCTATCACTTAGACACACGCAAACAAAGATAAAGGCACAAAGGATACACACACCCACACACACACACACATATATATATACATATATATATAAATATATATATAAAGGACACACAAATAGTTTCCCCTGCATGGCATGTAGCTGTATGAGCCAGCACTGCACCAGCTGCATGCAGCATTCACTATATAGGAAAATGCTGAACCTATGAACTTGCAAGTCACAAACCCACACATATGCACATGATCCACCCCTATCCACCATATTTCCCATTCCATGATTGGCCTTTAACCTTCAGGCCAACAGGGGCAGATAACTAAAGCTACCTCTGGCCTGGATAGAGTTGCTGTTACACAGTAAAGTGTAAATCTCTTCAAAGAGCCTGATGTGGACAAGAGGAGGATATTCGGTGACTCGTCACAACAGCAGGAAAACAAAGAATTGGTGTGGTGATCAAGAGGAAGCGTCATATTTAACATGCAGTATGAAAATTCCAATGTGAAGCCTGCACACACACAAACACACACACAGATTTTCTCTTATCCAATGCAGAAAACGTATAGTTAAACATAAGTTAAGCATGTGCAGTATGATGGGCCAAAGCAAAGATTAGAAATATGAGCCAAACTGAGCACACACATTCTTGGCTGTACTCACATGCTGCCAAATACACTTCACACTTCATTTACATCACTTATGTTTCAAGGTGAAGTGGCTAAGCCAAGAAAAGGTGGTTTTTTCTTTGCTTTTTTTGTGCAGCAGGAGGGGATACTCAAGAGAGCATCCCTCATTAATTCAGTCTACAACAGTTTCAAATGCACAATACTTACTCAGAGAAAACGTGTCAGTTGTCTTCTGTCAATGATGCAACTGTGTTTGGACGCTGTAGAAAAGGAAATAAGATATGGATTACTATTCAAAGTAGAAGTTTTGTTTTGAGAGCTGAAAGGTATGGTTGACTGATTGATGTAGAGCTGCAAAGATTAACTGATTAGTTTTCAACTGTGAAATTCATCACCAACTATTTTGATAATCAATTAATCAGTTTAAGTAATTTAAGGGAAAAAAGTTAAAATTCTCTGATTCAGGCTTCTTAAATGTGAACATATTCCGGTTTCTTTACTCCTCTATGACAGTAAATCGAATATCTTTTAGTTGTGGACAAAAAAAGACAGACGATTTGATTAATAAAGAAAATAGACGACAAATTATTGGGGAATGAAAATAATTGTTAGTTGCAGCCCTAGATTGATCAACAGAAAATTAACTAAAAACAATTTTGAAAATCTATGTGATGTTCAAGTGAGTTGAAGTGAATATTATCTGGTTCCTGTATCTTAATTTTTTTTTTCTGTTTCATTTCATGGTACATTTAATATATTTGAAGATGATCTGTCAAATCAAACTATTCAAAGACTTATTCTTCTTTATTGGTTTGTCTTTAAGTGTTTTAAGCTAATGACTGTTTAATCTTGTCCCATCTTGCTGTTGTCTTTATTGTTTCATATCATAACTGTGATGATAATCTGCTTTAATGTTAAGCACTTTGTGTTGCATTTTATGCATGAACTGTGCCACATAAATACAGTTTATTATTTACTACTATTACCTTGGGCTCTAGAAATGGGACTCAACCATTAAAAGATACATCAACTGATAATAAATTAATAATAAGATGCAGCCCTAATAGTGATGTCTCCATCAATACCAGCAGAGACACACAGTTATCAGTCATTTTGCAAATCTGGTATTCTTAGCTTATCTAACTTGCAGCTGCATGCCATGCCTGTGACTTTCAAGTAGTGATAGTGAAAGTAGTTTGAGAGTTTGAACTTGAAGTACCAGCCGATTTTAAGGTTACAGCAGTCTGAACGCATGGCACGACTATGCAGCAGTAACAAAGTTTAATTCACATGTTTCTGTGGTGTGAAATCATAAATCCTTCGCCAGCTCCGCGTAGTTCGGTGCACCAGACTAGCTTAGCTAGCAGTTACTGAACACCCCACAGCGTGTGGCGCGTATAGCGTTACATAACTGTCTTCACAAGGCTAACCGACACTTCTCCTGTTTAGCAACACTGAAATTAAGACTCCCCAGATGAAAATACCTCCAGCGGGACACAGGCTGGTGTGTAATTTAGCAAGCGGGTCTGTAAATAACGAGCTGTAAAGCGACAGTTGCTACAACAGTTGTAACAACAACGTCCTTATCGGCTGTGGCAGCAACAAACCGACTTGTGCGGCGAGAAAAACTTTACAACTATTAAAAAAAACCTTTTAATGCAGCGATTAGCCGAAAACACGTCCCCGCGCGTCGATATAAACTGAAACAAACACCGCACGAAAACTCACACAAGTTACAGCGAGCGGATTTGGGTGCGTTGAGCGCGCACAACGTGGTGTGGAAAAGTGTGAAAAATTATGCAAATAACGTGAAGCGTGCGGTCACATTTAGCTAACATCCAGCACAAACACAAAGAGGAGGAAGAAACAAACAGCAACACGGCTCGACGGCTCACACACTCACACACACACACACACACACACACACACCTACCTGTTGTGCGTCCAAAATCCGCAGTAATAATGGGCCGGTGCGGGAGTTACGAGTCGGATGTAGGTTTTGGGACTAAGTGGAGTCGTTGCATCAGCCCGTTTAAGTACTGCTCTTCTCCGTGAGGGCTCCGGAATGCGGAACTGCCCTCCCCATACGTAAGCACGGATGAAAATAATGTAAGAGGACGGCCGGAGACACAGCGGTTTGTTTGCTCCACCCCTAGCAACCACAAAAAAAAAAAAAAAAAACAATACACACAGGCAGGAGGAGAGGAAAGTTTCAGCTGATAGACGGATAGACATGGTGAAACACACGCCCCAGGGCCGTGAACGCGTCAAGGAATACAGATAAACACACACACAGACACACACACACACACACAGTCTTAGCTGCAGGTGTTTTATTATTTGACAAAAAGTGGGGTTGAGAAAATGGAGCTCTAACCACCAATAAAATACAACTTATTTATAAACGTACAGTATTGTAATAGTATTGTTTATGTCATAAAATGTCATACTGCTTTGCATTGTTTATGTGTGGCGGACCCTGCCACCTTTTTCTAGCTTCAAACAGTGTTCTGGGGACCTTATTGTTTACTCAGTTATGGAAAAGAGTTTAATATTGTAAATATTAAAACTAAGTCTTCTCCAAAACTACATAGTTCCCCTTTAATGTCAGTAGGTGTGGGAAAACTTGTGACCTCCCTTCACAAGTAATGTCCTTAGTTCGGAGTTTAGTTTGACCCAGGAGTGATTTTACCTTCCTCAATTTGAAGGCATTTCAGTGGGAGGACTGAGAGGTCAGACATTCAGGACGGTGACATTGAGTTTGGCACGTATAAAGTAAGCCTAATACAAGTCACAGATTACAAAATGAGCGGTCACAGATTATCAAATTTTGGCAGAATTTTGTTTTTTGCACAAAGAGCACTAATAGGTGTGTCATGTGTCCTCAGGGTATCATATTCCTTCTTGTGGTGTGGTTAGAAAACATCTCATCATCTTAAGAAATCTTAGTGTGTGTGTATGTAGAGTGACTAGATATTGTAATGAGTCACAGCAGTCAAAATTGCCATAAAATTGCCATAAAATGTCCCAGATTACCCGAATTGATCCCATTTCACAAGAAAGAAGCAAAAATGAGAATAAAGTCTGAAAAGAACAGTTTTGTTCAACATAAATATGATCTGTTTTCTTTATTGTACTCTTTAATCATCTTTTGACCTCTCAGATTTATTTTATGATTTCTTAGGGGCCATGCTGTAAAAAGTACACAGAAGTCTTGAGGGAAAGTAAATATAATGCATTAAAAGGTGCAAAATGTCAAAAATGTTTGTTTAAAACATGTAAAAAAAATGACTAAAATTATCGATTATTACGAATAGTACATGAAGTATCTGATATTAAATGTACTAAAGTATCAAAAGTAATTTGCGTGCAATAAATGTACTTAACTATCGAAACTACAAGTAAAAGTAAATTATACATATATACCCATATACTACAGGTTGACCGATTATCGCCCTGGACGATTATCAAATCAGATATTCAACATTTTTCAGATTATAGGTATCTGGATTCTTTTTTCAACCAATTGATGGTAAAAAACATGAATTTTAAAATGTGCTTTGGCTCTGATGCAGCATGCAATTTGCAAAGTAAATAGTAACTAAAGTTATCATATAGATGTAGTGAGGGGAAAAAGTACAATATTTGCCATCAAAATATAAAGTAGCAGAAAATGGAAATATGCAAGTAGTGGAGTAAATGTACTTAGTTACATTTATCATTGCTCAGGGGGTCCTGACCCCCACACTGGGAACATTTAAGACACTTCAGCCTGCACTTCAGAGTTAATAACATGTAAATCCCTTCTAAACAGCAGATGATTACTTTCAGTTAAATGTGTTTCAGTGAAACCTTGGAAATAAGTCAATTAGCCATTCAGGCTCTTACAAGGAAGTTTTACAAGTTTGTCAACAACCCACGACAGTTCCTGACATCAAAGGACTATTTCAAGTACTGACATAAAACTTGCAGCCTACAAGTGACAAAAATAAACTAATTTAACACTTAGTGTTCAGTTCCAAATCAAACATGTTTATGCAACAACACATTGCGGTCTCATTTTCCAGTGACGAGGGAAAGTCATCACTTCCTGTTTAATAGGCCATTTACCATTTGAGTGGAAAGACAGATTGCTTCTTTGATTATTAAATCTTATTTTGACAACAGTTAATGACACATTGTCGTTGTTTTTTTCATCCTTCACCCAAAAGTAATCTGACTCACAGGGTTGCATTGAGATTTACTCCCAATGTGACTGTTACACCTGTCTGTGCGGTTGAACGAGACACCCGGCGTTGCTTTTCTCAGACAAATTCACAGAGAGCTTAAACCTTATTATTACAGGTGGCAGAGGAAGTTTGATGCCTAAGTGAAGCAGTAAATCTTGCAGGGTATTTCCACGTGTAACGTTAGCTGCTGCTGCAAAAAATCTAATTGTATTTCCTTTAAGCTCTCCTTAATAAAAATGTGACTTGATTCATAACACATAAAAACCACACATGCTAAAAATCATGTCTTATTCCTGACAGAGGTTCCAGAAAGTTCCAGAAAAAATATAAATCTTCATTTGAATGCCTCTTCCTGCTGCTTCCCTCTAGTGTGGACAGTTGTAACTACATCCCAGTGGACTGGTCTTGTAAAACTGAAATGTGCCTGTTTATTGATGCACATTATACAAACATGAAGCTATGAAGTAGTAAAACAACCTTTGCCTTTTTAATTTTAATGTCTAAAGTTGTCCCTGTCTGGAACGCAAGGTTTGCTTTCGATATAACTATATAAATAATGCTTAAATCTTAAACAAAGGATTATTTGACACATTTTTAAGACCAAATCATAAATGAGAGGCAGTATAATATCGAAACAATTAAAGCATTATCCTCAAATTACAACAACATAGTGTTTTAGCATCATTTTAATCAAGAACAACCCATTCTCCTGTGCACCTTTAATTACATCTCAGCTTTCTATCATTACTATTATCCCAGGCTCAGTAGGGTTTTACACGATGCCACCTCAACTGTTCCCCCCCAGAACATGCAGCTGAGTTATTAGAGGCTCACCAAAATACCCCACTCTGTTCCTTTTTTTAGATTCTAATTTGGTTCTGCTGTGATTTATGTCTCGCATCTGAGTAGAGGTCGGGGAGGGAGGGTGGGGGGGACTGTGCGTCACAGTCGCTCTTAACATAGATGACAAATTTCAGGGGAGGCATTTGGGGTTAATAAAGCAGAACTGAACCGAGCATGCAGACAGATTTCATAAAACAGGAGGGTCCTGGACGTCTTTAGTTAAGACATTTCAGGGGTTTTCCCATCACAGGTGCAGACATTCAGCCGAGCTGCAGGAAGGCAGCCAGAGATGTCACTCAGTGCACAAACGCACATGGTGCAGGCCCATTTGGCACTCTAAGCCTTTGAGAGGCCATTGTCCCTGCCGAGAACAATAAGCCTTGATAATGACACTCTGAAAAACTATACCAGTTGGAATATGCAGAGCTAGTATGCAAAGCATGCTAATTTGTTCATGAAAAAGTTAACAAAAGTCCTTTTTTTTTCAACTCAAGTTGTGAACAAGAATATACAGAAGCTGGAGAAATGCTGCTGTTATAGAAAAATCAGGGTCCGGGTGAGCATGTGATCATGACAAAAGTGCAAACATATCTTTATTCTTGTCTGTTCTAACCTTCCAGAAGGTCTCCGCATTAAAAAATAATCTTGGGTGCACTTTCCAACAGCTGCCCTCTGATGAATTGAGAGGGGTTCAGTTTGGAGTTTTGCAGCTTCATGTGCAGAGCTCTTGTTGTGTGGGCGCCAGGAGGTTAAAAAACTTCTGACGCCCACACAACGTCTGTTTTTCTGTCTATGCATTTATTAATTTTTAGACAATTACAGACATATTCGTACTAAAGTTTGATGCTCAAACAGCATGCATCCCAGTGCATCAGTCATATTCTCACATTTTCTTTAAAGGACCAACCTGATTAAAATCTGGAGATTAAGTTGAAATGTTTTGTCGTAATATTATCCAGCTACACATCTTTGGGAAATACCCAGCGAACCAGACACCTCCAGACATAATCCTGACTCATCATGCACCACACTGCAGACAAACTTTATTTTTACTAACGCTCCATTTAATATCCTTCCTTCCTTCCTTTTTTCTTCTTTCAAAATAATCTCAGACGGTTGTAGTTCGCGTCAAAACACGTCTGGCAACTCGTAAAGATGCAGAATGTTCATTCAGGTTTTCTAAAACTGTGCGTAACATGCAGAGAGTCATTGGAAATGGTGTATTACTCAAGAACGATAGTTCCCTTCTTCTGACAGCAATGGTTTAGGAGTAAATGGGAACTATGATTTTGAATGAATGCCAAAATTCTGCTTGCACTACTCTAATGCACTCATACTCTACATGAATACAATCTGTGTACTATGGAAGCCAATTTCTGCCAGTTAAAGAAAAAAACAAGATGAAAATCAAGCTTGATGAAAAAGAAATCCCATTGTAAGTGATAATTATAATAGACTTTTTATCTTATAAGTTAATAGGGTGAAATTATGAGATAAAAAATTGTATTATGAGATAAAAGTCATAATTTTGACTTTATCTCATTAGATGAAAGTCATAAAAGTCAAAAATACGAGATAAGAAATCATATTTATAACATTAAAGTCACAATTATGAGATAAAAGTTGAAATCATGAAATAGAAAGTCATAAAAGGAAAAGTCAAAATAACAAGATAAAAAGTCAGAATTATTAGATCACAATGTAAAATTAGGAGAAACAAAAGTCATATTTATGACAAAATCACAATTATAAACTAAAAGTCATAATATGAGATAAAAACTATATTAATCTTATAACTATGATTTTTAAGGCTAAGTTGTCATCTATTTGTTTTTGTCGAAAACGGCCTTCTTTATCGTCCCAACTGAAACATTCTCCTTTCTGTCACATACATGAACATGACACATGACAGCATGGATCCAGCACACGGAGACGATGCGTGCCAGTCTTAATGGAATGGATTGTGATGCTGTAGCAGACTCACATCGACTCCATTCACAGAAATCAGACCAATCACTTAGAACACCAGTTGCGTGCTGGCGCTGAATTTAAACCCCCTCTTCATCTTCATCTCCCTCTCACAACCACAGGCTGTCAGCCATCATGCCAGCAGCACTCCTCTTCCTCCCCCCCACTGATCCTGTTTCCATTTGAGTAAAAGCTCCCAGTGTTATTAGTGAAGTGAGACATGGATTGATGTTTATCCACTGTATCATGTTGTAGCCAAGCCTATTAAAAGCACATTCATGCACAAACAAACGAAATCTTTGTAGTTTTACACTTGTCAGGGCTAGTTTAATGGTAAATTAGTCATGAAAAGAAGGCGAGTCATCTCAAAATAAATCAGCACGAGGTGTCTTTCTTTCCTATTGTATCATTGAAGATATCCAGTTGGAAACTCATGTACATCTTTGGTTCTGCAACAACATTGCTCGCTCAAGGCGTTACTCATGTCAGGTGACGAAGTCTTCCCAAACCCGTATGACATTGATTTATCCCTGTAAATATAGCACTTCCCTGGGAATATCACAGTAAGCAGGAAGCAGAGTGGTCAGGAGGTGTATGAGGATGAGATAACAGGGGTGGAAACAGTGAGTACACAACAGATAATAGAAAGATAGAGATCTGTAAGCGGGCGATGTGAGACATGGCACAGAGTGCTGGTGTTTCTTAGAGTAAGCTCATACTGAAATACTACTGCAGGAAGCAAACTGCTCCAAGTTTTGTATTTTATAAACAAGTCAGGTCAACACTTTACATTGTACAGTTCATATTAGATACATACAGACACCTATAGGCCAGATATACACAGAATGCCAGGACATAAATCTGCAAAAAAAAAAGACAAAAAAACAAGAGCACTGGCAAATGGACAGATCTAACAAGCTTACTGTTGTACACTCAGTCGATATTATGTGATAAGGGTAGATACTGGGCATGATATCACTAAATAAGTCAACCTTTAAAGGGTATTTCCTCATTTCAAAAGCAGTTTACACCTCAATACAAGCTCCAGTTACCATGGACAATGAATGATGGCTGAATTCCATCTGGCTCCATTTAGGGTCCTGGTATTATGCATGTTGGCTCACTGTCACACTGTCATGACTTACTGGGACGCTTGAATACAACAAAGCCATTGTTAATATATCACTTGAGCTTCTCCTGCCATGACAAGTTCAAATGTTGGTACTCTACTTAAAGGCCCGGCACACCCATGTGTTTTCATTGTGGCTAATTAGACCTCTGAGGTTATGATGAGGGATTATGTAAGGTCACCCAACGTTCTCCTTTATTTAGTGTATCGTGTCTTTGTTGATTTATATTTGATTTATTTTATTTAATGCTTTATATCTGTCAATGTAAATCAAATAATTTATGACCATTTACATAACAACGCACTGGATCTATAACTGTCTCTGGCTCAATAATAACAAATATTTGAAACAGGGTGAAATATTGGACTTTTTTATTTCACTTCCTTATTTTGACAACTATAGTTAGTGGTTACTTTGCAAGCTAAGGTTTTACATGCAAAAATCAGAAATAATCTGTTAATAAAGTAAAATTCAAATAACTAAAATAGCTACATCCAGCAATATAATAATAAAAGAATGATAATATGAAAGTGACAGGGACTAAATAACTTTACTCCTTACACCATAAGTGCGTTTTTTAAGACTTCTGTACTTTTATTCGAGTTAAATTCTGAACACATGACCTATTTTTACATTGTGATATTATTACTTTTACAAAAAGATCTGCCACATACATGAACTGGTGGAATGTAACTGTGTGTATATGCCGAAATACTGCTTTACAGTAGAATAGCAACTGCTTGTGTTTTGTTTTCATGCTTTATATTTCCTACAACTACTGTCTAATACTACAATTAAGATGAAAATAATGTAACTTCCTCCTTGTCAGCTACAACATTTGAAAGCTGCTTATACATCAGAATATGTCACACATGATGAAATAATACATTACACAATAATATAATGCTGACAGGGTGCATCCTGCTGCATGTAGTAATTTTAATTTCCATTCCTTTTTATGATAGCCCACATTGCTGATAATATGCATAATCAACATTTTGAGTGTTGTACTTTTCATGAAAATTACATCATTTTGGTCAAAGTAAGAGAAATAAATGCTTCCTCCACCACCGAGAAACAGTGCTGGAAAGTGACTAGATTAATCTACTTGAGTACTATACTTAGGAACAATGGTAAGCCGATCTCAGAGGCAAATATTGTACTTTTTACCATATTCATTCTAAAGCTTTAGTTACCTGCTACTTCTTACTAAATTCACATTATTAATTCAAAATATAATTGACAGTTTGTGACGTATTAGTTAAGATTAGGCTTTATAAAGTAGTTGAAATCAGCTCCACATTTGCCAGCTGCAACATTAAAGTGATGTACGCATTTATAATCACAATCCAATATTATCAAGGTTCCAATTAAAGGTGCACTATGTAGTTTGGGGAAAGAAATTGCATTCAGAAGAGAAAGATCTTCATTAACTATGCTTAAACAAACTAAATAAACAAATGTTTTACTTTACTTGTTTATATGTGGCGGACCCTGCCACCTTTCTAGCTTCAAACTGCATTCTGGGGACCTTATTTTCCTCTGAGAACAGCTTTTATTTAAAAAATATATATATTTTTGAGTGTGTATTATTACCTCATTAATAAAGTAAATATTAAAAGTTTGAATTTCTTTGAAAAACGACATAGGGCCCCTTTAACAAGCTTCACTTTCTTTTGCTCAAGAATATTTTGATGCTGATACTTATAACATCCAACTTTAACTTGCGTAAAATCTTGAATGCATGACTTGTACTTTTAAGAAATGATTTCTACTCGTTGGTAACATTATTCAGATGGAGTAAAAGCAGGTAATGGCCTCGATCCCAACCTGAAAATAAAAAACACACTTCTTAAACTCTCCTCATACAGTGGGGCTGAGGCTGTGGCTCGATGGTTTGTTGTGAACAACTTCAGCTATGTGACCTTTTTACAACTGTGGAACATGTTGAGAAGCTTCACACTGACGGACACACGGAGTTTAGACGGAATAAGTGGACAGAGGGTGAGTCAGAAGACATCAGAGCTGCTGACAGGTCTGTCCATCATCCCTTTAAAATAGCAGTGGCACAAACACACCACGCTGTCACATTAAGGAGAAGCTCGTGTTGTTTGGTTTAGCTCCCCCTACTGATGGAAAGAAACACTGCACTTCTCACACAGACAAGAGGAAACATGGCAGATGTTATAAAACGTTCAACAAATGCTTTTCTTCTTCTTTTTTTTTTGGCACAAGTGGATGAATGTAATCGTCGGGGCTTGACGTGGTTACATTAAATGCATCCACTGCGGTGTTAACGCTGTCTTGAAACATTTGCTCGTTGATGACCGAAACCAAACCGCCTGTGGTCATTACAATCCCCGCTCCTTCTTCCGAGAAAGGCCTTGGCACCGTTAAATTACTTATTAGACCAATTATCGTCGTGCACGTGATGCCCGCTCGTTAATAATAGATGAGGAGGTCTCGTGTGTTTACGCTCAGCGGCGCGGCAGCTTCGACTCTTTCCGGTAACATCCACGAAACATGACACCCGTCGCCATGGAAACAAAACAACTGCAATTACCCAAACATGGTCAAGGGAAGTGTGACGACGCGGCAGTCGCGTGTTGACGTCACGCACAGCACGTCCTGTTCTGCCGCTGTAGAATCGGATTCCCTTGACCGTGACAACAGTGGAGCCGAGAACGAGCTGTGAATAAATAATTAACCTGCTGTTTTCTGCCGTTTTAAACACGATGCACTCCCTGGTGGTGCAGCTTTATGTAATACGGAGTCCAAAAATAAGCACGCTGACATCTTTACATGCTGACAGAGAGCTGAAAAAAAAGGTTCAAGGGTCATTTTGTGACCCTCTTTTGGTTCAATTTAGCAAGTTTGCTAAATCTACATAGGAGCATGACATGCTAATCTTTATCAGCAGCTGTAGATTAAACTGTTCTCTTGGCATTGACGATTTCTAGGTGAGTTTTACTATTTTTTTAACCTTTCTCATCCATGTTTTGCTTAAAGAGGCCCTATGTAACAGTTTGTAGCAATTTACCCGTACTAATCACGTGACCCGTCTCTCTCAGTTGCCTTTACAAGCCTATAGACCATCTGTTTGAGTTGTTTAATGCTGCTGGACCACGTTTTTTTCTTCTTTTTTTGTGAAGGACTCGGGTCGGTTTTTCCACAACAGTCCAAAGGATGTGACTTTATACACGTTCTCGAGTGCCTCTCTCTGCTCCGCTAACGGACAGCAACAGTAGCAAACGTTAGCTTAGAAATTGAGTCTGCTAATAGGAACTAACAACTGACTTCCACCCCAAGACACGAGCTTTCAAACATATTACATGATCTTCCTCAGCAGATGAAGAGCAGTTGAGACGCTATATAGACCTTCAAGTGCTCGGAAGAAAAAATTAATTTGAACATCTGCAATTCGCAAAACAATTCGGCAAACTCCATCTGCTTATGAAGCTCATGTGATGTGGGTGGAGGTGGTAAATGTAGATATCACTATATCGGCCAATATTCTTATACACAACCACATTATATACATCAGCACACATATTTTGCGATGATCCTACAAATGTGGTTATCAAACACTTGTGAGAAAGATATGTATGTATAACGCAGGGCAGGATATTTTACAATTCAATACACTGTTAATGTCCATAATGACATCAGTCTACTGAAACTTCCTAGGCATCTTTTTGTACATTATGTTCTTTGTAAAAGACAAAGATTACATATATGCCAATACTGATATATCTGTAATAAGCCAATATCGGCTAATAACATCGGCCGACCCATAGCTAATTGTAAGCTGTGAACAATGAACCCTGTGGTGTGACTGCTACAAATTAATATTCCCGACTGAATGACGACAAAAGCAAGAAATTGTTTGCGGTTGTCTTTTTTTTATTTCCAGCGTTATACAACTTTTTGCATCTGATCGGTTTCGATAAGTAAAAAAATAAACTATGTCATAAAATACATCTTGATAAAATACATGACATTATCTTTTATTTTCATGGAAACACTCGAGAGCAAATGTCAAGTTAGGGGACACCTTACAGCAAGATGTTACACCTACACACTACACGTTAGTAACCCTGTTAGTTTCACTTGTTACAACACAACTTTGTCAACAGTATTACACACACATTAGGCTACTGAGCATGATCTAACTTCACATCACATTTAGGGATTTTTTAGAAACACAAGATACCACCTCTTCTTGGATTACGGATGACTCGTATTTGCATGCATTTCTGTTACCAGCACAAAGTCTTATCTCGGAGGATTGCACCAGCAGTATGGAAGAAGTCAACCCTGTCACAGCCACAAAACATGTCGTCAACACAACCTTTGATGTTTAGGGTTTACACAACATCAAAACTCACACTACAAAAGATTATTTGAGAGAGGGATCATAGCTTGCTTGCTGGCTGGTTAGAATACAATTACAGTATCATTGCATTGCATAATCTTCTTTGCATTCACAAGGCCAGAAGTGTTGGAGAGTTAAGACTATCTTTCATTAACTCAGACGCACCGAGGCTGCCTTTGAGGCTCTCGAAGCCGTCGGCCAAGGAATCAATCTCGGAGTAATTAAAGGAGAACACTGTGCGGTAGTTGCTACAAGTGGGGCTGGAAGACATGACTGGTGTGCTCAGAGATTCAAGGTCGTTTGCCACAGACTTGTACAGGGTCTCCCAGTCTGAGAGGCAGAAGGGGCCGCTCAGGTCTATGTCAGGGACCGATGCAGCCATCTCAGGAGACACTGCCATCTCTAGGCTGGGCACCAAGTCGTCCAGGTCGTCTCCTTTTAAATCCTCCAGAGCCTCCTCTTCTGCGCTCGAACACAGGAGGATGTTGGAGTTCCCCAAGATGGCTGCAGCAGGGATGCAGGGGACACTGTCCATGTCTTGACATATAGGAGCTTCTGTGGCGCTCTCTGGGGTCTTTCCGTTCTCTAAGATGGACAGCAGCTCTGGGGAGGCCGGAGGATCCTGCAGCATTGTGTTAACATCATCTCCATTATCTTCCTCCCCCTCCTCCTGCTCCTCATCGCAGTCGTCGAGCTTGCAGGATGGTTTGTGGGAGGCTAAGACCTGCTCCAGTCTCTCCTTCTCCTTCAGCAGGTCGTTTATCTCCGTCTGGAGGGTAGACTTCTCGTCTTCGAGCATGTCGGTTTCCTGAGGTGAGGAGGGACAGAATCAGAAAAAAAGACTTAGCGTGAGGGGGAGTATGAAAACACTGCTGCACCGTGGTGCTCTGCAGTCATCCCTGCTGGGCTCCTGTTATCTGTACATGTCATACAGGAACATACAGTGCATGTGCCCTATGTCTTCATACTTACAGCTTGCAGTGTGTCTATCAGCTCCCTCCGTCTGTTACGACACTTTGCTGCAGCAATCTTGTTCCTCTCCCTCCTGATCCTCCTCCTCTCCTCCTCCTCTTTGGAGGGCTAAAATCAATCAGAAAAAAGCCCATTTTAAATGCGCATCCTGCTAACTTTTGCCATATCAGCAGTTGGCTCTTCAGCACCATTCCTCTTGCCAAAAAGAGAGAGAGAGACAGAAAGAGGGAGAGAGAAGGGGGGAGACAAAAAAATCTTCGTTGCAGTGTATGCTGGGAATACTGATCTGCTCGTGGCGGTGCAGACTCTCTTTCAGTTCAGGCGTTAAAATGCTGCACCACTGGCACGGTCTGGTCGAGCACGTGAACGCGCACTTTTTTTTATGCAATTTGCCATCCCATTCATAAACAGTGGTGCGCTCCCGTTACTCCAAGAGTAATTACGCGCAGCACCAATTAGATATAATCCAATCACCTGTGTCCCTGCAGTCATTTATATGCACAGCTCGGTATGTTAATTGTACTTAAACAGTAAAAAAAAAAAAAAAAAAAAAATCTACTTTCACGTCCTGTTGAAAATATCGCGATAACTAAATTTTCATATTAACCTTGAATCAGTGGAAAGGAGTCGTGGGAAGGGATAGGACAATATTGACTCCTTCATTGATTGATTGATTGATTGATTGACTACCTAATTAAAGTGACATTGCATTACCCTCCCCCCCGCCCCACCTTGCTCTCCTGCATACCTTGTCTTTAAGCCCCTTCCTGTTGGAGGGCTTCGCCTTGCTCGCAGCTGCCGGGGAAGACGACTGGCTCCCGCCGTGAGTTTTGCTCTTCGCGCGTCCGGACGACGGAGAGCCAGATGTGATGACTGTCTGCACTGGCTGCACCATCCACCTCAGATCCGGCGAGGTTGAGATTGCAGTCACAGTCGGAACAAAGGAGTCTGCTACACTGGTCTCAATATCCTCCTGGAAGGAAAAAAAAACACATGACAGAGACATATTATGCATATGCAGTCAAATATTAATTTAGCTTATCTGATGAAGGAGGAATCTAACCTTTGGGTGTGCTTAAATGGTAGGCTACATCAATCATTTGTGATGAGGAATGTCAAAAAATAAATAAAAAATGACTGAATCAATATTGTCTGCGAATCCATCAAAATCATCTGCATGCCCTGTCATCACATCCTTATCACGCATTTTTATCATCACTATCACTCTGGAATGAAAGGTCACGACCAAGACATGTCTGTGTGAGGTACATTACAACCCTTTTCCCTGAAATGACACTTCCCTCACATGCACTGAGACTGTATAGATCGCCTATGTGTTTGTATAGAATCAATGTAAAGCACGGGACAGTCTGTCTACTTGGATACGTGTGAACATTTTGTCCCTACTGTCCACATGAGCCTTTTGCAACCCCGTTTTAACCGTATGCATGAATTATCTTGCAAGATTTCATTATATGTGAATCATTTTTTAGATGATCTTCTACCTTGGCGCTGTCCACTGATGATGAAAGCGAGTCAGGAGGATGCTGGCTGCACCCAGGGGTGTCCCCGCCAGGCGATGCTGTGCTACAGCTGGACGATGAGTCGAACTCAGAGCTGGAGTCTGGATGCATGTTCTCGTCTAACAATTACTGCTTACAAAAAAAATAAAATAAAAAATAAAAAAGATAGAATAGTCTATCCAAGTCTAAGTAGAAAACTGACGCCTAAACGTCTTTCTATATTCCATTTGCCGGGTTCATAAATGGTAACTGTGCAGATAGTGGAGAGGCCCGCCTTTTATAGTGAGCTGGAATTTTATGAATGAAATCTGTGTGGTGAGACCGAACCATTTGACAGAGGGAGAGGTGAGTGAGGGGAAAAAAAGCGAGCAGATGTTTTCCAATTTAACAATTAAATCATGCAAATGTCTGAGCAGAAACATGAGCGGCGTTTTTATTTTCATTCATCTTATTTTCTCAAATATTCCAAATAAAAAATAACCAGTATATGTGAAGTGACGACCCCCGTCTGCAAGAGGTGCCCATCGCCATGAATGAACTACGTCAGTTCACGTATGCAGCATCTGCATGATATACATCATGTTCCCTTTATGTCCACATATGTTCTGATCTTAATTGCACTTAATTCAACATAGATGCAGAAAGAATGAAGGTGATGAAGAATATTAATAATCATTTTGTGACGTTTCACTGTATGTCCCCTTCGAGTCGTTCAGATCAGAACAATGCTGATGGAGCGGCTACAAGCTGCCCCCAAATCACAATCTATTTATTTATCACCAATATTGTGACACCCAGCATGATTTCATTAACGCACACGGCTTCCAGCACACCGCCTCATTATTTATGAGCTGCTAAATCAAGTGTCGGCCATACATCACAGTGCCTTTCACCTGTCTCTGCATATGAATATAGCTCCAGCAACAGAAATTGTCGCTGGAGTAAGGCAGCCAATCGCAGAGTGGACCGGTCGAGCCATATATGGATGCTTCCGGCGAGCAGGGGGCGCGCCTGTGTGGCGCACGGAGAGCGCGCAGACGGACTTGTGTCTGTGTGTGTGTGTGCGTGTGTGTGTGTGTGTGTGTGTGTGTGTGGCCCACTCACTCAGAGACACAAAACAAAAAGTGAAACATGCGCTAAAAGGCTCGGCCGTCATGAATTGTGGGCTACCCGATAACAGCGTCATTAGCTGCGACTTGACTGACCGCAGAGGCGCTGGGCTGCTTTTAGGACACGCAGAGGAGGGTAGACCCCTGCACTTGAACCACAAGAATAGAATGCAGACAGCTTTTTTGTGCGCAGATTTAGACCTGTGAGTGCATCACAAATCCTAACATCACACTTACGAGTTACTGCAGACACTTAACCATGTTAATCATCTTCTTTTCCAGGAGAAATGCATTGATTTGGTGGCTGATTTCCTGCTTTTGTTCTCCCACTTTCACACATACTAATCAGCTCTGCTGATGCAGTTTATTGGCACCAATTATGTAAGCGTCATTCCCGCTTGTCAAGCTCCTATAAGAAAAGGGATTGTATATAGGCTATATTTAGGTTTCACATGGCCTCACCACTCAAGTGAGAGCGATAGCTGGTGAATAGAGAGGGGGGCCTCTCCCCTTGCTCTGATGGTGGCTGCGCTCCCGGCTGCTTCCCGGCAGTGCCAGCCCCCCTCCGGGCTCATTTACCGGCACATCATTAGGTGGTCGGCTTGAGCCTATTCAGCCTCCGGCGGCTCAAGACCAGACGGGTTCAAAGGTCGGACATAACTATAGACACCTCTCACTACAGCTCAAAGGCTTGTTTTCATCAGAGCAGGTGGAGCGTGAATGTGCGTGAGCATAGGAGTTTATTTTTAGACTCCGTGACATCATCTGTCAGAGTTCATGTAAATTAGGTAAATAGATCATTTAAGTTTACTGAGCTCATGTGAGTAACACCACTGCTATTATGTGATGAGACTTAGAATTAAATGACATATCCAGAGATTCTTTATAAAATATAATAAACGAATCGGCAAGTAGCATACATTAGGCCTACTATGTTGCAAAAAATACTTTTCTGAAAGTTAAGGTTGTGTGAAGATGATCTCATTCATCGTTTAATCATCATCTCCTCTGTGTAGTTGCAAACTCATTTATATATGTTTATTACTTGTGCACAAGGCTATTATTATGGTCACCAACTAGGCCTATATTATTATGAGAAGACAACTCAGGATAAAAATAACATTATTTCTGTGATCACATCTTACCAACGCTTATCACTAAAG
Organism: Pagrus major; assembly: GCF_040436345.1. Taxonomy (NCBI): domain Eukaryota; kingdom Metazoa; phylum Chordata; class Actinopteri; order Spariformes; family Sparidae; genus Pagrus; species Pagrus major. The sequence goes on along the minus strand of NC_133236.1, from coordinate 21,067,378 downwards.
AAGTGAAAAACATTGTTCGGAACAAAAAGTCCGGGTCAGCATTCTTTGATCTGGAAGCTGTTCTTGCCAACCAGTCAAACAAATAGGCCACTCAAACAATCCACAAGATAAACGGGTTGTTTGGTGTCCCGTTTCATTCCGCTGCTCCGCGAGACACCGCTGTCTGAGAGCCGCGACACAGACAGAGATCCCACTCCGACACCGTTTCCTGGATACCAGATATTCCGGCCCGTATGAAAAACAAACAAACCCGTGCTGCCTCTCAACAGACGACGCGGAAGAGCTGGTTTTTTATTTTTCTTCGTGGAGTGAGACGTCGTCACAACGCAAACGATCGTTGTTGCTATGCAAAACGAGGACGTCACTGACGCGAAGGGGTGGAGTGTTGCCATGCCAACCAGGAATGTTCAACAAAACACAAGCGCGGGAAACAAAACACAACTCCTTTAGCCTGAATTGCTGCACTTTGACACAATAACACTATTATTATCACTTTATCCATGTAATTATGGAATTTCAACGCCTTTATATTTATTCCTTTTTAAATGTGTTTTTTAACAACAGCCCAGCCTGAACCCTGTACACTGTTTAAAGACAGGCAGTAAAGAGGGGCATTTCCTAGAAGACCCCTGGGAAAGAAAAATAGGAAATCCTAACATAACTATTGTGAATGTAAGAATGACTATTGTAGTTGGAGTTTTTGCCTCGTTCTCTGTCAATTTATAGTTTTTAGAAGTAGTAAATCAACAAAAAAACTACCAATGATAATAGTAGTATATTTGGGTTGGGGTCTTTTTTACTTATTCTGTAGGCCTACTTCTACATTATGGGCAAATTTACAGGACAAGGGTGTTAGAAAGTATTGAATAGAGTGCTCATGTGAAGGAAATACGTCACAAAGTAATATAGTAATCCTCATATATTTGATAAGCAATACACATTCTGACTGTTGGCTCAATGTTGAGTGATTTATAGCTCCTTATGTAAATCACAAAGGATTCCCTCTCACAGACATAGGGGAAGACCTGTGTTATCATGCCTGACACCCATGAGGAAAGCAAACTGCTGTTGTGGAAAAGTACACACGACAAACCAGTTATCTGCTTACTGTGCAATTTAACACACCCTAGCCTGGATTCCAAACAAAGAGGTACAAGCACTGCCTGAGGGACGTACCACACATGTAACTGCTCCTGCCCTGACATGTTTTTACCGTGTTCCCTTTTCAATGTTTGTATACAGTGAATTTGGATTCCCACAGAAAATAGGCTATAGTCTTTTAGACACAAAGTTCTTTGCATCTCAGATTAGAGAATGAGTTTCAGTTTTTTTTTTTTTTTTTTTTAAAAAGGCTGTTTTTGCAGGTAGCCAACAAACAGAGATATATTTGCACACATCATTTTTTTCATACACTTCTCTCACTTTAACGCTACTATTGTTTTTTGCTTATAGATCTAAAATGCATGGCACCTACGGGATTAGATTACAGTCACATATTATAAAAACGATTTTAAAGGTTATAAGAAAGTAAATAGGAAAGTTTGAACTGTGGTTTTGACATGTATGGGGAAAATAGGATTTGAATGCATGAAACAAGTGCCTCCCTATTACAAATATTTGTCTTAAAACCCTTTAAACCTGCTTTGCAGACACTCAACACAGTGCTTCGACGCTCTCTATTTGCATGTTTGGACATGTATCTCTCTGGGAGTTTAAAATAAACTGATGTGGGATTAAACAATGCTTGATAAAACAACATAATTCTGTAAAGATTGAGCCATAAGGCTGTTTTTATGTTTGCAAAAGTTAGCATTGTATTCAATGAGCACACTTGTTTTAGTTATTTGTAGTACATCCTTTTTCATGCAAACATGGGAAAGGATTGAACTATTGCCTTGTGTTAGCCCTGGCAGACGAAAGTTGTCTGGGGACCACAGTGGGAGACTCTGGTTATAACCAAGTTCTTCAGGTGCAGCCATACCTTGAAGTTGACCATCTACTCATGGAGGACCTCACCTGATAAACGTGGACACATTGCGGATATTTGTTAAATTAGCTACTTGGAACATAGTTTGGTTTTTGTTTTGCCTCCATGCTGTATAGTGTTATGGATCAATTATTTCAATAAAATTATTGCTTCAAAGCTCCTTTTGAGCAAGCAGAAACTACCATTATTAACTGCAAATATGTCTTAATAGTAAATTTGCATCTTTGATAATTGAACAAACTGCATTTGTCTAACAGCCCTTACATTGGTTTCAGTTTCAGGTTGTCTTCCCCCGTTAAAACACTATCAGAAAGCCCAGAATGCAAAGCTGACGAAGCAGATTTAAATCTCTGTACAGAGTGCTGAGTGTCACTTCTCAAACTGGAGCACCATACCTGATTTAAATTATAAAAAATGAAAAAGAGCAGCAAAGGCTATCTTCATAAGAAAGGTTTTAAAAAGTCTTGATATTAATTGTTGAATGTTTAAAATGAATTATATTGTATTATTGAATAAGTAAAGGCACCGTGTTAAAAATACCCCAGCAGTGTGTTTTGATGCGTTTGTTTGACACACTTAGCTCAGAACAGACAGATCTGCATGTTCAAATTTACCTCTCGGTGTACTTTGGCGTGTAGGTCGTACTTTTGCTGACCATTATCCCAGTTCTTCGGTGTTCACAACAGCCTCTGTGTGTTTGTTGACTTGCATAACGTCATGTCGCCGTCGTCCAATCTCTGGTCTATTTCCCAGCAGGCGCCGCCCCGTTTTACAGGATGCACCATATTTGGAAAATGACGTACTGGGGATCCCGGTCTGGAATATTCCATTTATGGAGGGTGAGCGTAAAATATAATGTTTAAATGCGACTTTTTTTACCTTTAAACATCACAAGCCGGCATTGCATGTTCAACATATGGCGGATTAAACGACGTAAAAGCAGTTTGTGGCGTTATTGCCGCGTTGTTACGTCCGTGTTTTGGTGTTTTCTTTCCTCGCGCTGTCGTAGACGGAGCGCTCCCTCTGCCTACGTCATCAGGTCTCAGGCTATAAAAAGGCTCCGAGCAGACAGAGTTGGCATTCAAACTTTCAGAGCAACGAGCAGAGAAAAGACATCGGGAGCAGCACTGTAGAGTTTCTCACCAACCTACTCAAAGGATTTCCTCATCTCAAGGTTTCATTCCCCCTCGGTAGACTTTGTTTGGATCTTCCTACTTGCTTTTTTCGGGGAATCATGATGTTTAACGCTTTCAACACGGAGTGCGACTCTTCCTCCCGCTGCAGTACGGCTTCCCCGTCCGGGGAGCAGCTGGGCTACTATCCTTCCCCAGCCGGATCTTACTCCAGCATGGGATCACCCCAGTCTCAGGTATGTCCTGTCAAATATTATTACACTTTCATTACAATGTGAGCTACATGATTTTTTAAAAATGTGTTTGTTTGCTTGCAATGAAAAACTACATTACTCTCAAAAAGCTTTAAGTTTCTAAATAATAAATATAGTCAGGCTGAGAAATAGTAAAAGCCCATTAACCAGTAATGCACACAGTGCAAGGCGAGCTTCATTCATTCACCTGGAAACTCCTCAGAGGGAGTGTAACGTCATAGCTGACATCATAAGGATATTTTTAAACCACCCAGCTTTTTATAGACCCCCTTCTTCATTCATAGACATCCTGCTCTGCTGCTCCCCCCCCCTCCTGAAAGTAAATGTACTGATGATCCTTTTTGCTTCATTCCCCACAGGATTTCACTGACTTGACAGCATCAAGTGCCTCCTTCATCCCCACCGTCACAGCCATTTCAACGAGCCCGGATCTGCAGTGGATGGTCCAGCCTTTGATCTCCTCGGTGGCCCCATCTCACAGAGCTAACCCCTACAGCCCCAGCCCCGCCTACTCCAGACCGGGCATGAGGTCTGCAGCATCCAAGGCTCACAAGAGGGGCAGAATGGAGCAGGTAATTACCATCTGACCTACATAATAATTCAAGTGTTGCATAACAAGTAGTAACTTTCATGTTACAGTGTAGAACTGGAGGCTTAACTTTTTTTAATTTATCATATGCAGGTGACACCTGAGGAGGAAGAGAAGAAGAGAGTTCGCAGAGAGAGGAACAAGCAGGCAGCAGCAAAATGCCGCAACAGGAGGCGAGAGCTCACAGACACACTGCAAGCTGTAAGTATGCCACAGATTTACCATCATTCATCAGAGTATTTCTCGCCACAGCTAATAGTGTTATCCAACAGCCAAGCTAATGCCTCTTCCTCCATTTCTCTCTCCCTCGCAGGAAACTGATGAGCTTGAGGATGAGAAGTCCAGCCTGCAGAATGATATTGCTAATCTTCTGAAGGAGAAGGAGAGGCTTGAGTTCATTCTTGCTGCCCACCAACCCATCTGCAAAATCCCCTCCGAGCTGGACTCAGACTTCGCCGTCATCTCCATGTCTCCGGCCTGCCTCTCAACCGGGGTGTCCACCCAGCCACAGACCACAATCCCCCAGGCATCCATGATCACTTCCAGCCAGCCAACCTTCACCTCCACTTCCACCTCCACCTCCAACTCCATCTTCTCCACCGCCACCATCTCCAACAGCACGGTCAAGATGACAGACCTGGACTCCTCCGTCCTGGAGGAGTCTCTGGATCTGCTCACAAAGACTGAGATGGAGACGGCGCGGTCAGTGCCCGAGGTCGACCTATCCAACTCCCTCTACACAACTCAGGACTGGGAGGCCCTTCACGCCTCAGCCACCACCACTGACTTCGAGCCCCTGTGCACACCCGTGGTGACCTGCACACCAGCCTGCACCACCTTCACGTCTTCTTTCGTGTTTACCTTCCCAGAGGCGGAGACCTTCCCCACCTGCGGCATCGCCCACAGGAGAGGAAGCAACAGCAACGACCAGTCCTCTGATTCGCTCAGCTCGCCCACCCTGCTGGCCCTTTAAAGACTCTTCCAAAAAAAAGCAAAAACACTTCCTATTAGCACATTTTCTTGACATATGAGATGTGCAGATCACAGGGCTATGGAGCGGACTTGTACCAGGAAGCAAATTATTTATGATTTTATTTGCCTTTATCTATACTTGCCTATTACACCAATGTAGCAAGTTAAAAAGCATGTTTTAACTAATACCACCTAGTCGTTGTATGAGTTCATATATGATTTTAATGGTGCTAGATAAGAAAAACTCGTCGTAGTGTTGATGTGTGTTCAGAGCAATAGTTATTATTGATCCAGTTTGTTTTCTGGTTGATGGAATGTGAGAGTAATTGTGAACTTTTTTTGTGAAACTTAAAAAAAAACCAAAAAAAAACTGATGTGCTTTGTCCTAACCATGGTCTGAGTGGTCCTTATCTTCTGGTATGAAGTTTTCTGTGAAAACAACAGTGGTTTTAATTTATGAAATTTTTATTTTTTTACAGAGAGAGCAAAGATGAACGCTGTTTGTAAGATATGTAAATAAAAGATAGTGATATTTCAATTCAATTATCTTTGGCTTTGGCTTTCTGCTTATCACATGCACACATATTATATTCACACTTCCTATAACGAGCAGTGAGATAGCATAGCGGCTCCAGTGGCATCCAATTATAATAATGTCTAAAATTAGCCTCCATAAGGGATAGCAGTATTTTTCCCTGCACCTCCACTGGCTCTATTTATTGTTCCGTCTGTTGCCAAGGTTAACTATACGTCAGGGCTCTGACGTCAGTGCGTTCTTTCCATTTTTTTTTTTTTAATTTGCAAGCGTAGCGCGATGACGTAGTACTTCCGTGCCCAACGCTTCGACGACTCGGCTCCGCTTCTGTCTCCCAGCAGGGAAGAAAGCAAACTGACTCGTCGGGTCAGACACCTTGTTTTTCCGCTAAAATACACGCATGTAAAGATTTTTTTTATGTTTTTCTTTTAACAGAGGAACTTAACTTCTGATATAGGGAATAGAAAGAAACGTGAAATTGTGCTTCCCTAATCGAGCCGACGTGTTTGTTCTCGCTGCACGCGGCTGGTTATATAAACAGAAATTCGCAAGAGGATCCGAAAGCAACATTTTGACCGCGATCTGCGTCGGTCTAATTTATTCTGTTCTCTCGGCAGGTTTTTGAAGTCGCCAAAATATCACCTCCCACAGTCAGAGAGGCACATGTGAGTTACAGCACAATGCAGGAGAAAAGAGTCCTCGGAAATAATTCATGAAGCCACAGAAAAGTAACTGTGCAAATGGACCGTGGCGTGCAGACAGATAGGTGTAAAGTGACTGTCTGCAAAGTCTTTTTCCAGACAGACACTGAAACCCCATTTTCTGGAAGCACAGCCGGGGCCAAGATTAACACCGATGTGCCAGCATCACATCAAAAATGTCTTTGAATGACAAGTAGGTCACATGTGAACGCCTAATCTGGAACATGGTGATCAAGAAAATATCTTTTTCCATCGGTGAATACAGTACAGATTAAAATAACTGGTGGGCTGCAGGCAAACAGACCTAGTGTAGGTTTTCTTTCCATTGAAGAATAACTGATAAAGCTTAAGTGTCGTTTTTTCCAGAAACATAAAACATGATTTCAAGAAAATGACCTTTTTACCAAAAGTGAAACTTAAAGAAAAGGGTTCACCCAGAAAATTCAGATTCAGTCATTACCTACTCACCCCCATGCCGACGGAAAGTCTGGTGAAGTTTCACAGCAAAAACAGCAATTCTCCTAAACAACTGAAGTCGATGGGGACTTGTTTCAAAATATAAAAAAACCAAACTGAAACAGTGAAATTGATCCTAAACTTTTAAAGCTGCTAATCTAAAAGTGTTAGTGCGCACCCCGTCTGAGGTGGGTGGACATGCTCGGCCGTGCGCCGAGGGTGTAAATAACATCTTTTTTAATCAATTAGGGGTCTCAGGGCTCAGCAGAGACTTCAAATACAAAATAGTCCCCATCTGCTTCAGTTGTTTAGGAGAATGCTGCAACGCTGTTTTGCTGTGAAGCTCCAGAAATGTCTTGTGACTGCAAAACTTAACTTTACATCAGCATGGGGGTAAGTAGATAACGATACTTGAACTCATCCTTTAATTTGTCCTTTCTTTAATTTCAACTTTTATAATAGCGTCATGGTCCAAGTGCATTTAATGTGAATTCTAGGAGTTACAGGCATCTGTCCTGTCTCTCCCATTATTATTTAGAAGGCAAATATATAAACCCTGAAGACAGTAAAATCATCAGTGTCACTATTTAATTTCCACTGAAACATTTCTTGTTTGTGCAACACCTTATTGTTACGCAGTTGGTCATCAAACCTTCCCTACCGCTCCCTCCTACTTGTCATTCTTTCACCTCACTCGCTCATTTGACCCTTTTATCAATATTGCACCATGTAAAGAATCACCGGAAGCCGGATTGCTCAATGGCTTTACACAGGAAGTGCGTGGTGTGTGTGCGTTAGGGACGTGCGGTGTGGAAGACTACCGTCGCACAATAACTAACTTGCCCTGACGTTTGAGCCCTTTCCAGTGTGGACACACCCTTTTTGTGCAACACGGCCAAGACGATATGAACAGTTGTCAGGCCTGCTCCTCCAAAGTATGACCTGAAACAAATCAAAAGATTCAGGGAAAGTTGCAGAAGCAAAATGCCTCTTTCTTAGTTTCCTGCTTGAGGAAAATTTCTTGGATTGAAACTGGGCTTTTACAAAGCCTCTTGTTTTGTTAGCACTGTGCTGTTGCATAACAGCTGAATTCTGAGTACCTATCTGTTTTCCTTTCCACTTAAGATGAGCCTCCTTTTCCCTCAATAAAGCCTCAGTGTGCGACCATGCAGCGCCTAATAACTCCATCTATTAATACCTCTATGTCGGCCCCAGGGAGCTGGGGTAGCAGCAGAAATAGCAGGTGCCTATTGCTTCTTTTAACATCAGCATCAACAGCAGTAAAATTAGACCACTATGACGCCAACCTGCGTCGGTGCTGCAACCCATGGGAGGAACCAGGCAAGCGTACGCCCGATAGAAAAAGAGGAGGAAAGTGAGAGCGAGGCGAGGGGAGGAAGAGGATGGGAGAAAATGATGAGTGTTTGAGGACAGCAGCGAGGGAGGCAGACAGAGATCCCTGCCTGGGTGTAATTGCGAGCACCGTGATGATGAAACAGCTGAGTTCGCCTCCGTGCCACGACAGCAAGAGCTCGGTTTGGCTCGGCTCCATATTCAGAGAAATCCATCCCCTGATACCTTCCTTCTGTCGAGAGAGGATACAGACAGCACTCAGTGTCTTACCCCTGTAGACAGGTGTCTGTCTGAGTGATACAATGACGCTAAATTATACTTTTGATCTGTCCTTGATGTATTTGTTTTAGTGTCGTGAGTGTGACACAGTGCAGATATTTCATAAAATCACATTTCTATGACACAGTCTGTGTGTTCATCTGTAGGAGTGTGACGAATCAAATTCAGGTTGGGATTCTGGGCTCTTATCTGCGTGCATCTGCCTTTCCTTTGTATTTTTCCGTGTCTAGAGGTGATAACAAGCACAACTCAAAGAATGACAGCAATTAGTCGAAGGGCGTGTAGACACTTGCGTCAGCATGCGCGCTCATTTAAGGAAGTAATCTTACTGTGAAAGGTAGAACTTTCATAATGACTTACAGTGCTGAACCAGTGCCCAGGAGTGATATAAAGGTTAGTCAATCAACAGTGAGATTATTGCGGTAGCTTTCCACGTTAATCCACATTGAATATGTTCAAACATGTAAAATGAAAATGGCTACTAGAGCATGTAAAAAATGCAGATAAGTCTCAGGTATATGACTTTAAAGTTGTGCATTTCATTTCTGCCCTAAAAAGCTCTGTAGCATGGAGGAGTGTGTGACATGCTATTCTTAGAGGTTATTTGACGCACTAAGCTACAATACTGCAGGGATTTCTCTATCCAATAATTACTGTTCACTTAGTGCCAGACTCCCCACACAGCAGCGTGTCCTCGTCTCGTCTCGTGGGATCAGTAACAAGGATGTTTCCCTGGAAACTGGACAGCTCTATCATATGTAATTGGGTAATCCCTGAGCCGCTGACAGAAAAATAATAGCTTTTGGGATTTTCAAAATACCCCAGCCAACACTGAGCGTGATATGGCTGTTTCGTAACCCGGATTCACCAATCGCATACAGGATGGATTACTGTGCAGTTACTGTAATATTAGAGACATTTTAAGTGTAGATCTATAGCAAGAAGAAAAGGGATGATTTGTAATCTTACAGCTGTTGTCTAAATATCTCTCTTCTATCAGGTTTAACAAAAGAAGTATATTAATCATTGTTCATTCAGCTAAAGCGTGTGTCCACAAGAGTCTATATGGTATGAAACAGGGTCATACAACCATCTTCATTACAGAGACCAACTCTGACTTATATAACAGGTCAGACTTTAGACTATAAAACAGCAACTATAGGCAATGTATTGATATATATTGTTATCATGATGTGAGACTATACATCGTCCTGGATTTTGGATATATCTTCATATGACATAAGTGTTGTCTTTTCCTGTTTTATAAGGCTGCTTTACTGTAAAGTGATGTTAATTTTCTGAACTTACCAGACTTGTACTTGTTTTTAAGACTTGTCTTTACCCACGTAGTCATTACAACCACATTACTGATGATTATCTATCAAACATCTCATTGTGTTATTATTTTGTTTTAAGTACCAATAGTCATCACTACAATACTGATATCTAGGTTTGGCCAAACATGTTGTGATATTTGATCTTGTCACCCAGTCGTAGTATTTATGAGGTGCTTTTTAGGAGATTTCAAAATATCCAGATATACTACAGTGTGCATTGTGCATATAGTGGATATATCCTAAATGTAGCGCAGTATTATTTTAATATAATACTTTTATAATATAGTACTTTTAATAAAAAGAGGAAGCAGAAGTCAGGTGAGAACTTGCTTGTTTTTTTAAAATAAAAAACAAAGATCTGTAATAAAAGAACAAACGCCTGCAGGTAATCAATGCAATCCGCCATTTTGCTACTACCTTTTACTTCTGTTGTGCATTGTGCAGCTCCCTCCATTGATGGCACATCAGTGATTACAATAGCTACGTTCCAAACTTCGCTCGCATCAAGGTCCAAAGAATCCTGAACGGAACCGGATGAATGACCGGAGCCAGTTTGGTGAAAAAGATGTGAACTGTAATCACTGTGTCGTGGACTTGAGTCAAGTAATGTCACTGTTTTGATGACTTGTAACTTTTTCTCTCAAAAGAAGTAAATGACTTGAGACCCAACATGATGACTCGAATTACTTTTGTGTTTATTTTTAGTTTTTCGGCTTAGTGTTTTGTTGTCTGTCAGTATTTCCCTGTTTCAGTGTGACAGGGAGGGGAAATTTCTGATTGAGAAATAAATAATCTTTTACAAAGTTCCTTGTATGATGACATTTCACTAAATCTCACTTAATAATCTCATTATTTGACAGGTACTAATACCTTATCTTTTCACTTCATACAGACCGGATACTGCAGGTAAGACTGCAGTTTTTCAGGTGGGGGAAAGTGACATGACTTGACACAACCTGTGACTTGACTTGCCCAAGAAAAAAATGACTTGGAGCTTACCTGAGACCTGGACTAATGACTGGATTTAACTGGTGTCAAGAACTTGCAAACAGGTATTTGTCTATTATCGACAGTAAAATAACGAGAGCCCCTGATCTTTCTTTTTTTGGTTTTCACTACCATGACCATTGCACATGAATACCCATACTCTGCCACTTAGGAATATGGCCTTTTTGACCCACTAGAGGGCCTCAGGTCATAAATATACTATAGTCTCAGTGAGGGCCCCACTCAGATCTTCTCAAAACCAGAAACTTTGGTTGTCCCAAAGGGGTCTTGTGTGTGTGGTTCACTTGTTTTGTAAAATTATCTGCTTGTGACTACAAGTACACCTGGTGTAAACCACCTGATTTGGTGTTATCAGACCAGTGAGCAGGCGTTATTATCACATCTGTAGTAGGTCATTACTACTACTAATGCCTATTTAATGGTCTGATAACTCAAATTAAGTGTGTAAACACTGCAGTGTGATACCTGAATACAACAAGCTGCAAAGTTCAAGACTACAAAGCATGTCACTATCTGTAATAAAGTAAGCTCAAAGGTCTGATCACAAGCTTTCAAAGGGTTCAACTGCCTCTCACTGTAGTGTTCAGCAAATTAAGCTAGGTCATGTGTGCAACTTTGGTCATGTGTTGGATTTTAACCCCTGTGTCTGTTTAAGGTTTCTGGTGTCGGATGTGAACGTCCTCCCTGATCTTTCCCCACCCATCCATTACCTCTTGGAAGAAGACTTTGAGTGCTGCCTCTCTGGCGTCCACTCATTCTGTTGTCCTTGTTGTTGCATTTATGTAGCGTCCCCAACAGCTGTTACATATGTGGCGTGCTCCACTTCTGCTTTCCCAGGGGTCCAGTCTTTAGGGCGTACCAGCAGAAATCTGTAACAGCCTGGTATTGGAGTCCCACTTGGATGCCTCCGGTGGTCCCCATTGAGTTAGCAGTGTCTGTTCATGTCTTACAGACACTAATTCAGGGGGGGGTACTCCCATTAACTTTGGGCCTTGAGTGCCACTTGCTGCAATATCAAAATACCTGGCTATTAATTGTTGCAGCTCTAATCGTGTACAAACTGTATTTGCTGAGGAAGACAGTGAGATGTGGTTGAAAGTTGTGCCAATCCCAGGTAAAAAAAAAAAAGAGGCTTGTCTTACTTTTATATTTTTCAAAAGGCAACGACCCAAACAGCCAGAGGCTCTTTAAACTGAGTGAACTCACCATTAAGTGGGAGAGGGAGTGTAGTTCTACCTCCAGGCCAGCGGCGGCGCTGGAGGCTCCGGTCAAGCCGGCAGTGTGAGTTGGAACTCGGCGTTAAGCTCGGTGGCTGCCTGGCACGGGCTGGTTGGTCGGTTGGTTGAGGGTAGCCATGGCTCGACTCGCTGCGCTACTGCTGTTACCGGTTCTCATTGAATCTGTATTTTCCATTTCTTTCTTTTTACCGGTCAACTCAAGAAAGTGCTTACGAGAGGAGATCCACAAAGACGTCCTCGTCACGGGGGAGTATGAAATAAGCGAACAGGCGAACACCAAAACTAATCTGAAGGTGAGCACAGACCTGCGGCTAGCTGCACAGCTAACGTAGCCAGCTTGTGTTGAGGCCGAAGTGGCCGGTAACATCTATGTTGACGCACACTAGCTGCTACGCGACAAATCCACAGCTTGTGTTAAATATAGCGTGAACTGTTGGTGGAGTGTGGCTGAAATTTGTGACAACTGTTGTTAGCACTGTAGCTAACCTAGGCCCCGAAAAACTCGTCTTCCTGGTTTTGGCTAATTAGCTAGCTAGCTAACGTCAGCGCTTGCTTGCATTATCTTTAAGTATGTATTTTGACATAAACTCACAGTAGCCTGACACTAATGGACATAACATGTATTAACGTTTGCGGGTGTTAATTTCACAAGTATTGTGTGTTGTATTGTGTCAAGTAATCTCGTATGTATCATCGGCTCGCCTCTGCTGCTGTTACACGTCAGTCTTACTGTCCATTCAACTGGCAGCCTCAAGCTAGCGACATTAGCATATTAGCCACTTATGATACATGTCAACGACAGCTTTGTGCACTGTTATTTTAATTAATAGGGTGTTTTGTCTTATTCATTCATCACGCAGGGACTTCTACCCTAACATTTTTATTAACTAATTGAATTTTAATAAAAAAGATTCTGTATTTTTTGTTTGTTTGTTTGTTTTGCTTTAACAGCTGCTGCATTGAAACTAATATTGATGGCATGCTGGTATTAAGAAGGTTAATGCAGTCTGTTTGGGCTGAATTTTGGTTTAATAACATGATTTGAGCTGTTGATTATGTTTTTTCAATAACATTGTAATCTAGTAAATGACATATTAACAGGCTTGACATAATTCCCCCAGAGCTCAAGAAAGCTGAAATTCTTTAATTGATCATTTTATGTAGCAAAATCTAAATATTTGAGATGCTGGGACCAGTGAATATTGAAATATTGTCAATAGACTCATTGATTCAGCAATACAGTTAATATTTACATCATTTCCTTGTTAATTCTGCAGATCACAGATTCCTCCAGCCACACTCTTTACTCCAAGGAAGATGCAACAAAAGGAAAGTTTGCGTTCACCACAGAGGACTATGACATGTTCGAGGTGTGCTTCGAGAGCAAATCACCCATGGGTAAGTGTGTTAATCCCCAATTACTTTTTTTTTTTTGAGACACACTCACCAGATGCAATGTCATTTTTCTGTCACTGACAGATTTACATGAAGACAATTAATTTGTGTTAACCATCAGCAAGAGCAAAGAAGATGGAAATGTTGCATGTTTATGATATTAACGTATTAAATTAGAGATGTGAATGTCTGGAAATTAGTTAGTTATAAAGCAATGACTGGAAACTCATAATGATTCACACAGATAAATGATTAATTGAAATATGGGGAAGTTTCTTAGGTTGTCAATGAAGGTTTTTTTGATTCTGAAACTAAACGAGGGTTACGTAGTTCAGTGAGTAAACAATTTAACACAGGTAACTGCATATGATACTAAAATTTGTGCTCCTTTTGATCAGGGACTGGAAGAGTGCCTGACCAGCTGGTCAATCTGGACATGAAGCACGGTGTGGAGGCCAAAAACTATGAAGAGGTAAGTGTTGGAGCCCAAAGTGTTTGCTTTCTTTTGTAGAATGATACAGATTGTGCAGATTAAAGTCTGTCTGCAGTTTACAGACTAGGTCAGTGGATGTGGGCCTTTGTTTTTCTTTAGCAAGGGTTTCAAATGCATATTTTCACCATTCCGGTTTGAAAAACTCTAAACCCATAGATTCATTTTTCATTTATTCATACAACCTGTATAGAAATACTGAAGAATCATTGAGGGCATGCCCTAATTTTCAGTGATGTCGAAAGTGCATTTAAGACAATAGACAAAAATGATTAACAAGAACACAAGCAATTTCATTGCCTCTGTACTTGTACTGTGCACAATGACAATAAAGTTGACTCTAATCTAAACTAACAACAAATTGGCTTACTTTAAGTGTTTATTGCACCCAACCAGATACCATGATATTTATAATCCAACAATATCTTTAGCTCTAGAGAATTGCATGTATTCAGTCTTTTTTGTATTCAGGGCTCACTTCTAATTTAAAAATGCATCTTGCAAATTATCAAAAGTTTGTTGTAGGATTGCAGTGGCTGAATGTGCAGTATTAGTAGGGCAGTGCAGAGCTGTAACGTCTTCATGAAGATGGGTGTTCAATTTGTTATGGAGGAGGTAAAATTTTTAACCTAGCAGAACCACCTTTTGAAAGTGGTAAAAAAAATTAAATGAATAATGATCATTTCCCCAAATCACACATGGCTGCCGATAAGACAGGTCATCCTGAAAATCATTTACATTCAGAATAAAAGCCAGTGTCACATAGCGTCTGCAGGTGCATATCATGATCAGTGGTATTGGATGCTTTTGTCATTTGATTGCCAGCCTGAGCCTGGTAAATGTGCTAGAGGGCCTAAATGTCCTAAATATAACCTACAGTTTAGGTCAAGGTTCTTCTTTTAGAAGCTGCTTTTGTACTCTGAAAATTGCAGCTTGAACCACTCAGTTAAATGTGTACAAAGTACACCCCTAGTCATGATAAAGGCCCTCATTTATCAAACTATGTGAGAGACAAAGTAAGTACAGGTTCAAGAGATGCAAGAGACATGTGGTCTTTTCCCCGTAACAGTTGCACAATACTGCAATCAGATAAAGATGAATAAATGAAGTTGAGCTGTGGAACTTCATTTACATTTATGCAACATTTAAATACTTGTACTTGCGTAGATGCCTTGTGATGCATCAGTGGCATTGCCACGTGTCCATTGTCGAAACATGATAATTGCGTCACAGCTTCCTATTATAGAAAACAGGGAAATCGATGGGGGAGGTTCTTTGCCTCCACATCATTCAATATCGCCCCCTTATAGGGACACGTCGTTGTGCATCATCACATCCATTACTTACTAGCCCTTCTGAGAATGGATAGCACTTGGTTCTGCGGCTGCCTCCAGCAACACTTAAAAATAAGTACAGAAGTGATAAAGCCCTGTGAGCTGAGAATCACCCTCCTTCCCACACATGCTGCTGCGTGAACATGACGTTCTGTTCTGCACAGCGAGTGTGTAGGTGGATGTTAAGGGAGAGCTCGAGTGGGCATGCCTGTCTGTTGGCAGGAGGGTGGAGCTGAATTTACACATGTATTCACCTACGTAGATAGATGGGTGTGTTTCTTAGAACAAATTTGCATGTTGTTCAGTAGATGATGTATTAGTTTTTGGTAAAAAAAAATGCTGGAAAGAGTCCCTGTCTGTTACACAATGTTTTAGAAATGTGTACTTGGCAGATGCAAGCTGCAGTACTCAGTGTTTCTTTGTTATCTGCTTATTTGCTGCCATTACGCACACTTTATCACAGGCAGATTTTACTGTGCAAGTCCCTAATGGGCAAATCTCTGTGGTAGGGGCTGCTGCACCATTTAAGGCTGTAGTTGGGTTTATTTGGTCGGGACTAAAGAGAGAATCCGAGACATTGCTGCTGTTTTAAATTTGTTCTATTTTGTGGTCACACAGACTTAAGACAAGCGAACCGACTAGGGCTGCAACAAATGATTATTTTCATTATTGATTAATCAATTATTTTCATGATTAATCGTTTTTGTGTGACCAACAGTCCAAAACCCAAAGACTACTAAGTTTCTGTCATAAATGACAAAGAAAAGCAGAAAGTCCTCACATTTAAGAAACTGGAACCGGTTTTAAATTTTTGCTTGAAAAATGACAGAAACAATTAATTGATTATCAAAAAAGTTGGCAAAGTTGGTTAATGGTCTTTTGATTGACTAATTGATTAATCAACTATTCGTTGCAGCTCTAGGACCAACAGCGTAATTGCACAACAACATAGTGCCAACTAGATGTCATAATCATCAGATAAATCTTGTTTGGCTGTTAAATTTGCACGTCAGACAGTTATTTCACAACAACCTGTGGTTGGGCCGACCAGATGTTTGTTCAAGATAAAGACCCTCTTTCTCAGGCAGTGCACCTGTACAGTTCACACCAGAGTTTAAATGGCAGCTTTCTCACCAACCTAAATGAACAAGATGAAATGGCCAAACACAATTTAAACACACAGAGCAGTGTGTGCGCAGTCTGAGAGTGACCCCTGCTGGACAAAGTATATACTGCTGAAAGAGTACTTCTGTCTACCCTAACTTTGGCTTTGAAGGCGTCACTTTTACATGGCTGTAGTAGTACCTGTTTTGTCCCACCAGATTGCCAAGGTGGAGAAGCTGAAGCCCCTTGAGGTCGAGCTGAGGCGACTGGAGGACCTGTCAGAGTCCATCGTCAATGACTTTGCTTACATGAAGAAGAGAGAGGAGGAGATGCGGGACACCAATGGTAAGAAAACAACACAATTTACTGAAATTGCACTTGACCACACTGACCAGAGAAAAGACAATTGATTGGTCCATAGTAGCTATCTGCAGCTCCATCCTTTACGTTCATAGCAGAAGTGCACGAAGTAATCCTGTCTTCCTCTCGTTTTCAACATTGTTGAGGACACACAGTTGTCTTCATTGAAATTGTCAGTGCGAGCACAAAAGTCAGTTGTAGCTGCACAAAGACGCTGATTTGAAATAGGTAGCGTGAGTTAACACAATGTACAAGATGAATAAAATCTGTCTGCCCGGCTTTAAGTGTCAGATTTTAATTACCTGAGGACAGTGATGAAATGTAACTGGATACATTCGCTCAAGTACTGTTCTTCAGCTTTGGGGTACTTGTACTTTGGTGGAGAAGAAGTCACTGACCAATAACATGACTGGCCCTCTTTCTTTACCTCCCTCCAGAGTCCACCAACACACGCGTGCTGTACTTCAGCATATTCTCCATGTGCTGTCTCATCGGCCTGGCCACATGGCAGGTCTTCTACTTGCGGCGCTTCTTCAAGGCAAAGAAGCTGATCGAGTAGAGCGGCCCCTAGCTCCTAACCTCGGGGGAAGCTGCCTGCCAGTCAGCCACCACATCCCAACATCCACCCTCTTTGGACTAGCTTCAGCAAACAACAGCAAGTGGGGTCGAGGGGCTCAAATTCTAGTTTTCACAGCTGTAAGAGAAAGAGTACCAAGGCTGTCCTCTGAAAAATGATTCACCTGCTTATTTAGTGGTTTAAAACATGAAAAGCGCTGTAGGGAGAAATGCACTCTGAGACATGGGAGGCGTATGTCACTGCATTGGTGAGATACGTCCATCTCCATGGTACTTCACGTTTCTGTCTGCACTGTTTTGAATGTTGCAGCTTACTGAATAAGAACTTGTTCCTTCAATCAGTTGAGCAGTGATGTTTGATTTTGAGCTTTGTTTGAATGGATGTGCCATGAGCGAATGTCTTTTTCCCTTCTGTTGATGTACACATTATTTGCCATGCCAAGCAAACTAGAGCCTTGGTTCCCTTTTATCAAGTGAAGGCTAATTGAAAAGTGGTTTGTTGTTACTTCGATGAGAAAATTGGCAACCACTTAACTTCTGTGTTATGTCACTTAATTTTGCATACATGTTTGGTAGCTAACTTTAACCGTGTCTTTAGTTTGTTTTCATATTGTAAATGCTACTTAGTTGCTTCAACAGGTATATTTTCTGGGGCGGGGGGCTGTGAGCTGTCAGAGTAATATTCTGCTAGTTATAAATTAGGTCACTTCTATGAGCTCTTGCACGTTCTAGTTTTGTTTTTGAAACACCTGAATATTAGTTTGTCACCAATCAAAGGTAGCCAGAACCAAAAACCTTGTTTATTCAGTAATTTAACCACCTGACTTCTGTGATACGGTTCATATATACTTGTGCAAGTTTCTCTTGTCGCAGTGCAGTGGACGGAGGTTTTCAGGGGAAATGTAAAGTATTCTATCCAAACATTATTGTGAAATTTCCTTTCAGTCATACAACCTCTTTCTTTACTCACTGTTAAATTCAGCTGTCCTTTTGTAATTTTCAGAATATCACTTCCCAATTACAGTACTTGCGGATCCATCCAGCGTGCTTCTTTTCGTTAGAAATACTTATGAGGCTTGGGTTACATAAGAATGTGGGTGGTTGCAAATATTCAGATTGTTTTTGACAGGGATTAATTGAGGCATCTGTCATGGATACATTTTTAACAAATGCGCATTGTGCGCAATCAATGATTTTTATGTTGACTGACAAATTTTGTAAATTTGTGTTGGGCTTTTATTCAATAAAATATTGGATGGATTTACATTAGTTATACTGTAGTCTAACATTTCATTTCCCACTTGCAGTTCTAATAACCCATATATTAGGATTATGGTCTTTAAATTAAATACACAGTATGGTGAGTGCTGGACTCAAATAGCTACAAGAGAAAATACCTCACGACGGCATAATACTATGGGTAAAGGTTTACAAATATTCAAAATAATTTCTAATATTCAATTGAAACACTGGAAAGGAAACACTGACAAATATAAAATATCAGTGTTAATGTGTAACTTAAGATCAACTTGTCTGAAAAAAATCATCTGGTAAATGGTCACGTGACCACAGCTGTTTACATCCTCGGTGTATTTTGAAGACTGGATGGAGTCATACATTCATTTGGGAGAGGCTTTCATCCAAAGCAACTTCCAGTAAGTGCATTTAAACTCCATCGTAACAAGAGCTAGCGGTCATCAAAAATTGAACACGTCCCTCCCAAACACAGAAAAGCATTTACAGTGCTACAATACAGGAGCTCATTATGGCCCTTATTAGTTGCCAAAGAAACAATGGCACTTGAATTCACCAGCTTAAATCTTCGGATTTGACAGACCATCACATGATTTGATTGAGGACAATCAGTTTAATCAACAATCAGAATCCCATCGCTTACTTGTTACGTTATAAGTATTTCATTATTTATTCAACTACTGCTGAATCCCATCATGAGCTCATCTTCTCATCACAGACCAGGAAGCGAACATTTACAGTAAGTGATCCACCAAACCTCGAACCTCAACTCAAGATAAATATAACTCACCACTTCCACCAGAGTGGTGGACCCACCAATAAACAGAGTCGGCCTGACTCTGACAGGAGATTTCCATCACTGGAAACTGGGGAAGAAGCATAACCCTCTTTTAAATTACTCTGAAGACAAGTCTGTGCTCAGTACAGTAAATTAACATTGTAGTTGTGCTTGAAAGCCAAAACTTGTTACTTAGAGTTTTACATGTTTCTACGGAAGCCCTAAAGGGCCATGCATTCATACATTTTATTTCCTCCATTTTCCCGTGATAACGAGTTAATTTCATTTGTTTTCTCGAGATCTCGAGTTATTATCTCGAAATAACAACTGCCGTTTTCCCGAGATAACGGGATAATTTTCTCGAGATCTCGAGATAATGAAACCTTGTTTTCCCGAGATAACGATATAATTAATTTGAGATCCTGAGAAAACAAAACGATAGTGTAGTATATTAAATCATTGCAGGAAACATCATTCAGTGTAGCAATGTCGGGAGCAGGAGCATATCGATCACCGCGTCACATATCTTTTCAATCAAGGCCTGACACAGGCTGAAATAGCATTATGCCTTGCTATTACAGAGAATATACACATTAGTGTGCGTAATCTAAAAAGACGGTTAGCAAGGCTTCAGCTATATTGGCGGCGCAGTCTTAGTGAGCCTGATGTAGATCTCGAATGAATTATATCGTTATCTCGAGATCTCGAGAAAATTATCTCGGGAAAACGGCAGTTGTTATTTCAAGATAATAACTTGAGATCTCTAAACACATGAAATTAACTCGTTATCACGGGAAAACGGAGGAAATAAAATGTATGAATGCATGGCCCTTTAGGGCTTCCGTATGATGGAAATCTAAGGCCTATCATATCACAGTCATTATCTTGAGATCTCGAATTAATTATATCGTTATCTCGGAAAACAAAGTTTTGTTATCTCGAGATCTCGAGAAAATTATCTCGTTATCTCGGGAAAACGGCAGTTGTTATTTCGAGATAATAACTCGAGATCTCGAGAAAACAAATGAAATTAACTCGTTATCGTTATGAATGCATGGCCCCTTAGGGCTTCCGTAGTATTTCACTTTAAATAGCACAATACTCAAAATAAGTTAGGGATATTGGGATATGGGTGCATATGTGCATGGATATGCAATAAAAGTCAAATGAAATGTGTTGCGTTATTTATGGGGACTAAAAATATTTACATAACACATAATATGTCACAGAATAAACAATTAAGTGAAAGACTAAAATATCCCAATATCTCTAACTAATGTTGAGTAGTATATATATAAAAAAGTTTCCACCAAACACTGAAATTCAGGCAATTAAAATGTTCAGGCAATTTTCGGCCAGCTAAGGGAACAGAATCTAAAGGGGACACAACATCTGGCATTACACCTGTCTCCAGGTATGATTGGCCTGGTTGTGCTGCACATCTTTGTAAAAAAATACTCGACAAATGAAAGTCACAGCAGTGACACACTTTCCGGTGATTTAACAGACGCGTAGCTCGTCCGAGGCGCTCATTAAACGATTAAAAAACGACGAAGTTCACAGTTAGCTACTAAATCTACGTGTTAGCTGTTTGCTAACACACTGCAGACTTGACGCAATAGCTCGTGAAGCGATCCACCAATCAGATGGAGGCGCCGAGCTAATCACCCGGATGTACTCCTGAAGTACTTCCGTGTCAAAACAGTTTCGTGGTAGCAACACTGCGCTGCGTAGTTTTTACTTTGACATTAAGGCATATTTTATAGCAGCTATGCCGGGTCCAGACAAGGAAACGGACCTGACGGAGAGAATTGAAGCGTTTCTGTTCGACCTTAACCGTGGAGGGAGCGGGGCGGGACCGCTGCGGGGCTCGGCGGAGACAGCCCGAGAAACGACAGCCCTGCTCCGTAGGATCACAGCCCAGGCACGGTGGAGCAGCGCAGGTACCGCATGATACTTCATATACAGTGTAACCCAGACTTTACAGGAGTATGAAAGCTGTCAGTGAAGCTGCACAGTGTGGACATCAGTGTTGTAGCTGCTGCAACACCTGTCAGAGCTGTGGTAACTAATAATGACTCTTACAGATGGAGATGGTGCTCAAGGGAACGAGTTTCTAATAAACTGCGCTTGTTTTTCTATATGAGATGTGATGAGATTATATATATGAGATGTCACACTAATAAGACAACAAAAAATGCTCAATATACTGTCACACACAGTATAATGAATCAATTTATACACAAGCTGTATGTAAGATATGTGATTTAAACAAATTGTCACTAGTTTCAGCATTGACACATTCTTACTTCCACCTAAAATGCTCTCCGTCTCAGGCGATCTGATGGAAATAATCCGGAAAGAAGGGAGGAGAATGACTGCCGCCCAGCCGTCAGAGACCACTGTTGGCAACATGATCAGACGGGTGCTGAAGATCATCAGAGAGGAATATGCCAGGTGAGGAGGCCTTCAGAGACTAGACAGAATAAAAACCAGTCACTGTGCTGGAAATGTTATAGACGAGGGTCACCGAGTACACACACTCACATGGATCATGAATATTATGAAAGCAGATCTGGATTTATTGCAGAAAGGAGCCTAAATCTGCATTGTAAATGCTGCTCTACTTGTGTCGTGCCTTCAAATTTACACAGTGTTTATGAAACTTTGAGATTTCTGCAAAAAATGTCACAATTCCTCTTTTTCACAAGCTTGTTTGCTTTGTGGTTTTCTGCAGATCTCGAGGTAGCAGTGAAGAGGCCGACCAGCAGGAATCCCTCCACAAGCTTCTGACCTCTGGAGGAGTCAGTGACGAGAACTTCAGACAGCATTTCGCCGCCCTCAAAGCGAACGTCATTGAGGCCATCAATGAGTTGCTGACAGAGCTTGGTATGGGTTTTTTTTTTCTCATTTTCATTTCCCTTCAGCTGGTATTAGATAATCATTAAAGTCTGTATGTATTCTGTGAGGTTTTGTTCACTTCTTGTTTCCTTTTTCAGAGGGAACAACTGACAACATTGCGATGCAGGCCCTGGAACACATTCACTCTAATGAGGTCATCATGACTATTGGTCGCTCTCGCACCGTGGAGGCCTTCCTCAAAGATGCTGCACGCAAACGCAAGTTCCATGTCATCGTGGCGGAGTGTGCCCCCTTCTGCCAGGTACCTCAAACACACCAAAATACGAGAAATTCTATATTCATGGAGGAAAAACAAGAAAATGTGTTCTTAGATAAAATATAGTTATAATCTTTATCTTCTTTACTCACCTTCCACCAGGGACATGAGATGGCAACCAGTCTGTCAAAAGCCGGCATCGAAACAACCGTGATCGGAGACGCTGCCATATTTGCAGTGATGTCTCGTGTTAATAAGGTATGCAACACCACAGATGACCTTAAAACGGTCACTTCAAAGCACGTTGGTTAACATGAGGGGTGATCTCTCCCCTCAGGTCATCATCGGTACGCAGACAGTTCTGGCAAACGGAGGACTGAGGGCCGTCAATGGGACGCACACTCTCGCCCTCGCAGCCAAGCACCACTCGACTCCTCTGATCGTTTGTGCCCCCATGTTCAAGCTCTCGCCTCAGGTAAGAAGACTCTCCACCTGTCAGATTTCTATCGTTTCTGCTGATGACAAATAATAATGAAACTATTTTGTGTCTTCAGTTCCCAAATGAAGAAGACACCTTCCATAAGTTTGTCTCTCCACATGAGGTTCTTCCTTTCACTGAAGGTAACCCCTAACAAAACGACTGTCAACTTTATTTTCATTTTGAACATCAGCTTTTAAGACTTTAGAGTAAATGTTCCTCTTTAAAGTTTATTATCTGAGGGATTCACTGTTTATAATTTGTATTTCAGGTGAGATTCTCTCAAAGGTCAATGTGCACTGTCCGGTGTTCGACTACGTCCCACCCGAGCTCATCACACTGTTCATCTCTAACATTGGAGGACATGCACCATCATACATCTACCGACTGATGAGTGAACTTTACCACCCAGAAGACCATGAACTTTAACTAGTGTAATTAACAAATAAATTAAAATAAATGATTGAAGCAGTGTCGTTTATTGTTGCTGTACTTTAGGTCTTCTTCTTGGAGTCTTCCCTACACTTTAATACAGTTGTGAGACTGTAAGTTTTGTGTTTTTAGGTATTTTTGTGGCTAAATCATTTTTAACATCACCTCACTTCACCACAATATATTAACAGAACTCACCTGCCTCAGGCTGCGTTTTGCTGGAGGTAGGTGGCATACTGGATGTGCAGCTGTATTCAAACATACAGTGCATCTATACTGTTACACCACTGCATTAAGTCTGTGGTGTCATTCTACTTCATATAAAGAAGGCACTGTACAAATAAGCTTTAATTTGACTAAGACCGGCATTTAATTAGTTACAGGTTTAAACTATAACATTCAGTGATAATAAAAATAATAACAGCAGTGTATCAAGAGACTGACTATTACTGTACAAGCAAAAAACGTGGCTGCAGCAGACAGAGAAGGACAAACAACTGCTGCAGCCGGCACACTGATTTGCACCAGTGGTTCAACATAACAAATTACCTACTTGTGTTTATGCATTAGTAAAATAAAAGGTTGCACTACAATTAAATAGTTATACATGCCCAACAATACGTGTAATTATTGGTCAGTCACTCTAGGTAGGAGGAGGGACACTAAACAGCAGCAACAGTAAGCCAAATAAGTTAACAGGTTTCACATTCAGATGATTCATAAATATCCTTAGCAGCTAACTTAGCTTCATTATCTAGCATTATTAGCTCTCTTCTTGACATCTTAAACTACAACCTGACGTCACTTTATAACATTACATTAAACATTTTCACACCACAATCATACAGAAATGTGTCACTTCGCTCCAGCAGCGTTTACAACCCTGCAGAGAAGTGTTGAGTGTGGCTGATGTAGTTGCAGGTGTCCTCCAGGTGGAGGCGGTGTAGGACACGCAGAGCAGCAGGTGTGTGGAGGCTTCAGCGGGAATAAGAAGATGAAGAAGCCGCTGTGTGGCGCACAGAGGTCGGGTTTGAGTGTGTGTGTTGTGACAGCAGCGTCCCGGTGAGTGTAAAAAGACTGGGTCCCGCTGTATTACTCAGGCTGCACTACAGCGTCTATTCACAGGCGCGATCCCACTACTGAGCGGCACGGGGGCTTTGGCCTGCTCCGTTTCCGACCTGGGCCGGTGCACCCCTCCTTAGGCGACCTGGTGGTCCCGGGCTCCCCCAGGAGCACCATATCGATACCGGGCTTAGTGCGGACACCCGATCGGCATAGTCCGCTGCAGCTCAGATCTCCTGAGCTCAAACGATCCGCCAGCCTCAGCCTCCCGGTAGCTTGGATTACAGGCGCGCGCCACCGCACCCGGCGACCACCAGAAGAGCTCATAGTGGTTTTGACTTGGACTGACGTGACGTCATCATAAAGTGCCAGCAGCGACCTCTAGCGGCGGAAATGAAGGCTGATCTTGTTTACTGTCACTGCTAAAACCTGATAAATCAGATTTTTATTTGTTTCTCTTTAAAGGTGCACTTGTTAGTTAGTTTTGGAGAAGACATTTTAATCAGCAGAGAGTTGAGTGTTTATCAGCCTAAACAAACTAAATTAACAAACTCTCTTTGTTGAATGAATGAATGCAAATTTATTTGGGACATGTGAAAACAAAACAAAACCAAACCATCAGTTAAATTAGTTCGACAAATAAGCATAATAAAAGGAAAAGCATGTTACAAAGTACATTCCATTAACAAGCATTGACATGCCCATTGTTTTCATGACTGAATAAACTAAATAAACAAACAAGGACAACATAATTACATACTGTTTTACTTTGTTTATATTTGGCAGACCCTGCCACCTTTCTAGCTTCAAACAGTGTTCTGGGGACCTTATTGTCCTCTGAGAACAGCTTGTTTATTCAGTTGTGGAAAAAAATAAATACACTTGAGTTTGTATTTTTACCTCATTAATATTGTAGATATTAAAACTCTCTTGAATTTCTTCTCTAAAACTACATAGTGCCTCTTTAAATTTAAGGAATGGTGTAGCCTATAGTTGGAGCCAACATTTTTTAAAAACTTATTTTGTTGTTTTTTTTAATAATGTAGGATAATTGTGTGCTGAAAATGTAACCAAAGTAGGCATCCCTAATAAAAGTCATATTTTATCTATTCAGCTGTGGTTGTCAACAGTTAACTGTGCAATTACATTTCCTGTTGGCCTAAGATTTAAATGCCAACGTGAAGGGCTAAATGAATGTTGTTTCAAAGCCTTCTTCACACTGCCAGGCACCAAAGTTTGTCAGGGAAATATACTGAATCCTTTATCTGCTTATGTATCAACCCAAAAATTGTAAAATGATATATATCTAATTTCAAATTGCCTACTGGAGCCAGCCTACAAGATATTCATCATGTCTTTTTTTATTCATAGAATGTAACTGTCATCCCAGTCTCCCAAAACCCCTGAATTCACACAAAAAAAAGGACAGTGACAGTATAGATAGATAGATAGATAGATAGATAGATAGATAGATAGCTCAAGTGTAATTGTGATATCTAACCACAAGATGACTCCCCACCCTGCTTTATTTAAAGGTAGTTCTCCCACCTTAAATCTTTAAATCCACTGTTAGTTTTGGCGTGTCTGCCAAGTGTAATGTTGCGTTGAGTGGTTGGATGTGAAGGCTTAGGATGGAGGTCGGTGGGGAGCATGAGAAGGGTTTTGGCACCCCGCTACGGTCTAACAGAGAGAGTGCATTGTTCTCTGACCTAAATTTCTTGACCTGGAACTGCAGGATGAATGGGACGCAGCAACATGTCTTCACTCTCCGCTGCGCCACACTCGCTGGTCAGACCATGACATCATCCAACTGTCAAACAACATTTTCTGACAATTAGCCCCTCTGAAAAGAGCATAGTGGGCAAGATTTAGAAATACATATCTGGTCTCTGTTTACCCAAAACACCAGAAAATCATAATGATTCATCTGACCGTTCAGATTCAAACAGATTTCAACTTCATGAATCAACCGTTTCTTGTCCAGTGATGCTAACTCGCTGCGCAGTGCTGCATTGCTGGCAGCCAGTTAGGACACTTTGATAGGAAACAATGAAATCAAGCTGATCATGCAGTAAGGACATGGTGTTAGGCTTTAGCTACTAGCTGCAGTTAGATTGCAAGTAGCTTAGTTAGCCGTGGAGCCAGTGGCCCTATTAGCTGACCGGAATCTGACCGGACCATAACCTTGGGACATGGGGGAGTCCTCGAGACAAGATGGGCCGGGGCTAGCTGGTTAGCATGCTTGCTAACACAGTAAGTTCTGTTAACACAATACATAGACATCTGTTACATAAACTCAAAAGTCAAATAGCAACTGTGCCCATATATTACATTTTTCAAGAGTTTTTGCACGCGAAACAAACATATCACAAAAACATTTAAGAAAAAAGTTATCTTATGTCTTTGTGCTCCAGCCGTATTTTCTTTCTCTGCCTGTTTGCCTTGTTCCTTGTGTGCTTGTCTGCAACACAAAATAAACCTCACTTTTATCTTCTCCCGCTGTGCCTTTGAGTTTCTGCTCTCGAGTGCTCACTTAACATCCAAGAACCACATTGAGATGTGACAGAGACACACACTGATGTCACTGTCTTTGGCCAGAAGGCTCATCAGCATCTCAAACACATCCAGTGGTATCATCACATTTATGGGCGTGCCTCGGCGAGGTCCCACTTTGTCATTTTTCTGTGCTCACGCGCTCGTCTTAGTGCGTAGAAGAGGAGGAGGGAGGAGATAAATCTCGTTCTTTTTTTCATCACGCTGACTTCATTCTTCACAGCCCTTTGATGAGACAGGGGAGCAAACCTGGGTGGAGTCTGGAGATTTACGGCCGACAGAAGTGTGTAGGGCCATTAAAGCCCAGCGGCCTGCTAATGAAGAGTCAGTGCAATCACACCGAGAGGAGTACAGTATGTGTAGAGCTCATCGATCCGGTGTCATCCTTAGGGACTGTAAGCTGTAGTCTGACCCTGTCAGATCAAAGGACAACAAGATTCATCTTGATTTTTCTAATCGTGTTGGATTATATGATGTTGTATATCTGACCTCAGACAACATGTTACTGTGTTGTGGTTAAAGTTCCACAGGCGCTCAGTCGAAGCAGAAATCTAATTTAACAGATGAAACACTGCTGAGTAGCAATTACAGGATAAGAGTTTGGGAGGCAAAATAGCAACAAAATTATCCCTGCGTTGTGTGAATGAATGCGCTATGCTACCACCTCCCCCAACACACACACACACACACACACACACCATCATTATTCCTTTTGCCCTCCCTTGGGTATTGACGTGCAGCCGGCAGCCCCAGCTGTTGCTGCCTGGTGATGCAGAGCCCCAAACTGTGCAGCGTGCTGTCATCAGAGTGGTGGCGTCTCATGGGACAGCAGAGATGAGTGCTGTAATTAGCGGGGAATGAGGCCAGCAGCAAGCCAAGTGTTCCTGCGGGGCCCCTGGAGGCCTCAGGGGACTTTGAAGGCGCGTGGCTAACCTGTGGGCCACTACCTGTCGCTTTGAGCGCAGAGGCAAAGGCAATTGCTTTTGTTACACCTAAAGCAATGAAAGCAGACAGTCTAGAAATGAATATGGCTCATTATCAGAACAGGATGGATAACGTTAGTAATCAATTTTGGATGATAGTAACCAGTAAGACCTAATTAATAATTTATGTCTGGTCTATATGGTCAAAAAGGACCCAAGCCCAGGAAAACGCTGTCCATATACAGTATGTGCCAAATGTTTATAGCATTTTCCTTGAACACAATCTTCAAGATAAATGTGTTGAATATGTTTATGTATCTTCATTTTGTGGTTTAGACAGCAGTGATAGGCTATCCATATGGTTGTTTTGATGTTAAAGGGGCCATATTATACTTATTTGTTTTCATACTTTAAAGTAAAAAAAAACAACACTATTTTTCTGATATTGTCATTTGCTGCAGCACATCTGAACACTCTGTTTTAGCGCCTGTCTCTTTAAGGCCCCCCTCCCCTCCTGACAAGCCCAATTTGCTCTGATTGGTCAGCTCGCACAGGCCTGAGCAGGAACCGGCCACTGTGTTTCCACTTTCAACTCTGTATGATGTTTTTGCAACCACGGTTGTGCTGAAAGGAGGTGACTGTACAGTTGTGACATCACAACGTTACAGAAGTCTCTCTAATTGGTAATTCTGATAACCGATCAATCATTTAACTCATGTAGACAAAACAGCTCCTGGTTCAGGCTTTTGTCTGTTTTATATCATTCTAAATTAAATGAATTTGTGTTGTGGACCGACAAAACAATGAATTGCCGTGAAGACATCACTCTTGGAAACTGTGATGGGTATTTTTCATTTTCTGACATTTTATGGACTAAACAATGAATTGATCAACTCAAGTTTTCACACACAAGGACTTTTCAATGGTATATTGGTGCAACTAACTATAAAACAAGGAATCTCAGTCTGTCTGTGGTTCCCATATCTTGAGAACCATTCATCTGATCTACCTCACACTTGGCAGGTTTGTTTCTGAGGACCCAAGGAAGTGCAGTGTCAAATTTGCTGCAATTTGGACACACATTCAATATTAATACATTCTTTTTTAAAAAAAAAAAGCTAACACAGCTCTGTGTAGCAGTGGGGCCTTAACCCACATGGAGAGAAGGTTACGGTTCACCTCTTCTCTCAACAGCGCTGGTTATCCCTAACAAAGCTTAGCGAATTTGAGTTTTAATTATATTGATTTGTTAACTCTTTGCAGTCACTGTTGAGTGTGAAGAAGTTTGGATTTGGCTTCTTGAGAAAGCTGCAAGCAGGAGTCGGTCCGTTCCGAACAGGTGCATTGTGAATGGGCACTGCACCAGTAACAATGAATATAAAGATGAGAAAATATAAAAGCAAGTGCCGCCATTCAAGAAGCATAATTAGAAAATAAAATATGCCAATAAAGTACTAAAAAAGTGTCATCTGACTGTTATTTAAATGAATGATCTGTACAGTTTTGTGCAGGAACATCCAAAAATTTGTGCAAAAGTTCACAGAGTTTGTTGATATCGTAAGTAATCTTTATTTTCAGCCTTAAAATTGAGTTTGGTTATTTGTTTTAGGGATATTTTATTTAATTTTATCAATTTATCATCAAATTCAATACAATTTTCGACTATTTTAGAAGCTCAACAAATGCCTCACTACCTTTACACTATACAACAATAAATTGTG
Organism: Pagrus major; assembly: GCF_040436345.1. Lineage (NCBI taxonomy): Eukaryota > Metazoa > Chordata > Actinopteri > Spariformes > Sparidae > Pagrus > Pagrus major. The sequence continues at coordinate 21,037,958 of NC_133236.1, read as the reverse complement.
TGTGTGTAAGTGTATGTGTGTGTGTGACGCACCCTCTGTCTGTCTGTGTCTGCGTGCGCTGGTGTGTGCAGGTGTATGACGGCTGCTTATGCTCCATCTGCGTCTGCTGCTGATGAGTAAAGCCATGAAATAGATCCAGCTGGAGATGTGCAGAGGAGACCGCGGCCTCCTGGGAAATCATCCACACCTCCACCAGCACCGTGTCAACTTCTTTAGCACCCCAGAGGGCTATCAATAAGTGGGTAATTGAATTTTAAGCACAAACACTGCCGTCAAATGAGCGTCGACGGGTGTGTGTGATGGGGGGGATGTTTAGCTGTGTGAACATGGTGAGGCTGTCATCCGGCCCTCGGGGGGTTTGCACAGGAAGGATGAATGTTTAATCCATTAAATAACAATTACAGCCTGTAATGGTCCAGAGTGGCTGGTGGAGGGAGGGAGGGCATCATGGCTGTACTGCTCACATGCCTGAAAATGAGTTTGCTTCTTCATGGCACAAAGCATCCTTACAGTGTTTACGTGAACATGTTCACCATACAGACTAAATGAAGCTATGTGTTTTGGGAGCATATTTGGAGGTTTTAACAACCTCATATGTAAAAACATACACATAGTGGGTATTTCTCAGACTGATTCCAGTATTATTAGATTACATTTCTTTAAAGTTGACTACTTGTAGGCCAACTTCAAAAATAAAGGCAGTGGTGGTGCGTTAGTGGAGCTGAGGTGAAGGCCTAATGAAGCCTGGTTGCTGACGGCTAGTTTTACAGCTAGCATCTAGCTATCATGCAAAGCAACCAACGAGTGACTTACATAAAGATTGATCGTACAATTATCATGAACAGGAAAATTAGCAAAACAGTTTTATGTAGCAGTTAAGTTGAGCTGTTAAGTTGAGCATTTTAATATGAGGGTCTATGGGGGTTGACTCACTTTTGGAGCTAGTGGCCATTTGAGGAACTGCAGTTTGTGGCACTAATGCGTTAGCTTCATTTTTCAGCTCCGGAGGCTGCTGCTCGGTATTTCCTCACAAGAACTTCCTTCCTGGTAGTGTAGAGAGGGCTTTGACACTGCTTTTAAACTGCCACTAAATCCTACATGCTGCACCTTTAATACATAAAAGACCATCATTAGTGATCCATCTAACAAACCAGATAAATTGGGAAATACAATGATTAGACACTCACACTCTTTATAGTTGACTGAAAAAAGAACCGTGATCTATGGTTTGAATTCCTGCTTCAGTCTAATTAAATAGACGTCGAGCCAATTAAATTATTTTCAGACCTTTATGTTAGTAAATGAAACGGAAACTTTTTATGTCATTGGTCTGTAATTTCCTAATTATTTCCTGAGAAATTTCCTGTCCAAAAAAGTCCATATATTTTCTGGGTAAGGGCATTTTGAGTTTTGATTCAAAATGAGATTTTGGCTTGTGGCTCTAAGTGCTTTCTCAGTGATGAAACAACCTCGAAAAATTAGTGTTTAAACTCAAAATGTAGAGACTAAATTGAATGCCCTTTAAACTCATTTGCAATCAAACAATATGCTGATGACACCCTGACTAACATCAAAGGTGATAACAATATTTCATTCAGTCAAAAAAAAAAAGAAGAAAAAAAAGAAAATCCCTTTAAGAGCAGCTTGTCAGAGTAAAAAGCAGTCAGAAGAAGTGAACAGATGTTTGGAGAGGATTACATTTCCACTCCGACTGTAAATTAAATATGTGGACTGCATGACAAAATATTATTCTGGAGTCTGAGGCTGCAAGTGGGAGGAAAGACAGAGGAAAACACAGAGTATTACTACCAGGGAAATCATATAAAAAACAGGAAAGTGGTATCAAATGGTGTTGAGGGTCACCTGGATACAAATCTGCATCTCAATCAAACGTGAAACTAAGAGATATTTGGGGGATTACAAGATTAGAATTATTTAAAGGCCTAACGTTAAGTGCTCATGTCATGGTGTCTTTTTGTGTGCATGTAAATGTGACAGTGGGCTCAAAATAGGAGATGAGGTTATAAACTAATGTCTTGCCTGTGTTCCTGTTTTAATAAAAGCTATAATGGTGGCCAAGATGCATAAAATAACATAATAATAATCATTTTGCATTGCCTGATCAGTGTAGCATGACGTGTGTGACCCTCCTTTACACTCTTGCACACACACGTACACACACACTCAGCACGGTGAACACAGTGTGTCAGTGTGATCGTTAAATTGCACTCTTGATCCAAAACGAGTTTGCTAGCTGTGGTTTTCTCATGCTGCTCACACAATGGCCTGTATATGGGAGCTGCCTGGTGGCATTGCTTAATTAGGCGAAGAGTTGATTCATTTGCACTAATTGACAGCTAATTAAAGGAGTGAGGGCACATTGAATTGACGTTCCTCTGAGCGGTGAGGCTTTGACTGCAGGGGATGTAACACAGCAAGAACTATGAAATATCGAGTTTTCTGGGCACCACCTGCCATTGGAAGTGGCCCCGAACATATGGACCAGTGTGTGTGTGTGTGTGTATGTGTGTGTTTTAAACAGGCTCATCCTACAGTGATGAAATGCAGCCTGTAGAGCCCAGCTGCTGTCGGTTCAAAGTTTTCTTTAGCTGCAGGAAAGAAGAAAGTGAATCCAGAATGATGAAAACAGTTCAGCTCTGGCTCAGAGAAGAAAACAAGTTATTTTAAATAAGATATTAAAACAAATTAAATGAAACTGCTCACAGCAAGGTATGTGGATTATCTTAGGTAACCAGGTCATGATTTCTGATGATTTACAGCCAATATCTTCAAAACTCACTACTCACACCAAAACAATCTAGATGGATAAATAGCACGACAGGTATAACCAACATGTTTTTCACTGGATCGAATATCACATATAAGATGAAAAAGGCTGCTAATCATGAAAAAAAACAACAGAAAATGATCACCCAACTCTGCAGTTTCCCGTGCTTCTGTAGAGCATTTTAGTGTTCTTCGGCTCATTGTTTTGGTATTACAGCCAACAACTTTACTGTTTTGGTTCGCTCTCCTCAGTGCCAAAAAGCTCTGATAAACCCACTGATCTTTATCTGCCAAGTACAAAACAGCAGACAAAAAAATTTGGCAACTCAAAAACATCTTTTTCCCTCAGAAGTTGGTGGAGACCAAAAACATAGCTAATAGGAGAGAATATAACATCAGGTCACTAGATGTAAATGTCATTTTAGTCAAGATTAAGAAACATCATGTGTCATTATTTATTTATTTAGTTCAGGATTTATTTCATAAGCATATTTATTTATTCCCGTATTTATTTATTTAATATTGACTAAAATGGCATTCCATAAGACTCCAGATGAACACTAGTGTTGCTCTTTGTCTGCTGGATGTATAGCAAGTTGTCAATGTCAACTTTGAAGGTGGAAGTATGTCAGTGTTTGTCCGCTAGAGGCATAAAAACAACAACCCAAAAAAGAACACTTAATGCAGCTTTAAAGAGTTTTGTCTCCTGTTAAACATGATACTAATTCATGAAACCAGAAGATTATATGAAGTCAATTAAATGCACCACATGGCTGAAAAGAACTAAAGCTGCTGCTGCTGCTGCTGCTGCACTCCTGTTTTCAGCATGTCGGCAGCTGCTCCAGGTTTGGGACGCCGTCACAGGACGTTAACAAAAGTTGTCTGGAGTTTTGAGGGCCAAACACTGAAGGTCCTGAGTGAGTCAACTCAAATTCGCTCTCTGCAGGAGACCAAGAATAGGCAGTCTTCATGTCTGGTGCTGCCCATGTGAATCAAAAAAAGACAATTAGGGGCTTATTAGGGTCTCGGGGAGTCCGCTCGCCCGCTCGGCCCCAGCTCTGAGCCGCTGCCATAGCTCAAAACAGTCAGGGGCATTGTCTCACCTAATTACGCTGAAACCAGAGGCCCCTTTTTGTGTTGCTACTGCCATGCCTGTCCGATTCCCTTCTCCTGCCTAACTGCTAGTCCCTGTCCACTGTGGAAGTGTGCTAATTAGAGAAGAAATGGGCCCAAGCAATTATGTCATTTCTTGTTAGGAGTCACGACAATGAGGTATATTATTTTGTCAAGAAAGTTTTGGAGTTGGGGCGCCTCTCTCCCACGTTTCCCAAAGTATTTTCCTCATTACGCCAATAACACATCTGCACATGGGACAGGGGAATGTGGCAACACTCGGCAAGTCAGAGTCCCCGACAAACTTCAGAGCATAAATAGATGCACTCATACAGAAATGGAGACTATAGAACGGCAATAGCATGAAGTTATTGCCCTAATTAATGCTTTGTGCACACAGAGCAAACTGTTGAATCGCCAGTGGCACATTGTTAGGATTGTGAGAGCCTTTTGTTTCTCTGACTTAATAGGATGTTTTGATCAACGGCTGTTTGGTGACCCAGCTCGTCTTCTTAAATGCCGAGCTCTGGGAAACGGCAATTAGCTAGATTAGAGGAGCCATTTCTGGAGCCTTGAACAAAGACAGAGCTGGTTGGGATACTCATCATCGACCTGGACTGTTATAACCTCAAATTTTTTTCATTGAGTAGCTGCAGTGGATAAATCAACAATCATTTTAATTAGCGACATGCACATTAATGCATCATTTAATACATTTGACATTTCTCTTTAAAAACGGTCAGGTACACTGTCAGAACCAGGGTTACAGTGACGCCCAAAAAGGGAACATATATGTTCTCAAGCTGTAAAAGGTACATGGTCAATTTTTGTCCCGTTAAATTAAGGTAAAAAATTACCACCAAAGTTACAACACTGGGCTTTTTAAGGTACAAACCACAAGGGCACAAATAAGTACCCATTGTCAAGGGTACAACAGCTGGACCTTAGAGGGTACAGCCCCATTGACGATTCGATGTACCCCTAAAGGTACAAATAAAACTTGTATGGAGAGACTTGTCAAAGGTATTGATTGGCATTTAGTTTAGCCAATAGCGTTAGCGCTGAAATTACGCCCCTTCCCATACAGCTACATGAAACACGGGCTATAATGGCTTAACTTGACAAAACAAAAAACCTACAAGCCACTGAGGGGCTGCTATAACGGCACTTGCCTAGTTGACACGTTGCCTTTATGTGTCGATTAAATAATTCACATTCACAAATCTTCAGAGCCATTACCACCTGTGAACATACACACACACCACCACATATTAATGAACACAATACAAAAATGGCTCCAACATGGGCGACGTTGACGACGTTGACTGTTAATACAGTACAAAGCTGGCTCTCTTACGGGTTTTTGTGTGTATGGAGTTTGCATGTTCTCACCGTGTACATGTGGGCTTCCTCCAGGTGCTCTGGTTTCCTCCCACACTCCAAAGACATGCTGCTTTCGTTAGTATTGATAATAGATTTGTATTAAATATTGCTATCCTTAATGAAATATTCAAGATTAAATATTTTGTTGCTGTTTTAATGTAGCTGACAAGAAAAAAGGTTTCTGGAAGGTGTTTTCTGTAGCGTCACTGCTTCATCCATACAAGTGGGACATTAATCATTAACCACCAAAACAACATTACGCTGCCACCAAATGTAACGTGTGGGTTCAATATGTGGCTGTTGAATCCCTCTTAATAAGAAGAAATAGCAGGATGGAGACAGATAACCCTAACCCTTCCTTAAGCAGCTAGAAGTATCTGCTGCTAACAACATGGTACCTGAAAGAACACTTCCTTGTTCTGACTCACATGTGACTGAACTAACCAATCAGAAGCTAGAAGGACTTAGATGGAGGTAGACTGTTAGTATAAAGCCAGTCATTCACCTACTCACATGCAAACCAAGTTTCAGGGCAGCCCAAACCAGAGTGATTTTTTTTTCCCTATACAAGAATGAGAGTTGGTGCACCCAGACCTTTCTGGAGATGGGTGGCTGACTAGGGTAAATGTGAGAGAACCACAGAGATAGATTGGGCAGACTATCGTCACTGTTTTAGAGATGCTGATGTAAAAATTGTAATATATAAATATGTAAATAAAAACGGTGTAAACATAAATAGATGAACAGTTAAGATTCTGTGTTATTAATGACACCAGTGACTATTAAGTGAAATGAACACTGAGTTTTGGAAAATACTCAGATTTAAGATTTGATTGCTGGCATTTTTTTTTTCACATTTCATTGTTGTGAATTTGTTTGGCTGCAACTATTGTGTAGTGAAAATCTGCTTTCACTTTTTTTTTTTTTTTTTTTTGGCACTATAGTTCAAATTGAGTCTTGGAAAATGAAGATGCAGAGATTTCCCACAAAGTGTTTAGTCAGAAGCTCAGTCTGTATACTCATGTACTTTAGGGTTTTATTGTTGTTCACACTATTAGTGTGTTTTAAACTTGGTTCAATTATTTTGTTTAATAGAAATTTTCACTGACTACAATAAAAAAATGTTTCCATACAGGTTTAATCAGTCTCCACTCGAAGTACAATATAGGGTTTATGTCCTTATAGTGCAGGATAGATCCAAAAGAAATGTAAAGATGCAACATAAAGAAATGTAAAGTTTCAACATACATTGGCAACATTTATTCTAGTGATTGGGTTGGACTGAAACTATTTTTTAAAGGAAAAGCTGCCAATAAACCAACCAAATGTAACATTTATGAAGCGTTTAACTAATTTATTTATGTACAAGCTAACAGCTGTATGCCCAAACAGAGATTAAATGTATGTTTTCACACATCACTCAAGATTTAACATTTCAAAAGGGATTAAAAAAAAACAATAAATAAAAATGTATAGTAATTTCTTGGAAGGACATTTTTGAATATTATTAATTAGGTTGATATTAATTTAATTAAATCTATGGATGATTTTATTTGTGCTTTCTGTAACACTTTGTATGAAGCCCATGTCTATAATGCATCATGAACAAACTTATAATGGGTTAAAATTCACAAAGCGCTGTTTAATCATAGTTAAAAACAGTCATGAGTATTTATAATGCTTCATAGCAATAATCGTAACTCATTTTGATGCCAATGTCTATATCACTGATATTCAGAATGCTTATAACAATAGTCAGTCACACATAGTGAAGTATTTTATAATGACTAAAAAGTCAAGCATCAATGCTTCATAATTGCTGGTCACTCACTATTTTTTATTTAATTCACAGTATATTAAAATCATCATAGTTGTAATACATTCTAATGGTTTTATAACACATTATAATCACTATTACACCTAAAAAAAAATCATTTCTGTCAAACACTGACATTATTTATTTCAATTACATATAAGATTTCATGTCCTTCAATTACATAAGTTCTACATTGAGTAAACGATTTAATGAAAAGTATCTCCATCATGTTGAGTCGATGTGAATAAATGAAATTAAATCAGAATCAGAATCGCTTTTATTGCCAAGTAAGTTAACACATATGAGGAATTTGCTGTGGTCTGTAGGTGCAAAACAACAAACAACACTAAAAGCACTTAAAAGACACAATAAAACTATGAGAAAATATAAACATAGTGTGAATATGTTAATGCAATTTGTCAAATATTACACATAAAAGTAATGCATTACTTTTATGTATGATACTTGATAAATTGCATTAACATAATTCAATTCATTCACAACAACTGAACATGATGGAAATACTTTGCATTAAATGATTTACTTTGTAATTGAATTACATGGAGATTTGACATGTAATTTATGAAACTGTAACACATGAAGTCAATGCATTACAGACACTGATGTGATAATGAGCTTTGATTATTGTTATAAATAATAATGAATATTCTTGAGCGCTTGTAACCATGATAACTCGGTGCTATAACACATTACAACGCATGTCAGGCGTGTTCATAATGCTTCATAGAAAGTGTTACCATGCTTTCTGTTTGTTTCTCACTGAACTGTTTCGATAATAAGACGTGAAGATGAACCTTGACCCGAGCTGATTTGTGTCTGAGATGTAATTGTGATGCAAAACGCTGCGCCCTGATCCAAGTGGAGGGATGTGATTCATGGACGTCACCCGCACGTGTGCGTAATGCAGAAACCTCATTAGCATAGCTCTTGGTGTGGCATTGATCTCTTCATTCACCTCTAATGAAATGTCTGTCTAACAGCTTCTCAGGAGATGCTGCCGGAGGTGATTTAAGTCGCTTCACTCTGGACTGGACCATTTGATTTTTTTATTGTTTTATTACATTTTTATTCTTCTCTTTCTTTATTTCTGGAGCGCATCAAACACATGACTTTTTATTTATATTTGTTATATTTTTCCACACCACAATAGTTTTCTTTTGTTATTATAATACAACATTTTCATTTCACTCCCTTACATATCGGCTTATGGTGCCTTTCCCCGCACGCGTGTTCACCAACCGGGGGTGACGCCTCATCTCTTGATCATATCTCAGCTCCAAATCTGTTGCGTTTGACGCACCGCTGCCAGCCACCTCTTTATTTATGTATTCATCACCACATGTCCCACTGACAAGGCTGCTATCTCCGCTTCCATCGAGCGCGTCCGCACTCATCTCCATAAACTCTCCTCACGCGTAATTATCCGTCCAGATGTCCAAAAAGTGTGCCGCACATTATCTCCGAACGATTGGAAGTGCGCAATAATTGAATAATAGCTGATTAGAGAGGATTAGGGGTTTGCGGATGGGAATATGAGAGTGTTTTCACTTCATTTCACATTTCAGTGAGCTGAGGTTTAATGCTGTGATAAACGAGTGTGAGGATGATTTCCCCCGACGTCCCCAAATGTCTGCGCTCTCACTTTCGAAATCATGGCGCAACTTTTCAGTCTGCGTCGCTTTTGGTGTTTGGCATCAAAACCTCAAACACACACAAGAAAAACATGAACTTGAGGAGGTAAATAAATCTGTCGCTGTCCTGCACACCCTCCTCTGTTTGTCTCATATTTAATTGGCGCCCCCGGTGTGCCCTAAATACCCTCAACTGGGATATTATTGTGTTCTTCATCATGTGACCCGTCAAAGAATAATACAAAACAACGTCCAATCAACAGATGAGCAGACTGCCACCAAAGACAAAACGTTTAAACCCTAATCAGAATATGCAAATGACAGTGTGGGTTATATGGGACGTTAGAGCTCGAGCCTGCAGCGGATCAATCAGCTGCTGTCCTCCTAATAACAAGCTGAAGTGATTCATTAAGTGGCTCATGAGAGTTTATTAGTGTTTCTTTTAATTTGACCTCTGAAAATCCTCTTTTTTTCCCTTCCTCCTTGGTTTATTTTTAAATAGATTGCTCTTGTTATTGGTGAATTCATTGGAAATTATTCTTTAAAAAAAGCCTCCAGAAAGAAACTAGTGACAATAATGAAGCTACTAAAATGAGATGACTTATTTTATAAATAAAATAAAGTTGTATTCATTGTTTTATATAATATCATCCTGGTAATTATGTGGAAAAATAGGCTGAAATTAAACCTAAATTCATTTTATGTAGCAAACAGCAGCTTTTAATCAGGTAGAAATTGAAATAACAGAATTTATTTTAAGTATTTTTTGGTTCCTCGCTTCAAAATTTCAACTAATGAGAACAAACTCGATTTGTAGGATTAATCCGGATGATTGGATCTGTTAGAGAGCTCCCTGCTGATGATCAGCAACATGACGAGTCACAGTGAAAGTAAGAGTGAAGATTCCTCCTGTCGCTGGTTTTAACTTTAAAAACACCCTAAATTCATCTCTCTCTTTGTGACCAACTCAGACAGACAAACAACACGAAGCTCTTTTCTTTTTCTAATTTTTCTGTGACCTAAATGCGAGTTTGTTGTTTTATTTTGAAGCTGAAAATGATTTGAAGTGATGATACCATTTTTCTTGTCTTTTAAAAACCAACCAATGCGCAGTTTCTTGTTAAAAATGCAGACATTCCAGTTATTTTTGTCTCATTTAATCGCCAGAAATTGTGTAATCCACTTTGATGAAGCTTCGTGGAGCTGGTGCAAACTTCAGTGTGGACTCTCTCCTCTCTCTGATTGGCTGCCGCCTGTTGCCTGTCGGATAAAAAGCGCAGCGGAGAGGCGGGGAGGGAGATAAAGAAGGAGCATCACACAGCTCATTGCACCAGGGACTTCAGACAACAAAAAGTGGAACCACACCGCCATGACAGGGAAGGAGGGAGTTGTGCTTTCAGACACCGAGAATAAACAGAAATCAGCCTCACAAACCAGCGTGAACCACGGGGGACCCCCGCAGCACCACCAGCAGCAGCAGGCTCCAGTCTGGAAGATGGCCCCCACGGTGCACCGGCGCACCGGGTTCGGCATCCAGGAGCTGCTCGGCCTCAACAAGGAGCCGCCGACGGTGCCGAGGCGGCCGCTGGAGGCTCTGCCGCACAGGGCGCACGTCCTGGCAGCCAGGTCGGCCCTCGGACACCACGCGGGTCTCGGGGTCGGGATGGGTTTGTTGGGACCAGAGGGAATACACTCGTTTTACAGCCAGCCTGCGTTTCTGGAGGTGCTGTCAGAGGCGCAGAATGTGCACCTGCAGCCGCTGCACCGAGCGGCGCACATGGACACACAGGACGCGCAGCACTCCGCCAGCTCCGGTCAGTGTTTCAGCTCCTGAACTGTGGAAACACACTGTGTGGGTCTGATGCAGAGAGGAGAATAGTTGTTGAATGTTTCAGATTATATGTGTGTGGCATTAACACACATTTTACCCCATTTTAACTATTTATTTTGAACAATCTCATCTGCGTAAAATGACAGAAATGAACAAAAAAACGGCCTCTGATCGAATAATGATGATGATGATGATGATGGAGACTGAAAGTTAAATTCATTTAGATTTTTTTAAATTTTAAATGCCACTTTATCAAAGTGATTTTGTTTTCAAATGGAGGAAAATATTGAAAAATGTGTAGAGGCCTCACAAAAATATATATTTTCAAACTTAAATTAAAGAATCATTTGGTTCAAATCCGAAGCCTCAATATGAAGAAATAATCACTGTGCATGAAGAAAGCGGATTTTTTCTTTATTTAATTTAACCATCCTTCTTTCTATTATTATTATTATTATTATTATTATTATTATTATTATTATTATCATTTGTTCTTGTATTCTGAGCTGTTCCCTGTTGTGTTTCCTCACAGATTCTGACGATGTGAGTCTTTCCTCCGGCGATCAAAAATTCTCCAAATCCTCTCTGAGTCAGAGCAAGAAAAGGAAGAAAAGGCGACACAGGTAAAAAAGAAAAAACCCAACAAACGGATTAAGATTAAGATAATCGAACGATGTAGCCTAACATTTATTTTATATAATTGTTTTTACATTTTTATCCAAACTGATGGAGTTCTTGTGCTGTAGGTCTTTATAAAGAAATCTCTATATAGGCTATTTTCGTTTGGTGCCATCAGTGATAACACATTAAACAAAAATCACTGTCCATTTATTCCAGTAATACAACGTGTATGTCTGATATTGGAATATATAATATATGGATTTTTAATATAATCCTAAAATCATGGTGCTTTCCTCTGTGGTCTTTTAAAAACACACCACACACATTACATTACATTACATTCAGACATTTTTGTATTTTTCGTTAAGAATAATAACGAATATGTGTGAGGGAAGAAAACTCACATGGCCTATTTATGTATTTCTTTCTCTCCATACCTTTGCTAAACAAAGAAAAAGGCCCAGTTATCCTGTCAGCCCCTTTTTCTTACTTTCTTAATTCTACAATTGTTTCATAAAAATAAAATCATCAAGATCATTTTACCAAATTCACTGCTCAAACATTTTGACTGGTTTTAATCTTTCTATTCCAGAACATTTAAAACTGCACAAAAATGAGCAAACATGAAAAAATGAAATGGGTTCACAAAGAAATCCAAATTATAAATGCTTATTCATTCTCTTTTGTTTTGCTCGCAGAACCATTTTCACGTCCTATCAGCTGGAGGAGCTGGAGAAAGCGTTCAACGAGGCTCACTATCCGGACGTGTACGCCCGAGAAATGCTCTCCATGAAGACCGAGCTGCCCGAGGACAGAATACAGGTGTGTTAGAAATGTCACGTACTTGTCCTATAAAATTTCAAATCCTGAGGATGCTTTAATCATCTTGCTTTAGGACAGATAGATGAACCCCTTTAAAGCATATAAAAAGTGTGTATTCATAGATAGATAGATAGACAGACAGACAGACAGCACCTCATCATCCTCACAATGCCTTCAGCTTCCACATTTACAGCCAATTCACCCTCTCAGTGTAATTAGTTAATTGAGGAGAACTTATCACCCCTTTCCCTGCGAGAGACGGGCTGCAGCCCTGAAATGAAATGATAACTACATAGAAATTAATTAGCGCAGGTCAGCGGCTGAGCAGAGGCCTCCTCCTGGCTGCTATGAGCATTTTAATTTCCCGTGATATTTGACCGCCTGTCTCCCATCGATCGGGCCTGGAAATTAACTTATTTTTCAATCAGCCTCTTCGCCCCCTGGGGTCACCTCTCTCTCCTCACACACACACACACACACAGACACACACACACACACACACTCACACTGCTGCTGTCAAAAAGCATGATTGCTCATGTGAGGCCCATCTTTTTATGAGATGGAGGTTATCATCAGATCTACCTGAATAGCTTTCCGGGCTCGGCTTTGATCGTTTTTAATTCCAGGTCTGCACACTCCACACACACACACACACACACTCCACATCATTCTCTACAATCTCATCCCGCCTCCTCGGCCATTTTAGGATGCTCATTTTTCCCCTGTTGTCCTCATCCATATTCACAAGCTCGCTGAGGCTATTACAAGGTCTGGCTTGGTGGAAATCAATTTAGGCACTTGAGGAGCCAGAAGGAGGATAATGCACGGGCACACACACACAGAGACACACATATAATGGACAAAAGACAACATGTTGTATAAATGAAGCAATGAGGGGGGAAAAAGAAATATTGAACGTTGAATTTCAAGAGTATTTTGAAGACCACGCTTACATTTTAAGTCTATAATGGACCTTCAGGTTTGTGCTTCAGTGGAAATGAGCTCTTAAAGTCAGTCTTCTTCACCACAACCTTACTTTGGTTTAAACCTCCAGCAGATGTCATTGTTCCACTGATATTTATCTCCCCGTCCACAAAAATAAGACTGGCTGTGGATTGTTACGGCATACAAAACAGCAAGGAAGAGTCAAAGAAGCTCTCATCAATTAGAAAATGACTAAATATATACTTATAATATAGTAAATATCCACTCCAGGCATGATTTGTTTGTGTTTTTCCCACAAAAAAGTGTTCCTATATACAATTGATAGAAAGTTACATGTATTTCAACATTAATCTAACCAATACCTGACCTTCATCTCTGCAGGTGTGGTTCCAGAACCGCAGGGCCAAGTGGAGGAAGAGGGAGAAGTGTTGGGGTCGCAGCAGCGTGATGGCAGAGTACGGCCTGTACGGAGCCATGGTCCGCCACTCCATCCCGCTGCCAGAGTCCATCCTCAAGTCAGCCAAGGAGGGCGTCACAGAGTCTTACGCTCCGTGGTTACTAGGTGAGCTGTCGCAGAGGGTTGTTGGTCATGCGTCAAGTTTACAGAAGTCATTTCACAGTCAGAAACAGCTCAGGTGTAAATAATCAAATCGAGCCATTGTTCATGTTATTGGTTAACACCTTTGCTTTTCCTACTATGACACATTAAAAATTCTTTCCGTTAAAAGGGACCATTGTGTAATTTATGGTAGCCTGTCACTGATACCTCATAGTTTAATATTAATAATAATAATAACCTTATTTATATGGCACTTTTCCAAGCAAAGTGGCTCACAGAAGAGGAAAAGGGAAAATAACAAACAGCAGCTAAAAATAACACAAATGAAGAGTTAAAAAGAAGTAAAAACGGGACATAAATTATCAAATCCAATAGCACTATTCAAGAATTCATGAATACCTTCCTATGAAAGAAGGTTTTAAGAGAAGATTTACAATTGCTCCTGACAGAAGTGTCTGGCACAGAGAGTACGTTACCTCAAACCAAGAATATGTGTAAATATCCTTTACGTTTCAACTTTTCAAACAGTTTTATGTTGTGACCTCACTCTGGTTAGGTTCAGGCACAAAAACCACTTGGTTAGGGTTAGGAAAAGATCATGTTTTGGCCTAAAATACCAGGTTTCGTCGCCAAAAACAGCTAAAAAATGTTGTGAGATCTTGTTAAAAATATCCGGTTTTGTTGCCAAAAAGACGGCTACAATATGTCCTGATGGGAACTAAAATTACCAAGATCTGTCGGTTAAAATGAGAAGCAAACTGTTGTCTCTTGCTTGGCAGCCGTCCTGCTTGGTATCACCACACAACCATCTCCTCCTCCTCCTGATAAGACATGTAATCTGAATGTAATGTGACAAGTATTGTAGAAATGTTATGATACATATGAAAAGTACAAATTTAACATATTTTGCAGGCGTTTGTAGAAACATACAAAAGCAACAATTCAGTTACTGCACTTCAGATCCAAAGAAAACCTGCTCTTGTCGCCATTAATACAATTTTTCCTCAATTACTTTGTCACATTGTGTTTGAAAATGAGGGATTAAGATGTATTCTAACAACAGGAAGTGGGAGCTAATCCTGGCTCATGTTAGGAGCCAATAAAAGTGTCAATAAAAGGCAGCAGTCGATGCAGTGATAATCCTACTTAATCAGGACAGATTAGACCAAACGTCCTCTGTTGCTCTCATGTCAATTGATTAGTTTAAATCAATGAGGTGCCTCTAATTGAATAAGAGGTCCGATCTATCTTTCTATCCCCTTTTTTGAATGTTAAACACCTCAGTACATACAAATTGTCATCCGTGTTAGGAAAAAATGTGTGTTTCATCATCTAAATGCATAACATCCTCTCCTCTGCAAACTCTAACCTAATTTAACCTCCTCTCCCTTCAGGTATGCACAAGAAGTCCATTGATACCTCTCCTGGAAAGCCCTGCAGCCTGACACCACCACCACCACCACCACCACCAATACCACCAATAAAGGAGAAACAAGAGGACAAAGTGATGGAGGAAGAGAAGGAGAAACACATGAAAGACTCTAACTCGCCGATTACTAAAGAGGAACTGAGGGAGAACAGTATCGCCGCGCTGCGAGCGAAGGCGCAGGAGCACAGCGCCAAGATGCTCGGGACGGTTCCTGACAGAACAAACGTTACGCATAAAGAGGAAGTAGAGGACAACAAGGCCACGGAGCGAGAAATGGCAGAGGTGGAGGAGTGTGACTGAATAAAAAGGCTGCAGGATACAGACTGATGATGAAATACCTGCAGGGTGGAGTTTGCAAAACATTTCACAGACGCAGAAGTCTTGTTTAATTGGTTGAGTTGAGCGTTGGTGCGTGTGGAGTCACAGCTGAACGTCATGCTGAACAGGAAGAACCAGTTTTCTTTCTTTACTTACCTGTCAGGTAAATTATAGGTTCTTCGGCTCAAGCGATTCGAGGTTATTAAAGGTCCCATATTATCATTTTCAGATTCATGCTTTTATTTTGGGAGTCTGCTCAAAAGTTTACATGCTTTAATGTTCAAAAAACACATTATTGTTCTCACACTGACCATTGCTGTCGCACCTCTATTCACCCTGTCTGAACGCTCTTATCTCTTTAAAGGCCCCCTTCTCGAAAAAGCCCAGTCTGCTCTGATTGCTCAGCTCTCACAGGCCTGAGCAGGTCCCGCCCAATGTGCCTTGCAGGGGGCGTGCCTGACTGCATAGCTGTGACATCACAACCTTACAAAAGTCCTGACGGCTCCTTTAAAGGCACATTTTCTGAATACTGGCTGTGTGATTTGACACTTTCAGGACCTGGACCTGCTTTGTAATTAAAACAAATTTACATTAAATCTCACTTTCTAACAATATGGGACCTTTAACTCAACCAATGACATCATTTCCTCCTCGCTGCTCTTGAAATATTTGTACAGCTAACTCCAAACTACACAACACCTTTTCATGTCAATTTCTGTGTGAGACTGAAGGCTTAAGCACTGAAAGGTTTCCCAACTGGTTGCAGATGTTTTGATACGGAGCTGCATTAAAAATATATTTATTTTCATTAAGAATAGATTAACTCTACAGTTCTGTGACATGGCAGCTACTTCATGCAACAGTGCGGATGAAGACGGTTTTGGAAGCAAGCCTCCTTTTAACACCCTGCCTGCTCCAGAGGTGCTTGTAAGGAAACGACTGTCTGTGACCTCTGACCTCTCTGTGATGACTCATTTCAGCTGGGTCACTGAAAATTACACAGTTGCGTATCAAGTCCGGTGAAAAGGTTACAAGCCCGTCTTTAAGCTTTTCCAACATTTGTGATGTACATACTGAAAATAATGTCCAATAGTTAACACTGTACTATAATGTACAGTTAATACTGTTTATCTGTGTTTGTCTCTGTATAAATGTAATTGTAGCCTATAATTAAAAGTTACTGATATTTAAAGTCCCAATGCTACTCGAAAATGTGTTTTGCTTCTTGTCGCTTGGATTTTTGAGCTTCACCGTGGCGTTTCTCTGTGATCACTCCAAGGACTTTACTCTGGTAGCAAGATCCGATGATTGGGTCCTCCCCAAATCTGCTTCAGGAAGCAAAAATTCACTCGAACATTAGCTAACAGGCTAACAGTCTTGGTTCGGTAAATCTTTTACGGATCATGTGGACAGCCGCCCACGGTGCACTTTGGACCTTTTGTACAAAAAAAATGACTCACACCATTTTTTAAACGTTATATATTTGGCTTAATTTGATTGAACTGCTGCAGAGGGACAGGTGAGAGAGAGGGGGGGATGACTTGCAGCGAAGTGCCACAGGTCGGACTCGAACCATCAGTCACAACGTCTGTACGAGCTACATGGGGCAACTTGACTCATAGTTATGAAACAGGCTGCATTTTTGGTAAAGCAATAAATAATAATGTGTACTTTTGTTGTTTTAATAATATAATAATAATAAATTTTATTTGGAAGGCGCCTTTCTGGACACTCAAGGACACCGTACACAAAGGAGATAAAAGAATACATCTAGAATAAACATCAATATCAATAAATGAAAAAATAAATAAGTAACAGTGAGTATTTTGGTGAAAACAAAACCATCTGGTTGGTAGGTTAAACATAATTATTTCTTGCGTCTGTGGCCCCCCTAGCTGCTGGGCCCCAGAAAGCTTATGGGCGGCCCTGTCAAGTAGTTAAACTTTAAAATGAACATAATTAGCGTATTCAAGCACACTTGGATCTTTAAATGAGGGACAGTGAGTACTTGTAGGGTACTATTTAAGAATATTTATGAGGGTGGTCAAACTTTTTTGTGGAATAAACATATCAGATACAAGTTACTGTTCAGAACTGGGTGGTTTTATCTCTTGAAACATGTCAAACTTCTGCTTGTTGCACAAGTGAAAGTTCTCTTTTGCAACTGATGTTGAAATCAGCTGCAGAGTGCTGTCCCTCACAAGAAAAGCGTCGACACAGGACGGTTTGTACCGCCCTTTTTACGCATCACTCCTCCGGCCCTTCCTCTCTGGAGTTTCCAACTTTATTCCCGTCTCTTATCAGGGTAACTTCTAAAATTGCTTAAACACTCGGAAATGCTCTGCAAACACGACCCCGAGTCGCTCACAATACTTTCACTACCATGATGTGGCTGCCCTGCGGATGCGCTTCAACGCGCGTCGTTTCTTCCTTCACCCGTCGCGTCTTCAGCTCTTATTTCCATGTTGAGGGTCGCAGGAGGTTTCATGTCGCGGCCTTCATGCCGGAGGCTGCGGGGTTTGAGGGGCTGTCGGACCGCTCGGCGCTGCAGGAGTTTTCCGTCTCCAACGGTGAGAGCTTCTGGGCCGCCGTGGCGCGTCACAGACTGAGCTGGATCAGTCCCTTCCATACGGTCCAGGACTGTGATCTGAGCCGGGGCAGGATCAAGTGGTTTGAGGGAGGAAAGCTGAATGTGTCCGGTAAGATTACTTTCACTTTTGATCAGAATCAGACCAGTACTTGGATGTATTGTTTATTATTTAGTCAGTCTTTTAAGCAGAAGATTTTATTTCCTCCTGACTCACAGTTTTCCAGGCTGCTTTTTTGAGGAACACTTATAAATAAAACAGAGGCAGTGAATGCATCACCGCTGTCAGCATTTCCATCCAAAGAATACCTTGAATGCACCAAACTGATGTGATATATAATTTTCTGCCTGTGTGTATCAGTGAACTGCCTGGACCGCCACGTGCACACCTGTCCTGAGAAGGTGGCCCTGATCTGGGAGAGAGATGAACCGGGGTCAGAGGTCAAGGTCACCTACAGGTCAGCAGGTTGGATTTAGCATGTGAGTGTGTGTCTCCTTCTTTAGTTGTATGTTTCATGGATATCTCTCTACAGGCAGCTACTGGAGATGACATGTCGCCTTGGCAACCTGTTGAGGCGGCGTGGCGTGAAGAAGGGGGACTGTGTCACCATCTACATGCCTCCTTGTCCTCTGGCCGTGGCGTCCATGTTGGCCTGCGCCCGAATCGGTGCGGCGCACAACGTGGTGTTCGCCGGGTTCAGCGCCGAGGCCCTCGCAGATCGAATCAGGGACGGTGAGACAGTGTGACTGCAGAGTATTTTAGTGTTTAAAGTCTCGACTAGAGCTGCAACGATTAGTCGATTAATCGATTAGTTGATTAATCACCAACTTTCTTGATAATCAATTCATCGTTTCAGCCCAGTCCAGCACCGTCATCACAGTGAACCAGGGCGTCAGAGGGGGAAAGGTCATCGAGCTGAAGAAGACGGTGGATACAGCTGTCGACAGCTGCCCGACGGTACAGCAGGTGTTAGTTGCTATGAGAACAGAGAATCCTGTCGCCATGACAGCCAGGGATGTCGCCATGGAGGAGGTGAGAGAGCAGAAACACAATCTGTGCCGATGGGTATTAGATATCGCCATGAAACTTAAGTTTTCTGATATTTTATGCCAATAAGACATTATTTGGTTAAATATTTCAGCACTTTTGTCGAGCAGTCTCACCAGCAGGTCCATTAGTAGCTGTTCTGGAGCTTTCTATCACATAGTCTTCCTCAGCAGAACAAAAATGGAAATTTGAAGATCCACACTTGGACAGACTTCATCTGCTGAGGAAGATCCTGTGATACAAGTGAAAGCGCAGAGCTGCTTAAACATTATGATGATGATGTTTTAACAAGAAAAAGCAATAAAGTTTGTTCTCTTGTCGTTCAGTAACTAAGCTGCTGTTACTAAATGCGATTTTTGACAAATAATCCTTGAAATTCGCTGTGTTGTGCAGGAGATGCTAACGGAGGACGTGGTGTGTGAGCCGGCTGTCATGGACAGTGAGGACGTCTTGTTCCTGCTCTACACATCAGGCAGCACAGGGAAGCCTAAAGGACTCGTCCACACTCAGGCTGGTTACCTGCTGTACGCCGCGCTCACACACCGGGTAAACATCAGGCTCGACCTGTGTTGTCTTTTATCAAGCAGTGTAAAGCTTCTGTATGGCGTTTAATCATGGTTTTAATCACCAGCTTCCTGTCCTCGGCCGTCCACAAACCATGCCACTTATTGAAGTTTACAGTCAGGATGCTTTCTATTGCTCCTCTGTAAAAGTTGACCAGGATCTTGCTCCAGAATCGAGAATACAGCCTTCCTAAGTTTCTGTCAATAAATGGGTTATTTAGGAGTATAGAAGGAAACTAAATATCCTATCACCTTCTTTTTTTATCCAATTGTCACATAAATCTTTCCTCTCATCACCAGTACGTCTTCAGCTACCATGACGGAGACGTGTTCGGCTGCGTGGCAGATATCGGCTGGATAACAGGACACAGCTACAGCGTCTACGGGCCCCTGGCCAACGGGGGGACCACCGTCCTGTTTGAGAGCACTCCCATTTACCCCGACCCAGGTGTGAACATCACCACAGACAAATTCAGAATAAAAATAAAACTTTATTCACCAAAGGGTGTTTTATTAGCTCTAAAACAATCATTATAATGACATTTTTGTTGCCTTGTTAATATGAATGTTATGTGCTGTGTAAAGCTTGTTGACACGCACCCTTTAAGTATTCCCGTCCTCAGCCAGGAGCTCTGCATGCTTCTGCCTCTGCCTATGAATAACCGTTTACTTCTGAACTTGAACTTGGCCCGTCCACACTAAAATTAGGACTTCTGTAAACACAGGGAGTCAGGACACAGTCATCGTATGTGTCAGCACACACACCTTGTTACTGTCAAGGAGAAACTCTTCTCAGCAACACTGTGAAGGGTTCAAATCTGTCTGATGTTTGTCTTCCCTTCTCAGGCTACAGCTTCAATCTAATCTCAATATCATCTCTTTGGACCATGCTAACTTAGGTGTGTTTTGATCTCAGGAAGGTACTGGGAGATGGTCCAGAGACTCAAGATTAACCAGTTTTACGGAGCTCCCACGGCGATCCGCCTGCTGCTCAAGTATGGAGACCAGTGGGTGCACAAATACGACCGCTCCACCCTCAAAACTCTCGGCTCTGGTACGCCAAACATGATGCTTGGATATATTGTTATCTGCACAAGAGCTCACCCACCCTTTTTGCAACAAGTAACACAATCAACAACACGAATTCCCAGTTCAGTTTCGACCCCACCATACGTTAGGGTGGATATTTATGTTTAAAATGTTACTCATGTAAAAACTTCACTCTAATGGTCGACAGTGTTTTATGTACCGGAGAGTTACCAGACAAATTCCTTTCCTCTAAGCACACACACGTGTTACATACTTAAAGTATATTGAAAGTCAATCCTGGCTGGTATGTCAACATGCCTCAGTGATCCACAGTGTCCACAGCAAAGCCCAGCACGCCGCAAGATCTCACACACACATACACACACCTGTTCCCCTGACACATGAAGCTTATGTGTTAAAACACAAAGCTTAACAGTAAGAATGTAAATCCTCCTCTTAACCAACACAGATGTGTTTTTTATTTACAGAAACTCTTCTGTCTCATTGAAGCCTGGTCTGCCTGCATCGTCGATTTACAATTTGTTTTGAAAAAAAAATATGTATAACGACTACGTTATATGATTGAAGCTGACCTTGTCTGTGTGCAGTGGGTGAGCCCATCAACACTGAAGCGTGGGAGTGGTACCACAGAGTGGTTGGGGACGGACGCTGCCCTGTGGTGGACACCTGGTGGCAAACTGGTAACTGTTATTCACTGAAATGTGGAATTTATTAGCTATTGTTCACAGCCATGTTCGCAAATTCTGTGATGCTGTACTCAGGAGTGCTAATATGCTCACAATGACGATGCTAATGTGCAGGTATAATGTTTTCCATGTTCACCATTTTAGTTCAGCATGTTAGCATGCTAACAGTAGTATTAAATGTGCAGTATGTAAGAATTGTCCACCTGTAATTCATACTCAAAACTAACAGCAGGCAGCATTTCACCAGAGTGACCGCTGACAGCCGTTGGCGTTAGCTAGTTAGCTCAGTTAGCTGTGCATCTAGTGGGCTGGACTGGGAGCTCCAAGCACCAGGAATGTATTAGTGTTTACACCACTAGCACCGGAGCTTGGTACCATGACGGGCTGGGGCTAGCTGGTTAGCATGCTAATATCTCCAACACAAAACATTGATATTATGCCAAAACTGATATTTCGTATATTCGTAAATAATTTGAGTTAATTGTTGTTGAAGTTTAGTCATAACCTAAATTATTGAAGAAATTCAAATGTAGACATAATTATGGTGCTATAGATGAACTAATCCAAATACTGGAAGCTGGAAGTAACAATGAAAGTCTTACATGACTACACGAACGACTAAAATTATTAATTGATTATTAAAATTATTTATTTTCCTGTTAGTCAGCTAATCCCTCATTGAGTAATCTATCAACGCTAAATGGCAGCTACATATAGTAAAACTGGGTAATTTAAGTTTTAGGATTGCTGTGTAATCTGAAGGATTTTCCTAAAATCCAAATAATGAATAGACTCATACAAATGTAATCTCTCTCAGTCATCACTTGTGACCTACTAGAAGTGTTTGGCAGCGTCTGTATCTGCAGAGACTCCACCCTCGCTCTGTATTTTCTTATTTTGCTGTGTTGAGGACATTTCTGGCCGCCTGCTTTAAATGGTTTGTTTATCAACAGTGGCCAACAAATCCTAAAAAAAACGATGACTTTTAGTGCTTGAGTCTCTCTTTCTTGTGCTACGTCATCACTAACTAACCAAATCAAATGTCTCACGCTGAACGATGTTTAGTCTGCCATACTGTAAGTGTTAATAATAGCATTACATCACAATCCCCCCACGAAGGGCAGTTAAGTTCACAAGCTCTTCCTCAAACAGCCACGTCTGCAGGCCCATCCGTCAGTCTTGAAGGGGAGAGCAGTCTGCTCCGTCCTCCCAACAATAACAGTGTTACATAACATTGTAACTGTGGTCCTGTGCGCGTATACATACACAATACTACACACTATCGCGCGCACGCACACACACACACACACAAAGATTTTATCCCCTCTGGACTTCCAGAGCAAACCAGATGTTTTCCTCTCAGACTAAAAACATCTGAGTTCGGGATCAGCAGAGGAAACCAGAGGCATGAACTCAATCTCAACCTCTGTGTCTTGATATTGAGCAATAACAACAGTCAACTTTAACACCAAGACTGTGGAGAGGAATGCAGATTGCAATAATTTCTTCCCTGTTTTTGTTTTGTTTTTTGTCAAAAGGGTCACAGAAGCTTTGTTTTGGACATGTTTAACCACAGAATACAGATGTTATGTAACAAAATGGATCAGTCTGTGTACTTACCACTATCAGATGAGTCTTTCATATGCCTTAAAACTGCATTTTTTTCTAATTGCCAGCAGGGGGTGACTCCACTGGTTTCAAAAAGAAGTCTGATTATGTAAGCTTATGAGCGAATGACCCCACTTCTCACTTGATTTATTACCTTAATAAGGAGGTTACTAATGAGTTTATGGTTTTAATCTCTAGTTTCAAGTCGTCTTCAACACAGCATGATAGATCAGATGATAGATCTGCCTCTTCAAAACTATGAAGCAAGATAACAGCGAAACAGAAACTAAATACTGACTGTGTAAATTGAGTACATTGCGGGGACTTGCAGCTGAATCGTCCTTCACCGTTGTATAACCGCTGATGTCACTACAAAATAACTACTATCCTCTAAAAGTAGCTTACGATTGGACATAATGACAACATGTTTAAAATCAGCTGATTTCGCTAATAAAATCAAATTTGCGGATGAACACAGGACCCGACTGACATTATGCGTTTCATCCTCGGCCCCTTCAAATTAGATTGAGTAATGACCAAATGGAGCAAAGCTGCGTTAATTACCATACACATGGCAAAAGTCTATAATTAATTGCTGATAATTAAACATCAGAGCATCATGAGCTTGAGAATTACAGACACAGATATGACCCAAATACCCTACTTCAGCAAAAAGGATTATATTATTATGTTACTCTCCTGGACCAGTGTTTCCAATTAGGACTAAGTGGCATTATTCATAAAATGCCATTTGGTTGATCTGGGAGCAAGTAGCCTGTTTAGAGAGAAAATTAGATTTTGATCCGCAGTTGGCATACGGCCTCCATGTTGGATCATACAGGACTGGAGAGGTGAGAGGATGCAGGAGGACAAGAGGGGGAAGAGCTCTGAAGCAAAAAATGAAAAAATATTAATATACACTGGTATCAACAAGTTTAAATTCTTACTTTTAGGTATAAGGAAGTATAAGAAATTTACCATATTCACACAGTGGCCATTTTCCCCTGATGTCACGCTCAGGGTGGGAAATGTTATTCTGCTGTGTTCCAGGTTGTAAGCTGGATTTTTTGGGGTGGAGGGGGGTTGGGTTCAGTCCTGAAGTCTCACGGTTACAGTTGATCTGAACAGGATGCCAGTTGCTAATGCTATTGTGGGATCATCTGTTGTGTCCTACTTTATAACGGGGCCCCTCTGCTCGCTCCGGCTCTGGTGCCACCAACACCACCAGGAGGATTACCAGGGTCCCTGAGGTCCAGGCAAACCTAATTGCATTTAATTTACTTCTATGGCTGTAATTCCACAATCTACATCTGTAGCAACGAGAAGGGCTTACGCTAGATTTACAAACCATTAGCTGGCACTGTCATTTATTTTCTACTCTCTCTCTGCTCCTTTCACTTTTCATTTGACTTTTCCCACTCTTTCTCAGTTCATATTCCTGGTACACCACTTTTTACACTATATTAATCTGGTCTTGACCATTTAAAAGTGCGACAGACAGAGGTATGGAGGTCAATTAAACTGAAAGTTGATTTGTTGAGAAGAAAATACAAATTATTACCAGTTTTATAATCTGCCTTGTTGTGCTCTGTGTTCTCAGAGACAGGTGGCATCTGCATCAGCCCGAGGCCGTCCGACCCAGACGCAGAGATTGTCCCAGGGATGGCTATGAGACCTTTCTTTGGCATTAAGCCCGTCCTCATGGACACTGAGGTGTGTAGCGCTCATCCATGTGTGTGTTAATGTGTGTGTGAGTGTGTGTGTGTAGCGTGCCGTCGCTGCAAATATTGGATGGCTGGGAACGGCCCGCAGGGAGGGTCAGATTAGGATTATAAAACAGTCACCAGCTGTGTCACTTTTGATACCCACCCTGCTCCCACCCGTCAGTCCCGCTCTGTGCGTGCCAAACTCCATATTAAAAATCTGTCATGCTACTTTGTGGCTATTGCAGTTGCACAGATTGTGCAGACAGTTGGAGCGGTGTCTCTGAGCTGATCTCTCGTCCTGCCTTGCAACAAAAACACACACTAACACACATCCACACGCAGCGTTTTGAGGATTCGATATTCACAGTTTAATGTGACACTCTAATTGTTTTCTGTCATTTTGAAAGGAATATATTATAGGTTTTGTAACAGTCTTATATTATCTAGTTGTTAGATTTTAGATCATTTTTGATCTCTTACCAAAGATATTAGTATATGGCTCAGTTATTATTTTGTTATTCTTGTTTTCTTTCATTAACTCCCTTCAGGGAGAAGTCCTGACTTCCAACCACACATCTGGAGCTCTGTGTATATCTCAGCCTTGGCCCGGTATGGCTCGAACAATTCATAACAACCACCAGAGATACATTGAGACCTACTGTCAGCCTTATCCTGGTACAGTACTATGTGTTCAAGGACAATGTGTTCTCTGAACTTGTTTTTGTAAGGTCACAGTCTCTAAATCCTTTTTATCTTTGTGCCAACAGGTTACTTCTTTACTGGCGATGGCGCATATCGCTCTAAGGAGGGGTATTACCAGATCACTGGTCGCCTTGATGATGTCATCAACGTGAGCGGTCACAGGATTGGGACAGCAGAGATAGAGGATGTGGTGGTACTGTCTGATTATTTTTAATGTCTTTGAACATTGTTTGCTACATTTATTGACACTAGTGTGATGGTAACTTCTGTCTAGAAGATCACACTAAATTTAGTCTATAACCACTGGTATTGTTTGTTTTTTTTGCAATATTTTCATACAAAGTATACTGACGATTGTGATTTCTGTAACAGAATCAGTGCCCTGCTGTGGCCGAGTCTGCATGCATAGGATACTCGCATGACATCAAAGGACAAGGTGAGCAAGAAATCTATTTCAGTATCAAAACATGTGTTCGCACATCACGATCTTCCATCATAGTAAAGACTGTTCTCTCTGTGTCGTCAGGAGTTTATACCTTTGTGGTGCTGAAAAAGGATGTGGACGTTCAAGAGACAGACCTGTCCCGACTGCTAAATGACATGGTGTCTAAAAAGATCGCAAAGTACGCCTGTCCAGACTACATCCAGGTAATTCTGTCAAAAGTTTGTTAAAACTTTAAATACAAATTTAAGACTAACAGTTAAGACCAACTTGTACTCAGTCAATTTGTATTTTTTGGTCATTCTCACAGTTCGTCCGTCGTCTGCCAAAAACACGCTCGGGTAAGATAATGCGGCGGGTGCTGCGCAAAGTGGTGGAGCGAGATTTGAACGGGTTGGGTGACCTCAGCACGCTGGATGATCCTGCCGCAGTCCAAGAGATCATCCAAGGTCACAGAGAGCTCTGTGGTCAACAACAACAGCAATGATGATGATGTGTCTTACGAAACAGGAAGATGAAAGCTTTGCTTGCCGATTTCACTCGACCAGACTTAGGCCAAATATTGTTTGTTTTTTTATTGTACATATGACATTTTAATGAAATCAAGTAAACAATTATAAAACAGCTACAACTCTGCTTTTGATATGAGATACAAAGAACACAACATTGTGTGTTTTTATTATAAAATATTCTGATGTAGTGATTGTAATCATAACACAGTAAACAAATGTAATCTCACATAAAAGCACATTTATGGAGTCTTATGGAGTGTCCCTTTTCTTTCCTGCTTTAATATCATGATTTATTTGGCAAAGTCTTTGGGTTACGGACATTTTGGCAACAAGCGTACTCCAAACCGCCATCTTGTGTGGAAAAATGTTGCAACCTCTTTCATTTTCTTAACTTTGTATTCTACTCACCAAGCTAGACAAATGTTATCCTCCTAAAATGCCCGCCTACATGAATACATACATAAATACGTACAAACTGGATGCGTACAGTTAGCCACCTCCACTGGAGGAACTAGGTTTTAAAGCACCTTGTTTAAGGACACTTGCGTGTTAGTAACTGAGGAGTGTTTTTTGCTACGTCTCCCACGTTGATGCTTCCTGCATGTCCAGAATGTCAAAGACATGGCTCAGCAGTCACGTGGCTTCTTCTCTGAGATTTAAGCTCCCGCTGCCTCCTTTTAACTTAGTTAACTCCCACTGGCCTCCTCCACACAGTTTCAACTCGACATCATGGTACTGTGAGAAACGGAAAGAAAGAGTTCATATCCTTCATAGATTTAGACAAATGTGAGGAAAAAAGCAAGAGGAGGTAAGTGTTAAAATGTAAGAAAATTGGTCTCCAACAGTAATTTGAGCTCAGATTTTGTTGTAGTTTCCAGATTTCTTAATTAATTCTTCTAATTTATGCATTTTGTTTGGTGCAAAATGGCCTAAAGTGAAACCAAGTCTTCTTTCAGATTAAAGCTGGCTGACACGTGTGTTCAGTCTAACCTTCTCCAGGCTGCTACGGTGTCCCAGACTGACCAAAGTCATGCCGAGCTGTTTACAGGTTCGGTACAGCTGTGCTTCTGCCTCCTCCGTCAAAGCACTGGTGGCCTCATCCAACACTGCAAGGAAAAAATAATACAAAAATAAAAGTTTAAGAGAGCTCAGATCTGGTTCACCTCTAACACATAGGACAAGATGAAAACACCTTAATATTTTACATCTGAAATGCTAAATTTAAACTCAAAGTCAGTGGGCGAAACCAGCTCCCCCGAAACTGCTGTGTCAGAATCATTCAAGTCTCAATACCTCAGATATTTTCATGAATACATTACAGAAATCCAGAAGAGCACACCTGCATATTTGGGCTGCAGGTAGAAGAGCCGAGCAAAGGAGAGACGCTGCATTTCACCCGGAGACAGAACGTCATACCTGCAGAGGAAGACAAGTTCAGAGTCTGCAACACTTTGTAGCAAATTGGTAGAAGTGTTACTGCACAGTAACAAATAATACACACATTTATTATTCCACTTTGTCATTATGTTTGTCTTCTTTTATTTCTCTTACCAGTTCCAGTCCACTCTTTCATCCAGCCCGCCTGTCCGCTTCAGGAGACTGGACTGGAGCACAGATAGAAGTTTAATTCATGTTCAAATTCAAAATGATTTACAATTTAAATTGAAGATTTCAGTTTGAAACAATATACTGTTGAAAGTCACTCACCACTCCAGCTAGTTCCAGGAACTGTAAAATTCTGTTGTCGTCCACTGACCCTGAAAAAAGGGCACTGACATTATTATTTCAACAACACAAAGTTAAGAGTGAAACCAAGACCCAAGTTTAGATCGATGAAAATATAAAAGTTGTGCATCGATCTACTATATTAATGGTATACTTTATATAAGACGCTTTTCTTTGGCTTTCAATGCATTAAAAATGTTGAATGTACTAGAGATGCTTTAGTGCTCCAGATTTACTTGTTACAAACATTTTCTGTACCTCTACTTTATATTAATTTGTAACTTGGTAGGTTTTCTTGCTCGAACAACTCACTGTGATTGAATGAATTAATATCTATAGCCTTTGACGGTTGCATTGTGTAATATACAGAGATCAGAAATCTGATACCTGATTCAGGATAAATATCCTTCAATGGGTAGATCACCTGTTGGAGAAAAGAGTTCCAGTTAATCCTCATTCAATCTCATCCTTTTTATGTATTTATTTTATTTTAGTAGAGTTCAGTAAACTTGCAAAAAGAATGGCATCTACACACATATATTTATTATTTGTCAAGTACCAGTGTCTTTAGAGAAACAACCCTTGAAGAAAAACAACATGAAAGACTTAGCGACCTGCTCACGAAGCGTGCCATCAGTCAGGTAAGGTTTCTGTGGCAGGAAGAGGGTTCCTCTGGGCCCAAAACATGTGGTCATCTGGACAAAACCTGAGGAGAAAGATGGTGTCATGAAGCTATTAATATTTGCAAATATTAAAAATCAAGTGTTTTTTTTGGCAATCCTTTTACTTTTTTTTTTTTTTTTTTACAGTCATTAAAGTTTAAACAGTGCTGCCATCTGCCCTAGATCATGAAAATTTAAAATATGTCCACATATCTCTGGATAGATACAGTATTTTCAGACATGCACATTTTTCCTCTATTTCTATTCTCAAATAATACAAAGGGGTAATTACAGGGGTTATTATTGCAGCCCAGACTAGAGCCACCACACCTTTACTTTAATCAGTTCCTATCATAAAAGGAGCCTCACTGCTCTCTCACCGCTGTGTGCCTCCCAGAGTCGGTTGAGGACCCTCAGTAGTGACGTCTTGCCGGTGCCTGTGTTCCCCACCACCAGTAGATGAACGCCCTGGCTGATTTTCAGACTCAGATCTTCCACCAGCAGCTGGTCTGAGTCAGGAGATTTGTATGAAAGATGGTCTAGGATGAAGGCGGTGTCCACAGGGCCTCCGTGGACATTGAAGTCACTGCGTGGAGAAATTACAAAACAAAGAACATGTAGAGGCTTGTTTTACGCACTTCATATTGATTGTTATGGTTTACTTGTCTTTTGTTAATGTAATCTAATTGTACCCATATTAGCATTAACTTAATGTGCAGTTTGTTCACTTAAACCTCTTTAACTGTACTTTCTTGCAGAAGACAAACCTGTCAAAGTCGTAGCTTTCCCCTGATGCAGGGTCATAGTCACACTGCGTGCGTAGAATGTCATCCATCACCTCCCTCAGCTCCCCAATCCTGACCACACACACACGCACACACACACACACACAGATTCATTGATGGAAAGCTGGACGGCATGCATAAATGCTGCTGTCATCATCTGTCCTCCAGGAAGTGATTTTAAGCATGCAGTGTGATACCTGTGGGTGTATCCAGCCACATCTGACAGAGTGGTTGACAGGTCTATTAGCTGCGTGAAGCCATTTATCAAGTAGATGCAGACAAAGGCGTTCTGAATATGAACAAGGAGAGGGACAGCCAGAGCAGAGAGTAAATAAGAGACAAGATTATTAAAAGACAAGTGTTTGAATAAGAACAAAAGGCAGTAACAATAAGGCACATCGGACAACAGCATGAAAAACAAACTAAAGGAATTTAATGCTACAACTATCAAAGACTTCTTTATATATTTAGATATCTGTTTTAACAACAGGCATTTGAACTCAGCATGAATGTAATTGTACACGTTTATCGGGAGAGAAAGCTTTTGCTGCCACCTAGTGGTCGAATCAGCAACAAATTCAAGTTAAGACATCTCTAATGTCAAACCCTTCGTATCCTTTGGCATCTCTCAAACTGTGAGGAAATGGGAACATGAGCACAAAATGGTCAGGATTAAATTTTAATTATTTTATGAATTTATTATTTTTACATGCTAGTTAACTTATTTTGAGACAGCTCAAATTAGGGTATTCTTTTGTTACAATATCATTCATATGATTTGTTTTTTTGTTTTACGCTGCGTTTCTGTGTCACTACTGCATGTACACTTGCCCTTTGGGGACAGATAAATTGATAAAATAATTAGTAATATTAGTTGTAGTTAAAATAATATTTTTTACAAAAATGCCTGTATATGCATGTTTTTTTAAACGCAAGTAAACCCGCAAAAATAGATGTTTTAGATCTTTTCCCATTGCCAGTGGGTCAGTTTGCCCTCCTGTTTTTATTTCTTGTGTGTTACGTTCAATGTCACAAATGCGTCACTGAAGAAAGCAGCATGTGACAATTCCAGTGCTGGAGCCAATAAACATCCGTGACTACCACAGTCATTTGACCCGTGTTAAGGGTCTTCAAGGGTATATGTGAAGAAAGCTGCACGAGTTCTCAAAAGTCAGGAAAAGGAAAAAAAAAAGCCTACCTTACTGATGAGTGCACTGAGCTCACCAGGAGTGAGACCATCATAGATACCAGTGAAGATGGGAATGGCGATTATAATGTAGCTGAGGAAACCTCCAAGGTAGTCGAAGGTGTTTACCCCAACTGAGAGAGGAGAGGTCAGAGGTTAACTCGACAAGTTTAATCAAAGCAAATGATGAAAAAATATGGGTCAGTGACTGCAGCTGTATAGGATGTTCTTACTATAAAGCCAGAGCTCTTTGTTTATTAGACTCTTTTGAGTTTGCAGCAGAGCCTGCAGTCGTCGGTCAGTCCTCATGTGCTCCACTTTACCAGCTCTAAAAAACACATTGGTGTGATTTGGTGTGTCAGAACGATTCAGATTTATATGATATTTGCACAAGACAAAGTTAAATAAATGAGAAAAGGTTTACTCTGATGTATAAATCATGTGTTTGTGCCTCACCTGTAAAAAGCGGCAGACTCTGCATTGACACGGATCTGCATGTGCTTGAATCTAGAGAAACAAAAGATTTAACACACTTTTCATCATTGTACTCCCGTGATCACATTGTTTTAACTTGTGACATTTAGATAAAAGTATAATTCCTCTTTTTAATAGCTGACGCAGATCCTGTGTTATTTCCTGAGAGGCAACAGGCACTGGGCCAAAGGCTACAGAAACTTCCTCTTGACAAAGGAGTGACTTCCTTGACAATAAACAGTGAAAGGATTTATTATAAAGCTGGCAGAACACCCAACCACTGTGCTGAAGTTGGGAAAACACATTTAAGTCATTTCTTCTCTGCTTGTCTGTCATTCATTCAAGTTCTTATTGACACCAAAACATGTGTGTCTGTGGCTTGATACACCGGGAGTTACATACTGAACTTACCTGAAGTCTCCCTCTAGTTTTTCTTGCTCAAACAGAGTCGACACGATCGGCCCCATGAGGATTTTATTGGCAACGGTCCCAATCACAAAGTAGCCAAAGATACTGACAGGACCGATCCAGCCGGTGCTGCAAACACACAAGGCAATTCAGAGTGCTTTACATAAGGCTTTAAAACAACATGACGCGGATAAAGGGAGACGGTAAATACATGAAAACAAAGTCAAAACAAACTCCCCCTCCAATCAAAACTGTTCTTTCCTAAAGTTGAGCATGATGTGTGACATCACAAATATTTTGGAAGCAAATCCTGGTCCAATATTCAACAAACATAAAACACAACACAAGTATAATGTGGAAACTTGAAGCCTTGACTGGACATACACTGAGAACAGACCAAACAGTGAAGTAGGAGACATCTTGTGACCAGATAAGCTAGTGAAATGAAAAGTATTTTCATATTCATATAAAGTATGAATAGGAGTCCCTTATTAATTAATAGTTTTTTTCTGCAAAAACTATGTCAGAGACAATTTTTAAGTTTAAATCAAATGAAACACTCAGGCTTTAAAAAGATAATACTTAAAGATATAAAAGTTATAGAATCATTTCATTGGATTTACGGTGCAAAAATAGTTTCACATCTAGCAAAAGGCAATGGCAAACGTTTGTAACTATAATAGCATGAGAACAATGTGTATGCCTCAGATGATCCTTTAACTTTAGCTTCAGAGTAGGTGTACAACATAGTATGAGTGTGGCTTATTGCAGTGCACGACGTGTTGCCACAGTGCTCCACAAACTCACCTATAAAAGCAGTGGTAAGTGTAGTAAGTCAGTGTGAATGGTGACACAATCAAACGACTGGCCATTGTGCTCATCTGCTTACACAACCTCTCTGCATCCTGACTGATTCGCTGGTCTCTACAAGTTAAACACAAAGATATACAAATTAAAACAAACAAATTATACAACTTAATGCTGATATTCTAATGTTTTTATATACAAAATCCTTCAGATGATAGATATTCATGGACACAAACAAAGTACACATTTATATTTGCACACTCATAAATAGTGATGAATAGATAAAGAAAATGCACTTGGTAAAGCTTACGGGTTGTCTATGTCCTCTCTGAGTACATTGAGTGTATAATAGACTCGTCCCTGGAAGTAGGCTTTATGGAGGCTCTCAGTTAGTGTCTTCCTCCAGCTGACATACATCTGGTTGCAAATGTACTGGTCGATACTTTTTAACTGGGATAAGGAGAGAGACAACTTGTTAATTAGAAAGAAAAAGTAACACAGAGACAATAAACATTAATTAGATGAAAAGATAAGAAAAAGCATACAGCTAAAATAAACCAGATGTAGAATGTGTTTCCACAGAATAAATTAAATATTGTGAGAGGTGAGAGAGGTGCAATTACTCAGGTTCAAAATCCAAGTATTGAGATCAAGTGTTTGTCGGCTGTAAAATGACATGTCAGGTCGTCCTGACCTTGTGAAGTCACTACCGTGTAATCCGACACGTCATACAATAAACCAAGGAAGCAATGTCTCTGATTTTTCATTTGTTCCAGTACATGTCTAAAATTGTCTTTAGATTAATAATGTACAGTACTGGGAACCAGACGTTATATTTGAGGTTGTCAAACCAGCCCTCGAGTTGTAAAACCTGCATTTATCCATTGTGGCCCTTCAGGCTGCACGCCTCTGCAGAAAGTTGAACAATATTTCATTGTCAAACATCTTCTCGCCCCAAAGAGGAAGTAAACTAAATTACTTCCATATTTTTCAATAATTCGTAGGAACCCTGGAATAAGCCTTTTGATCAGTAATATTTGTGTTATCAACCCTGGAGTTTTGAGTAACAATGTGCGGCAGGATGCATCAAATTTTGCCTCACATCAAGAAAAAAAAAAGTGTATTATTTGAGCTTCACTTTGACCACTGTTTGACATGATGTATACGCAGAAAGCTGTTGAGGGTGCAGACTCTAGAAGTCCTAATCTTGAAGTGACAGTACTGATACTTTTATCAATACCTTATGTCTGCAGACCAATCAGAAGCAGAGCTGGGCACAAAGGCACATGATAAGAAGGACATGCAGCTGAGTTAGCACAAACTGAAGAGTAAAAACTGGTAAAAGACCAAATTCCATGTACAGTAAAATTGTAAAAATCATCTCCAGGGGGTTGAACTCTGTGGCTACCATCGTCAGTATGTAGGTCAGCTTCTACTCTCGCCCACAGCTCCTTCAACTTACTGTGGAGTTGACCAAAATGAGCACCATAGCTGTGCCCACCAGACTCTTGAAACTGGAGTAATCTTTGTCTGCCAGCACATTGTAGAAGCGGCTGGGGAGGACACCCACTTGGTAAATGATCAGCTGCTCTGATGGCAGAAGAGAGATGTGTTAGCGTTCAGAGACTCGTAAAGCAACATAGGGAAATTAATAGGCAACGCTGGGAGATAAAGATCAGCAGAAAAAAAACATAGTATGCAGTCTTGTGTTATCTGAAGTGTGGTTTTACAATGCTACAAAAAGCAGCGTTCAACAGGAAGCGCATGTGTCTCAACATGAGGGGTCATCAACGACACCAAACAAGTTCAGCTACATTTCATTCGATTGCCACCTGGTTGTGACACTTTATACTTCATACTCGTAGCTTTTCATGCTCCAGCAGTTACCTGTTAGGGTGACAGCAAGCAGCGTCCCAAACATCAGAGCACTCTGGCTGGTCCATGATGGGAACAGGACCTTCTGGATGCTGCACAACCTCTGGACAAACTTCCAGTCTAATTTTGGTCTGAAGTTTTGCACAGCAAGGGACAAAAAGAGCTTGCATTAGGCAACCACAAGATTTGAATCTCATTAATAAACATCCTGTGTTCACATGCGTGGAAAGTGTGATCTGTGATGAGATTGTTGCATTACTTTGCATCTGTCACGTCAACTATGTCCCCTCATATTGCACTTGAACTGATTTTTCTGAGCCCTGACATTGTGTTTTACTGCATTTTAATTACAATCTTGAATGTACTGTGTCGCTTACTGATGATGTAATGACAGTAAATTAAATTAGCAATAGCAGAGAGGTGAACTAGTAGATACACATCTCCATCAGTTTCCTTCAAAGTGTAGCTTCGGTCTTACCTTTTTGTCCCTCTGTCATTTGGCTTTTCCAAACGAGGCATCTGCACTAGCGGCAGGGGACTATTATTTTTTCCCCCCAAAATAAATCTTTACATACGCTTTTTCTGACTTAACGTGAGCTAATACTGAGCAGCAGGTCAAGCTAACTTCAGACTAACCAAGGTCTCGAGCAGCCAAACAGCAGCGGTAACGATTATAATGGTTAACGAGCGGAATGACGAACACATTCAATATAAACTTTAAAAAGTTTCCTCTTTATTACTTTCACGACTACTTTCACCAAACTTTAGCATCCTAAAACCGTCTGTTTCCCTGCTAACTTACCCGACGGCTCTCTGAAGTTAAGGTGAATGTTTTGGTAGGTAAAATAAAACTCCGGACGTCCGGTTTAACGCATTCCGATTTTTCAAAATAAAAGATCTTGTAACTTTTCATGCCAGTCACACTTGCATAAAAACGCCTTTCATAGCTTAATTTAGTTGTTAAATCTGATCATCATGATTGCATTTGCAGCATTTAATGGTATGAAATAATAAAAACAGCTTTTTGGCAAAAATGCCCTTTGCACCATCAGAGACATGAAGTAGATTTATGCCTGATTTATGCCTCCAGGGAGTGTAACTAAGTATATTTGCTCAAGTACTGTACTTAAGTACTTGTAATACTCAAGTACATCCATTATATGCTACTTTATACTTACACTCAGCTACATGTTGGAGGCAAATATCATACTTTATACTCACTACATTAATTTAGTTACTTTTCTGATTGCAGGCAGCATCAGAGTGCATTTTTAAATGAACATATTTTATTGACGATCAGATTTAAAAAAAAAAAAAAAAAAAAATGCTGTATATCACATCTGATAATTGGCCAGGTCTAATAAACATTTAATATCAGATACTTTAAGACTTTTGCTCACGTACTACTAATATGGTTGACTTTCATTTTTACAAAATTAACATTTTAACACAATCTCTTTACTTTTACTAAAGTATGACTTGTGGGTACTTTATGCAACACTGTAGATATGAAGGAATTATAAAATATAATAAAACTCAACTTATCGTGTTTCTGTGCGGTGTAGTAACTATTTCTAATGTAATAGGAGCCCCACCTGGACAACCACAGTGTTAAAAAAAACAAAAAAAAGATGTGGGCATGTGCCTATAAAAAATGAGGCTATTAATAGTTGTGGGTACTTGGGAGTGACCCAGCCTGGAGAGCTTGGAGATACTTGAAAAGCTTTAAAGTTGGGCTTGAACAATACCTCATTATGAAACAGCTATGTGAAGAAAAAAACAGGTTTCAGCTTTGGGAAAATACATTCTTTGCTGGAGTATTACTGGTTGAAATACTGACATTAACAGCTTATAAATGTATAATGGTAATAGATTGCTATGGGATAGTAAGGCCTTGTGCTGACCTTTGTGATTTCTTGAGATTTAGATGCCAAAAAACAGCCATCACCCAAAGTTCAATGAGGAACAATGAGTACAGCACAGACAAGATCTGTGATTAGGCTAGATGGACACGTGGATTACTGTCAGATAAAAGACCTAAAACCTTATCTAAGTTGTTCAAAGGTTAAGCGTGAACCCAATGTGCTGAATGGGCACAGGGAGTGAAACACATGACCCAGTTGTCAAAGAAGAGCAGGAAAAGCACACTGGTCTAATGCCCCAGATTCACTGATTGATTCACCCTCTCAGTATATTCTTGCATGAAAGATACACTTAAAGAAAATGCATTGAAAATGTTTTTTTGTTCACTTTCAGAATATTTTATTCTCCTTGATTCCACGTTTCCAAAGCATAAAGTCCTTCCATAACAGAAAAACATGACGAAATGGTTTGTAATAATATACCTATAAATATTTCATGAGTATTATGATATGAGTATAAATGCTCAAGCTTTAATATTCTGACATGGATATTGGATTAAAGCATTATTGGAACATTACAGCAGCCAATAATAACAATCAAAACATTTAGACAAATGCTAGAGTCAGTGTTTTTATACTGTAGAGGAAGGAAGGGCAGCAGACATGTCTTGAATATAATTCTTAGAAATCAAGTATGAATTATATAGATTAAGATTTCAACAATTCATCTTAAGTTAGTTACAATGGCAAAATACTTTATCAAAAATATCTGTTATTTTAATTTTATGATTTTTAATTATTCAGAGAGCACTTAACTTACATTAGGACCAAAATTACAAACGCTTTGGAAACAAGCAAAAGAATGTACAAAAAAGTAGGCAATGAGATAATGCTGACGATGGTAAAGTTGAAAAACTGCACTGACACAACAGATCTTTTCAAAGAGGGAAAATAGGTACGAGTCTTTCAGATTTAAACAGACATCGCTCACACATTACCGATTCATGGTTTGGTTTATTCTTACAGCACAAAATTCTCCAATAACATATTGTTATATATATTTCAATCGAATGACGGAAATGCACAAATGACTGCTCATTAATGAATGCAAGCATCATTACAGTACATCTGACAGTTTGCACTTTGCATTTGTAAAGTTCCAGTTAACGCTCATATGTGTCGACACCAGGTGGATCTTTAGAGGATAAGGTTGGTAATGAGCTATATTGATGTTATTGTCAACAAATCCCAAGAGAAGACCAAAAACAACGTTTTAGTCTGTCCCTCTAATACTGTTTAACTACTCCTACTGAAGATGCAAGTCTTTCAAAACTTGTCACAAATATATATTTCTCTTCTTTAAAAAAGGCTACACGATTCCCTAAAAACCACTGGGCACCGTTTTTTAAAAACAGTATAGAATACTGCAATTGTTGGGGATCAATTTCAGCTGCGGATTGATAAACATTTGATGTATGATGTTTGTGGGATGAGCTCAAAATAAACTGCAGTGCCCATGCTCATCATAAAGAGGGAATAATGTCACCCAGTGCAGCAGCGTGTCACATTTAATACTTCTTGGTCAACAATTAAGCTCTATGGCACAGAGGCAATCATTATTGACAATACAAAAAATATAGAATATCACCACATTTATCCTTTAAATCAGTTTCTGTCGTGCAGAAACAGAGACTCTAGAGTCAAGACAAGCAGCATGTCTCCAAGTGCCGTATGACTTCACCATGTAGGGGAACATGTCAGCAGTAAATGACAGTTTGCGCACAACACTCAGGCGAGGTTTAAGATCCTGAAGAGGAGAGGCACCACACAGACACAACTAAAACCAACAACACTGTAGACAATGTAACGGTACGGCAACTCTACTTTCATGTGCTGCCTCGCCTGTCTTACATCATCTGAAGGCAGCCCGAACAGTCGACACAAGAACGGAATAGTCACTGCTTTCATAACCATTCTCGTGACGAGGATGACAGCGACTCCGATGAAGAAGCGCAGCAGGGAGAGAACCACCAAGCTAACAGTGATTGGTGGTAAAGTTAGAGGAAGTGAGGACAGTGGTGGATCTGGCAGCAGCCCCAGCTGATAGTTCACATGGGTAGCCAGAGCAGCTCCAACCCCGGTGCCCAAAGCCTGAGCTGTATCACCCCGAGAGGTGCTCCAGGAATCCAGGGTGAAAGCCACAAGTCCAAGGCTCACATGTGACACAATTATCACAAGTGGAGCATAGTGGTCCGTCATGTAGAAGTTGTCGATCTTGTCCAGCGTTGGCTGGAAGAAGGCTAGAATAAGAAGGGTGTACAGGAAGCCAGTGATTACCTCCTGCAACACAGGGACATAAATTAATTCGTACTCATATTAGCACTCTTAAAAATACATGAACGATTTACCCACAGTTATCAAATAAGAAAAAAACAAAACGTTGCTGCTTCCTGCCCTGTAGGTGGCGCTATGTAACACTTGTGACCACGACATTTAATATAAGCCACTGTCCATCTTTCCCTGGAATCATAAAACCTCTTGTAAAATCACGTGAGCTGCTGACTGTCAAATGAGTTTTATTACAGGAGGATTGCAAAAGATAAACATTACATACAAACATCAGTTGCCTGGCCACCAAATCTAATCTAACTTTATCTACTGGCTTTGATTTGTTTATCGGCTCTGTTTAAAGATAATCTTACACAAATCATTTACTTTAAGCTCCTGTGTAGGTTATAAACTTGAGAAATGTGGCACGAGTGTGTGTTACGCATATCAATATAATGCATTAATGTTACAATTTTTAATAAAAAAATAAATATTGTGTCCACTTACAGAATGTAATAGATGCACAGTTAATATTTCAATGACATCTAAGTAAGTCTGGTGCTAACATTACTGTCCTCCATCATATATCAAAGAATGAAGTGCAGGTTAAGGCAAACTGGAGTCACGCCAGCATTTACAACCATCCGAGGTGCATGAGATAATGATAGCATAAAATTAATGACACCAGAAGTTGAAGGTACTCGAGAACATATCTGGCCAAGCTCAGGTCAACCTCATTAGTAAGTGATTATTTATCTAATATACTCACCAGAATAGAATGCATCCCCATGTAGACTCTGCTCACACAGACCAGGACACTCCAGCTGAGAGCCACACAGAAGCCAAAGAGGAAGGGGTACTAGGAAAGAGAGAGTATAAAGACATGGCATTAAAAAATGGACATAGAATTTAGAAAGGTGGCTGAAGATAAGCCTTCAAAAGTATAATAAAATATAATCCTGGTCATAGTTTTCTGTAACAAAGAGTTCGTTCAGGTGATTCATGTACCCATTTTGCTGGAATACATTTTTATTAACACTGATTATGACTAAAGGGTAGCTACAGTAGTACTGTAGGGCATTAATGGAAACATGCTCTGACTTGAAGTCTCCAGGAGAGTTCACACTGTCAGTGAAAACACTACCTTTCAAAAACCACAGTACATAATCCATTTAAAAAACATTTAGCAGATATCTTTCAAAAATGTAAGTGCAGTCTACAGCAATGCTTGTGAGGCTGCACTTAGGTACATGGTGATTTGAGCTAAATGCTAATGTCAGCATGTCAACATGCTCATGATGACAATGCTAACATGCAAATGTTGACTATGTTCACGAGGGACTCCCTAAAAACTTGGCTTTGGTGTAACTGTCTGCTCACATTGGCTCGTCTTGTCACTTTTTACAATACTAAAAACTAGAAAACCCAAATCTATCAAAAAATGTGTTTATTAACCTAATCTTAGCCTTATTCCCAAGATTAAACCTACAGGAGACCTCATGCCTAATTGTAAGTTAAAACAGAGATGATTTTTATTTTTTGTGATGGACTTTTACCCTGACCACTAATTGTCCTAAAGCCAACCCAGTAGTTTTGTTGCCTAACTTAACCTGACTTAACTGTGACTGTAACTGACCGAGTCTAAAAATAAAATGTCAACAGTGACCTTTGGTTTAACACAGGACACAAAGCCCAGAGTTCGATCACTTAATGCACCACAACCTGCTCCCTGTGTGGACTTTGTCTTTTTTTACTATGTCACTGGACTTCCAAAAGGCTTCCTGCAGAAAGCCCTGAGGGAGACTTCTCCAGTAACCACCCAATGAAGGAAGAAACTGAGGAACATATATCATTAAGCAGCTGGAGAAACTGTTTCTACTAGGCGGTATTGACCCCCCATTCCTCCCACTCTTTCATTTAAAGTGAATTGGTACTGGGTATTACAGACGTAATTCGGTCGGTACCCATGAGAGCACAGAGTTGGTACCTAACCCTACTTACAAGGCAGACTATCACTTTCCACATACACAAGTGTGAGACCAAATAGACAAATAGGATAGGATACCAATGTGTTCACAGAGCCTGCTGGTAAAATACCAAGTTTTTAGGGAGTCCCATGTTAGCTATCTTATCCTAGCATGC
The DNA here is from genome assembly GCF_040436345.1 of Pagrus major. Taxonomy (NCBI): domain Eukaryota; kingdom Metazoa; phylum Chordata; class Actinopteri; order Spariformes; family Sparidae; genus Pagrus; species Pagrus major. The sequence goes on along the minus strand of NC_133236.1, from coordinate 20,997,524 downwards.
ATTTGCTATTTCGCAGAACTAAACACAAAGTGCGGCTGAGGGTGGTGGGGATGTCCTCAGTTTGCATGTATATAGTCATCAAAGTATTGGACAAGTTACATTTTTGACATGATAGTGACATAGGTAAAAAAGGTAAGAGATAAACTCATTACAAATCCTGACGGGGACATGAAAGTCAAATTAAACCAAATCAGAACTTTGTGGTCACGTGTTCACCAAAGTCATGGACATCTGCACCAAATTTCATGGCAATTCATACAAAAGTTGTTTAGATATTTAAGTCTGGACTAAAGAGGTCAACCTTCTCTTGAGTGTCACCACCAGCACGACTAACAAGCACTACTGGTCTGACACTTGTCTGACACTTGGAATGTTCCTCCTGTCTTGGAAGCTGTTTATGGTACATCTTATCTTTTGAGACCTTTTCAGACCCCGTTCTCTGAAATGTTTCAGGTACTCAGCCTTTGGAATCAGTGAACCTGATTACACCAGGGGAGTTCAGACAGTTCACATGAACTGTATTTGGTTCAAAAGAAGAAAAAAAAGTATAAATAAAAAAATATTTTGGAGAAATAGCATTAATGCATCTTTTTTTTTACATTACTCAGAGTGCACAAGATGCAGGGACAAGCTGATTTAGAGATTACTAAAGAATTTTGAATTACAGGAAATACTTGTGCACCAACAAAGAACAAGAATGTATTGTGCGTAACTCAAGCATCACTTCACAAATATTATACAGACAGCTAGGCTGGGGTTTTACAGCATTTTATCCGATCAGAATCCAGTGTTGAATCTGTTTACTGAATCCGATTTCAGTATTGAATGTGCTTATCCGAGTCTGAAATCATTCAAATCTTTAAATGAATCCATTTACATTTAGCAATCAACTTTGGAGAAGCTAAACTTTATAATATGCAGCCAGGCTCAGTCATGGAGGGTGACAGAGACCACTGAGCTATTTCTCCTTTACGAGTTTTTTTGTTATTTACATATTAAGTGTCAGTACCTGCTGTTCATCTTAAACCAGCACTACAACATTAAAAACATTAAAATTGAATATCCTTGTCATTTAGGTTCTATCAGGGTTTGTGATGCAGGCAGTTGATCTACTGCTGCTCTACTTTTTTTTTTAAATCTCTTTGCACAACCGTGCTGGTGGAAAATCCAAACTGCAACAGCCCTATCAGTGGGTGAACAAGTTTCACTGCTTTGAGCTCTTCGACCTGGCTGATAATAGACTACGCTCTTCGCTGGCTGATAATACACTACGCTCTTCGCTGGCTGATAATACACTACGCTCTTCGCTGGCTGATATACTACACTCTTCTCTATCTTAACTCCCCAGCAGTGGAGTAACCCTCCCAACCCCTTTCTTTCATCTTGGGGCCCTGACACATCAGGCCGACAGTCAACCATCAGTGAGCGTCTGTGTCCCTAGTTTTTGCGGTGTGGTCAGCGTTTTTTTGGCCGATTGAGCATACAGAATTGGCGGTGAGAGAAAATCATTTGATTGGCTGCGCAGCTAAGTGAATCAGTGCATGAGAAGAGCAATGGAAGAAGAAAGAGAAAGCCCTTTAACTTGTTGTTGTAGTAACCATGATTTCACGACAGCGGTGTCAAAAACTGCTGCTTTATCATAACAACAGCTTGTATATCCGTAGTCCTGTTCCGGTTTCCATTTCTGAATAACAACTACAAACACTTGGTGATATGGAGAGTTATTTCTACTCATGCAGGCACAGAATGAACAAGCTATTCATTTTTTGTCATGAGTTCAGGTGCAGCTTTTTTTCCTGAGAGACACGTGTCAGTAGGCACCGTAATGGTCAGCCTTTATCGCCACTATTTCTTTGATGCCGGTTAGTTATGACCCTTTAACGGGCCCTTTACCAGAATAGACACTCAAGTTATAGGAAAAGTCAAGATCTCTCATCCCTGACTGTCTTACTTTGATCATTTGAATTACTGTCCATTGATACCCAAGACTGAAATATTTACTGAAACTTCATTTGATAATTTCTCTTCCTCTAGATCAGATTCACCAGTCCCATATCGCTGACATCGTAGGAGAGTGTTTATCTAAAGAAACAATGCTACCTCCTCACTCCTCACCTGTACTTCTGACACACCCTGTCATGGATAAGAGACATTCTTGCAGACTTACAGTCTGCTTAAACAGAGGAATGTCTCTTGTCCACATATGAAACTTGGCAACAAGGATTAATAGTGACTTAAAGGCAGGCTGTGATTTTTCATTCCTTTGTCCAGACTAACCCACCGACCCTCCCTGGCACTGAGGGGCCCGCAGAGAAATGTCATGTGGGTTTTTCATTTCTTAGTAAGTCAGGCGCCCTGTGTGTTTCTTGGTACTCTGGTCTTTTTTTTATTAAGATTACAAACACATATACTGAAAGATGTTGGATGTGGAAAGATGTTGCAAAATGTGGCTCTCTGGGCTCTTGAATGTCTGGGACTTAGGTGGGTCTGGCCACATTCCCTGTGTGTTATCAAAACATGTTCATATCCTGTGGATCAAGGCTAGACCACTGAATTCTAATGCAAAGAGAAGAAGGATATAGACACTCGAGTAACATTGTGATATTTGTTGATTTAGATGCATCAAGCTGCGCCTTGTAATCTGTAATAACACATTTCAGCTCCTCCCTGTGGATTGGCTCATGGCTGGATTAACACTGTAGGGGGCCCTGGGGCTTAAAATGAGCTGTGCGTCCTATTGAACCTCCTGTTCCTCCCACTCTTTGTGCAAGCATCCTGTGGCGTTCAAGTCCACATTAGGTCAGCTGGAATACTCCCCCGGTGTGCTGTGTGTTTTTGTAATTGTACACAAATATGCACCATGAAGGGGTAATGTTAAGTGAAAAAACAAAAAAGGTATTAAAACTACATTTTGACACAAGGTCATACAAGAAAGGACATACTTGGCAACAATGGAGACACTTTATCATTTCAGTTCAGGTTTCCGCGGTGGATTTACCTGTGTGATTACTGTTTCAACAATCACTTAACACTTGTCACAAGAGACAAGATGAATGAGGAACTGTGTGGCTTGCCTCAGGGAAAACACTGCAGCTCATATTGCACTTAACTGCTTCAGCAAACTACGGCTGCAATTTCAGATTATTTTCAATGATCACTTCATCTGTTATCAACACTCTTGATTAATCATTTCAGTGATTCCTCGTTAATTGTTTTGTAGCAGTGGTGGCAGCAGGTAATTTTTGTTATTTGTTCCACATTTATCACCGTTTGGTTTTAGTTTGGGTTGTAGTGCTACAAGTGGACTGCAGCACTGATATTGTCAATTTCTCTTAACTGATCACGATTAAAGGGCTACTTCTACACACAAGGCCTTAATGGTGCGTTCAGACCAAACACTTTGAGTGTGGACTGACCGCACCATAATGCTTATTGGTGTTTTATTGTTTTGTTATCTAGATTATAAAGTTCAACTGCCCCATTAATGCAGCTGTGGCTGTGATGTTCTTACTGTGGGGGTCCACCACGCCTGAATGAATGTAGGGGAAACACTGTATAGTCCATATAAAGTACAAAAAAATTAAATAAAATAGAGACAAATGCCCACCACAATTTCCCAAATCTGACGTGGACATGTTCAACCAAGACCAAGAAAAACAGGAACCAGTTCTTTTTTTTTTGCTTACTAAGTTAAATGATTTGCTGATTATCAAAACAGTTTGCCAAAAAACTAATTGCCAAACAGTGAATCTGGATCCTTTGGGGCACCTGAGGTAGCTGACCCCTATGCACAGTAATCAGACCTGTCATGTCTTCTCCTGCACACAAGCTGTAAGTTTCTACCTGCACTGCACATCTTCTGCTTTCTCACCTGTGGCTGACACTTTGAGCTGTGTGTTTGACAAGGTGCTCACCTGCCACCGTCCGTAGGTCAGCATGAAGAGACAGAAGGGTATGGCAGTCCCCGTCATGGCGTGTGTGGACGGCATGCTGTACTCGGAGTTGTAGAAGACCTCCACCTTCACCACAGGAGGGGACGCCGGCCGGGACCAGCGGACCATGTCCTTGGTGGACTGTCCCACGAACAGGTTCCAGGCCCAGACGACGATGAGTCTCCGGCTCACCAGGGCGTCGATGTTCCAGAAGAGGAAGGGGAAGAAGACGATGAAGAACATCTCGTTGCCCAGCTCGGTCCCAAACGTGAACAGGTAGAACAGGAACTTGTTGTGGACCAGAAACTCTTGGCCCACGTCTCCAGTCAGGGAGTTTTTCCGGAGCGGTTTCGCCCTGGTGGTGTCCGGGTCGGGATTAGCTGATGCACCGTCGGGCGTATCACCCTGCATCCCGTTAACCTGCGGTGCGGTCGCATCCCCGGTTGCTCCATTCCCTACGGTCACGTCCGAGCTCTGCTGCCCGTGTTGGACCCTCTTCCTCAGCCCGGGAAAGTCCGGCTCCGACTGTCCGCTGTCCGGCTTGGTCGCTTTAACCGGAAATGTCCCTTTAACGCCGCATAAATTCTGAAACCTCGCTACATGGGAGGGGTCTTGGAGATAATTGCACATCTGTACAAATGTCTTTACAAAGTCGTTCGCCATGACTTCAGATAGCCTCTAGTTTCAAACACACAACACTGGTCCGTCGTAAAAAATGGAGTTCATGTTCAACGGGTGAGCTTAAGGAGAAGCGGAGCTCGGTGCATTAAAAGAAACAAAGAGAGATTTGGCGGAACAGCACGGAGCACTCAACCCTCACCACTACCTGCTCACCGTAGTCAAAACACAGACCTTGTACACCGGCGTGGAGGTTTGGGACGACAGCATCCAAAGTCCGTTACAGTTAACCATTACTTCGCAGTGTGTCCTGGTGCAGCCCGATAACTGCGTCAGGCCGTTATATCCTGCTTTCAGCCGCCTTCTTCTTCTGCGGTTCCAGCTCTTCTTCGTTTGACTTAATGTTCGTCACTTAACCTCCAGAAATGCTCAAGTTCGCCCCCTGCTGGAGCTGTGTTAAATTACACGTGTTAAAATATAATAGTTTAGTATTTATACTACAAGTAGATGACCAGTGGTGGGTGAAGCAGTGTAACTAAGTACATTTACTCAAGTACTAGGCTATACTTTTTGAGGTACTTGTATTTTATTTGAGTATTTCCCTATTCTGCTACTGATTACATTCACTCCACTACATTTTGGAGGCAAATATTGTACTTTTTACTCACTGCGTTTATTTGATAACTTTAGTTACTAGTTACTTGGCAGATTGCATGCAGCAGAGCCAAAACAATGCACTTTTTATTATTAATTTATATTATATTTTTTTTGTATACTGTATATACATACATGTAGATATATGTTTAATTTACATTGACTTGCAAATTTGATGCTTAAGTATCTTACATTGATTGCCAGAAAATTACTTTTGATACTTAAGTACATTTAATGTTAGATACTTTACATTTTTATTCAACTTTTTACTTTTTTAATGGTTGACTTTCCCTTTTATTAAAGTAATATTTTTAACACAATATCTTTACTTTAACTCAAGTATCACTTTTAGGTACTTTTTACAACACTGGAGTATTAACGTAGGCTACTTCTCTTAAATAAAAATACTACAATATAAATCATCACATTAAGCCTCCAAATAAAATCCCTGCTTTCAAAGAAGTACTCATTGTGCAGAATACTCTACTTCAGAATATTATCAGAGCATATAATTGTATTGGATTATTATCAACATAAAGAAGAATTTAATGTTGTTGCTGGTCAAGGTGGAGCTAATTTAACTACTGTACTACTGGTTAGTTTAATCTGTGACCAGCCTATGTCACATGTTTACCCACAAACAACTAGGTTATAGCTGTACAATGGAGGTAATAAAGTTGTTCCTAGTTACTTTTGACTTGACTTGAAATTTCTTCCATTCTCCATTCAGACTGAAGCTTTATTAACACACACAAACATTTTACAGTGACATTTTGAATTGTTTTTTTAATGTGACCGGCCATGGGACATGGGTTAAAGCCTAGATAGTGAAAAGAGACATTTACATACAAATACATCTTATCAAGAGCAAACAAATAAAAAATTTAAAATAAAGTCCAAACAAAAATACAAGAACATTTCAGGCCAGTCCTTGTAAACAGGTCTGAGAAGCCAGAGACAATAATAGCAGGACAACACAGGAAGTTCAATGGAGTGTCCTTCAAAATAAAATTAGGGAATTACATGTTTTCTTTAATTGTAAAACCTGTTGAGTCTTAATTGCACAAGATATATGTGAAAACTGATCTTCGTTTAGTAAGTAAATATCTATCCAAGTTGTTCCTCACATGTGTTGTGACTCAGCTTATTCTGTCATACAGTGTTATGATTTCTCAAGTGTAGATAAATGTGGCTGTAAATGTTCTGTGAAACCAACAGTTTGGGGATAATAGTAACCATTTTCCTTAGATTTCACATTAAATACATACATACAGTGGGAAGTAACTAAGTACATTTACTCAAGTACTTTACTTAAGTACAAATTCAATGTAATTACACTTTATTTGAGTTTTTTCATTTTATGCAACCTTTTACTTCCACACCAAAACATCTCAGAGGCCAAATAATGTAGGTTTTACTGCCTTACATGTCTGACAGCTTTAATTACCAGCTCCTTTTCATATTACAACTTTAAATACCAATCATGTCAAGTGAAAACCATGTAATTCATTACTAACAAATTTGGTGCTTTTGATTTATTTATGATAAACTGAAGGATTAAATGTCCTTTAAAGGGTTGAGAAAATTCTTCCACATTTTAAGCTGCAAAAATATAATAATCTTACAGAATATGGTACGTTGCTTTAGATGAAACTACCCAATAGTATACAGTATAAAGTAGTTAAGGAGCCCCTCCACAGCTGTAATAAGACATACAACAAAAAAATCTAACGTGTGTCTGACATGGTTTTTGCAGGAAAAAATGTTTAATTAAAATTAAATTTCTTAAAATGGCACCTACTCCTTCCCCCTCATTGAAAATTCAAACATACAAATATTTTTCATTTTACAAGTTTGACTGCTGGACACAAGATGTCTCCTCCTTCACTCTGAAGTCCATTCCCAGTGTCTGGGCACTGGACGCTTCAAGTTTCCACATCGCCATCATTGTGTTTCCTGAATATGGGACCAGGATTGGTTTCCAAACTATTTGTGATGTCACAAATCATTCTCTTAAAATCAGATTTACAAAGAGCGCAGAGAAAATTTAAGCTTTCAGCAATGACTGTGAAAACAGACTTCATCGGTCGAATTCTGCACATATGTCATTTGTCACAGTGAAGCTCAAACATTCAACTGACTGGAGGAGACTTTAAAATCAGAGCATCTTAAATAGCAAAACAGTGACGGGGAATATTTTCCTGCAGAATAAGTACTTTAATTCTATTAATAAAAGTACATTACTATAGTTTTTTCACAGTGTGGTATTAGTACTTTCATTGAAGTAAAGGACATGAATACTTCTTCCATCTATCAAGTTGTGGAGCATCAAAAATACCACATTTGGAAAACAGGGCTTTTATTTTTACAACCTCAGCCCGGAAGCACCTCTTCTGATCCTGGTGAGCTTGACTCCTGTGTGGTCCACGCTCCATATCGTGCTCACAGCTGAGCTGAGGGAGGTAGTTGGGATCAGCACGACCACCGAGCAGCCCTGAGTCTCTGTCCGGATCCCTCATAATGCATGGGGGCAAGAGAGGACTGGTGGCCCCGCAGAACACTTTTCTGGAGAACATCGTCCGGCGCTCCAGCGGTGAGTTTTACTCTGAAAGGGGAAACAAAACAAGAATTAATTGATGTTGATTTTGTCACATCAATCAAACACCACACAGAGCTGCACGAGAAGCTAAAGTAAACCTAATGTGATTTATATGTCATTTAATGGGAAGCAGCATTAATTAACACGTTTTAAACAACTCTCTTATAATGCTATATATGAACACTGTTGAATTATTGGTCTCTTTTTCTGAATTAATGAGGATTAATGAGCTCAAATCAGTATAATAGCCTGTTCTAATGACATCTCCTTATACGTGAAAACCATCATCATCTCAAGATTTAGTTTCTTGTGTGATTTAGCTGAGACTACAAGTCCACTTCTTCTTTAAATGCTCTTTAAATGCTTATTTAAGGGCCACTCTTTCTGATAAAATGTCTGCCATTTCTGATGAGTTCTTCTGGATGAATGACTGTAAGACAAGAGGATGGTGTCTTATCAGTCCATGTAGGAGTCAGACAATTTCATCTATTTAACCTGAAGCCATAAAGTGCTCATGATGTGCTGCGGGATGCCTTTCCAGTGGAAACGTGAAGTGAAATTGTCTCATTGATTTAATTGATTTTTTTTTGATTTTCAACACTCACATTAGACAGTAAGTATGAGAACAATTGTAGAAAAGGTTGCATTTGCAGCCATTTCTTAAGAGAGAATAACATTTTCTGTATAATGCGATTTCTGTTGTTGTTGTTGTTGTTGACGGTGACTTGGATGCATTTTATTGTATTTCATGGCTTGCAGTGTGAATGCTCCTTTGAATAGTGTGTTGTTTTTTATTAGTATTTGTTAGTATTTGTTGTTTATATGTCAGAAAGGTAGTACTGTCATTAAAAATTCATTTTTGGATTGACAGCCTGCATGGCAGAGTGAAGCTGAGTGTGTGTGAGATCGAAGGTTTTCATTACAAGTCCAGATGAAAGTGCAGGATGCCAGACACGCTGTCATATACAGAGAGACGATGTCTGACAAGTATATTTTAGGCTAATTTTGTCCTGGATAATAATCTGAAATTCAGACATTTTCCCAGAATCTGTCAGATATCGAAACACAAAATGAAGGAACAAGGATGCATTTAAACTCATCAGATACTCAGACTTTAGGTTCAACATAAACATCCAGATGTTTTAACTTTAAATCCGACTGTTCAGCGTCCTCAGTCGTTCCTCTCGGGACTGCAGCTCCCTCCAAACCATAACTTTGGAGCTGTGCAGCAGGGCTCCTCATCAATATTTCATTACCATCAAGGGTGGAACATAAACATTTCATCAACAACTACTTCTGCCCACTGACTCATCTTATTACCACTGTTTACAGCTGCTTTAAAGATGAATGATCTTATTTCCATTGTATATGGTTATGAAAAGAGTGTAAGTGGTTGGAGAGTTTGCTTCTATGATGTCGAATATTTCAGGTACAGATTTACATACACGCTGAGGTTTTCTCTAATTTATGACACTGTATGATTTATAGACAAAATATCAGTAATATGAGATTTAACCAACTGTTTTCTATTGGAATTGACACAGCAAAAATCACTGCAGTTTCAATGAGGTTGCAGTTGCATAACTCCAGTCATGATGGTCGTAAGGATTCCTGACTTTCACTGACGAAACAACCAAGGTCGATCAATATGATTCAGATAGTCTGCAGGTGTGATGTCAGTGCTGACTACTTTTGTTTCTGACTGCCGTATTTTTTGATGTTTTGTCGCAGAAACCAGTTTCCTGTTGGGAAACGCTCAGATCGTTGAGTGGCCTGTCGTTTACAGCAACGATGGATTCTGCAAGCTGTCTGGATACCACAGAGCGGAAGTCATGCACAGGAGCAGCACGTGCAAGTAAGATGCTTCATGTAGTACAAGGGCCTGAGCGTGAAGATACAGCAGACGGCTTATGAGATATTTGCATCTCGTGGTGTCAAGTCAAATGTATTTATAAAGCCCAAAGTCATAATCACATGGCTTCAGTGGGCTTTAGTAAGTAAGGTCAGGTTAACTATTTATGTGCTTGTTTTTGGTTTGGTTTTGACTGTTATTAATGCAATTTTAATGTTCTCTTAATGTTTTTATGTATTTTTATGCCTCTGTAAAGCACCTGGAGTTGCCTCGTGTCTGTATGGTGCTATATAAAGAACAAACTTGCCTTGCCTCCCCTTGATGCTGTTTAAGAGAATATTGCATTTTCTTTTTCATGTTTAATCTTAGCTCTGTCTCCAGGGACTGCGCTTATTGATCAAGTGGGAGACAAAACTGTGAAATCAGCCAGATTTCACCACAAAGGCTAATTGTCCTCCTTTGTCTATGTCCAAAAGACATCCATGAGTCTGATTTTTATACAAACTACTGCAGTGCCTGTTCAAAACATGCTGTTCGGCACAGATTATCTGGTAATGTGAGGGGTTTACAGTGCCCGTCCAGATGATATCAAAAATAGATGATATCTCCAATTTTAAATCTGGATGATAACATCCATACTTTCCGAGCCAGACCACAACATCGGTTGTCGTGGTCTGGCTGAGTGAGGCATCTCAGAGCACATTGTAGCCTGTGAGGCTAATGTTAGCTAGCATACTACTGTTGAAAGAAAATAAGAATCTCACCTCCAGTTGCTGGAGAATAGAAAACCTGTGTTGACCGCGTCTCATCTCTCGTCCAGACTCGGTGAACCTTCTGCTTTTGTTTTTTTCCCGCCTCGCCACACTAATCTCCATTTTGTTTACATCTGCTTCCCCATAAGATCATATGAGAGTGTGAGCCCAGCATCAGCACCAAAAAATCTGTTTTTTTTATATTTATAAGAAATATATTGTCGAACTGATAAAGGAGAAAGGAGAAATAAAGTAAAACGTGATCTTGCTGTTTGGCAGCAACTGCTATATAGATTTAGACCAATTAATCACTTATTTGTATTTTTTCTCTCTTATTTTGCAGTTTCATGTACGGTGACCTGACCGACAAGAAGACAATAGACAAAATCCAAAAGACCTTTGATAACTACGAGTCTAATTTCTATGAGGTGCTGCTCTATACAAAGAATAGTGAGTATCGCCATCAAGTCCTGTGTTTTTACTGAAAGAAACACATCCCACTTGTTTAGCTAACATTTTCCATTTCTGCTTTCATAACTCTCATTTCAATTGTCTCCTCCAGGAACACCAATATGGCTTTACATGCAGGTCGCTCCAATCAGAAATGAAAATGACAAGGTGGTGCTGTTCCTCTGCACCTTCAGAGACATCACGCTGTTCAAACAGCCGATTGAAGATGAAGCAACCAGAGGTATGATTGCCATATTCTTGTATCAGCATGAGTGAAGTCACTATTTCAACATATTAAAGGGTTGGAACACACATTTTATACCAAGTGAATGTGTCGTTAAGGTCCAGCCATTGTTATCAGAGCTCAATTTGACCCAATCAGACCATGATGCAGCGTGCAGTGCAGCCGAACGTCATGAGTGGCTGTCACTTAACAGACGCTTGTTTCCTGGTACGTAACATACAACTGTCCAGGTGTTGCGTGTGCGGGTCAGTGAACACTGGTCTCTGTGGGTCGACGCAGTGCCATGTCCCAGGGGGTTAAGTGTGCCACTAAGACTTTCACATACATCAAGCAGAAACAAAAGACACTCGGGCCATATGGAGATGGCAAATGTATGAAAACACTGAATATACGCAGAGGAAATGAAAGGATATCAGTTCCTTTTAACTGATTTAAAAGTGCTGTCACACTGAGAGAAATATACTTGAATGGTGACGTAGTGCCAAAAGTATTCCCACATGTAACACAAATATATTTTTATGGCATTTGTGTAAGTTTGACACACTGGATTTAAATTTCAGTTAACTAGTCTCAAATTGTTGTCCGCATGAAGAGAATTAATGTTATATTGCTTTGGCGATATCAAAAAGAGACTGTCCACCACCGCTTAGTAAAAATGAATATGTAGGACATTTTGTATGACAAGTGGCTGTGTGCCGGCGTTAAAATTGTTTTTCTGGTCTCTAAGCAGGATGGACAAAGTTTGCCAGACTGACGCGGGCACTGACCAACAATCGCAACCTGGTGCAGCAGATAGCACCGCTGAGCAAGACTGAGGTCAGCCACAAGCCCTCCAGACTGGCTGAGGTGAGCAGAAAAAGAGATTCTTTGCATTTCTGGCTCCATACTGTTGTTTCATGATGAGTATGGTTCTCCCAACCCAGCTACCATGGAGTCTAATGACATCAGGTCTTGGTTACGATGAGACTACTGTTCATTGTTACACTTTACATGTGACTCACATGGTGGTAAATGTTCCCCCTCACTACAGGCTCTCCAGCTGGGATCAGACATTCTGCCACAGTACAAACAGGAGGCCCCCAAGACCCCTCCACACATCATCCTCCACTACTGCACCTTCAAGACCACCTGGGACTGGGTCATCCTCATCCTCACCTTCTACACCGCCATCATGGTGCCCTATAACGTCTCTTTTAAGACCAAGCAAAACAATTTGGTTTGGCTGGTGCTGGACAGCGTTGTGGACGTCATCTTCCTGATCGACATTGTGCTCAACTTCCACACCACCTTCGTGGGTCCTGCTGGAGAGGTCGTTTCAGATGCAAAGCTGATACGCATGAATTACCTGAAGACGTGGTTTGTTATCGACCTGCTGTCCTGCCTGCCCTACGATATCATCAATGCCTTTGAAAATGTGGACGAGGTGAGTGAATTTCAAACCTGCGCCTTAAATGTAGGAGGATGCTAATTCTTGTCAATTGGGATTTATTTTGTAAGTAACAAAACATTTCTTATTTCTTGTCTCTATGAAGGATGGACTTCAATCTGGACTTCCATCAAGACATCACAGTGACCCTTCACATTTCCACAGGAATACCACGCGGACAGAAGACTCTCTACTCCCAGTAAGGAAATCCATGTTTTTCTTTTAAGACCGCTGTAATCAATATTTTTTATATTAACAATGGATCCTATGCAGATTTGGCATCTTTTAGCATCTTTTAACATCTTTTAGCATCTTTTAGCTTGTTGTTTTGGTTTTATGACTCAAAACTTTACTGGTTTGCTTCATTCTCACTACTCTCATCAGCTGTTTTCAGACGATAAAGCCGCTGTATGCTGTCTACATTAGTAGCTATATGCTACTAAATACAAAGTTAGCAACTAGCTGGTGAACATTTTGGAGCATTTAAAGCATTTGTACGGCCTCTAAAGAGACAGATATTTCCCTCAAGAGGCGGTGGAGACCAAAACAGAGTTAATTTTGGACTTGATAAGTAGTTGACAGGAAACTCTTTTCCAAACGATGCTGTTATTGCTCCGTAACTGCTGGATGTGGAAATGACATCGATCTAATAAGGTAAAAGCTGGATTCAGCGTTTCGCTCAGTGGTGCGTGAAGCCAAAAAGTTTGACTTTTGGGTGTAAAATTATCGTGAACTTCTGTATAACCTCTGCAATGTGTGGCCTATTGAGCATGTACACTAGAGACTTCTGGTGGTTGAGCGCTTAACATCTTGTTTAGCTCTCTGATAACTTTCTGCGTCTCTTCTCGACTTTCCAAATGCTTTCGGAACGATTGAACCAAATCTTATAGTGAAACGAGTCATTTTGCAGTCGTTGTGACTCTCATAAAAAGGTATCCACGGTTTAACAGCCACTTCAGCCACAGAGAAGTCCAGCCAATATTCACATTTAGGAACCTGGTACAAGTGGATATTTTTTGGCTTATATGGTGAATCGATTAATTCTCAACCAATCATTTCTTCTCTGACTCACACCATCCGCCTGTCTCTCACTGTAGGGTCTCAGCAGCCTCTTCAGCTCCCTGAAGGTGATCCGCCTGCTCCGTCTGGGCCGAGTGGCCCGGAAGTTGGACCACTACCTGGAGTACGGAGCAGCGGTTCTGGTTCTGCTGGTGTGCGTCTTCGGTCTTGTGGCTCACTGGCTGGCCTGCATCTGGTACAGCATCGGAGACTACGAGGTCATCGATAAGAACACCAACACCATCAAGACAGACAGCTGGCTCTACCAGCTGGCCCTGAGCATCGGGACTCCTTACCGCTACAACACCAGCGGTACTGGAGAGTGGGAAGGTGGTCCCAACAAGGACACGCTGTACATTTCTTCTCTCTACTTCACCATGACGAGTCTCACCACCATCGGGTTCGGCAACATCGCTCCGGCCACGGACGGCGAGAAGATTTTCTCTGTGGCGATGATGATGGTGGGCTGTAAGTACTCAGTTACTTTCCAACATCAAGCACTGTGTTTACTATTTATTTGAATTTTTTCTAAATCACATATTAGAAAACGAGTCCACTAGGTCTGACATCACATAACAAACAGCATCATTCTTACAGTAATGTTCTTGCTATGTGTGCTGGTTAATGGAGCAGTAAATGGAGAAGACGTTAGAAATACAATGAAGTCACAAAGCCGTATAATACAGATGCATAAATTCTCAATCAAACGCAAATCTTTCCTCTATTCTTCTCCATAGCCTCTGACAAATTGCACAAAACCTAAATTTATCAATTGCCAGTGGACAGTGTGTCAAGTGAAATTCAAGTGAGGCTTCTCAAAAACAGCTTAAATCAGAGTGACCACTGTTTTTCTTCTTCAATGGACATACAGTACAACCTTGACAGTTCAAATAAATCTCAGCGGAGGACAGAAGAACAGCAGCTCCTCTGTTGTTTCAGTGGCGTACAGTATGAGGGCAATATTTGATGAAATTACAAGGGCAAGGATGGCATCAGAGTTATGCTTGTGCACCCTCTTTGTCTTCACTGGACAAGGTTTTTGTTTTGTTTTAAAGTAATTCAAACTGTCCGAGCTGCATCGCACAGTCTCCGATATTTAGCCATGACTAGCCCAGCTAGTTAGCCACCACAAAGTAATAAGTATAACAGTGACTGCTGCCTATAAACAGCGGTTTTCTGCCACTTGTTATAAGAACACAAGTTACCAGTTTATATCAGCAGCTCCAGGTTGGTGCCCATCTTTAATTGGCATATGCCAGTAGAACAACATCTGTATAGCTTTAGCCACGTGTCCATCTCCCCATCACTCTACAGTGAATGATGCATTATCCTTTGATGCTACTTTCATTTCATTCATGCATTCATGCATTCTTAATATGCCAGCACAACCTTGCAGGAGCTGAAACAATCTGGATGCATTTACTTGCATGGTAGACACGTTAATGTGCTCCACAGCCCGACTGACCATCTGACAGCTGCCGGTAAAGAAGCATATGGTGTAGATGTTGTACAGGTCCAGGAGTATCTGCACAGATGCAATGTTAAATTCAAGCTCAGTGATGAACACATGGCTGGTTCTTACAGACAAGTGTGTGCTGGTTAAGTTCTATTTTTATCTGCAGCATAAAAACTGAATGTTTAAAATATAATTCAATTGATCCAGGAAACAAAGTGAGGCTCAGTGGGTTGTCTGTGCTTCTCTCTCTCATGTGAGACGCCTGTTATTCTCCACACGCTCACACAGTTTTTGTTGTGGCAGCAGGAAGCTCCCCTGTCAGGACATCAGGGACAGTAGCTTCCTCTTTTTAGATTCACTTTGCAGCTCTAGCCAGGATCACCGTGTGAAAGTACATAAATGACATCAGCAAGGAAGGATCAGCTTTAGACCATGAAGAGTGGAGGCGGATTTTTTCCAAATTTAGACAAATGTTTAGTTGTTGTCCCAGCAGGGGAAGTTAAGTAAGCACTATATACAAGAGGAATGGTTCATTCCCGGACAGTGAAATTATTAACTTACATTTTAAATGTTGTAAACATACATAATACTTAAAATACAACAGTGTTTGGTCATTCACAGGCTCTCTCGCCTCATGTAATTCACATTTAGCTGCAGCCTCTGTGTTTGAACCACTGGGGAGAGTGTAGGTCTCGGCTCTGTTGATAATAAAAAGTGACATGTTCAGCGCCATCACAGCCTGCTCTGTGAGGGTCTGTCTGAAGGTGGGTCAACACCACCCTCCATCAGAAAAGCATTGTCTTTTATTGACTAAAGTCTATTTGATTTTTTTTTTTAAAGATAAATCACATGTAGACAAAGACAAAAAGACAATAAACAATAAACTGTATATGAAAGCATTTATAACAGGTCTTATCTGGGCTACATGATGTTTTTAATTTTTCTATGTAAATAAGTAGGAACACATCTGTTGTCATACAATAAACTGATTTAAACTGAGTCCAGATGAAGCCGTTCATCTTTACAATCACATTCAGTTCTTTTTACATTATGTATATTTTTAGTGCTGCAACGATTAATTGGCAACTTTTTTGATAATCGATTAATCTCTTTGAGTAATTAAAAGAAATCCAAATCTGATTCCAGCCTCTAAAATGTGAATAGTTTCTGGTTATCTACCCCTCTGTGACAGTAATCTGAATATATGAGAAATCTGAGGATTCTTCTGATCCACATTTTTCCCCATTTTCTGAAATTTTCTCAACCAAAAGCTAAAATTAAAGTTATCAACATTGCCTAGTAATGTTGTGACTGCGTAATAATAGAAAACAGCAAGATATAGCTCAATAGCAAGGCCAACATGAAATGTAACATTATAAGTCAGTTGTTCTGCTGTTGTCTGGCAAGTCTGATCAGCTGACAGCAGTAAGAAACACTGTTTAGAAATAGCCCATCTTCATGCTGATGTTCTTGTATTGAATTGAGACTGATCTATTTGTAGCCTCAGTTTAACTTTACATTAAAATTAGCTGTAATCAAGGGATTGGTGAACATTAAATGTACCTAATCTCACTTTATTCAAATGTTTCATTCACAAAAATATGTCTGTTCACCTCAAAAGGCAATCTAAAACAAGGCAACCTCATTTAAACGACTTTGAACCACTTGATAAAAATAGAAATCTATTTTTATGCTTGTCTGTATTATTTTCATCACCCACTGCGGTTACAGTAATAGCTTCACCTATAGTGTCACTGCTTCCACCGTCAGCCTTTCTTTACAGTTCCTCCATCACGACTCGCCTTCCGTGCTCTAACCTTTGGCCCAAACAGCATGTAAAGCCATGCATTTAAGCCAAACTGACAGCCACGCTTCAAGGTTTGTACTTTGAAAAAGTAAACATCCAGTACTCTGGTGGCGTTTCGATCCCGAAGACCGCTCGGTCACACCGAAGCGTCGGATTCAATTACGGCCAATAAATCTCCTGCCACAGATACGGTAATTATGCGAGGGGAAGAGGAGAAAGGGAGAGTTTGCCTGCAGGCTCGGTTGTAAGTAAAAGGACAATGAGCCATCACGTTAGATATGTATCCTAACCTCTGTGATCCTGCTGTGGCGACTGGAGATGACTCTTTCCTCTTGAGTGGGTAAAACCTCACGATAAGAGATGCTGACTGACTCTTTGAGGTCACTGCAGCGCTGCAGCACAGTACTCTTTACTGAACAAATGTGCATAATGAATTACATTATAAAGGCTCGATCCACCACTCATTCTATATGTATGCTTGTGTGTGTGTGTGTGTGTGTGTGTGTGTGTGTGTAACTGTTAAGAGAACTATATTGTCAACCTTTCTCTATGATGCTGGGAGTACACATACAGTAAATTATTCAACGAAATCACAAAAATTGCACTACAATGTGCAACTGTTTCGGAAAAATGAAAGTCATCAGTGAAACATTGTTTACTTTATGCTATTATTGTATTTATATTATTTATCCAGCATAATGTCTAATGGTCATGGACATTCAGTACACATTTGCATAAATAATGCCTAGCAGCTAGTTTTGGACACAATAATTGAATTATCACAGCTGCTCTGTTGTTGTTAGCGGTTCTGGCACAGGCGTGTGTGAGCTGACCAATCAGAGGTATTCGGTGCTTTTCTATGTCATTTATGACAGCAAATGAAGAGTCTTTGGGTTTTGGACTGACACACGTCAGACCGTCACGTGAACCCACATGATGTATAGAATGAAACATATTTACTCCTCTCATACTGTTGAATACATCAGTCAGTTTTGTTTTTGCCTGACTTTTGCTCGCCGCTGTTTTGTTTCAGCGCTGCTGTATGCGACCATCTTTGGAAATGTTACCACCATCTTCCAGCAGATGTACACCAACACAAACCGCTACCACGAGATGCTCAACAACGTGCGCGACTTCCTCAAACTCTATCAGGTTCCCAAAGGTCTTAGCGAGAGGGTCATGGACTTCATCGTGTCCACCTGGGCCATGTCGAAGGGCATCGACACAGATAAGGTATTATTATGGATCCAAAACAAATGTCTGTCACCACATCAACACCTTATACTCAAAATGAAAAGAAATGTGTTAGATATGTTATCACTATACACTGATTAAATAGAGGTTTGTGGGTGGCTACACGTATGTTTTAAGTCCAAAGTTAAGCTGATGCACGGCTCGGTCACTGACTGAAGGAAGCATGCTATCATTTTTAAAACAGTATCATAAAAAACGTGTAGGGCGGGGTTCATGTGTGGATGTGGCAATAATGAGCAATAACGAGACTCAAAGGTCACAGAAGACAGTCGAGTGCACTTGTTCACACTCAGAACTCACGTGCAGAAGTATTGTATGTGCTGATCAGTTTTATATAATGCATAATATAATATAATACTTCTCTGACACCTCGCCATCTCTCTCAGGTTCTCTCAATTTGTCCCAAAGACATGCGGGCAGACATCTGCGTCCACCTCAACAGGCAGGTGTTCAACGACCACCCGGCGTTTCGTCTGGCCAGCGACGGCTGTCTGCGCTCTCTGGCTGTGGAGTTTCAGACCACGCACTGTGCACCCGGAGACCCTCATCTTCCACATCGGAGAGAGCGTCGACACCCTCTGCTTCGTGGTCTCCGGTTCACTAGAAGTCATCCAGGATGATGAGGTCATCGCAATACTGGGTAATCCCACGTAATAACATGACACGTTTTATCTGTTTATCTGGTGTAGATAAGACTAAAGGAAAGGTTGTCCCAGTGTCTCAGTGTAGGCTCTACCTGAATATATGTTTATGTCATATAATATAATATAATATATACTGTATATATTGAATTATTGTATTTTCAGTCACTTTAAGGTCTTTATTCTGTATTTCCACAAGTTTTGTTCTCTCACTCTTCCCCTTAATCGTTGTATGTCACCTGTTTTAAACATGCTGATGATGTGTGGCTCCATCCAGGTAAAGGTGATGTGTTTGGGGACGTGTTCTGGAAGGAGACCACGATGGCCCGGGCTTGTGCAAACGTCCGAGCTTTGACTTACTGCGACCTGCACGTCATCAGGAGGGACGCTCTGATGAAGGTGCTGGAGTTTTACACCGCATTCGCCAACACGTTCTCCCGCAACCTCATCCTCACCTGCAATCTACGAAAACGGGTAAAAATGACTGAACTGAATCTTTCTTTCTTTGCCGTTAGTTATCAGTATTGGTTGCATTTTTTGTATTTTTGTATTTTTTCACATTTGTTTGTGCATTTTATGTCTTTGTTAGAGAGCAGACAGTACAAGTGTAACAGGAAACAATCGTCTTTACCCCTGGACGACCCAGGTGCCCTGCTGTGGCCGAATGTAACTAAGTATTGTAACTTAAGTACAAATTTGGGCTGCTTGAGCTTTAACTTGAGTGTTTCCATTGTATGCTCCTTTATACTTCTGGCAGTGGAAAAGCCCCATTAGTTAGTGTTTACACCGCTAGCACAGGAGCAAGGGCTAGCTGGTTAGCATGCTCACCTCAGTAGATACCTCTGCAACAGAACACATAGACATAATGACAAAACTGATATTTATTCACATTCTGTTGATAATTTTAGTGAGTTTTTGCATGTTTTAAACTAAAGTTATGACATATTGCCCCTTACAAACACATAAAACTGTTTTTTAGAGAGACTAACTAACCTACCAATGTGTGAAAAGCATCACTTTATATAATTCTGCACTTTCATCCAGTTTCCAAAGAGAACATTCAGATCTCAGGAGCTTTATGTGGCAACAGGAAAATCACAAAGATTTAATGATAAAACAAATAATAACGCATCAAAAATATTCCTGTGAGTCCAAACTCTGACTTTTATTAATATTTGATGGAGCCTCTTCCAGGCTATACATATTAATCCCATGAAGACATTAAGATGTATTCCTTTCCCGTCTTGATAGTAAGCTGCTCATATAACTGTATTATCCTGAGGGATCGACATACATTTTTAATGAATATTCCCTTTAAAGACATTCTGGCACGTGTGATTTGCTGTGCTCTTTGTTCAGGAGCGGTTTATATGAGATACTTCTGAGGTACAAGAAACTCTTATCAATTAAAATATGCACTTTTAAAACAGATTCACATTTACTCCATATAATCTCTGTATCCAGCAACCTTAAGGGACTCTTCAGGAGTCCTGGGACTGTGCAGCTGTGTGTTTACAGAGGTCTAAGGGTTTATAATGAATGTATAATGTTTTAAGTGACTATATACTTTTCTAGTGCCTTGTGTAATCATATATACTGAAGTCAAACAGCCTCAGTTAGGCAGCTCCAAATCTAAACAGTTTCAAGGCAAATTGTGGCTACACGTTGAAACATTTATGACTCGTACTTGAAATGTATTCAATGAAAATAAAGCCATCTATTATTCATTTGAGCTGCTTTAGAAACGTTTCGTGCCTGCATAGGTTTAAGAATTACTCTCTGCCCTCTTTACCGTTATGTATTCAGCTACTTGAGTGGGCGAGAATGTGCATCTAAACTGCACATGAGTGGAAAACAATCAGTGCACAAAAGCAACTCTAAAAATGGATTTGCTTTGTTTCCTTTTCCTATTTGTTACAGTGTCTTTTAATATGTTTATCTTCTTTTTAACCTTAACTTTTATGGCTCAGCAAAATTGGATCAGGATTACTTCAGGTAATAGATTTGTCTCTCAGGTTGTGGCTTTCACTATAAAAATGTAAGTTTGTTAGTTTCATATTAAACTAGGTTAGTAAAATGTTGCTGTAGTATTTGTTATATATTTTAGTGGGTTGTGTACTGACTGCAATTTTATTTAAGGTAACAGTGTGTTATTAATTTGCTATATGAACAAGGAAGGAAGTCGGTGAACAACACTTAAAGTTCCCATGAAGTCAAAATGACTGTTTTAGTGTTTTTATCACATATGTCGAGCTCCCTATCAGGCCCAACAATGGTCAAAAATAAATAAATAAATTTTAAAAAAAAGCCATTTTGAAGGCAATTTAATACTATTTTAGAGTTCTTGGACTCCCTTCACTCTGTTGGGATGTCCGTTTTTCGTCCAATTAACTTTCTCTATTTCATGACGCCGCCATGGATGTAAAGAAAGAAGAACGCAGAGTGTTGTTGGGGACCGAACCTCAAGGATATCTGTACAGAAACACAACTTTATACAGTGATTTGGGTGAAACTGGTCACGTTTTATGGAGAAAATATTCTCTGGTTTTAGTTTACTTGTTGCTAATGCTGCTAACAAATGTACTGATAACCAGCCTCTTCTCAATGAACTCCTCCAGACCAGAGGCCAGTTACAGTACCGGGTGATTTATGGAGTTTCCTGGTTTAGCTTTGTTGCTAAAGTATGTGCTAACTGCTGCTAAAGTCGGCTAGCTGCTGTTAGCTCGGTAAGCGGTCCTTGCTGACTCAGCCCCGGGTTGCCAGGTTCCAAATCTGAAACTTAAAAACATCACCTCGTCCGTTGACATTTCTGCCTCAGTCTTGTAGACAGATCGTCTTCGTCACTGGTGGCTGCTTCACAATGGAGACTCCCATGATCTCACACTACTCTTTTGTTTTGTTTTGAAAATAACACATTGTGCATTTAAAATAAAAGTTGGTTAAATTCTGTGAAAAGAAAATGAGACGTTGACTAGTTTTTTTGATCAACTTTTCCTTTCTTCGTTTCTGATGGAGTCAGAAACTCTCAGGTCCTCGATACCGCTCCATTATATCTCCATTAACCGTTTCCTTTGTGCATTGCTACTTTCAAGTCTTTAATATTTAAACATACATAGCAGGTTGATTCAAAGCTGCATTATGTACGTACGTTCTGCTGAGCTCTACTAGCATTACGTTAATGTGTCTAGGCCACATCACTGTCCTCATGCACAGATTCTCCTCTCTCGCAGGTCATCTTCAGAAAGATCGCTGATGTAAAGCGGGAGCAGGAGCGCCAGAGGAACGAGGTGACTCTCTCCATTCCTGACGACCACCCGGTTCGCAAGCTGTTCCAGAGGTTCAGGCAGCAGAGAGACGCTCAAACAGAGGGAGAGTCCCACACTTACTACGATCTTAACTGTGTGCAGGTGGAGCCGCAGCACCACCATCACTCCGACTCAAACTCTTACACTCAGTGTCAGTCTGTATCTTCTCAGCAGCAGGAGTACAGCTCCACGGTGCAGACTAACGCAGCCTCCACAGGAGGAGGGAGTGCAGGCGGCATGGCTGCACCTCCAAAAGCGTTTGTCATCGCTGAGGAGCCGGAACGAGGCTGCAAACAAGAGGCTGGGGAGTCTTTACCAATGCCTTGTGCAGAGAGTCAGAGGGTCAGCGGTCCTGTACGGAGCAGTGGTGCAGGTGGGGAGGCAGCTGTAGGCGGTGTAAAAAGCAGAGGTGCTCGAGGCTGGGCAAAGTTTAAAAACACCACTTCAGCTGCGCCACTGCCTCCCGCCGTCGAGAAAGAAAAGCAGCCACAGAAAGCAGAAGGGTGGCCAAAAGGATCTGAATCCTCTGAGCAGTTAACAGCTGCCAGCAAGAACCAGGAGTCTGAGGAGACGGGGAACGCAGAGGGTGGCAACAACGCTGGAGAAGCAGGTGAAGAAACAAGCGCCCTGCACAAAACTGACTCCTGTGACAGTGGCATCACAAAGAGTGATCTACGCATCGACAGAGCCGGAGATTCAAGAAACTCCTTTGAAAGAAGCCCGATGGAAAGGAGCCCGATGGAGAGGAACCCATTCGAGCACAGCCTCGGGGTCGACTCCGTCAAGCACTCTTTAGTTCAGCCGGCATCTGAACAAACGCTGCTTCAAGCGACCCTGCACGAGGCCAAGCTGGAGCTGAAGGGGGACATTCAGAACCTGAGCGGCCGCCTGTCAGTCCTCGAGTCTCAGGTGAGCGAGATCCTCAGGCTGCTGTCGATAAAAAGAAGACTATCACTGCCACCGACTTCTTCACCGAAGGCCAGACTGAAAAGTCAGGAAGTCACTGCCTGCAAACCTGTCACACCGGAAGTAGACGATGGGCCGTTTTGAATTTACTCATTTTAAAGCCCTGCATCTCTTTAAAGAAAAAAGAAAAGAAAATGGATTAAGACACGCACCAGTTTGCATGTCCTGCTGGACTCTGACCTGCCAAAGACATGTCTTGCATTAACACTTGACTGCATGCAGAAATCCCTGTAATCTTACCTTAGCACTATAAAAACCCAGGGATTATACTAAAAGTCTTGGACGTATGAGGCACTTTTATGCTCTTGTGTATGCTACATTCAAAAATGCCGAGAAGTACAGGAACAACTGTTGAACAAACATTATAAAAAACCCTTGTACTGTTACATGTATAGTTAGGAAACTAGTTAGTTTTTTTTACCAGCATTATAAACCAGCGTAGAACTCCATGAATCATGTACGATACTCCAATGAAGGCTGTTGGTGAAACATCTTAGCCTGATAGGACGATCAGTAAAAATATTGAGGTCAAGTCTGTGGAGGTCCTGAGAGGCAAATGAGAAAAAAGTTCTGATGAGCCATTTTTCAGGGTTTTTTTTTTCCAACTGGTGAATTTATTTTTCATTTTTTTTAAATGACAAATGTGAAAGTTTGAAAGGTACATACAGTATATTTTGTGTTAGCAAGCTATTTAGCAGTCCTGTTATATCTTGTGCTCAACGTGCGAAGTGACTCACTGATACTCACCTTGAAGAAAACAAAAATGTCTTTAGTTCAGTTGAGAACATGGAGATGGTGCGCTTGAGCCTCTTGTGGCCAAAATGAGTATTACAAAAAACAAACACAAATATGATTTATCACCTGTTCTTATACAATTGAAATACTTAAAAAATGAAAATGGATCACAAGAATTTTTTCTCTCTCTCTTGCCTCTCAGGGCTTCTGTGCAAGTCAAACTTTTTGTCAGACATATTTTGGGTGTAATTTGCAGGAAATGGCCAGAATTTTGAAGGTATCTCCAAAACTACAGGGGGCAGCAACACCGCTTACTGCTGCTCAGTGTAGAGAGCCGAAGTCACGCCTCTTCCAGTCTTCTCCATGGGACCTTATTTCGGAATAAGTCTTTGTATGGTGGTGAATGGAGAGAGACAAATATTTTTTTTTATCCCACTTGAATTACACATAATGATGTTTGTCACTTTGAAAGATTGAAGTTTTCCAAGTCCAGAAAGTCCCAGTTGATCATAAATAAAGTAAAATATCATCTAGTTTTGTGTTAAACCGCTCATGGCCGCCAATTCGGAACAGAAAAAGTATTGACAAAGGTTAAGTTACAGGTTTTGGTGACCGTTCAATGAGAAGACATCACTGATGCGACTGTTGGCTGTGTAGTCTTTATAATCACGTATATCTTTTTAAAAAATGTCTTATTCTTCATTAGTTTTATGACAAAATGTGACTTTGTTGACTTGGAAAATTCTCTTTTTAATTGACAAATATCATATGAGTACTTCATGGCACAACTCAAAAGGGATCAATAAATTATTGCTCTTTGCTGTCTTTGGCTCTTTGCTGCCCTTAGCAAGTAGCTCATTGAGCTGTGCAGCCAAGTGGCCCTTTTAGTTGAGCAGTGCTCGGTTAGTTACTTTTCATGACTCGTCACTATGATTTGAAAGTAATAAGTTACTTTACAATATTACTGTGTAGCGTGACCGCTTCTAAGGTAGAAAGTCACAAGTTTTTCCGTCTCTTTTGCTCATCAAGCCTGCAAATCTGAATGAATTATTCTTCGGTTCTTATGGTTTCCATTACATGAACTGAACAACTGGATTGTGGAATTGTCCATGTGTCCATGTAAAGCAAGTTATAAGATTTATATCATTACAAGCCGCTTTGAACTAGCTTAAAGTGATACTTGGGGTCTTTTTATGTGGGGTTGTATGAGGTACTTATCCCTAGTCAGTGTATTACCTGCAGTAGATGACCGTCAGCTCTCCCTCTGTGTGGAGAAGCAGCGTGCAGCACCGACAGGGAAGTAGTAGTGGTACTAGAGGACAAGGACGGGCCGCAGCTAGCTGGGTAGCATGCTAACTTAAGTAGATGCCTCCGCAACGGGGGGCCACACCCGTTCCGAAGGACCGCCATTCCGACCGGGTTATGTTAAGGTTAGGGTTTCAGGTTCGGAATGGCGACCTTTTTTCAAAAATATTTAAGGGCCGGCATTCCGAAACATGAAAGTGAACGTTGGGGACCCCTCTGCAACACAGCACATATTTGACATCTTTCACATCCTGCTGATAGTGTTTGAATGTTTTAAACGAAAATTCTGGCCATATCTTACAAATTTTTCCTTTAAGTGTTTTTGTAAAGTTCTAGCAAGTGAGGAGAAAGCCATCCTTGCACGTTAAATAATGTCTCCTTTATCTTATTTAGCAGGACATTCTCAGTTTATGTTGCCTGACTTCAGCGCAGACTACCTTTTTAGAGTTATTAATTGTCAGGTGATGATATGTGCCTTACAATAACGAAGCCTCATTCAGAGTTATTTTGACGAGACGTAATCAAGTCTTTACGACTGAGCACATGTTTTGTAATAGAAATGGTAATCCTGCCGTATGCATTCCTTTTAGAAACTTTGAGCTTTATTTACATGCATGTCAGATAGGGATAGCAACACAATAATGGTGGTTTAATTAGAGATTTTTATTGTTACTTATCATTGTCTCGATTTTCCTGTGAAAGGTTTATGTGAATATCTCAGCAGGTGATCGCAGGACACTTACTTTTTCTCTTGCTCAGGTATATTTAAGTGAATTTCAGTATTTATTTCAGTGATTTAATAGCGATGCTATTTCTGTTTTTCGGTGGGTCACTAAACACGGCTATGCAAATCTAAATGACCTGACTCTTGATGATGCAAACATTTGTTTTTCTTCTGTTTTGGATAAAAAAAAATGATGCACATGAGCAAACAGCATGGTTACAGTTTTAGTTCTGGATGTTTTTCTTGTTTTCTGTGCGACTGTAAGGACGTAAGCATGTAGTTGAATCTATTTCATTTGAGATATATGAATGACCTCGCATGCATCCAAGGGAACCTGTCAACGGTGAAATGAATAGTGAAACCGATGCCTGCTCACCATCTGTTGTTTCGTCTCATCTGTTACGCAACACGACAGTCGGTCCATATGTGGAGCAAAAGCATTGAAAACTGACTGTTTATCTTTTCACGTGTGTGTTTGTGTTGATCCAGGTGAGTCAGAGCAGCTGCTTGTGTTTTCAGGTAAAGGTCACAATAAGGCCAACGCAAAAGACATTGGATGAATGAATATTTTTTTATTCAGTAGTTCGATAACAATCAGGAGGCATGGTGGGATGGTGGGGGAGGGAGGTACAACAAAGCACTGACTGTTCTTCCCGTCACAGTTAATCATCAGTGCTGATATGGAAATAATAACTCGTGAATTATAAATATTTTTCCACTCCGTAAAGCAACTTCACAGGTCTGCAAATAGTGGCTTTCACTCCACAAATGTGGACTTTTATTAGACTGAAAAATAAATAATGCATTTACAGTATGTTGAATGTTTCATGTTATGCAGCATCCAGACCGCCAGGTGGCACTTTATTTTTAAACTTATTTAATGACGTTGCGAAGTGAAACACTGCGCAGGGAGTGTGAGAGGACTGATGACTGCAGAGCATAATACATCCATGCTGCAGAGCTGTCTGTCCGAGACACCGAGAAAAACTACAATCAGGTAAACTTTTCATAATGAATCTTTACCTTATGATAGGCCATATCAGGTCCATTGTGATTTCTTCGGATAGAAGCAGCTGTATGTTTAATACTTGATTCGGTTCAAAGTCCAGTAGATAAAAAATGTTTCAAAGTCTCTGAGTTTGGAAAATGCATGTTTGGTTTCTAAAATTATGATAAAAACAAGCAACGGGGCTGTGAAATTTATTATTATTCCGGCAAAAAAGACAACATATGCACAATCTAAAACTATATTATACTCATAAATAGCCTACAATGACACAATTTCCTCTGCTTATAATAAGAAAGTTGATAAATAAATCAAAAGGTTAAAGTGCTTTCTTTCTGATGTTTTTATTTAGAGGACAGCCCTCGTCAGGTTTACACAAAGGGGGCAGGAGTCCGGATAACCGAGCAGAGGACGAGATTTGTTTTGTCAAGCTGTTAACCAAAAGTATATAAAAATGCAAAATACAACATAAGGACCAAACACAAAAACTAAAAGTACAAGAACAAACACAAAAGCTAAACAAAGGAATAACACGTGGAAACACACGATAGGAGGGGGGGGGGTGCATCTCATTTCTCTTAAAGCACGTTTCCTCCCCCCGCCACTGGCTTCCTTGCACCTCTTCATGAATCCTCGGCAGGAAGACCATTTGGCTTCCTTAGATGTAGAATAAACACATTAGTCTACATAGGTATCATTATATTTTGGGGATATTTGCCATTTACATTACTTTCCTATTTCTCTTACATTCCACTCTCGGTGTTGTGTCTCCTGAAGTCTGCAGTTCTGCAAGGACCCCCCAAATAAAAGTATGAACCTGAAGATTAGCATAATATGACCAATTTAATACAGACTAGACTGCATTAGCGTCAGCCTGGTTTACCCAATGAACTGGCAACTGAATATATGTTCCTCAATCTGGAAACCTCTGAGAAGACAGAGTTTACATATCATCTACAATAACGAGCCAAGACGATGTTAGAAAGCTGCCGTCTCTCTTTTAGGGAATAGATGCGTCTGTATTTGGACTTAAAAGCGTTTGTTTTTTAATTTGTATTTCACATCAGCACTGAGATGGAGATTCAGCTTCCGCCTCATGAGGGAGACGAGCTCTCAGTGGTCGACATGCACACAGGTGGAGAGCCTCTACGGGTCATCCTCGGCGGCTACCCAGAGGTCAAAGGTGACAGCGTGCTTTCCAAGCGCCGTTATGTCCGGGAACATCTGGACCATCTCAGGAAGGTGCTCATGTACGAGCCGCGGGGACACTATGACATGTACGGAGCCCTGATCGTGGACAGCGAGTTGCCTGAGGCCGATCTGGGGGTGCTGTTCATGCACAACGAAGGATACAGCACCATGTGTGGACACGCCGTCATCGCACTGGGACGCTTTGCAGTGGACTACAAACTGGTGAAAGAACCACAGTCCCCAGAGACCCAGGTGAACATACACTGTCCCTGCGGTCTGGTGAAGGCGTTTGTTGAGTACTCTGGTGGTAAAACAGGAGGAGTGAGGTTTCTCAGTGTGCCAGCGTTTGCATTTGCCACAGGTAGGACACTCAAAAACAGGGCCACTGATAGTGACAAAGTAATCTTATGGGGGCCCCCCACGGCCCAGAACAACTGACCCAGTGTCTCCCCTGCTCAAAACTATTCTCAGTTGTTTTTTGTTAAACCATGAAGTACAAACAAAGCGGCTTTTCCACAGATGTGACGGTGACGGTGGAAGGTTTTGGTGATGTGACGGTCGACATCAGCTATGGAGGAGCCTTCTACGCCTTTGCAAACGCCCAGAGGTTCGGCCTCGATGTGACCAAGTCCAGGACTCGGGATCTGGTGGACGCAGCCACAGCGGTGACTAACGCTGTCAAGTCTCAGGTAAAAAAGCTCGTAACTTCGTGTTGAATCAGTGCAGACACAGACAACCTGGCAACGTTAGAGGCAGTGATGATTGTGATGACATTTGGTTGATGGATCGTCACAATTATTTTCACAATTAATCGATTCATTGTGAAAATAATTGCAATGAAAACACTGAAATTCTTAGTTCCTTGTGATTATTTTTACTGGACCTTTTAAATAAAATACACTTAAGTAAAGGATACTTGGTAGTATAAGTGAAAAACTGGAAGTCTGGAAATTTTAGCACCACATGACTTCACAGGTTCGTTACCTGAATCCACTTCATGGCCAAAAGTAAGTAGACACCCGAACATTACACGCATAATGTGATTATTGAAGAAAACACAGCATCATTATGCTGCTATCGCAGCCTCAAGAGTGAGGTCTGACACTCATGTTGGTTGATGAGGATGAAAAAACATGAAAAACCACCCCTGATAAAATATATCAGGAACTAAAGTATATGTAAAGAGTTGTCCATATATTTTTGGCCACATTATGTATGTTAATTACACAGTTTCTTTG
This sequence comes from Pagrus major, assembly GCF_040436345.1. Classification (NCBI taxonomy): domain Eukaryota; kingdom Metazoa; phylum Chordata; class Actinopteri; order Spariformes; family Sparidae; genus Pagrus; species Pagrus major. The sequence continues at coordinate 20,968,310 of NC_133236.1, read as the reverse complement.
ACATTTTCTTCTCTAGGTGAAGTTGCACCATCCAACCAGTGATGATCTGGCCTTCCTCTACGGCACCATCCTCACCGACGGCAAAGATAATTATTCCTCTGATCCCACCGCCAATGTCTGTGTGTTCGCAGAGGCTCAGGTATCTTTACTGACGCTGGTCATTTTACACATAAAGGACAGCATCCTGAAAGTGGGGAAAACATTTTTTAATTTGAAAAAAAATATCTAAACTTTGTGTTGTAACAAATTTGGACATTATCAGTTGAGGGAAGAGATAAAAATCCTTAAAATGAAAATAGAGCTGCTGCATGAATCAGTGAAGTGAAAATTGTTGGATGGACTAAATAAAAAGGACAAAGAGGTCAGAGCGGACACTAGCTGTATCCGACTTTAACGGGTTTAAACGTGTCCTCAGGTCGACCGGAGCCCCACTGGTTCTGGAGTTACAGCGCGAGTGGCTCTTCAGTACCACAAAGGTCTCATCCAGCTGAACCAGACCAGGACGTTTCAGAGTGGAGCCACTGGATCCCAGTTCACAGGGAAAGCTGTCGAGGTACCAGAGTTTTCTTCTTTCTGTGTCATCATGGAAGTGTTGATGTTCATGTTTACAGAGTCGGCTGAAGAGTGTTGACTAATTAAAATCTGGTTCTTGGCAATAATAAACATTATAATCGTTAAATTGTTCATGCAGGGTAATAAATAAAGTTTGAAATAATATTGATAAAAACCTGCTATGAGACATGACCCCCCCCAAGCCTTCTAGACACAAACACTCAGAGACACAAAGAACAAACGTTTCTTTGTAGTTGCTGTGTGTCTCTTCGTTGTTGTTTTACATCAATTTGTTTTTGTTGTACATCTTTTTGTAGTCGTTCTGAGTGTCTTTGTAGTTGTTTTGATTGTCTTTTGTTGTCATTTTGTGGTTGTTTTACGTCTTTTCTTGGTTGTTTTGCATCTATTTGTTGTCGTTTTAATGTCTGTAGTTGCTTTGAACGTCTTGTGGAGTCATTTAGTGTCTCTTTGTCACTGATTAATGTGTTTTTTGTTGTTGTTTTACATCTTTTTGTAGTTGTTCTGTTTCTTTGTAGTTGATCTGAGTGTCTGTTGTGGTTATTTTGCATCTCTCAGGTGAAATCAGTCACTGTTGTCTTTAACAGATAAGATTGTGTTAAGAGCATCCTTTTCCTTGTCAACGTACAAACTTTTTCACGGATGTTTGTTTGTGATTCTCTTTTGTGTTTCGACTCAGGAGACCAAGTGTGGCGACTTCAAGGCTGTAGTGGTGGAAGTTGCTGGCAGAGCTTTTTATACCGGAGTATCTCGCTTTGTGCAGGAGGCGGATGACAAGCTGACACATGGTTTTCTGCTTAAGTGAGCCTCAATTACAGGTTTTCTTTGTAAGAGCTGATTATAGCCTGATTTAGTCGGTAATAAATTAAAGCAACATGATTTGAAGCTGTTATTTTAAGGTTAAAAAGTGAAAGAAATTAAGAAATGTTTTAATTTCAGCATGGGTGAAATGATCACACATTCATGTGGACTAACCTTGTTTGCATTAATTACCTTGTCCTCAACTAACACATTTGCAAAGTTAATCATAAAGTAAAACATATGGAAAAACGTATTACTGCACAGAAATTGTGGGTAATTCAGAGCAATGACACGACAAATCTAGACTGTTTTTGCATTGTGACATTTTACTTTAAATTTGTAATGAACGTTTCAGAGCAATTAAACCGGTGAAAAAAAAAGCTTTTGTTTTCATATTTCTAATGTGAGTCTAAATAGAAGTTTAAAACTGTTTTGCCGACATGTTCGCATTTGAGAATTGTCTCGTGTGTGAATATTTGCAGATTATAACGTGAGAATTTCTTTGCTTTGTGTTAAATGTATGAAGGTCTGGATGGAGGTCACGTATTCTGTTCAACTGCATTTACTGACCACTAGATGGAGCCGTGAGCCTGGCTGCTATCAGGGCCTTGAAGTTAAAACCAAAAAAGATTGTTCCACCGTTTCTATGTCCACTGCTTCATTTACTAGTGGTAATAGATTACATTTGAACCTAAAGTAAATGCTAAACAAGAAGTGATTCAAAAACTCACAACTGTTTTCTCCCATTTATTATCATCAGGTCATTGTACAATGGAAGGCAATATTTAAATTATAAAAGTCCAATGGAGGTGTGTGACGCTGGATGGATTCACAGGGCAGCTGAGGGACAAATTAAAATCAAAGGTTTCACGTCCACATGTGATGTTTGCTACAAGAATGAAAACATCACATGTGGTCACACAGAGTCTTAAATCAGGGTTTTCTTTCCTTTTTTGTTTCTTTTTTTAAATATTTTTTGCAGTGTGAATCCAGCCAGTGCACAAACAACATATTTCATCTACTGAATAAAAACTTAAAAGGAGGGCACTCCCTTCAGAGAGGAGCAAGTGTATTGCATCGATTGGGTATGGTTTAAATGGCATTTAGCATAGTAATTATGAATTTATATGTGCATGTGTAACAAGCACGCAACCTTATATATAGATATATGTAATCTATGACACACATGAGTGTCCACACTTGTTGAGAAATTGCAGATTAGGCCCAGGCCTTTTTGAGAGTACCAACTGAACAATTAAAGTCAACAGAGTTAAGGCCAGCTCTTAACAGGAAATAAAACATAACAGTGATCAGATATATAAATGCTGCACGTCAATAATGATGAATAGAAAAGAAACCTCTGCTTCTCAGCTTGCAGTCGAAAACCACATCTGTCCAACAACGTCTCAGTCCTGTGGTGGTTCTGACTGCAAGAGAACGGCAGCGTCAAGAGGAAGTTCAGATTCGGTCTCTCTTGGACAGTTTCAGGCGTGTGAAAGCAGCCCCTCTCGTTCTATGAAATCAGTCCGTACAAAATGGCCCCTTTGTGTTTTTCATGGAATCATCTTCCTGTTTGGATCGAGCGTCAAGCCCTGAAGGAGTCTGCTAGCTGCACATTTCTCTCTGTGCATAGATTCTGACTTACAAAAACAGCACAGAACGGTTCCTATCAAACAACCGCGAGCGTCTCGTACACCTGGAGGGAAAATTTTCTCCAGCAGGGGAAAAAACATTCTGCACCTGCACGATAACTTCTCAAAACATTAGACCAAACTGATCCTCCAACGGGGAATTATCTCATTTGGTCAATAGTAACAACTTTTGGCTTCAGCTCCGTTTAACATCAAAATCTCAGAGGATGAAATGTCAAAAAACATGTTGTGCTGCGTGTGGCTCTGCAGTGATGAAGCCGAGCTGGGTGGGAATGGAGGAGGGTGCAGAGGAATGTGGGCATGTCAGTCTGACCCAGAGGGAAACTAATGATGAGCAGGAGGGGAGCGAGGACGATGACCTCAGCCCCGCTTAGAAGTTGAGCTTTGTGACTGGTCGCTCTCTGCTCGAGTCCGTGGTCTGGTTGTTGATGCGCTTACGGTTGCGTTTCATCTTGGACAGGTCCTTGTCGAAGACTTCGCCTGATCGCAGCGCTGACACCAAGTCGTCAAACTCACCGCCGTCTTCCTCCCCGTTTGCCTTCGCTTTCCGGGCCTTTCGCTCCTTCTCCCTCTGCTCTTTTAGCTGGTGACACAGAAATAAGAATGATTGTACATTTTTTCAAAAAAGAAGGATTTCCTCTTAATTTATTTACCTTTGCAGCAAAGAAATAGTTTGATATTTTGGGTAACACTTCTTTTTTGCTTTTGTGCCAAGAGTTAAACGACAAGATTTGATACCACTTTCATGTCTGTAATAAATCTGAAGCTTCGTTTGGTTAGCTTAGCATAAAAACTAGAAACATGGGGACACAGCTGGCCCAGCTCTGTCCAGAGGTAACGAAATCTGTCAACACCTCAAAAGGGGCTCACATATCGCCGTTTTTACACTTCAGAATGAGGCAGGCTGTTTATACTTGTTTCCAATCTTTGTGCTAAGCTAACTGGCTGCTGGCCGTAACTACATATAAAAATAAACACACATGAGAATGGTATCAATTTTCTCTTTGAAGCAACCTTATCTTTAAAGACAGACAGGCATGGCCACACATGGATATTACAAGATGACAGATTGAATTTTCCTTCATTTAAAAATTTCATTTTCTAGAGTCAGTGGCTTTAAAGACATTAACAGGTGTTAAAGATGCCAATCATATATTCACAATGTACCCAGTTTGAGACCGCTCAAGGACTTTCTCGACGCATTTCTCTCTTTCCCCAATTTCTTTCATCCCTATCCTAGCCGCCATAATGTTTTGCATATCTTTAAATATCCACCAGAGAAGTTGTCAGGTTGTTTGGTCTTGAGGAGTTGTAGCATCGATTCAACGACAAAAAGCTTTAACTGTACACACACCGACTGCTGCGTTCATCACTGCATCGTTACTTTATACCTTATAGTCATTGTCACACTCATACACACTGTTAGAGTCGTATGACACCTTTTGCTCTATTGGTTGATAATCATATGGAAAAGGGGAGCAATCACATACCTGAGCTTCCATTTTGGCCCGGCGCTCCTCCTCCTCTTTGCGTTTCCGCATGTTCTCGTTCTCCTGCTGAGCCTCGGAGAACGACTGCAGGAACTGGTCGAAGATGCCAAAGAACTCATCTGGCTGCATCTTGCTGGCATCCTCGCCGAAGTGCTTTACTGCCCTCAGGAACTGTGGGAACCAAAGAGAAGGGGGCACACAGGGATTAGATTTACAGCAGGACACAGCAGAACCATGTTTTACTCTGTCTTTGACTGTTTTACAGGAGACTCATTAGATCCCAGCTCTTTGAAATAAGAGCAGGGTACCAGTAGTCGGGCTTTGAAGCCTGTGTTAACCCAAATCTGACCGGCTACTGATTACAGCCAAGGCTGGAGAGTGGAGCCAGAGCCCAAATTAAGGCAACGTGTTTGTGGAGTCTTTTTCACAGTAAGTTAAGAAGGAGAACATCCAGATGTGAGATCCTGCTGAGAACATGTACCTTCTGAGACGTACATGTTAACGACAGCTCTGTCCATGAAACGCAAACCTCTACCAGGTGGATCAAAGATGCATTTAGCAGTCAAATTAATAGTTCATTGTTAAGGGATATGCTTGTCATAACGCGTGACGGTAATACCTAAAATCTCACTTCTTTACATCCTGTTATTCTGCAGCAATTTTATTATATGCACATGCACATGCACACACACACAAACAAACCAGATGCAGGGAGCTGTTTAAAGGATCACCATGTTCCTCTGTTTCCCAATCATGAGTACAGGGGACCACTGTAAACACTCTCAAATATTTAACTGTAGGACACCGTAAATGATTCACAGAAACTAATGATTGCCATGTGACCAGCTGAGCACTTGGGTCAAGGTAGACACACACACCGAAGGGTGAAAACCATGCTCAAGATAAAAACTCGTCCCGTCTTGCACCAATAAATCTGGACAGACACATAAATTTACCTTCAGGGTGTCAGGCTCTCCCTAGAGAGGTGAACATGCTCAGGTTTCTGGCAGTAAAAAGCCAATTTATCTTAAAATGGCTGCAAAATCCAGACTTTTTTCTTATTGTAGATCAACCCACACTGAAATTTAAAATGTAAAAACACCTGCAAAATAATATGTAAGGTTTGCAGCTGCAATCAAAGCCGATGTCCAGACAATGGCCAACATATTGGTGTAAAGTAATATCCTGGCTCCTCTCGCCCTGCACACATCGAGCAGGCTGACTAATAAAGCGTCAGTAGTGCTGCTGCAGGAAGCTGAAACACTTCCCTCCTGCTGTTAGCTTTCCTCCAAAGGTGACTGATGAGGTCAATAAGACGTGTAGGAACAGCTGCACCGGGAGGAAATGGGATACAAACTTTCAGCATCTGTGTCTACGAGTGACAGTGGTGCTGCCCCACTCACCAGCTCCTTGGCCTCGGTGAGAGAGTCCTCCACGTCGGAGAAGCTGAAGCTGGCCACGGTGATGAACTGACTCACCACCGACACAAACTTGTCGCCCAGCTCCTGCGGTCGCTTCTTCTGGTACTCCAGCTCCTGCGGGTGAAAATTACCCAGGAAGAAAAAATTAAAGAAAAGCTCTGCGCTAAACATAGTGTAACAGAATGAGCAGTACATAACATGGATTATCTCATAGATCTTTGTGACTCACACTCTCCACACTTTTCAAGCCGCTGCGCAGGTTGTTGATATCTTTTTCCAGCTCAGTCATGCTGCAACAAAAGAAAAGTGATGGTTCAATATAAATTTAGTCTCACATAGAAAAGCACTGTGTCAGCTCTGGAGAAAGGTCTGGCTGCACCAGTTCTGATATAGAGGAAAACGCTCTTCATTTTTTCAATCGTCTTTGGAGGCGCTAAACCCAGGATGCAGCAAAGGTGCCCCTAAAAAACAGTGTCGGTTGAACTCGTTTTGTACATGGGAAGACGAGCGCTGGCATTAAAATGGCTAAATCCCCACAGACAAAACAGCTGTAACAGGTGCTAGCTTGCTTAGGTTTGTACCATTAGCAACCAGGTTAGGGTAACTTGCCATTTTCAGCATGTAGGTCGCTGGCTTGGAGACTGTTGTTGTTTCTTGTAGCGACAGAGATTTTATAAATGCTGACAAGCAGATAGCAGAAGGGAGGAGAAAGCCCACACTACATCCGGTGAGTCAGACTAATACAAAATGGGAAGCAAACAAAGGAAGCAGGTGGATGTCGAGCGTCACCTACTTGACTTTGGCTGCCTCTGAGATACTCTGCAGATCCTCCTGGAACATCAGGACTTTGGGGTATTTCTTCTCCAGAATAGTGATCAGGTAGTGCAGCAGAGTGATGTTTCTGCAAACACAGAGACACACTGGGTGAACAAATGTTTAGCAAGAGTTTTAAACATGTCCTAAAAGTGTTTCCTCAAGCCCAAGAAGGCGTCCTTAGAAAAGTCTTGTTTTGTCCACAACCTAAAGATATTTTGTTTTATGTCACAGAGTAAAGACATCTGAATATAATCACATTTAAGAAGCTGGAATCGGAGACTTTTGACTTTTATTTTCTTAAAAAAATAGATGGCGATTAATTCAATAGCTGACAACTAACCGATAAAGCATTGCAGCTCTAATATGGAGTTCAACTATATCTCATTCTCTGCTCCAGATGTGATTTTTATAGATTTCACACCAAGTTTTGATGTTATAACAGAATAATGTTCTCACTTGTCGATGCTGGATTTGGTATCAGCGATCTTGTTGAGTGAAGACACCTTGAAGCCGTAAGCGTTCCCCCTCTGACCCTTGTTCATGAAGTTTCCAAAGGCCAGCACCACCTCCAACAGCTGCTTCAGGCTTTTGCTGTGTAAGATCTCCTTAGAAGCCTTGGTCAGAGCTAAGACAACGAAACAAAGAAAATCAATGTTTTTAGGTGCTTTAAATCTCCAAATATAAGAGGGTATTCCATAGCAAAAATTAAAACAAAAACAAATAATATTTTTGAGTTATGAGACTTTTCCCACCTTCAACTTTGGGTTTCATCTCGGCTATCCTCTCTGCAAACTTCTTTTTGAAGTATAAAGACTGCAGCCTCTGCTGGTAGTGGTTTATTCTGTACAGGGGATGGAAAATGTGTGTCAGAGGAGGACAAAAATAGACAAAAAATAATAGATTATAAACAGGGAAACCCACACATTAAGACAAAAGCCACAAACATGGACTTTGTGCTTGAGCAAAACGAGTCAAGCCGCCTGTGTGCTTATTTAAATGGCATATATAAAGTTTTACTTGTGGTAATGAAGCTTATTTTTGGCAGCATTTTAGATTTCAGCCTATAAACCACCGCCTCTGCAGCTAATGAACGCCACAGTGACATCTGTACTCCAGTCTATGTTGGACTCGTAAAAAAATGCCAAATTACAATAAATCATCACAAAAATGATCTTTTTGTTTTCCGTTGTTGCTTTAATATTAGAGTAATTTGTTTACAAAACTGCAACACAAATACTTTTATTACATTACCGACTATCACCACAGACAGCTATTGTTCCCTGCTCAGTACAAACCCATGTGTCATTTCAGTTATCTGCCCTCACTAAAAGGCGAACAATGGCCATTGTTTCTCTGCAGATCTGATCTGCAGAGAAACAATGGCCTGAAGCTGTCAGGTCTGACTTTAGAACCTGTTTAATACAGAATTAAAAAGGTAACAAGTAAGTAAAGTACCTGCTCATCTCGTAGAGGAAGCGGTCTGGTTTTGCCATTCGGTCGAGCTCATGTTTATGCTCCTCCAGAAGATCAACGTCACTCTTCTCTGGGACAAACTTCAGCAGCTGATGGGGAAAGAAAACGCTCTTTACTTCATAAATTAAAACTAATTCATCTGCATCATACTGGTAGATGAACAGGGCAGAAGCTCTGCTAACATGATACGGCAAGCAAGGTATTTTTTTCCTGAGCAAAATATACTGTAATCAGATATCCAACACAATGGATGTCACCTAGCACACATTCTTTTTCAAAGGGCTCCAAAATGCATTTTTTCACTTGACAAAGAATGGAAAAATTCTTCTTGCTAAACGAAAGCGAAACGAAATGTGATTCTTGAATGTCTGAAATGCTTTTACTGAATCCATCAGTGTGTTTCTCCTCGACCCTGTAACTTATTTTGGAGGCCTGGATTTTAAAAGGAAAAGTGACACACTGTTCTCTGATTTATCTGTAAACGAATGCCGCATGATGATGTATGACTACATTATGATCACTGAGTTCACTTTTATTTAAGTCACATTTTAAAACCCATTTTCATACAAAGGCACTGTCTTTACTTTTATTTAGTTATTAACATGTTTTTCACATTCTTCTATTTTACTTATTTTGCTCTTATAATTAGCTTCTTTTGCTTGATATTAGTTAACTTTAAAACAGTTTTTAATTTCTTTTTTATTTCTTTTATATTGTCTACCTTTCATATTTTGTCATGCAAAGCACTTTGTAGCTTATTAGGGTATACTGGGTTTCCCTAAATTAACAATTATTATAATGTTTAGTGACACTTTCCACAGGAAGTCAGTCATTTAAGGAAACTTAGGGTCCAAGTATCACTTTACATTATAACAATACAAGACAATAATTGTTTGCTTTTGGCCCGTGGCCCAATGAAGTTTAAGTATTATTATTTATTTTTTTAATGAATATGTAAAAGGTTGATTAAAAACCTAGTTACCTGTATACTTGGGCCAAGAAATCAGATCTCCAAGAGAAAATCTGCGTGGGAAGGTTTCACTGATCCCTTCCCTCAATTATAGTAACCAGGTTTCTTTTTTACATGCTTTTCAGAAATAATCAGCAAAGCCGACTGTAACCTGGTGCGTGTAAACAGACTGCATGAGAGCTGCTGCTGCTGCATGCTGGGAACCGGACGACTTACCTGCTCCAGCATGTCTTTGGGAAGGTCTTCCTGTTCGTCCATTGTTAGAATGGCTCTCTTGATCTCCTCGTTTGAAAGCTTCAGCCTGCAGCACACAACAGATGAGACCATTAAAGATACACATCACAACCTGTCATGTGTCAGTTGTGTTTTTTATGATGCTGAAGTAAACCCACCTCGAGAGGAGGATGTTGCAGTTTTGAGCTCGACGGCCATCGATGACTGACAGCTCCTTGACTTTTTTAGAGCTCAGCATGTCGTCCTCTGCCTCTTTCTGGGAGGGAAAGTGACGAAAAGGTCAGAGTGCAACGGGCTATTTTAACATGCACAGGTTAGTTTTAGTCACCCACAGACACACGACAATGAATATGACACACACCCTTAAATACCAAACAAGAGAAAATACAGTGTAAAGAGGCTTTGAAACGGTCACACATTCATGCAAACACGACACACAAGTAAATTCAACCGACTCTGAACAAAATGTTCAAGACACGACACAAAACACATAAATTAAGTCTGATTGAATCCACGAGGAGCGACAAAACTTCCAAACTGTATACTGACTGTACCGTAAGTGCACTCACCTGTTTGCTGTTATTGATCGTAAAGAAGTCCTAAAATGCAGGCAAGAAGCAGGGAAGATGTAAGCACTCATTAGAATAAGTAAAGCAGTTACGTGATCGCAGCCCATAAAAAAACAAACAGCAAAATGAATCGAAGCTTATTCAGCACTTAAATGACAATGGATCCATCAGTGATGAAGTGAGCAGCAGTGAGACGTGAGTTTGATCGATACGTGCTTATAGTTCACATGCTGTGCATATAGGAAATCTGCTGGGTGTGTCTAATCATTGTCTTTGCGTTCCAGTTAATTCATTTTCAATCTTTTTTTACGTCTTATTTTGTGTGTTGGACATGCTGAAGGTCGTGTTTGAGCTGAAACAAAAGTGTCTGCTGACATCTTGAACTTTGAAAAGACATGCTCGTTCCTCTCTGTACAACTAATAAAGACACTACTGATTATGAAGAAATGGTAACTACATGAATTGCACACTGAAGGCACAGGAGGAAAGAAGATGATTCTGAGCAGCTCACTCATGCATTTTTTTAAATCACAGTTGTCAAAAAAAGAAAATGGCAAAAAATAGCATTTCAGTCACATATTAGAAGTTGTTTAAGATGATTCAAGCATGAGAGTTTTGCATCTAATGAACCCCCAAAACCTAACCTGCACTTTCTCCCCTCTGCTTTTGTATTTTTGCAAATGATCTGACCTCCTGATTTCTCTTTTCTCCAACTGTACTTGAGAATTCAAAAGATGCCAAACAGGAGCAATTTTTGAAAATGCAAGCAAGCTGAGCCCCCAACCACCCTCCCTCTCTGACACTAGATGACGACATGTGGTGAGTTGGAGAGGTGAGCTGCGTCGTACTCAGTACCTGCTGTCTCTGATAGGCCGAGAAGGTCTTCTCAATGTCATCCAGATCCAGGATTTTGAAAACCTTGGCGTCGTCCACATCCATCCACACAGTTCCCTCCAGTTTATTCTGAGCAGAGGAGAATACGTCATTTAATATTTGAACACAAAGCATGAATACAGTATATCCAGCTCCCAGTGTCTGTTCTCACCTCAGCTAACTTGGCCCAGTTGAAGGATTTGAGCGCGTTGGATGGCTGGGGAATGTTCTTCTTCTTCAGGGATGGTCCTAGAGGCGCACCAGGTGGGGGAGGGATACCTCCCATGGGTGGGCGCCCGGGAGGAGGTGGGGGTCCACCTGGAGGAGGGGGTGGAGGAGGTGGAGGAGGCATCATGCCCCCAGGAGGAGGAGGCGGGGGAGGTGGGCACATACCTCCAAAAGCTGGCATGGGTGGAGGAGGCACAGGGCCACCGGGGGGACCGGGGGCGAGGGGAGGGCCTCCAGGAACAACAGCCGCTTGTCTCTGCTGGGAGAGAGAAACACCAGGGAGAGTTTCATCACATGACTTTTTTAGCATTAGAATTTTGTTCATTTTCATTTGTTCATTCTTAGTTATTAAATCGTCTTTGCTCATCTTTTTTAAATACATATTTAAGGTGTCAAAATCTTACATTTTCTACAAAAAACGGCCCTACTATTTTATTGATTGGTAACTTGTATTCTGGTGACATCATAATAAGTGTAACTTTGACATAGTGTAACTATGTAACAACAACAAAAATTAAAAAATCAATATGCAATGAGACAAATGTGTTAAATAGTCTCATATAGTATTTTTGCAGCTGCGGGGTATCTTAACATTTGATTATGATTATAAACAGCTCTTGCGTGAACTCAAACACCACAGGTTTGTTTACTTTATTGCATTGCATTTTAAGATTATTATAGGACAACGTACAGTGCTGAGTTCATGCAGTCGGGCCGTGAGTTCGGCCACTTGCTGTTTGACATTCTTGTGCTCGGTGCTCTCCTTTTCCAGCTTCTCTTTCATCTTGTTGAGCGTCTGCATCATGTCCTCTTTCTCCTGCGTCTTTGCGTCACATTCACGCTCCTTCTTGTCAAACTTCTGCTGCAACTCGTGGTGCTCTGTGATGGCAAGTCACAGCAATATTGATTTTAATTTGCAACAACCTCTTACAAGCTTAATCTATTTCAGGTAACTAATTCATAGGCTAACAAACCTTTTCTCATTTTCTCCGCCTGCTCTTTCCACTGTTTGACCTCATTTTCATTGACCAGCCTGCAGAAAGGATGACACATATGATTATCTACAGTGTCTGCATGAACAACTCCAGTCATTGTTTTTCTGAACTTAAAAGGGATGCTATTTTTGAGCAAACACTGGTGAGCACATGGTTTCTTCACAGGAACACAAACACTGCTCTCCATTCTTCAATCTGGCAGCAGAGTAATCTGTTCCATGCACTCATTCATGTGGCTGAGTAATCAGAGGACTCACATCCGGACAACGTTCTTCACGTTAAAATTCTCCAGTGGTGTGACGTCGGGGTCGTGACCTTTGTCATTCTGCAAGACCATCTGCTGGACAATGCGATCCAGCAGCAGCCAGTACTGCACCGTGTTGCCGCTCCTCTTATCTGAGGATAAAGAGAAGAGAGCTTCCCATCAGCCTGCTGGCTTGATCTTTATAATTCTGCTCAGTGATTAGGATTAGAAAGCACTGTTTGAAGGTGAATTCATATTACGAATCAAAGGAAATGATACTCAAAAATTACACTAAATTATGCCAACAAGAGGCACTATAAATACAGGTTACCAAATGGTATTTAAAAAATGTTCAATGCCTCACATCATATCCAGTGATGCTATTTTGATTATCACAAGGTCACATTTTATGAATTCTTGTGTGTAACCGCAGCACTCCTAGGTGCGGCAGAAGTGTTAATTAAACTCTCAATGCTTTGGGTGAGTAACTTGTTAAAAAGCCACTTAGAGTTGAAGGTGAGCGTCAAAGAATAAAGCGACTGTAGCTGTTGGGTGGCTCTTTGTTTTCAGGTCAACTGTCGTGGGAAAAGCTGGCAAGTTGCAATCAACAAAAAATACTGTAAACATTAGCTGACAACAGTCTCTGAGTAAGCAGAGCGTTCAGTTTGGCTGGGAATGTGCTTATCCAATTACTGGGCGGACTAATCTGGACAAAGTCAACATCCTTATCTTTTTGGCCAGAAACCAGCAGGTACAGATGCACTGTGTATTTTGTGGGATTAATAGTATAACTCCGTTTGGAGCCTCATTATAGATGTTTTTAATTTACTGGTGTCTTTTTATCACATTTTACAGAAGAAAAGATTTTGAACTGCATTTCTGTATGACAGCATTTTATTCGGAAATTACAAACAGATCGTCTAAGTGATGAATCATGTAAAGAAGCACTCACGTGGCATGAGGAGACAGTGATGCAGGACAGACATAAAGTGCGGGTATGCGTCAGTGTGGTTCATCTTCTTGCGGATGAGATCAAAAACTTGGGTGGCACTTTTGGTGTCTATATGTACCTGGTAGAAAAAAAGGTAAAACAGCCACTGTGAATATCTCACACAAATATTTTAGAGTCGTATATAATGCGGGAATAATATTTATTTTTCTTACCGACTCAAAACGTTTTGACAAAGCCAGCTCATCCTCGTTCCGCAGCATCTCAAAGTAATCTAAATGCCTGAGAGTGTGAGAGGAAAAGACTGGATTAGAAAGGCAGCCTACAAATGTGATGCACTTGTACACATAAATTCAAATTTTACTATTTGCTATTGTGTATTCTGCGTAAGAAACAGTTGTTTTCATGTAAAGAAAAAAAGGTTTTATGGATTTGTAAATCCAGATGAACATTTTCTGAGACCAAACTAGTCCCTTACTCCTCTGATAAACAAAGCAGGTGAATTCTTTCACAGCTCCAATTACATTTCGATTGAGACAGAGACTTTTTCCATGTTCAATCTCACCTGTCTAATGTGGAGTTTTCATGAGAACGTAATTTATCAATCACAGGTTGGATCCCCAGCATGAGAAACTCATATCGTAGGTGGATACGGAATTCCACACTTGTCTGTATTTGAGAAAAAAGCAACAAATTAGTATAAAAAAAAAGCGTCTCTTGAATGAATGGCTAGGAGTCATGATGAGCTTGTCGTGTGAAAGGAAGCGTAAAAACTGTCCATAACTCACCTCTCCAGCGCCCTGACTCAGCACTGCGTTTATAAAGGACATGATGGCTGTTTTCAGGTTGACCTCATCTCTGTATCGCCCTGTACTCCGGTCCAGATCATTTATAAGAGTCTGTGGGATGACAGGTCATTACAGGTGTTAGATACAAATTACTTTATCTGTCCTCAAAAGAAGTAAAACCACAACTCCACTTGCTCACCTGGAACCGTGTTCTCTCGCAGGCAAAGCGTTGGTAGTGCAGCATGGCCTCCAGGATTTTTTTGTGCCCACCAGGCACCAGACACACAGCGCCCATGATCTCCAACACCGCCACCTTGGTCTTGATGTTCTCGGTGGCCAGGCTCTGAGCGATGATGTTGATGCTCTCGGAGTGAGAGAGGACGTGGGCGCGGCCCTGTGAGTTGTTCATTAGAGCTTTGATGCAGCCGATCAGAGACGTGTGGATCTGCGACTCTGTTGTCTCGTAGTCCATGCTCTTCAGGAAGTTCAGGATGCACGTCAGGCCGTCAAGGTCAATAAAACGAGTCACGAACCTGAGAGGAGAGCAGGCAAGGAGAAACTGAGTTAAGTGACACGTCAGCCTCTGGATGACAGCTTTGAATTTACTTTGAGCTAGACTGGGATAGGCGTTTAGGAGAATTTAACATTCATTTCCAGGGTTAAGATGAGGCTATTGTGAAATATAATTGTGATGCACAAATGTCCTGCAGAAACGCTGTATGTCCATGTGCAGTATGTCTACTTGTCCAGCTGTTTATTCTTGTTCTACAACTAGAGCTGCAATGATTTATCAATTAGAGGTTAACTATTAGATTAATCGCAAACCAAACAACCTTTCGATCAATTAGCAGATACAGGTAAACGACAGTGAAAATTGTCATTATTTGCAGCCCCAACAACTGAATTGTCTCCAGTAAATGTAATAAGTAACTCAGGACATTTGCATTTTCAGAGTACATTCACATCAATAAAGAAGCATAAACCAAAACTGCAGTGACCTTTATGGCTGGACTCATTTACATACTGCTGTGAGGAGCTGAAAAGACTGACGGACAAGGTGAGAAAAGGTGAAATGAAAAGAGATGTGATGATAGATGACATTATACGTAAAGGGTAGGGATGAGACAAAAAGACAGGACAGAGTGAGATGAGAGAAGGATTCGTCCACCTCATGGGTTGTGTCCTCAGAGCCGTCTTCAAGCTCTCTATGGTTTTGTTCCTCTCTTCCTCGTCCTCTTTCTCCAGAGCGAGGAGCGTCTTTCTCTGATGAAGATGAAGTTTGTGGGTTAAATTGAAGATACAGTATGCGGCAGACAGCAACAATGATAGTACAGTATCATTTAATAACATTTGTTGAGTTCCTACTAGAGTAAAGAAAAAACTGCTGTGTATGTTTTTGTTGGCTCACTGTTAGCTTCATTCAGTTTAAACTTGTAAAGCTTTGTGAAATATGTGATTCAGGGCGATAAAAATACAGAGGGCCTTAAGAACTCTTAAATAAGGAGAATAAAACACCTCAGGAAGATGCAACAGATGATGGCTGCTTCTTCCAGGAATATTTTGTAACTTTTCCATCCAAAGAATAAATGAAGTTCATGTTATTACTTACAGCTGCCATTGAATTGAGCTGATCGATGTAGAATTCTGGCCAACTAGTTGCACTTTTGTTTTCTTCTTGTTCCTGAAAAAACGGAGAATAAAAGAGAATGAATGATGTTGTACAGTGATTCATGTAGACCTTGCTTTTAAGGAATATCACATAATATTGACAGAAAAGAGAAGATACAGGGTTCTTACAGCTTTAGAAGAGAAATATTTAAGCCCCAGAGGCAACCCAGACCTTTAACAAGTGGCTAAATGATTAAAAGGCCAGGCCTTAAAAAGCCAAAATGTTTGGACCACCAGGTCTTCATCAGGGCTCCAAAACATTTTAGAGTGCCTGGATTGCTCCTCCTTTTATGAGTACTCATTGATCATCTCCTTTTTTTAAAAATTCAAGCACTTTTAAAAGGTACCTTAACCAAAAATGTCCAGCCTTTGTCATCACATTTAAATTGTTACTCTAAACACAACTGCAGAAAATAAAGTTTATAGAAATACAGCAATCAATTAATAATGCTAATTTTGGGGGAGGGGATCCTTTCATTTCAAATATTTATTAGATGTTTGTTTGACATGAGTCATTGGGATAATGAAACATGAAACATGTTTTCACCCGTGTCCGTTTGTTTGATGGTTGGTTGGTTTTAGTTCTAGTTTTTTGCCAAGCTTAATGGTTATAATTAAACATTTTCCAAACTCTGAAGGCTTTGTATGAACCCTGAGGATGCGATAAGTTAATGTGAGGTTAAGGTTGTTAAGTTAGATGTGTGTGTTTGTCTTAAGAACATTAACTGGAAGTGACTGGAATGTTAAAAGTTTACAGAGAATGTAGTCTTGAAAGAAATAAACCAGAAAGTAACATTAGCAGACATGTTGTTTGCTTCATGACACATGTTTGAATACATCAAAGTGCAACTTCAAACCAGATGGAGAACTTCATCAACTGGCTTTAAAGAAACATACAAACAGCTACAAACACACGGAGAACAGACGGTCCGAGGCATAAATAGCCAAAAGCCAGAAATGGAGCAGGAACTCAAAGTAGGGCGACACAGATATCCAGCCCATTTTATCATCGAGCGCTTCAATGAGTTTCAGGAGGTGGTGAGAAGTGCAGAAAAGAGAGCACAGCTGCTTGGGAAAATCTTGAGATTAGCAAATGAATGTTAAAACTGTGGATTAAGGACGTGGCCTGATTTATGCTGAGATTAATCTCCTGACAGGCACGTTTGTGTGCGTTACAAGTTGGGAGAAAAATAGTTTCAAGACATTTCTTAGATGATTTAATTGTCTAACTCAGGAGAAAACACTCAGGAGAAAATGACTTGACCATGAACTTGGCTTGTACATAAAAGGCCCCCCGGCTTTCATTTTAACTCTCGCTCCATTAAGCACAAGTGAGCTGTGACCATCAGAAACTAATTGGGCGTCAGTTAATAAAGCGGCGTGCAGAGACTTGGCTGCTCCGACAGAAACTGAAGGGCCTTGGCTGGTCCGCGGGGATCGTGCAGCGACGGGAAGCTCTGATCCTGCTGTTCCACTCAAGACCAGTGCCAGCTTGACCGAGCAGCTGCTGGAAGAAGTTCAGTCCATTAGCGGAGCAGGCGCAGAGGTGGGACCACTTCCTTTTGCCTCTTAAAAAGTTCCAACTTTCACATCGGAAGTCAGCACTATTCAAACGCTTAGATGTCTCCAGTTTATTTAGGGTCACGATGAGAGAGTGTATTTCTGTTCTGTTTATTATTTCCACATTTGAGAGGATCAAAGACACATTAGGAAACAGGAATCAATCTCAGTTATTTAAGGGTGAAAGGACAGTTGACTTAAAAGAAGTAACAGCTCTGTCCTCTCAAAAATTAAAATGTTTTTTTTTTCTTTTTTTTTAATGAAATTTGAAACCTAACTGCAAAATCTCTGCTAACAACCAGATCAGTAAATCTGCTTCTTGGCAGATGATGTAGCCTCTGAGAGAGCTGACAAGAAGGAGGAAGAAGATTGATTCTCTGCAGCATGATTTCATCAGCTCAGGTGCCTGGCCAAACCAAACAGCTCAAGCTTTGCTGCTTTCACCAGCTTATCTCCTCCCGGCCCAGCCACGAAACGGCTGGCGAAAAAACAGCGCCCTCATCTCTCGCGCCCTGATAATGACCCCACCTTCCTCCTTATCATCCCCCTCTCGCCTCACACACAAAAGCTGCACCTGTGGAAGTGAAGCCTTCCTGTTTGCCTTGGACAACCGACAGCTTCCTTCTCCACTTTTCTCCACACACACACGCACACACGCCCTTCCTCTCTGGGCTCAGATGCTGAGTTTGTATCTGTCTGAGCCTGCTGCCAACTCAGCAATATTGATGCCTTTCTGTCTCTCCTTCCTCCCCCGTTCTGCAGGTCGATACTGCACATAAAGATTTGTTTCCATTGAATCCTCTTCTGCCTTCACATCAACACAGAAACAACTCAGCAGGATCTCTAGATAGCTGAGCAGAGGCAAAGCAACATATTGGGGTTTATTTTCAAAAATGCCTTATGAGGTTACTTTGGGCCCCGAGACTTCTCCAAATGAGGTCACTAATTGGGACACAAAGAAACGGGAGCATAGACCATGCTGTTTCCATTTCCATCACTCGCCTTGTTGCTGCTGGCTAGTGGACACTCTGTCCAGCAAAAGTGGCTTTCCAGCCGAAAAGGAGTAATGGCTTGTGATGTCCATTTTTAGGACAGTTATATCTATTGATTTAAAATTATTTCAAACAAAAAAAGGAGAAAGAAATAGTTTAAAGTTTTGGGAAAGACGTAGAGATGCAACACAGTTGAATAATCAAGTCAATCAATAGAGAATTAGTTTCTAACTTTTTTAGTTATCAAGGGTTTGCTGCTTTTCATTTTTATTCATGATGGTTAATGAAAAGTCTTTGGGTTTTAGACTGTTGGTTGGACAAAAGAAGCAATTTGAAGACCTCATGTTTAGCTCTGAGAAATAGTGATGAGTATTTTTTTTACATTTTTAATTGATTATTCTTAAATAATTTCAAGATTAATCAATAATGAAAGTAATAGTTGCAGCCCTAGACATATACTTGTTCACTTTCTAAATGATAGATGAGAAGATCTACACCACTTTCGTGTCTTTAAGGGAAATATGAAGCTACAACTAAGCCGGTTAGCTTAGCTTAGCATAATGACTGGGAGCAGGGAGAAACAGCTAGCTTGGCTCTGTCCAAAATCCAACTACCAGCATCTCTAAAGATCACAAATGACAAAAAAACATGGTATAAAAAGATGAGTTGCTGTTTTATGAAGATTTATCCGCAGGATTATATCTTGGACAGGTGTCTCGAGATCCTGATATCTTCCATATGCGAGTGGTGTTTTTTTAAACTACATTTAAAACCCACCCCCTTCATATTTGATAAGTCTAGTCACAACCAGTGCAACGCTTTGTATGTGCGAATGATCTTTGCACTTCGGTCTGCAGCTGTGTTTTCTTTCAACCTTTACTGTGAACTGACACACAAACTTTCCATCTATCCACTAAACCCCAACACTCCTCCCCCCCTCCAGTTTACAACCGGATGTAGGAAAAGATGAATAAATCTAATGTCCTATCTGTGTTTTATTCCGGACAGGATATCCTTTCCAGTCATACCCACGGCCTTGAGTAACACTGCTTTACAGTAAATACAGTAAAAACGCGAGGGCACATTCAGCAGGAGCTCGAAAGCTCAACTTGAGTTGATCTAAACTAGAGCAGGCGTTTTTGATTTCCTGCATGCAGAGGAGGGATTCATATAGAGCGAATGGAAGAACAGCTGACGATCCTTTCATCATGATGACAAGACATAATGAAATATGACACTGTCACAGTGAGGTAGAGTATGTTATGGCTACGTGGAAGCTTTGATGGGACAGGTGTGTTATCTTAAAAGGAGAAATTGAATGATTTTTTTTCTTTTTGAACTGACAGGATAACCAAACAATGACACAAGAATCTTACAGTCTTTGGAGTCACACGAAACAAGAAACTAGGTTTTAATTTTACAGTCTTGTGATACATAGTACTTTATAATTCTTGACACTGCCTGCTCTGTTACTGGATTATCTGATGGAACAGGCTGAATTTAGCCGTTGTCTTACTCCCTCTACATATCCCTATTTTTATATCTACCTTGTGTAACATCCACTTAAGTGAGTAATCTGCGGCGGAGCTCTGATCTTATAATGTAGTGCTGAGGAAAGTGACTAAGAATGAGGCTTGGAGAATAAACTTATTACACACTTCTCTTGGTGGTACTGGAGCTTTATGTTTGAAATGTGCCTAACACCTTCCATTACAGTACATTATAGGCACTTCGTACCGATTTGAGAGCATGATGACTGCTAATGGTTCGCTATCATTTGCTTTGTCTGCATAAGTAAATGTACTATAAATTTAAATCTAAATGTTCCTCTCTGACTGACTGAGCAGGGCTTTTGAAGCTCTCCATCTTTCTCCTTAGCTAAAATGTGGCTGTTACCGATAATACAAGGTGTGGGAGGTCTAGAGCAGAGGTCTCAACATTTCAACACTTTAAAAGACTGCCTTTAAAGGCACAATCATTAAGTATTTAGACCAAAGAAAAGGAATCAGGATCATCATGAAAAATAATCAATCCCCTCCACATGATCCCCCATGTTACACATATGTTTATGTTTAGTCTATGAAATGTTAAAAAGAAAAACTAATATTTAAGAAGGTTGAACCAGCAAATGTTTAACATTTCCGCTTGAAAAATGACTACAAAATAGTTGGAGATTATATTGTCTTTTGATCAACTTATCGATTTGTCAACTAATAGGTGCAGCTTTACCCAAAAATAACAAATAACGAAACCCGTTACCATACCTTCAGGACACAAATATGGGCATCAGTTCACCACAGACACCGATGGACGTTACTATATTATGTCCTGAATTATAATGTATGTGCTTCCATCTCATAGGCAGCTGCATTCCACAGACACAGTATACAGACAACACGCTCATGCTGTGAGCAGAGAAATACAGTGACAAAGGTTTTGTGGTCTGTGTTTTAGCTTCAGGTATCTAGAAATCAACAAGGTAGGATATTACACAAACTTGGCAGCTTGGATATTCTTCAGTTAAAGCAGCAAGTCGACAGAAAGCGTGTGGAGGCTGATGTTGAGTTTGACATGATGCACAGTGAGAGTCTTTTACCTTCTTTTTGCTGCAGTAGATTTGCCATTTCTTCTCTGCAGGCAGGGCGAACATGGCTTCTCTGTGTTTCTCTGTGAGGTCAAGCTCATCCTGCAAAAGGGAGGTAAAAATAGAAAAGGTTAAGAAATGTTGGCGAGAAGAGGAAGAAGAAAGAAAACCGAAGGAAGAGGAAAATTCTGTTATGTCTTCACAATGCTTTATTGACTGTATAAAGAGGATAATATTCAATAATAATAGCTATAGAGCATCAATCTCAAAACATAGCTCACAGACAAGCTGCAAAAGATATAAAACCATCAGCAAATTTAGAAATATCCCCATAAATCTATTCTGTTTTTCCCCCGAAACATTAAGAGTGCCAGGAGTAGTTGCACCAGAATTCTGCTCTCAGTTCAAGATCAGTTTGTGCTAAATCTCTTTACGATCAGTGGGATATCACCGTAATTCAATATGACTCTGAATCAAATCAGATGTCTGTCAGGCTTTAGACGTGTGAGTAATGGGGGAGAAAGAGAAGGCGTGGTCTGTCGGCTCGACATGTGGTAACAAACATCTGGAGACAACATGCGTCACGATTTATAACAGATATTTCACAGAGGCACACGAAGGGTGCTGCTGGGAAGTGTTGACTAAATACCACAGAGCTTTCTGCCAATGTCTAAATGCAGTTATGTCAGCATTTTACATCATTGCATAGGGATGCAATTAGTAGATCTGTGTTGAAAATTCTGTTTCGTGTTTGAATCCACATCCAACCATTAAAACGGTTAGGCCTAAATGAGCTTCATGTGAAATAGATGGTGAAAGTCATGAGAAGGCTTTTAAGCAATTTAGCTCACGGAGACAATACAGTGGGTAGTCTAAACACAGGTTCACTCATTCCTACAAATAAAGAACAAGAAGCAATCATTTGCAAACTAACTGTTTACTGACAACAGTTTAATGAAGTGTTCCTGAGTCCATGTAGTGATATCATTCGTGTGTTTCACTAAGTGGTGAACTTAGCTTCTTTGCTTTTGAACGACTGAGCCTTTTAAGGATGCCTCTGTCATACCCAATCATGATACTACCACCAATGATACCAGTTTGCCTGTGGAATGATCCAAACTGGTGTTTTTGGAGTATTACACAACTTAGCTAACAGATGTACTTTTTAGCCATGTGGTAACATTTGTATGTGTAAAAATTAGAGCAAAACGGACCTGTATTTTGAGTTGCAGTCTAGACACAGGTTAAAAAAAGAAAAGAAAAGTTGCATAGTGTCCCTTTAAACAGCATCTTAACTATTTTCAGAGATGAATTTAATGTGGTTTACCCAACAGTGTGATTGCTAAATATTTTATGGCAACTACTCATCATTGTTATTATCTTCGGGACATTCTGTGCTAAAGCAATCAAGCATTATGAATCAATATGTGCAATGATCAAAGGTCTGAAATGGTTGTTTGGGCTATTGATTTATCTCATGAATTAGGATCCAGTTACTTAGTAGCAGGAGAATACAACTATTATAATTGATTCTTCAGATCATAAAGAGCAGCTCCTTATTTAAGCTACAACAGATTTATTGTTAATGTTCTGTTTGATTGTGAGGAGAGTGGCTCTTTCTTTCTGAATGTAGGATGGGAAAAGGAGCTTAAACCTTACCTAACAGGTTTTTGGAAAACTCTTCAAATTAACCACAAGTTCAAAGGTCGGGTTTAATAGATCGTAACAGAGCAGGTGGGCCCAAACTTATTCCACAACATGAATCTTTTTTCCAGCAAGCCTGCTCTGATTATGCACGCACATGGTGGCTCATACTGTGTGAAAAGAAAAGCACGTGGCTGTTTCCTTTGGGTAAACAGAGCAACCGAAAGCCTCCTTGTCGTCACACTCAACTCACTCAATTATGTCTTCATAAAGGCTGGTAGACAAAAACAAGCAATTAGCAGATGGAGGAGGCCGAGACATTAAGAGTTCCTGAATGAGATCTATTGATGTGCAAAAATGTCATGCTTAGATTACTGTGGCAACCATGGGAGAGGAAAATGGGGCATGAGAGAGAGGAGAGCACGACAAATTAGAAGTGACAATAAGACAGAGAAAGAATAGCAGCCTGGCCCCATTACTCACAAGACAGTGTAAACTGGGCGGAAATAAAGTTTTTTTGTGAATGTAGCCGACAGTGTAAACAGTGAGGTAAGATTTTATTTTAAAAACATTCTCCGAGTTTCATAAAATGTCTGTTATGCATTGTGAAAACCAACATCTGATTCATTACGTTCTAACAAAGATAAACAATCATTTAAATCAATCACTCCGGTAAATTTGGAGGCCTGATGAATAAGAAAATTGTCAAACTGCTTCTATAAGGGTCATGAAGCATGAGACGGACTATAATCTATATTTTTCCCAACCACAAAAAGACCATAACCCCAACAATGCTGGAGTCCCGTCTCTCAATACCTTCTGACGTTACTTCTCTGTCTGTGGCCACAACTAAATCAAAACCTACATCTTTGAAAATGGCTCAAAAAATATAAAAAATATATATACTAAATAAATCATAATTCAGTAACTTCCTACAACAGATGGGCAATGTCGTTTTTGGCAAATATGTGCAACAACAAGAGTAAATAGCACATTTGTTTGGGACTATTTTCAGTTGCAGATGAACAAAAAATCAGTGCTCTAGGTAGTATTTAGTATGGATGTGGGATTTACTCAAAATAAACTACAGTAGCCAAACTCCCGGTAATAAAAAATAAGTCACCCAGTGAAACAGTGTGACTCATTTATGTGTTTTTAATCGTTTTTGGACAGCATTAGATGCCTAAGGCACGGAAGAGTGAGCTGTATCAGGCTTAGGCTACAGAGGCAAAACTTATTTATTATATATTTATTGTTGTTTTTCGTCTATTCATTGAATTTGGTAACATTAAGAAACATTACCCGACATATCCTTCTAATCAAAATTATAATATATCTACGGTTACATCTATTCAGTGCTTCTTTTGAAGTCTTACAATTACTTTGTCTGAATTTCCTCAACAAGAAAAAAAATACTGTCTTACCACCAACTCGGAGAACATGCCGTCCAGCTCATCATATCCTGGCATCGGCAGTGACGGCTCCATGGCCTGCAGGGCAAAGTCCTCTCTGAGTCTGTATGTGATCTCTGGGTGATCACTGCTGTTAAAACAGCAGAAGATGAAGGAGAGGCCACCACCGCGGCCACCGCCACCGCGTTTCCGAGGAGCCATGGCTGTCCGATGTGTCCGGCTGGTCGGGGTAGGGAAGGTGGGGAGGCTCCTTCAGGGCCTCTTTACAGCCTCCTCCACCTCAGAGTGTGGCCTCCGTCAGAGAGTACTGTGGACACAGAGAAGGGACTCTATTAGTTTTCAACACAAAAGGAAGTTTGTGCTTTTTAAACTGGCATTCACAGGTCCATTCAGGTCGCGTTTTCTCCGAGATAGATGAAAAACAGAAGATATGAAGGTCCATAAATATCCATTTGAATGGCACTCAATTAATGCTTTCCATTTGGACCACACGAAACCTATCAAGGCTCTGAGTTTTCCACTCTTTTAACCTAACCGTCTGCCCCTGGAAATGGTTAATGATGCAGGGTCATAATGTTTGAAGGGAAAGTACAATGCACCATATCAGTGAGGGCAAGCACTGAAAGACTCAATTATATCGTTTACACAATAGAGCCCGGTGAGAGTGTGATGTTTGAAATGGAGACCATAATTTGCCAGGATTAGTGTATTCAGGCCTTTTCATCTCCCCTTCCTTCCTATTCAGCATCAGCTTTCCTCTAAAGACCTAACGAGCAGTGATTAGATGGGTGTGTTTACAATGACCATGGTGGGAGGTGTGTGAGGCTTTTCGTTGTTTAGAAGACTAGCTGGGTCATCATGGGTAAAGAGCAAAAACAGGCCAGAGACGAGTCATTATAAGGTGTTTGGAGTCCACGTCCAACCCAAATATACACCGCCTCAATCATCCTGATAATCATCATGACCAGACGCCCTCCCTTTCTCCCTGACTTAGCAGATACGATTACACATTTGGTTTGGTCTCTAGCAGCTGCAGTTTTATCAGTTATGTATGAAATGTATGCAATCCACTTGGAGTACTGCCACATCTGCCCTGCCTCTATATCACAGATAAAATTACACAGAAATCAGCTGTTATAAACGAACAGCATTGATGAAAGGGGTTGAGCACATTACAGAAAGTCTTGTACTGCCAGGTGAGGATTCAGTTTAGATTTCCAAACGCTTAGGGGTATTTTGGGGTTGGTTTTAGCTATGCAAGCAGCGGGGCTCTAGCTCAGAGTGTCGGTCGTACCAGAGAGCTTATAAGAGAGGAGACAAACCAATTCAAGCATTTTGAGAAGAAAAGCCTATAACACCAAAGACGACACATATTCCCGCCTCTTTTCCAAAGCCAGTCGTCTGCTTTATAACTGCCGATCAGGGAAAATATGAGCCAATCATGTTGTTGCACTGACGCCAGTGCACAGCGGAGATGTCTAGCCTAATAAATCCACTGGGTAGCTTGGCAAAAAAATCTGTACCAACAATCATGGTCCCCAGAAAATGAATCTTACTGTTATTGATGATCCTTTGACTTCATCTAGTGTCACCAAGAGTCTGTAATTTTGAGTGAAATGTCTCAGCCATTAACTGTACATAAAGACAGCTGAAATGCAGCTCCCCAAAAATTAAAGCAAAAACATCTTGATCGCCCCAAATTGGCTTACTACAGTATACGTGATTAATCATACATTTTCTGATAAGTTTGGTTTTAATTGGTTATTTGATACTATAAAAAGGGGGTAGAATTTAGCTCAAAGCACTGCTGTGCCAAAGTATAGCCTCAAAGATCTGTTAGCATGGCCGCAGACTCCAACTCTTGTTTAATGTTCCAGCCCTTATTGTTATCTCTGCAGACAGTATTTTGACCTGGGATCAGCTTGAACTGTTCGTGGAGCATTTGGTTCTCTAGTTGCAGCTTTTCAAACATCAAGAGTTTCAGCTTACTCTGTTGCTAAAGCTAAAAACTGAAACAAAAGGTACAGTTCTGAGAAAAGACGGACCTCAGATTTCACTACCGAAAACACAGCCAGATTTGATTTGTAACAAACTACTAATTTGTACAAACATGCAGAGTAAGAGGAGACAGATGCAGTGTGTGTTCTCAGATCTGCTGGCTTGGCTCCAAGCAGGAATAATGGACTAAAGTGCACAAGACCTCTCTGCTGTCTGGCAAAACAAAGACGTGGTGTCCAGATATCCACGAGGACAGTGTCGTCAGCATGTCACAAAAACAGCTCTGCAGTCTCTCTCCCTGCTGTGCACAGCAGTGATGCCAAGTATCATAACCGCAGAGGCTGCACTGACCTGCAGGAATTTCTGAACGTCTTTTCTTGGTGACCGTCAGCTCTCTGGACATAACCACGTTCACTTGACCTTTCAAAGAGTTTGAGTCTTCGCCCAGACAGAATGCATCATAAGCAAAGTGATGCAATCTAAATTTAAAAAGGGTCAGGTCACATAGATTCACTGTAATCGAAGATTGCGGTTCATTACACTCAGTGGGCTGAGGCAACGTACTAGAGCTAAAGTTATCTCTTCTAAAAGGGAAAGTGAGGACATTTCCTAAGGGAACGTTTTCTAAGTAGAGTCAATAAAAAGTATGTTTTGTGGTCTACCTAAATAAAGCATGATGCCATCACAGTCCCATTTTAGTCACTTTTTTTGTTCATCCCTGTTTCCTCTCTCCAAAAGCTGTACTTTTCTAATTTGGGACAGTCGCTAGAGCTGTTTTCCAACCTCCAGGAAAATCTCATATTATTTTCACATTGCACCCCACTGTTTTACCACTCTCGCTCTGACCCTGTGATCTCACCAAAAGAGTCAGATTAACTTTCACATCCCTGCCTGGTGAGCGTCTGACATACAGTACATCCCTGTGCTGCGTTTAAAAGGGTCTTCGTCTCTGCACCACATATCTGTGGCTGTGTTCAGCCTCAGAAGCTTGAAACAAACTTAGCTGGCTAGCCATACTGAGGTGGCTAGGCTAAGAAAACTCAAATAACAACAACACAATTGAAAAAAACACAAACCATTGGCGATGGACAGCATTGTCTATTAGTCCAACCCTATTGCACCCTACATTTTTTAATCTTTGCTTTAATGTCTCCTTTAATATGCTGATGCTAACAAAACATAAGAAGGGACAAAGGTACAAAGATAAGATACATTTAACAATTTAATATTTTGCTCCAAAGTAAGCTGTGTTATCAATAATTTATTGCAATGGCCATTTAATCAGAGACAGTAGACATTAATCCAAATTACCACTTGTGTTCCTGGTGGCCAAGAAACGTGTAATAACTGGGCGAATTGTCAAAAAAAACTAACAATGGCCAAATTTATCCCATGACAAGAATAATCCCTGTTCTCTAAATAAAGACAGAAAATGTATACAAATTGCAGTGAATGAAAGAACTTAAAGTGTATTACATAGACAAGGTACCCGAGACCAAACGGCCACACGTGGGATAAAGTACACAGCAGCTCACTCTTACTACACACAATGAATAGTGTATTTATTTTGACACATCCTTGACTTTTCCAAATAGACTACCAGAGGCCTCAGCAGCAGCTGCTTGGCTTCACGCGCACCATCTATTCTAGCATGAAGGGGAAGAAGCAATTCAAAGCCCTCTTTGACCATATTAGTCCACAAAACTGCCCATCTTTTCCATTAGCTAAAGCAAGCTGTAAACTTTGTATAAACCCCCGAGTCAGAGTGGGACAGCGCTGGTCCCAGGCCAGCTACAGGAACCTGTGGATGTGCCACGACCCGGCCATGTAGGGAGGGTACAAAAGGGCAGACCGTGAGGGCAAAGAGCGGGGGCGCTTCAGGTTTGAACATTCAGTCACCGTGTCACTGTTAGAACTTTGTGTTTGTGCTGTA
The DNA here is from genome assembly GCF_040436345.1 of Pagrus major. NCBI lineage: Eukaryota > Metazoa > Chordata > Actinopteri > Spariformes > Sparidae > Pagrus > Pagrus major. The sequence goes on along the minus strand of NC_133236.1, from coordinate 20,940,446 downwards.
ATTGTTAACCTGCGAGACCCTAGTGCTCCGACATTAGCCTCCGGAGGTTGTCTGTCAGACGGTCAAGGTTCCCAACATAACAGAGGCCTGTTAGAACAAGAGGACATTCCTCTCATAGCCAGGTGAGCCTTGTGACCCTTAACAACACCCACACGACAACACCATCCACCTGCTCGAACCGAGAAGGAACTTAGCTTACTTCTAACCCAGAATCACAAAACAAACAGTAAAAGTGAATGGAATTAATAGTAATTTCCAGGAACTATCCATGTTGCTGGCATGTTTGAGAGGTTAACAGTCTCCACGTTGATGATAATGCCATGTAACAGCTAAACTTTCCATATAATCATGAAGAATGTTGTTTATACTGACATAAATCGACTCCTGGATTGTACTGAAGAAACATAATGACTTCTGTGGGCTGCTGCTTACAGTAGAAGTCAGATTCTTTTGTGCTCCTTCATTCATACACATCCAATAATTAAACCCGCCCACTCAAAATCACACAAACACTTCTGTCTTTGTCCGTACAAGATTTCTATCCTTGGATAGCCTTGTTGTTTTCGTGACCATGTGGTTTGGCGGGTGACCTGGCCTGAGTCCAGACTGTAAGAAGAATCCCAGTGTTTGTAAAGTGTGTGTGAGCCCGTGCATGGTGCCTTCCCAAGATTGACTACATTAAACCTGTGCAAGTGTCAGGTCGGCCGGAGAGAAAAGGCAGAAGCAGAGAGGAGCTTCTTAAGCTAAACACAGAGAGACGCTCACGTTACTTAACATGTGCAAGAGGAATGAAGAACAGAGAGCAAGAATTCAAAGATGCTCTGATGCTTTTCACCCAGCTGTTGTCTACCAGCTTAGCCAAGGCCTATTTTCCTTTTCTCTGATTCGGTTCTGTCTCTTTTGCTCAACTCTTGCTCAAATTCTTCTACTGTTCAAGCTTACTTCAAGATTTATATCATTTGCTGAATGGCATCAGCATTGACCGTACGTGTCATGCAGTGGAAATACATTTTGTTACGACAGGTGCTGCCATCCCTTGTACAAATGCCAATCAAACAGTGCCACCCCTTGCCACAGAGCTCCTATAAGGTTAGGTAATCTTAAAAGGCCAAAAACCAAAAGAAAATTTGTGGCGTTGTTAACATAAATAGGGATGCACCGATTTATCAGCCCAACATCAGTATCAGCTGATATTCAACTTGTTGACTGCTATTTACCTCTCTGCAAGTAAGATGACACTGACCAATAACAGTGACCGATGTTTATCTGTTGTTTCACATCAATTTTTCGCTGTTAAAGTCATTGAAGTACTGGCTCGTAACACCCCTGCCATCAGTTTGTAAGGTTATGTAAGTACTGAAGTATTCTTAACATTGAGTAGGTAGTTGTAAAGTGGGCTACAAAGGCTTTTGAAGCAGCTACTTTTCAAAGAAAAGCTTATTTTCTCTGTGAAAGAAGGTTGTATTAAAGGTTGTTTCATAAATTTGTACAGTCTAATTTGGGATCTTTCAAAGACAGTATAGTGAAGTGATGAATGACCTTAAAACAGACCGGTTATTTGTTTAAAATTAAAACAAGTTGGTCAACAACAAAGACGACATCGGTATCAGTCGAGAATTTCACAATGGGTGCATCCCTATGTCAAAAGATATCAAAAAATCCAAAAAGTGGTAACAACAGCAGGCAAAGTACTGAATGCTGCCAAACATGACGGAAATCTGAAAAAGAGTGCAATCAAACTACTCAAAACCAGTCAAATCCAAGTGAAATTATGCATATTATAAAATAATTGCGGTCTAAAATGGTAGCTTTGTGCGTAATTCATGAATATTAATATGTCAACTTGAAGTTGACACTATTAAGTCAAAAAGTGCCTCTCCTGGAGCAGGAATTCAACCTTGGGGAGAGAACACAGTGGACAGTAGTGTATTGAAAACAGATGTGTGAAATACCTTCTTCTGCCCCAGCTGGCATCTCTCAGCAGTTTCTAGCACTGAGATGAACTTTTAATTTTTGATATCCACAGCTGCTACGGCTGCCTAAATGATCAGTCACACTAATGATGATTGGGACAGGACACCGCAGAACAGCTCTCCTGTGTTTCTAATAGAACAAAGGAGTTGTACAGCCAAAGACAACGGAGGAAACCTTGAGTGAGTATGTGAGTGTTGAAGCAGAAATGACAATCGATACAAGAACACCACATGACACAGCAGGGTTGCTTCACCTTGAATTGTTTTGAAGGGAGTTACAGTATGTCACAGACTCAGCGGTATGATTAGCAATAATCTACCTTTTAGAAATGTCCTTGAGTGAGGCTCTGACTTGCTTCCATTAATCCAGGGACATTGGCTCTGCCTGACCCTGACCTCTCTGTGGAGCCAACCGATGAAAATTAAATGTGTCACGAAAAATGGAATCAATAAAGTGTCATGTTGCTATTATTATCATCCTTGGATTGTGCCACTCCTGACCCAAGACAGCATAAATGTCTTCACGGTTACAATCGTCCTGTCACATTAAGAGCCACAAAAAAACTAAATCATTTCATGTGTTGTTTTGGGTCTGACCACTGTGGCTGTACAGAGTATAGCTAAAGCTGTGTTATAGGCGGACCAGAAAGGCATTTGGTGCACAGAAGTTTAATCTTCTTTTCCGATTTAGGATTTGGGATGGATCAGACTTGCAATTTCATGATCAGCCCGCCACGGTATTTCCAATGTAAATCATCCCGACATTCTCAGTAGTGTCGTTTCATACCGTTTCCCTACACTGAATTAAAGTGTTTCTCAATCTGACAAAAAAATTAAAACAACTGAGGTCAATAGTGTGCTTATATTAAAAAAAGCCAGTGGAGACACAGTTTCTGGTTTAGGGATTGCAGTGTGCTTCACTCAAGAGGTTTAAGGACTTTTGGAAAACCCCCAACGTCTGTTGTGCACTACCCATGGCAATTTATTTTGGATCAATCTGGACAGCTGCAAACAAAAGGCTCAGGAGTCACACAGTGAAGGCTAGTGGTAGTCCTTTTCATCAAAACACACAGCCTGAGCTGGGAGCTGCCCAGCTGAAAATCAATGAGCAACCCAATATTAGGACACAGAGCGGTTGCTTAAACTGTGAAACTCAAAACTGTTTTGACTCGACCACAAAATGCTCAACAGAAACAACAATCAAAAGTAATAAAACAATCTCCATTTCTCAACATGTACTGCTTTTCCCAATACAGAAAAACTCAAATCTACCTCATGTTTTTGCTCAAAGTCAACATCACAAACTTCTAACTGAAAGTAAACTGATCAGACCATGCTATTTCGAATGACTGGCAACTATTTGGCAATTATTTTTACTTTGGTTTTGCTATTTTCCCAAATATCTTGCACAGCTGGATAGCATGCATAACGCTCGTTCAGCCAATTACTTAATGGCGCCCTAAGTACCCAATGAGTAAACACATGCAGACTTGGACACACATCAGAAAATAAATGGGCCACGACAGAAACAATGACAGGCAGGTTAAGAGGAGATTAAAATCAATCACTTCTCAGTGACGGCCAGTCAGATGACAGAGAGCCGTCAAAACTGCCCTCAGCGTGAGTGCAGCAGCACTACAGTAGCTGAACTGTTGGGCTCTGATGTCTGTGTGCTCATGTGCATTTACGTTACAGGATTGTGTGTCAAGATATGACAAAGGCATTGCCTCTGGAGCATTAATGTCACATGGCTGAGGGAGTAGTGCTCAAGTGGCTCTCAGATTACAGGATTAGCATACAGGGACAGAGAGAGAGTGCAGACAGAGACAAAGGAAACATTTCTTCCACCAGCTCATACATTTTATACTTGTCTACACAGCTACGGGTTGAAAAAGTTCAGATCTTGTAGAGCTTTGAAGTAGCAACAGTGGATTGTGACAGAGTTACGGTGAGCTGTGACTGTCGTGCAAAACATTTCATAGGCTGGAATGTGATGTGATTCATTTGGTGTGGTAGTTTTCCAGTTGTTATGATGCGAGTGTCGGTGTGCGCATTGATTTATGTGTTTATTTTGAGCGACAGGGCACTGCTCCAGTGTTTGTACTGTATCTTTGCCAAACCAATGTTGTTTTTGGCAATAAATAACACCATCAAATGAAAACTACCTTGATTTCTTAGTTAAGTCCGACGATGGATTTTTGGGGCAGATGCCAATACCAACATAAGAAAGTAAGACAATTCAGACGTCAATATATCGGCCAATATTATTATATAAACAGAATATAGACATAAACACATATTTTTGGCAATGATCTCTCAAATGTGGTTATCTTGTCATCTTGTGACAAAATGTTATGTAATCATGCAGGATATTATACAATTTAACAATAGACTTTATTGTCCAAAATTACATAATGCACTGACAAAGTAACTTCACTGGGAATTGAACTCTCAAAAATGACTCCAAGCGACTTTTTCTGCATTATGTTCTGTAAAAAAAAAAAATATTCATAAACACACACGTCGAACCACATCTACACCAATACCAATGTAACTGTGATAAGCCAATATTCAAGTAATTAATCAAAAATAAAAGTAAAACATTCTGGTTCCAGCTTCTAAAATTCAAGTATTTGCAGATTTGGGTTTCCTACATGTTCATGACACAAAACACATACCTCCTTGTGCTGTGGAAAACAGTTATGGGCATTTTTCATTGTCTACTCACCTTTTCCAGACAAACTGATTCATCAGATAACTGGAAAAACAACGAGTTACAACACTCTTCTGTTTGCTACTCATAAATATTGCATTTTGGTGCTGAGCCCAATATCCAAGGACTTTTATGACAAGTTTCACTATTACTATGAGAAAGGTTTCATACTACAATGCAAATACTGAGCAACAACGTCGAATGCTAAATCATCTAAAATTCTGTCTGTGTTTTCGATCACAACATAACATTTAACGGTCCACAATAAAGCTAAATACCATTCTGTACTCTGTTACCAACACACAGACACTCCAGTATCTGCTGTAACTGAGAGAGGGGAACTCTATTAACCACGTCACATAGAGGTAATCTAATTGTTTTCCACATCCTTCCTCATTACACAGACTCATGGTCCTCACACGTTTCATCCGGGGACCTTGTCACAGCCGGTCTGTGTTCAATTAGATTAGTTAAAAACCAGCCTCTTTAACTGTGGCCACAGCTGATTTTAACAGTCGAGCTCAATAATCTGGCCAGAAAAGATCAAAAAACAGGAACAGAAGATAAAGGCTGTGATGAGTGGAAGCTCACTAGCTTACTGTTCATTTCTCATCCTGAGGTCATAGCATTATTTCATGAACAAAGTGCTGATAGGGAGATGTTTGAGAGGTTTCTTTTTCCTTAAGAGATGCTCCATTCACGGGCAGACCCACCATGTATGTGCGTTTAAACTTTAGCATGTTTTGCAGAGAAACTATACTTCTGATCAATGGGGATAATGCTTTGAACAAATCTCCCAAACTTGAGAGAATTCATGATTATGTAACTGCCTTTAGTCACAGATTAGATGGAACTTTGACTCATTTTTTAAAAGGTATATGAAAAATGATGAGTTCCACGCCTTAAAAAGTAATTCAGTGGTATTCCCCTTTAATTCTTACATGAATGAATAATAGCACAAAGCCAAAAAATGTACATTTAGGATTAGGGAGTGTGCGGCTGAAATGTTAGGGAGGACAGAGATTAAAAGGCAGGTTAAAGGCTGTTGCTCTTTCCGCAGGCAAGGTTGTCAAACTTGTTCTGCAGACAGACTCTACAACCCCCTACTCTAAACGTGTTAGCATTCTTCCTCGGGTCAACCCTTCAAGTGGAGGTTAGACTCCGGGCAAAGAGGGAATCTACTTAAACATGCGACAATATCCTTGCCAGGTTTTTAGCTTAGTCATCTGGGTTCAGGTTTTTTGGCTGTGTTCCAAAACAGTGGAAAAAATTACAGTTTTGTTTAAAAATAGCTCATAAAACACGAGTAACCCTCATCACCCTGCTTCATAATATATGAAAAATATGAGCAAAAAAGGCAAAGTTTAACACATGCGCATACTTTAGATGTTGACATTGCAAACAATTTGCCTATTTCACAACAGCAGCTTAACTTTTAGGATCTGCATTTGTCATGCAGGTTCAAGTTTGGGTTATAAACAAATTAAAAAACCTGTTTTTCTAAGATAGATAAATTTGCAATTTTGATTTGTATCCAGTATGTTTTGGATGTTCTTAATGTGCAGCTCCAAACTAATGCAGTGTTTTGTCTTGAATCTAATGACCCAAAGCATATTATTCAGTGAGGAGATGGTGGGAAAATTGCTGTGTATTATCATTTAGACTGGACAATCAAGATATCTCATAACTGGGTTGACCGGGTTTAGCCGAATTGACAGTCAGGCTAGTTCTCTTACATTTATTGTGGTATAACAACAACAACAGTATACTTTGGAAATCAGAAAGAGAAAAACTAATACAGTTAGCTAAAAGTCTTAGATAAATGTTTGAATTAGCAAAAAGTACTGCATAAATGGTATATGGCTGCATAAACAGCTTGCTGAAGTAATAGATAACACGGTTGAAATGATTAGCCAAACATTATGGATAAATAGTTACAATGTAAACATAGCTAAAATTTATGGATAAATTGTTAAAATAGGTAGCTAAAGGTGATGGATAAATAGTACACAGAAATACAGTAAAATTAATTCAAGCAAACTTGACTTCTATCAAGCAAACTTGATACAAGTGACCTGACAATTTCTTTTGTATTGAAAATAATATCTATATTCATACTAGTAACATCCAGTTCAAAAATCAGCTTAAATGGCATCTGTAGCATGACAACTGCAATCAATGAAGGGGTATTTAGGCTCATCTGACAGGGCTGCAGGCGTACATCTGACAAACAAGGTTGGAAACCACTGGACTAAAGGGGCAATAAACCCTCGACTATCAGCAGAAATCAGAGAGAATCGGTACCATCACAAAATTAGTGGAAACAAGGTTATGTCTGTGCTCCTATCAACATTAAAGACTTGACTATTAGATGATCAGCGTCACTAAAATTTAGCAGTGAATGACAGAAAACTGGAAAATAAGAGACACTGCTAAATATCAAGACCAGAAATGAATTAACCTTTGGTGAGACTAGATATAGGATGTGGACTTTGCACCACTGAGACCATCATAAAGCACCAATGGTCACCATGAAGAGTAAACATTATCATGTGCACCACAGCTGGGCACAGTCCAGCGTTGGTCACAAATGCATTTCTGACTAGTAAAAACGGACAACCTCTCAGATCATCAATAATGTGGTGTGGAGAGCACTGTAATCTCCTCTAGGATACCCTGCGCTGCATGCAGCCTGTCCTTTAAAAATCCCTACCTCTTCCTCAGTTGCTATGGTAACCAGAGCGGTGGGTGACGGGTGCAAGCTGGGTGGGTGGGTGGGTGATTTAATGTAAGCCCCTTTCCACCGTACATTACCCTCCTTTTTAATCTGCTCTGGATGTTTATAGGGGAGAAAATAGGATTGTCTCTCTAATTCAGCGCACAAAAACAAATAACAAAACCATTAAGGATTACAGGGTAAAATCTCGCTTGCCATCACTCAGAGGCACCATTAAATCCTGAGTTACAAAGACTAGCTGTCAGTGCTTTGTAATACATCACTCTGTATAGTATTTACACGCGATGTGGGGTATTCATAGCCTCTCGAGAGGAGCTGAGGAGTGGAACCCAAGAAGGATGGGCAGCGACAGGAAATGAGCGAGGTGAATGAGCAGACCTCTCTCTGCTCAAGGTGACTTTCCTTTTCATTGACTTGATTATCTGCACTCCGCCCCCATGATGGAAAAAAGTATGCCATCCTCTCTCTCGCTCACTCATTTGACACTGATAATGGGCTGCATTCGCCAAACCACAGGGAGAAGCTAGTGGGAGGTAGCAGCCCATAGCCTCCTCTGTGTGTGTGTGCGCATATTTCTACCACCACCTCACCCTATCTACAGACCAGCCTTGTCATTATGGGGCATTCCCCGTACAGACAGGACAACTCTCTCACCAAGAAATCAGCCCCGGGGCCGAGTCGGAGCACCCTGTCATCCTCCCCTCCCCCCTGGTTACTACGGCAACACCATTTTCCGCACCGACACCTCCTAATTAGACAGACATGACACAATCACCTACATCTTGGGGAGAGGAATCCAGCCTGGGGAGTGATAAAGCAAACCAGCAGCCCCAACTCCCATCATGCACACACACAGAGACACTGATAGCCTCCGACTATACCGGTCACATGCAACCACACACACACACATACACACACATTCCAATCAGAAGATAGCCGGCTCCCGCACTCCTTTTCCTCGCATTCATTTGATTATGGGGTAGAACAGGCAGATTCATTGAGCTCGTCTTACCCTGTCCAGGAGTGAGCTCGCCTCTGGTGTGCTCTGAGCATTCCCTTGATATTCTCAACTCACTGCAGTGTCCTGCTTTCTGCACTGTCGACAGAAAAAACGATGCTGGTACACAACGTGAAGCGGAGCATTTCCTACGCAAGGTATGTAATCCACGCAGGTTCAAAGTCGTTCAATCCCAGCCGCTGTCAAAGCCATCTGACAAGAAAAATCCACTTAGATGGAGACTAGTTTTTCTCTGATGGCACAGGGGCAGACAAGGGATAAACTCGCCATACAGCACGAGCCGCTGTTTGAGATCTTGCAAACAGCCAGCTGGCCGGCGAGAACTTCTCCTCGGCGTATCCACTCCCTCCCTAACCTCCTACTCTCTGCCTTTCTCTGCAGAGTGCTGTGGGGGCAGAGGGGACAGGCACAGATGTTGCTGGCTTCAGGCCACACCCCTTTTCAACACTCCCAGTCCTAATAGGATGCAGCCGAGCTGTGGCCGCCGCCCAGCTCGCCCCCTCCCCCTTCCTACACTAGGCTTCGGACAACTTGTTTAGGGTTTGTTTGGAGAGGGCTTGTTTGGAGAGCTGCAGGAGGGAAACAAAGCTGAGGTGTAAAACGTGTGTGGTGTGAGATGGGAGGCAGTGAAAGTGATACAAAGCTACTAAAGAAATGAAATCATCTCAAAAATATGACAGGAAAGAAAACAGAAGAGTTTAATTCCCTTATACTCCTCCTGTGTATAAATAAAAACACATTCCACCCAAACAGTCTGGCAAAGATGAAACAACTGACAAAATATCCCGAGGATTTTAATCTAAACAATCCCAGACACTCCCACATGATTTACAGCAAACGCATCACTCCTGCATCTCAGTTAATTACTGACTCACAGCATCCAGCATCCGTAAACATTCCTTAACTGCAACTTAGTAATATTTTTTTGGACTGAATAAACACCACAGTTGTGAAAGTGGAGGGAAAATATTTCACTTGAAAGAAATGTACACAACATCACCGGAATTTGGCTTTCTGCTGCAAGATTTCACATGAGAAAACCAGGGGTATAATAATGTAACTATTTCAGTTCCTCATTTCACGCAGGTTTTCCAAGTAACTTAAGTGAATAAGTGAAGTCACAAACACAAACCCCATTACACAACTACCACTAAAACGTGTTCATTTAGACATAAACAGACTTTTTATTCTTCATTTTCTTTGCCATGAAACTCAAAAATGTGGCAAAAGCGTATCATTTCATTCAAGAATCTAAAAATAGTTTTGGGTATATTTAGATTTTTAATAAAGTGTATAGTTAGTTAAGAAACCTTAACTACACTTGTGTTTTAATCATGAGGAAAACTTTACATTTAAACTCAAGTTATGGATGATAATCTCACCTGAATTCATTCACCCCTAACCCATTTCACTCCAAATGTGAAAATTAAAGGTGACTGAGTTCATCAATATCACATCAATAATCTAGGCTTATGAACTTTATAATCATGAATCAGAACCTTCAGTATTTGGATCAAATAGCTGGTGGTTTAAATGTTGCTTCCCCAACTAGTGATTACTAAAAAGTTTGGTTTTGGTCAGGTAAATTAGTCGTTAGGAACATATCTAGTTATTTTAATGGTATCAGATACACAATACCTCAAGGATCAGGGCCAAAAAAACTCTATGAGAGGGGTGTTGATTCAACTCTGAGGTAATTCATGAGGCTACAGCAAAACCAATCCTTTCTTTGTCTTGTAAATACAGCAGGTGAGAAAATCAGACATGTTCTCGTTTGAAAACAGGAGTTACATATCTGATTCGGGCCCTACGTGTTTCCATGCAGGTGTTGACTATTAGTCATTAACTTCCTGTTCTTCAGAGGTGAATCAGGCATTACAGCTGGATATCACGTTAACAAGACGTCATAGTGCTTTTGTTGTATATTGTGTCATTCAACACAGCTTTGTCCAATCAGCATAATCGGGAATGTGGTAGAAGAGAATATCACTCACCCTGTAACTGAGACTGTAACTGATACTATGGATTTACACTACTCGCCAAGGAAAGTCTGGACTAGGGCACTTCTCTGCTAGAAGGAAGTCACAAATCAAACTTAAAAGCCAAATTCAAACTCTTGCTCCAACAGCTGTGGGTGAGTATTCAGAAACTTTCCTCAAAGAAATGCTGCCTCGCTTTATCCCTTAAACCAACCAGGTTCCTTAACATTCGTATGCAGTTTGGGGGTCAATTAGGTCCCTTTACAAGATTTTTGGTCATTAAAACTTCAGTCTTTAAACAGCTGCCTCTTGCTGCCATTTAGAGATGCCAACGTGTAAAGTTGCCTGAAGCTTTAAGATTTCTGGACCACTTCCAAGTCACACGTCACGTAAACTGATATAATACAATCTTCTAAAGCATTGCAACATTCTGCTTAGATTCAAAATGTTTGATTCTGCACTGTGGTTTGATCCAAGAAAATGGGCTTATGTGAAACAGTTTATCTGTACAGGGCTGGGGTTACAGACATCAGTGGCGAGCCGCGCCGGTGCAGTCATGAGTGGATAACAGTGGAAGCTGTACAGTCCTGGGTAGCTGCCTCTATAAAGAATGTCATGCAGCTGGAATAACAGACAGGTCCTGGTTCTCATGGAGGGTTCTCATGGAGGGCTTCTGTTCTGCTGGGACAGATCATCCGTGTCAATAAAAGCCAGGACTGGTTGTTTTGGTGACCTCAAGGGCACCAGGTACAAACAAGAGGAAATGTGTTGGATGCTGTGGACGGTGACACATTGATAGACAGTGGCTCTGTCATTTGGAGTTATGTTTATACAAAGTTTTCAGGAACTCACAATGACCAAAGTCTGTCTTTCAAGTTAAGGAGTGAGAGGTGACTATGACTCTTATGTGTCCACTGTAACGTGATTATTAACACAAGGCAGCCAGCTACACATTACCTTGTGAGGCAGCTTGATTCAAGAGATCACGTGACCATGTGATCTTGTGAATTCATCTAGCCAGACTTCAAACTATGCGTTTGTGGCTGAACCACAGTGATTCAACCAATCAGCATCCTATCATACCTAAACCAAACCTGTAGCTGTGACAAGAGCTACTGGTTTGGTTTAGTGGGGCTCCACTGGTGGTATCGCTCTGCTACTGTTGATCTGATTGGTTGTCCCCGATAGACAGTGATGGACAGGTGGTTCGTCCAATAATTCATCCAATAATCCAAAAGTATTTTTTGAAAGTGCCTGCCATTTTCTAAACAGTTTCTAGGGACGACTTCGTCAGGTTATGCTAAACAAGCTAAAGCTAGAGAACCTTATAAAATGGTGATTTTGGTTTGTCTAACCTCCCTGTTTCTGTCTTGATGAGGACAATTACACCTCCAGTGAGTGTTTTGGATAGGGGAACTTAAACTATGATGGATTCTACCATGGATAAAATACTGAACTTTTTTTTTTCTTTTCCCATTTGACACACTAAAACTAGGAAAATGCACATGTGCAGCAGAAGCAATCAAGCTCTCATGACAACCTCTTCATTCCATCTCTAGGTTGAGGGTATGCATCGCTAAATTTGAAGGTAAGCAAAGCTGCTAAACATACTCTACTACAGGGATCATCAACTACATTTGTCCGGGGGCCAGAAATTTCTACGCAAACACTGTGGAGGCTGGACTTTCAACAACAACAAAAGGCCTAATTAGCTTCTTATTGTTTAATATTTTCTTTTCTTTCCTGCAAAATTAATGTTTTTATTAGCCTATATCATTGAACAGACTCCTAAAAAACATGGGAAATCCATAATGATAACTAGAAACCCTAATTAACTAAAAAATGCTCTCAGACTGGCACCAACACAGGCAGTCAATGCGCTCAAGACCAAACCCGCAGCTCAACTACCAATGAATGAGTCCTTTTCTCAACTAAATTTCCTCTTACAGATCCTAGGAAGCAAACAGTTGACGATTACAGCTCTGCAACAACCATTCAAACAGAACTTAAGACAAAAAGCAGTGTTTATGTGAACCCTGTTCTCTCCTTACTGTACTTTTCTGTTAATCATTAAGCATGTACGGGCAGATAAAACTGAACTTTGCCTGTTGAAAATCTGAAAGAAAAAGGTAATCATATACTTAACATGATTTTATCATGTGTTGACCCAGCGAGCTGCTTAACATAAACATAACATATAAATCACAACGCAAACATCTCTTTAAAGATTGGCCTTTACCCCAACGATAGATACAACGGCTCCCCAAACACTGCTTTTGTGACACCACATTTGACTGACAAGAATGAAGATCGAAATTGAAAGCTGCAGATGCTTGGGAATCTATTTACAGTACATCAAAAGTGATACAAGCAAGCATGGAAACTTGATTGGCTGCAGATTGTCGCTGACCCTGAAAAGTTCAGCTGTGACTACACGCTTGTTGACCGAGTTTTTCTGGTTTTATGGGAAATAAAAAGGACTTTGGTGAGATGTTTATCGTTCTGCTTACAGTGTAAAATATGGAGTGATAGAAGTAACGGAAAAGCATCTCAGTCCGCTGAGTTTGTGAAAATGAATAGAAACTTCTGCTGCATGTTAATGATAAGTATATTTTCAGCAAAATCATGACTTAAAGCTCCTAAATAAAAAAAAAAAAAAAGAGTTTCTCAGACTGCTGCGAAGGAATGTGTGAAGGGGGAACGTTATATTATGGCTCGTATCATGTGGTGGAAGGAAACAGGGCTACACCGTACATATGTTTCATTCAGGGTGGGGCTATATCCATAAATTCCACTTATGCAGCCCTTCCCTTGCAGGAGACCCTAACATTCACAAATTAAATGCCAGGATTAGAAAGGGTCCTGCTGCTCTCTACCCACTCCTCTGGAAGGCTTGTAATTACCCCCTGGAATGGAAAGGTCCATCCCAGAAGGGCCACACGACTTTCTGCATCCACTAATCTGTGCAAGGAAGCCAAATGCAAACATGAAAATGAAGTCCAAGTATGGAAACAAGACTAACAGTGTAGACATTGAGATAAAGGGATCAGTTTGTGAAAGAAAACAGCCAAAGAGTGTTTTGAAAAGAGAATAGAAGTTGCAAACTCGATCTTGTGGAGAAAATAACATTAACCTAATGGTAGGGATGGGCTTTTTCAATTTATATGGCTTGAGTACCCATAAGATGCTTTCTCTTTTCTTGGCAGAGTGAGCATCTATTTCCTGTGTCAAAAATAAACATGCTAACATGATGAAGCAAAGTTTAACAGTTACAGTAGCCTCCCTTCACATGTCTTTGAAAATGTGTTGAATATCTGTTTGTAAACAGAGAAAGTGGAGCCCCACCAATATATCGGTTGGCCAATATTATCAAAGGGGTCAAAGTTCTCCAAATCCAAGATTCAATTTTAATTTTGATTTTAAGATCACGATTTGATTTGATTTGCGATTTAAAGTATTTACTGATTATTAATAGGGGTATTTTATGACAACAGCTTCACTTTATCCTGGTGGCTTTCTGCATGTTAGGGTTGGGCACTAAACTTTAGAACATACTGTATGTAAAACGAAAGTTTTTTGGCTCATTAAAACAAGGCTATTTTTCAACCTCAAACAGTAACTAACCTCACAATTAGAGTAGATAATATGTACTAAAACAAATCGTTATTTAATCATAAAAGACATGTCTAACTAACAATTACTCCCCTGCATTTTAGTAAAATACCCAAGTGCGATACTTTCCTAACATGTTTTTTTTTTTCGATTTTATCTCCATCTTTGACCCTAATTTTTTTTAAATTGACTTCTTTATTCACAGGAAACCCTGGAGAATGTAATGCCACAAAGATAAAAGATCACCTCAAAAGAAGTGGATGGCACTGCTGCAAAAATACTATGAGGCAAATGGCTGCAGCTGCAGTGAACGTGCTTGTAACGGATTGACAGAATTTGAGGGTTAAAAGGCTGTGGCTTAACTTGTTGATCCCTCCAGATGTAGGCCAAGCTCACAGCACAGAGAAACCAGTGGTGACGGTTTCGAGCAGAGTGATAAGAGAGAGGAGGCACTGAGTAGTACAGTAGAAGTAAAACATAAACAAACAAATCAAATAGAGTAATGTTAATCCAATATAATCCAATCAGTGTCCAGTCTGCTCTGAGGGTGAAGACAGCTTCAAAGTATTGTGCAGCTATTAGCTAATGTCACACATGGATACTCTGAGAATTAGTTCACCAGACCAAATCAATGTGAAAAGGTCTGAGGTCTCGGCCTCATCGCTGACTGCCAACACAGATGTAAGACTGGCTTATAGCCACCCGGATGCATGAATGACTGACTGATACAGAGGCAAAGTCTAAAGTGAGACCAAGCTGGCATACAGAATGCAGCCATCTTGCATGGCTGGATGGCTGAGTTACAAGCTGCTTATCTCAGAGTGTGTCATAATCTCAGCAGCAGAAAAACAACCTGAGACCAGATCAGTCAGAACAAAATATTAAAGCTTAGAAAATCTGCTGGGAGCACTAAAGCAAGAGCTGGACTGTGCAATGAAAAAAAATGAAACCAAAAGACAAACAGTAGAAAAAGGATGTTTGGGGACGGTAACACGGACACCTGTTGTTTAACAGGATCGACCTGACAGCTTTTGCCCTGTGGCGTCTCAGCTATCAAGGGAGGGACACAAACAAAACTATACCATAAAACATCCCAAATTATGCCTCAAGGGTTTGACTGCTGAAAGCAGAACCAGTTGCTCTAATGGATCACCTCAAAAATCATAACACCAGTAAAAGTATAACAAGTTACATAACTGTGAGAGAAGAAAGAAATATGGACGCGGACAATGGTCACTACTAAAAGCTGAAACACAATCACTTCTGAGGAACACTTAGCTGTTGACGCAGCTGGTTTCGTCTGACTGCATGGCTGTTTTGACGGCTTTTCTACAGTAATGTTATTGCACAGATATGTTATACTGTGGGAACCTGCTCAATGTTGCAGCGGCCTAAAACCCTGCCCAAGAAAACCAGGACACCTTCTGTTCCTGGAGGGAAGACGGTGGCTACTGTGGCTTTCTTCCAGATAAACAGAGAACATTTCCAACCTGTCAACATACTGCATCAGGAAAGAATGAAGATAACCATTGCTTCGGGGAGTCAGGACGTGTTTCACAGCGAAACCGACAAACAAAGCTGCTTTTTTAAACAATCACAAATTCTACAAATTCAATAAGAATGTGCATGACTAACATTACCGGCTCCAGAGACGCTAACTCAGTAAACAGTAAATTACATTACCATTGTAAAAATACCAATGACGACGCAGCTTAGGAGGCATACAAACAACAGAGAAACTGATAAACCGAGCATGCATTCATTTCCATACATTATGCAAAGGATTATCTAGAACCACTCCATCCATGATCAGGTCCAAAGAATGAAACCTCCTGATCCTTTCCTGTTGCAAACTTTTGAATTTAAATTTGCATCAATTCATGAATGAAAGAAAGATAAGAGATGTAGCCTAAACAGATTTTTCTGTCTTTGCTGTTTTGCCTGTCTGAACTTGAGCGTGCTCTCTGAGTGGGCGGGGCAGCATTTTAAGAGCAGGATAAAGCATGCAGTGCTCTGGCACAGACTGCTGCTGAATCTGATATCTGTCTGCCGTTTCAAGGCCTGCTACACATGCTTTGGTTTGTGTCTGTGGAGGAAACATGCTGGCATCTGACCTATTACGATCAAAGAAATGAATCAAACAGGAGGCACGGCACTTTCTGCAAATGCACGTCATTTCTGAAACGGTCCACTGAGCCTTTTTAAAGCATTAATGTGCACACTTAAGACTTAGAAAATTAGACAACTGTGACTCTTAAGGTTGTCATTGGGGTTTTGTCTGCAATTGACGTCAAAACAAGCTTCGGATTTTGATAGCGTCAAAGCTTCAAATCAGATGAAGAAGCCTGCACCCTCAGAAATTCCTGGATACTCCCAGAAGCTTCTATCTTTTAAGATTAATCCTTTTTTGTCAACATGCCCTGATAAAAAAGACAATACAATGTTTTGAACTTGTATTTTTACAGTTGAAATGCTGTCATACAGGCTAAGTAACTGAGCTGCAGTGGCGAGCGTGATAAGGTTGGCTTTGATATGTTGAACACGCGTCAGCTCTTGGTGATTGAGCTGTTATTATCATAACTACAAGTAGCAGCCTGAACTGATGACTACACAAAATTTGCTGTCAGACAAAATTTTGGCATCCAACCAGCTGGAACCTCTCCTGCAGAGATATCAAATAAAACAAACAAGACAGGCGGCTCACAAACCCACCCAAACTGCAAACCCATGCAAAATTCTTATTTCGAGCCTCTCTGCTTTGGGAATTAACATTAATAATGTGACCTAGACAAAGGGAATAGAGGCGAGCAAGGATTGAAACATGAATCCCACTTGGCCCATAAAACCCCCCTTCCATCCTCCCAAGCCAGCATCTCAGTTATGGGACTCCCCCACACACGTACACACACGTACACACACACACACACACACACACACACACACACACACACACAGACAGAGGACAGGACCCACATGCTGCCTTTGTTTGAACCGCAGCACGGCTACACTCTTTCAACATCTTGCATCTGAGGCACACAAGTAATTAATGTTGATGCTCATTGTCATGATAATCTGAGGTTTGCCACGACTCTCTCAATCTGGCAAGAGAACAGTCACTTTCTAACTTTGTTAACTACCGCTGAATGCCATGCTCTTGAGCTCTTGAGGAAAAGCAAAGCGAGGCTATTAATTAAAAAACTACACAGTCTGAAGAAAATTAAGTGATTAAAAGACTTCAGTCAGGAACAAAACCAAGCAAGCGAGTATAAATATAGCCTCTGTCATGTGACATACTGTAACAGCCTGAGACAATTATGTCACTCAAGAAAGACTATTTCCCAAAACTGAAGTTATTGGAGTATATACTACATTTATTACTGTGTTGAGCTGGGGGCAATTACACTTAATCTTTTTAGCTTTGAGTGTAAATCCTTTAGTTTATAGCTCCATATGGGCAAAAACACGAACTGCTCTGTCCTCTGTTCACTTATTCTGCAATGTGGTCTTATATAGACTAGATAAAGAATAATAAAAGGATAGCGCTGGAGTCTTCTGCTTATACATATCTCTGAATCCAACAGCCTCATTTACTAAAATGTTCTTGGATTTATACTTGAATTCAGTCTTGAGATCATTTCTGATGGCATGCTGACATTAGATTTATAAAAGATGCTGTAATCTAATTTGTAACGTATCCACCTGTGAACTATAAATCTCCAGTTGACTTAAATTGACAGCACCTACCTTGTGTTTTCCCCTTATGTAAGTTATAGTTAAGCCATGGATCAAAAGAGAAAATAAAACTTTTTTGGATATCATGGCAATAGATCAAACTTGAAGCTGGACAATGCATATCATTCAGTGGACTACATAGTGGATTGACAAAAAAGCCAAACATGCAGCTTGTCCCGAACTGCAATACCCCTACATAACAAGCAGGAAAATCACTTATATCCAATCTGGACTTTGCTCAGAGGTAAGATCATTTCCAGATCAAAGTAAGTTTTTTTTTAAATAACTACTTATACGTGGTTTTCTGCTTAAGTCATACTTTGGATCAAAACTAATCTGAGTATGTGATCTGTTTTATGAAAGAAGCTCCAGCTTCTTAAATGTGAATGTTTTCCGTTTTCTTTAGCCCTGTATGATAGTGAACTGAATATCTTTGGGTTGTGAACAGAATAAAGGATTTGAGGACATCATCGTAAACTTTGGGAGACACAGATCAACATTTTTCTCCATTTAATGACATTTTATAGACCAAACAACTAATCGATTAGCCGAGAAAACATCTGACAGATTAATTTTAATTCATCGAGAATGAAAATAATCGTTAGTTGCAGACCTGACAATATCCTTTAAAAAGGTCTCGTTGATCAACTTGTGAGACCAGGCGCCGCATTTGATCATTAAGTCTTTATCTCTTTAAGCAGGCTCATAAAAGAAACTCTGCAGGCGCCAGAAGTAGCACAACTCGTGCTGTGCTCTCGAGGGTACAACTGCAACAAGTTCAGATCGGCCCAAAATACAATTTCATAGGTCACCCAGTTCTCGTTATAGAATCATAAGACTGCAGATCAGAGCTTGTTTCTCTGGAGGGAGCCTCCTCTGTGGAGATGAGTCTGTGCTGCAACACCGGTGACTGGGCTAAACTTCGGAAAAGATCAACACCTAATGATTATACTGGTTTCAAGGGATGGGTGGCAACTTTTGTAAACAGGGTAGGATTTACACTTAAGGGTCCAGCACATGTGACCCAGTTCGTATCATCTAGTAGCTGTGATGCATTTTTTATTGCTAATAAAACTGAGGAGAGAGTGGATGACTTGCCACAAAGGATCCAATACTCACCAAAAGGTCTGAAAGCTGTCAACCTAAAGCCCATTAATTAAAAATCTGCCACCGCTGAGTAGTGGAGCTGGAAACAGGGTGCACTGCCCTTTAACCTCCAGACAATCGGGAAGGTCAAGAGTCAGTGGTCTTGGGAGGGGACAAGCAGTGTGCAACCATTTGGTGAGTATCTAAACTCATCAGCCAATGTTAATATTTAGGATATATTTTTGTGATTTTACTGAAAATTTCAAAAGTTAATTTAACCATGGAATAAAAGATTTACAATTCGTTTTCGAATTCGAGTTTTAATCAAATCGCAAACTGTAAAGGACTCACTTTAAGTTAAGCTCTTAGGGCCAAGTTGTTGTAAACTTACAAGGCAGTAAGTAGAGTTTACTCCAAAATGATGTCTGTTAAAAAAGAATGATTGTCACATCAAGAGCTATCATTTAAGATTTCCCTCAGAAAAACAGTTTAGCCGAGATGTTGAGCCATAATCAATCACCTAAACTATCATATCTTGTGTCCAAATTAGTTTGGAGATGACCGCCAAAACAGCTAAAACAAATATGATGGCCTTTTCTTTGAGAAATATCAACTCTGATCTACTCCTTAAATTTTTATGTTTTATTTTGCAAAAACTGTATCATTTTTTTATGACATTTGCAAAGGAGAGATAGCCAACCTCTGCTTTAAAGCCCTGCAGACTTTTCTGTTTGTGTTTGTCTCTCCAGTAAATGGTGTTTATAAGGTCTCCATCAAGCTCAAGGTTAGAGGTTAGATGAGCCTCTGGTTAAAAATACTATGAAATGCAAAATGTAACAAGCTGAGGGGTTCTCCAGCTCAGCCACAAAGCAACAATCCTCAAAATGTGAGGTTGGGTCTTGGGTGTGGCCAACAATGGCTGTCTAAGCCCAGCTGTCCCAGCAGTGAGGACAAGTGCAAAGCCGGGCCAGACTGGGGGCAGGGTGTGGCATGGCAGGGGTGCTATGGTGACGGAGCAGGCCTCGACAGAGAAGAGATGCTAAATGAAGCTATTGTCTGGCCCAAGTGAAGCACACCACACAAAGAATGGCACATTCAAACAGTCATACAGACCTATTGTTGTGGCGGGCCAGCAGAGTGCTGCAAGTCCACAGTTTATCCCACAGGATCCACTACACAGCATACACAGAGTCTGATCCGAGCACATGAAGCTCTGACACCAGCAGGAGCTGCAGGAACCTTTCCCCCAAACAATTCAGGGACGTTTTAGGTCACTTCATTGACGTAAACATTACTGAACTAGTTAGTGGGATGTGCTCGCACAGCCCACTATGGACACCTCTATAGCAAAGCTATAGGTGTCCATAGTGGGCTGTGCGAAGCACAGCCCACTATTGTTATTCCCCGGGCCTCTTTTTTATTATTCTTCCTCCCTGTTTTTCGGCGCCTAACTCACCCCGCAGCTTTGAGCGCACACAAACAAAAAATATACCAAAAAATGCGCCTCGATCGGGGGATGGGTGCTATTATTTTTATCTTCCAAAAGTTAATTTTTCGCGTCGTAAGACGCGAAAAACTAAGGAAAATTTCCCATAAGGAATGAATGGGAGGAGGAAAAAAAAACCTCGCAAATCTTCCACCTCCTTCAAACATCTCCCGCTCTGCCCCACATTCACCTAGAAACTCCATTCCAACTTTAAAACGTAGCCACGGGTCTTGTCTATGTAAGTTGTATTTGAAGTTTTTTCGCACGATGTTTCGTTTTTGACCTATGACCCTTGGTGAGCGGTGAGAAATTTTGGAAGAAATCTGGAGTTTATAATGGGTGTGTATTGCGGAATGTTCGTGCAGAGCCTGCTGACAGAGTGGGGGGAGACTCAGAAAAACTCTCACAACTTTTGTCTTTCTCTGATGACCACAGCCACAAATTTCACAGTAGGACAGTAATTTCTTCACCAAAATGTAGCCACACTTGTCTTCTTTCTCACAATGTGTCAACTTTTTCTGTGGGATTTACGGTTTTTCCTTTATCTGCCTCTGACCGACAAGAGTAGCTGTCAACTGCTCCATTTACTCCAATGTTAATCGGGAGGAGGATTTTTCAGGATTTTCCAAACTGCACCTGTTTTGAACTCGCTCCTATTACCACATTTTAGAAGCTAGGACCACAAAAAATTCTGGCTGTGTTCTTTAAGGCCTTTCTGGCTTGATGGTGAAGAAATTTTGCCGATATCATGTTTGGTTTTGAAGATATAGCCCTCTTTTCACGTCCTACATGTGAGCAGAATTCACTCTCAAATCAGCTGTCAGCTGTGCTCACAGGCTGCTGGACAACCATCACCGTGGCAACCCAGCTCAACTGGGCCCACAGACAGAGTGAATGGGATTTTCAAAACACAAACAGACTCACACAGGCACGCACACACACACACACACACACACACACACACAGACAGATGACAGACAAACACAGAGACAGACAGACAGATAACACACACACAGACAGGGAGACGACAAACAGACAGACGACAAACACACCCATGCTCACAGACAGACAGACACACACAGACACACACAGAGACAGACAGACAGATAACACACACAGACACACACACACACACACACAGACAGGCAGACGACAAACAGACAGACAGACGACAAACACACCCATGCACACAGACAGACACACACAGACACACACACAGACAGATGACACACATGCACACACACACACAGTATCTCAACATTTCAACTATACTTAATGATTATCTTTTCATTCATTCAAGCCAGGAACTCACACAGAGACAGACAGACGACAGACACACACAGAGACAGACAGACGACAGACACACACAGAGACAGACAGACAGACAGACAGACAGACAGATGACACACAGACAGGCAGACACACAGATGACAGACACACACAGACAGATGACAGACAAACACAGAGACAGACACACAGATAACACACACACACACAGGGAGACGACAAACAGACAGACGACAAACACACCCATGCTCACAGACAGACACACACAGACACACACAGACACACACACAGAGACAGACAGACAGATAACACACACACACACAGACACACACACACACAGAGACAGGCAGACGACAAACAGACAGACAGACGACAAACACACCCATGCACACAGACAGACACACACACAGACACACCCATGCACACAGACAGACACAGACAGACACACACACAGATGACAGACACATATGCACACACAGGCAGGCAGACACACAGATGACAGACACACACAGACAGATGACAGACAAACACAGAGACAGACAGACAGATAACACACACACAGACAGGGAGACGACAAACAGACAGACGACAAACACACCCATGCTCACAGACAGACAGACACACACAGACACAGACAGACACACACAGACAGACACACACAGCGACGGGCCCAAGCGCACATCCCACTCTCGCGATTTCCCAACGGGAAATTGTCTAGTTAGTGGGATGTGCAAGCACAGCCCACTATGGACACCTCTATAGCAAAGCTATAGGTGTCCATAGTGGGCTGTGCGAAGCACAGCCCACTATTGTTCTTCACCGCGCCTCTTTTTAGTGGGATGTGCTCGCACGCCCACTATGGACACCTCTATAGCAAAGCTATAGGTGTCCATAGTGGGCTGTGCGAAGCACAGCCCACTATTGTTATTCCCCGGGCCTTTTTTTATTATTATTCTTCTTCCGCCGTTTTTCGGCGCGTAACTCGCCCCGCAGCTTTGAGCGCACAAAAACAAAAAATATACCAAAAAAGCGCCTCAATCGGGGCATTATTGCTATTATTTTTATCTTCCAAAAGTTAATTTTTCGCGTCGTAAGACGCGAAAAACTGAAGAAAATTTCCCATAAGAATGAATGGGAGGAGGAAAAAAAAACCTCGCAAATCTTCCACCTCCTTCAAACATCTCCCGCTCTGCCCCACATTGACCTAGAAACTCCATTCCAACTTTAAAACGTAGCCACGGGTCTTGTCTATGTAAGTTGTATTTGAAGTTTTTTTGCACGATGTTTCGTTTTTGACCTATGACCCTTGAAATACGGTGAGCGATTTTGGAAGAAATCTGGAGTTTATAATGGGTGTGTATTGCGGAATGTTCGTGCAGAGCCTGCTGACAGAGTGGGGGGAGACTCAGAAAAACTCTCACAACTTTTGTCTTTCTCTGATGACTACAGCCACAAATTTCACAGTAGGACAGTAATTTTTTCACCAAAATGTAGCCACACTTGTCTTCTTTCTCACAATGTGTCAACTTTTTCTGTGGGATTTACGGTTTTTCCTTTATCTGCCTCTGACCGACAAGAGTAGCTGTCAACTGCTCCATTTACTCCAATGTTAATCGGGAGGAGGATTTTTCAGGATTTTCCAAACTGCACCTGTTTTTAACTCGCTCTTATTACCACATTTTAGAAGCTAGGACCACAAAAAATTCTGGCTGTGTTCTTTAAGGCCTTTCTGGCTTGATGGTGAAGAAATTTTGCCGATATCATGTTTGGTTTTGAAGATATAGCCCTCTTTTCACGTCCTACATGTGAGCAGAATTCACTCTCAAATCAGCTGTCAGCTGTGCTCACAGGCTGCTGGACAACCATCACCGTGGCAACCCAGCTCAACTGGGCCCACAGACAGAGTGAATGGGATTTTCAAAACACAAACAGACTCACACAGGCACGCACACACACACACACAGGCACGCACACACACACACACACACACACACAGACAGATGACAGACAAACACAGAGACAGACAGACAGATAACACACGCACAGACAGGGAGACGACAAACAGACAGACGACAAACACACCCATGCTCACAGACAGACAGACACACACACACACACACAGAGACAGACAGACAGATAACACACACACACACAGACAGGCAGACGACAAACAGACAGACAGACGACAAACACACCCATGCACACAGACAGACACACACAGACACACACACAGACAGATGACACACATGCACACACACACACAGTATCTCAACATTTCAACTATACTTAATGATTATCTTTTCATTCATTCAAGCCAGGAACTCACACAGAGACAGACAGACGACAGACACACACAGAGACAGACAGACGACAGACACACACAGAGACAGACAGACAGACAGACAGACAGACAGATGACACACAGACAGGCAGACACACAGATGACAGACACACACAGACAGATGACAGACAAACACAGAGACAGACACACAGATAACACACACACAGACAGGGAGACGACAAACAGACAGACGACAAACACACCCATGCTCACAGACAGACACACACAGACACACACAGACACACACACAGAGACAGACAGACAGATAACACACACACACACAGACACACACACACACAGAGACAGGCAGACGACAAACAGACAGACAGACGACAAACACACCCATGCACACAGACAGACACACACACACACAGACACACCCATGCACACAGACAGACACACACAGACACACACACAGATGACAGACACATATGCACACACATACACACACACATGAACACACAGACAGACACATGCACACAAACAGACACACATATGCACACACACACACACACAGACAGATAGATGACAGACACACACACACACAGACAGACAGACGACAGACAAACACACAGACAGACAGACGACAAACACACCCATGCACACAGACAGACACACACAGACACACACACAGACAGATGACACACATGCACACACACATACAGACACACAGATGACAGACACATGCACACACACACACACACACACAGTATCTCAACATTTCAACTATACTTAATGATTATCTTTTCATTCATTCAAGCCAGGAACTCACACAGAGACAGACAGACGACAGACACACACAGAGACAGACAGACGACAGACACACACAGAGACAGACAGACAGACAGACAGACAGATGACACACACACAGACAGACACACAGATGACAGACACATATGCACACACAGACAGGCAGACACACAGATGACAGACACACACAGACAGATGACAGACACACACAGAGACAGACACACACAGACAGACAGACAGGCAGGCAGGCAGACGACACAAACACACACAGAGACAGGCAGGCAGGCAGGCAGACGACACAAACACACACAGAGACAGACACACACAGACATGCAGCACAGCACATCCCACTCTCGCGATTTCCCAACGGGAAATTGTCTAGTTATTATTATTCTTCTTCCGCCGTTTTTCGGCGCGTAACTCACCCCGCAGCTTTGAGCGCACACAAACAAAAAATATACCAAAAAAAGCGTCTCAATCGGGACATTATTGCTATTATTTTTATCTTCCAAAAGTTAATTTTTCGCGTCGTAAGACGCGAAAAACAAAAAAAATTTCCCATAAGGAATGAATGGGACGACGAAAAAAAACTCAAAAAATCGGCGACGTTTTTCAAACATCTCCCGCTCTGGCCTACATTCACCTAGAAACTCCATTCGAACTTTAAAACGTAGCCACGGGTCTTGTCTATGTAAGTTGTATTTGAAGTTTTTTCGCACGATGTTTCGTTTTTGACCTATGACCCTTGGTGAGAGGTGAGAAATTTTGGAAGAAATCTGGAGTTTATAATGGGTGTGTATTGCGGAATGTTCGTGCAGAGCCTGCTGACAGAGTGCGGGGAGACTCAGAAAAACTCTCACAACTTTTGTCTTTCTCTGATGACCACAGCCACAAATTTCACAGTAGGACAGTAATTTCTTCACCAAAATGTAGCCACACTTGTCTTCTTTCTCACAATGTGTCAACTTTTTCTGTGGGATTTACGGTTTTTCATTTATCTGCCTCTGACCGACAAGAGTAGCTGTCAACTGCTCCATTTACTCCAATGTTAATCGGGAGGAGGATTTTTCAGGATTTTCCAAACTGCACCTGTTTTGAACTCGCTCTTATTACCACATTTTAGAAGCTAGGACCACAAAAAATTATGGCTGTGTTCTTTAAGGCCTTTCTGGCTTGATGGTGAAGAAATTTTGCTGATATCATGTTTGGTTTTGAAGATATAGCAGTAGTTTGAAGTCCTGCTTCTGAGCCAAAAGTCACTCTCAGATCAGCTCTGTCACAGACCGCAGCTGTGGTCACAGGCCGTTGCTAGGGCTTCCCGACAACCACTGCCATAGCAACCGAGATCAACTGGGCCAGCAGAGACACACAATTCATATTCACTCTGTCTAACTTTCGGCGCTTAACTCACCCCGCACCTTTCAGAGCACACAAACAAAAAATATATCACCACGTGCGGCTCGATCTGACTCGGTATGCTATTACTTTTATCTTCCAAAAATTAATTTTTCGCGTCGTGAGACGCGAAAACCTTTTCCATAAGCAATGAATGGGATGAGGTCAAAAAACTTGCAAATCTTCCACCTCCTTCAAACATCTCCCGCTCTGCCCCACATTGACCTACAAACTCCATTCCAACTTTAAAACGTAGCCACGGGTCTTGTCTATGTAAGTTGTATTTGAAGTTTTTTCGCACGATGTTTCGTTTTTGACCTATGACCCTTGGTGAGCGGTGAGCGATTTTGGAAGAAATCTGGAGTTTATAATGGGTGTGTATTGCGGAATGTTCGTGCAGAGCCTGCTGACAGAGTGAGGGGAGACTCTGAAAAACTCTCACAACTTTTGTCTTTCTCTGATGACCGCAGCCACAAATTTCACAGTAGGACAGTAATTTTTTCACCAAAATGTAGCCACACTTGTCTTCTTTCTCAAAATGTGTCAACTTTTTCTGTGGGATTTACGGTTTTTCATTTATCTGCCTCTGACTGACAAGAGTAGCTGTCAACTGCTCCATTTACTCCAATGTTAATCGGGAGGAGGATTTTGCAGGATTTTTCCAAACTGCACCTGTTTTGAACTCGCTCCTATTACCACATTTTAGAAGCTAGGACCACAAAAAATTCTGGCTGTGTTCTTTAAGGCCTTTCTGGCTTGATGGTGAAGAAATTTTGCCGATATCATGTTTGCTTTTGAAGATATAGCCCTCTTTTCACGTCCTACATGTGAGCAGAATTCACTCTCAAATCAGCTGTCAGCTGTGCTCACAGGCTGCTGGAAAACCATCACCGTGGCAACCCAGCTCAACTGGGCCCACAGACAGAGTGAATGGGATTTTCAAAACACAAACAGACTCACACAGGCACGCACACACACACACACACACACACAGACAGACTGTCTGTGTCTGTCTGTCTGTCTGTCTCACTGACTGACTGAAACACAGAGACAGACACATACACAGAGACAGACAGACAGATAACACACACACAGACAGGGAGACGACAAACAGACAGACGACAAACACACCCATGCTCACAGACAGACAGACACACACAGACACAGACAGACACACACAGACAGACACACACAGCGACGGGCCCAAGCGCACATCCCACTCTCGCGATTTCCCAACGGGAAATTGTCTAGTTAGTGGGATGTGCTCGCACGCCCACTATGGACACCTCTATAGCAAAGCTATAGGTGTCCATAGTGGGCTGTGCGAAGCACAGCCCACTATTGTTATTCCCCGGGCCTCTTTTTATTATTCTTCCTCCCGCTCTTTTTTTGGCACCTAACTCACCCCGCAGCTTTGAGCGCACACAAACAAAAAATATATCAAAAAATGCGCCTCGATCGGACTCGGTATGCTATTATTTTTATCTTCCAAAAGTTAATTTTTCGCGTCGTAAGACGCGAAAAACGAAAAAAATTTCCCATAAGGAATGAATTGGACGACGAAAAAAAACTCAAAAAATCTCAACAAATCGGCGACGTTTTTCAAACATCTCCCGCTCTGGCCTACATTCACCTAGAAACTCCATTCAAACTTGAAAACGTAGCCACGGGTCTTGTCTATGTAAGTTGTATTTGAAGTTTTTTCGCACGATGTTTCGTTTTTGACCTATGACCCTTGGTGAGCGGTGAGCGATTTTGGAAGAAATCTGGAGTTTATAATGGGTGTGTATTGCGGAATGTTCGTGCAGAGCCTGCTGACAGAGTGCGGGGAGACTCTGAAAAACTCTCACAACTTTTGTCTTTCTCTGATGACCACAGCCACAAATTTCACAGTAGGACAGTAATTTCTTCACCAAAATGTAGCCACACTTGTCTTCTTTCTCACAATGTGTCAACTTTTTCTGTGGGATTTACGGTTTTTCCTTTATCTGCCTCTGACCGACAAGAGTACCTGTCAACTGCTCCATTTACTCCAATGTTAATCGGGAGGAGGATTTTTCAGGATTTTCCAAACTGCACCTGTTTTTAACTCGCTCCTATTACCACATTTTAGAAGCTAGGACCACAAAAAATTATGGCTGTGTTCTTTAAGGCCTTTCTGGCTTGATGGTGAAGAAATTTTGCCGATATCATGTTTGGTTTTGAAGATATAGCCCTCTTTTCACGTCCTACATGTGAGCAGAATTCACTCTCAAATCAGCTGTCACCTGTGCTCACAGGCTGCTGGACAACCATCACCGTGGCAACCCAGCTCAACTGGGCCCACAGACAGAGTGAATGGGATTTTCAAAACACAAACAGACTCACACAGGCACGCACACACACACACACAGGCACGCACACACACACACACACACACACACACAGACAGATGACAGACAAACACAGAGACAGACAGACAGATAACACACACACAGACAGGGAGACGACAAACAGACAGACGACAAACACACCCATGCTCACAGACAGACAGACACACACAGACACACACAGAGACAGACAGACAGATAACACACACAGACACACACACACACACACAGACAGGCAGACGACAAACAGACAGACAGACGACAAACACACCCATGCACACAGACAGACACACACAGACACACACACAGACAGATGACACACATGCACACACACACACAGTATCTCAACATTTCAACTATACTTAATGATTATCTTTTCATTCATTCAAGCCAGGAACTCACACAGAGACAGACAGACGACAGACACACACAGAGACAGACAGACGACAGACACACACAGAGACAGACAGACAGACAGACAGACAGACAGATGACACACACACAGACAGACACACAGATGACAGACACATATGCACACACAGACAGGCAGACACACAGATGACAGACACACACAGACAGATGACAGACAAACACAGAGACAGACAGACAGATAACACACGCACAGACAGGGAGACGACAAACAGACAGACGACAAACACACCCATGCTCACAGACAGACAGACACACACAGACACACACAGAGACAGACAGACAGATAACACACACACACACAGACACACACACACACACACAGACAGGCAGACGACAAACAGACAGACAGACGACAAACACACCCATGCACACAGACAGACACACACAGACAGACACACAGACAGATGACACACATGCACACACACACACAGTATCTCAACATTTCAACTATACTTAATGATTATCTTTTCATTCATTCAAGCCAGGAACTCACACAGAGACAGACAGACGACAGACACACACAGAGACAGACAGACGACAGACACACACAGAGACAGACAGACAGACAGACAGACAGACAGATGACACACAGACAGGCAGACACACAGATGACAGACACACACAGACAGATGACAGACAAACACAGAGACAGACACACAGATAACACACACACAGACAGGGAGACGACAAACAGACAGACGACAAACACACCCATGCTCACAGACAGACACACAGAGACAGACAGACAGATAACACACACACACACAGACACACACACACACAGAGACAGGCAGACGACAAACAGACAGACAGACGACAAACACACCCATGCACACAGACAGACACACACACAGACACACCCATGCACACAGACAGACACACACAGACACACACACAGATGACAGACACATATGCACACACATACACACACACATGAACACACAGACAGACACATGCACACAAACAGACACACATATGCACACACACACACACACAGACAGATAGATGACAGACACACACACACACAGACAGACAGACGACAGACAAACACACAGACAGACAGACGACAAACACACCCATGCACACAAACAGACACACACATAGACAGATGGCAGTCACACACACACACACACACATATACCTTTATATTATTTATTTAATAATTTTTAATAAAATAATTCAGTATTAATCAATTAATATTAATTAACTGTTGTAATTAATATTGATGTTTTTTAAATTTATTACATTCATAAAAAATATATATATAAATCATGAACTGCAGCAGAGTATCATCGTCTGGACTCTGTGTCAAGTGCATTTCAGCCATCTCATTTGACAAATCCCCTTGGAGACAGATGACAGAAAACACGGGAGGACTCTGATTGGACAGTAGCGTGTGTTTTTTTTTTTGGCCTTGATATAATCACTGGTCCGGCTCTGCTCGTTCCCCTTTGAGCTCGTCGTAGGTAAGTGACAGTCATGTTTTACAGTATAGTACGGTAGCATACTGAAATTGTTCATAAAAGTGGATTTTGTTGAAGCTAGACATTACTATCTCTCCCATGATCACGAGTAGTCATGATTTCGGAAAAAAATGTTAATGGTCGGTCTGTTTCAGCAATATTAATGCGGAGGTACTTGGGTCCAGATTACCGAGTGGCCAAGCTAACTGCTAACGCTCCGCTAGCGTTAGGCTAGCGGAGCGTTAGCAGTTAGCTTGGGTAGTCGGAGCCCAGTAGCTCCGTCCGACCGCGGTTAGCAAAGCTATAGGGCTCCATACGTACAGAATGTGTCTCTCTAGCTAACAGTAACGGGGCTCCGTCAGTGTGTTTCAATACAACAATATTTAAGACGAGCTAACGGCGCTACTCGCCTCTGGTATATGAAAGATGACGCCGCGCTTTAAGCTAACAGCGGTGACTTTGCGTTTTCTATTGACAAACGCTAACCGGAGCGAAAAGCTAACTGCGCTAGCTGTGCTAACATCCGTACATCTACCTTATTGAAGCTAGACATTATTGCCTCGTCATTGTCGTTAGGCTGATGTTTATGGTCGATATGTTTCTATATAAGAAAACTGAGCTAAAGGCTAAAACATTAGACCGAGATAGATGCTAAGTGCGTGAAGGTTGCCCTTTGTTCTCTCGTGGCGGTAACGGTAGCCAGTCTTCTCTCCCGGTGTGAACTGTACTGTCATGAATACATCCTTAACACAGATATGATTTTTAATAGGAGATATTACACTCGTGGCCCCATACGTACAGAATGTGTCTCTCTAGCTAACAGTAACGGGGCTCCGTCAGTCTGTTTCAATACAACAATATTTAAGACGAGCTAACGGCGCTACTCGCCTCTGGTATATGAAAGATGACACCGTGCTTTAAGCTAACAGCGGTGACTTTGCGTTTGCTATGGACAAACGCTAACCGGAGCGAAAAGGCTGCCCTTTGTTCTCTCGTGGCGGTAACGGTAGCCAGTCTTCTCTCCCGGTGTGAACTGTACTGTCATGAATACATCCTTAACACAGATATGATTTTTAATAGGAGATATTGCACTCATGATTTTGGGATTTCAAAAAAGGTTTTCTTTTTTAGTTTTTCTGTTTTTTAATACAACAACATTAGCACAAGCTGAAAGCTGTATTTTTCATCTGCTTGTTTAGTTTGTCACTAGTAATTTAATACTCCCGCCTGTCCACCGAAAAACACATTCCTTCTTTTCCGTGTTAGTTTGATTGTCTGTCTGTGATAAAATGTGATTAAATGTTTTTTGATGTAGTTAGAAAAGTATAATACTTAAATGTATTATACACTTTTACAACCTGCCTTCATTAAATAGCATAGGAAGCATTTTCATACGTGACTATTTTTGCTTTTGGGAATAAATGTGCATTCAGATGTTGGTAAAATCTCATAGAGTTGATGAAGTTAATGCTGTTTGTACTTGTGTAGTATATTTATTGTCTCATAGTAATTCTTTGTTTTGACAATACTGTGTAGTATGAATTCATGTAATATTAATTATCATTTATAGTCATTATAATATAGAATTATTTAAAAAATACTGTGCCCAAAAACACACACATTATGACAAGTACAGATGTTTAACGTGTGTCTCTTATGCTATTAGGTTGTTGCTAATACTGACTTGTAACATTTGAGAGACACTTATCTTTTTATTGCATTTTCTCTTTCAGATTAAAGGGTTCCTGTGCTTCATTGAGAGTCAGCGCCATCTTGGATTTGTTGCCCTCAACCTGAAGAGCAGTATCAGTGCATCACCGCATCACCCACACACAGTCACCATCCTCACCCACTAACATTTCATTTTATATATAACACATTATATTAGCTTGTCTGCAGTTACACAGCTTTACATTAGGTAGTTTAGCTTTAGGTCACTGAACCCACTAACACTTGGAGAAGGATTTCTCTTGTTTTCTTTGTCTCTGACTTCTGTAAGCAGGATGCCCAGGAAGTCCAGACGGTCCGTGGCGGCGAAGCAGCGCTGGGCTAGGCTCGACCTGGAGGAGCCGAGGTCTTCCCCTGCCCCCCTGGAGGTACTTACACAGTAGATAAGCTTGTGTGTCGCAGTGACAACTGTCTGCATGAAAATTGAAATGTTACACCTATTGCTTTCTCCTTTTTAATGCTGAGTTCTGTATGTCTTTCATGTTAATGTTTCATCAGACGGTGTCCCCCCCGGCTGGAGAGGAGCCTTCCAGAGGGTCAAGGACCAAAAGGACCAGGAAGACCCACCCCCCCTGCTCCCGCGCTCCAGTTGGCAACGTATGCTCCCACCCCTCTCTCTCTCTCAGACACGCACATGCACAGAAATTGTCTGAGGTTTAATGTGTTTGAAATGTTTGAATTACTTTAAATGTTTTATTTTGTTTTTACTTGTTTGTCTTTATGCTTGTTGTTGTTATGATTTCATATTATTTTATGTTTATTTTTGTATCTGTCATCAGGTGGTTGGCTCTTCACCCCCAGCCCAGCCTTTCTGGAGCCCCGCTCGTGCCGAAGTTCGTGCACGTAAGTATACACCTGTTTTATCCCTAAATGAAAAATAAATGAATTAATCATCAATATTACACTTTTTAAGATGGTTTTCATGTACTTTTTTACTGATATAAACGAGTGATTGTTGATATTTCCTGGTAAGCTTTCCTTCATTAGTTTTACCCCCTTTTTTTAAAAAAAAAAATCTGTTTTGTCCTTTACTAAACAGGCCGCGGTACTGGTTACCGCCATCGGGTGCTGCGGTGGCCAACTTCTGTGCTCACCGGACGGAGCCACAAGTTGGTCATCCCGCCGGAGTCTCCTGACAAGAAGGTGCTATTATTGTCCACTTTATGAAGGAAGTAATTGATCTTGAGAGGGATTAATGATTTTCATGCTAAACAAATTGTCTTTGTTGTTGCAGTTTGTTCTGATTGTCGGGGACTCCCACCTGCGCTCCCTCGTGGACGGCTTCGTCGCCATGCCACAAGGGAAGTATAGCTTTGGTTTTATGTCAACCCCTGGGGCCCATGCCGCTGAGCTGCGGACTGAGGTCCTTCATGCTGTTGTCCCTCGGAACCCTGATGCTGTCTGTGTTCTTGCCCCCAGCAACAACCTGACGGCGAGCAGGACGGTGGACGAGGCAGCCCTCGACTACGCCCAGTTCCTCGCTGCTGTGAGGAGCCGCTGGCCGGAGGTAAGCATTTATTTATTTTAGGCATAGACACCTTGTTTATCTGCGTAAATTTTTGAAATGGGAAAGAGAGGGGGTGTGACATGCAGCAAAGGGATTCCAACCAGGGTCCGCTGCGTATCTGGCATGAGCTCTAAACAATCGACTACCTGCGCGCAGTCGGTAAGCTTTTATTTCGTGTCTCGCTTGTCCTGTATTCTTAGTAGTTTAACAATAGAAGTACATTGACTACTCTAATAAGAGTAATTGTATGAGCTTTTTAAAAAATAATGTGTACTCAATGTGATTTGTGATTTTGAATGAAACTGTCAATTGGTGTTTTCTAACATTTTGTTCTCTGCAGGTCTTTGTGCTGGACTTCCCCCCTCGCCTGACGGAGGATGAGGAGCACCAGCGGGCCCTCCGTCAGGAGTACCACCGCGTGGCGGCTCGTATGGGTATGTAAAACTATCTCGTTAAATAAGAAAAAAAAATGTCCTTCCAAATGTCTGTGAGGAACATAAAGTCATAATACATGTGTGGATGTTGTAATGACTCACTTTTTTTTTTTCTTTTTTACATTTTAGGTGTGAGGTACTTCTCTGCTGAGGAGTACTTCCCTCGTACGCGCCTGGATTTGTGGAGCACAGACGGCGTAAGTACAATTATCTACGTGTGATTGAAAAAGTCTAATTGTCTGATTTCTTGTGTGGTCAACACGAGCTATGCTTTTTAGAGTTGAACTTTGTCTGTAAATGGATTTGTCATGTCTGCAGGTTCACCTGAGCGACCGTGGAGGGATGGCCATCCTCGCCGAGCTGCTGTGGACCTCCACGGAGCAGTTCCTCGGGACACCGCCACCTCCTCCTCCTCCCCCGGTGTCTCCTACCCCTTCGCAGCCGCTTAGGAAGGTTTCTCCTAAGCTGGTTGTGGAGGGAGAGGTAGGTGCTCCCGTGTCTCCTGACCCCTTCCAATGGAAGGTCGTTGGTCAGAGCACCAAGGTTAGTACGTTTTTTTTATTTCATTGTACTATCATTTGTGTTTACGTGTGTTTGTGTATATTATGGTCAACAGGTTAACAGTCGTACCTAAAAAGCACCCATTTAATCAAATATGTCCTGTGCTTTCCCACTCGCAGGTTCCCGATCAGGCCAGCGTGCCTCAGCAGCAGGTGACTAATTTTTCTCTTTTTTTCACAACGAGTTAACTGGTTAGCATTTAATAAACTTTGTGTATTTGACCACACAAGTATTCACGTGTCTTGTGTTTTGTTTTTTTTCCTCTTTCACAGGAGAAGGAGTCCTTTCTCCCACTGAACCCAATGTTGTTCAGTAGCGCGAACCTTCGTGCTATGGAGAAAGTGTCTCCTTCTCAGCTGTCTGACGTGGCGGGCGTCCTGTCTCCTCCGGCGCGCAAGAAGGTAAATGGTCTGACATCTCTTAGCTCTATTATAAAGTTTGTCCTCGTTCCCTACAGTTATTGGTGCTATGTTTTATTTGACGGTGCAGGTGGCCTCCCCAGCGGCAGCCAGGCGTCGTAGGACCGCGGACGGACGCCCCCCTCGCAGCCAGTCTCCTGCGAACAACGTAAGTTACACAACTGACACGCACTCTGTGTTTACACTTGAAACGGTGTCTTGGTGGAGACACAACTACATTGTTCCCTCTGTCTGAATTTTATATATTTGTTCTCATGTGTCAACAGCTGGTTGGATCCCCTCCAGCCAGGCTGTCCCGGAGACTGGAGGACGACGCCCCCTCCAGCCCGGTTCCTCGGTCCAGGACCACGGACGGACCGCCCCCTCGCAGCCAGTCTCCTGCGAACAACGTACGTTACACAACTGACACGCACTCGCTGTTTACACTTGAAACGGTGTCTTGGTGGAGACATAACTACATTGTCCCCTCTGTCTGAATTTTAATATATTTGTTCTCATGTGTCAACAGCTGGTTGGATCCCCTCCAGCCAGGCTGTCCCGGAGACTGGAGGACGACGCCCCCTCCAGCCCGGTTCCTCGGTCCAGGACCACGGACGGACCGCCCCCTCGCAGCCAGTCTCCTGCGAACAACGTACGTTACACAACTGACACGCACTCGCTGTTTACACTTGAAACGGTGTCTTGGTGGAGACATAACTACATTGTCCCCTCTGTCTGAATTTTAATGTATTTGTTCTCATGTGTCAACAGCTGGTTGGATCCCCTCCAGCCAGGCTCTCCCGGAGACTGGAGGACGACGCCCCCCCCACCAGCCCGGTTCCTCGGTCCAGGACCACGGACGGACCGCCCCCCCGCACCCAAACTTCAGCAACCAACGTATGTTACTCTCTGACACAACGGACACAATCTCACACAGAACATACACTGAGATGTGTGAAGTTTAACATGTTTGTTCTCATGTGTCAATAGCTGCTTGGATCCCCTCCAGTCAGGTTGTCCTGTAGTTTGGGTGATCCGGCGACCCCCTGCTCCTCACCGGCTGCCAAGGTAAATATTATTCCTATTGAATGAAGTTCATAATGTCGTTAAAGTCTTCTTTTTACTGAATTGTTGTTGTTGTTGTTGTTATTTGTTCTCAGTTGGCCAGGATGAAGACCCATTCACCGGCTGGACCATCACACAGCCCTAAAGCTGCAGCCCATCCCTCTCCTCGCGCAGCGAAGGTATTGACTCGGCAACTGACACACACAACGTTAACTGTAAAATCAGCTGTAACTACATTACAGTGGTTCATTTAACATCTCTGACACCATTATCTTTCTCTGCAGTTGACAAATGTCAGTGAGTAATTGAAATAGATTTGGAAAACTTGCTGCGTTGTGTTGCCTCATGTCTAAATATTAACTGCTGTTTATGGCTTGTCACAGACCGCCTGGTCACCCTCGTCGACCTGCTGGCCCTGGATCGTTGAGGACGGACTCGCCACCGCTCATTCCCCTTCCAAACAGGTAAGGACATTTACATTCGGGTTTATCGTGGGCTCAATAAAGTGTTTGTTCGAGGGAAAAGTGTGGTTTTCTTTCATTTGAAATGCCAAAAAATTATTAAGGAAATGGAGAGAATTAATATGTTTATTATACAATTATTGTTAACAATAATAAAACAAAATATAATTACAACCAAAATAACTGAACAAGTAGTTTGACACGATTTTATCAATTGTTTAAAGATGAACTCTAGTAAGGTTTTCTCAAAATTATTATCTTGGTGAGTTAACATCTTGAAGTGTCAATGTGGTGAGTTAAAAATTTCAGTTGCTTTTTAACCCTTTTTAATGGTAAAACAAAAAAAACCCAACCCAAAACCAACCTGTTTGTGTGTATGTATGTATGTTCAATTTATTAGGAAAATTTGGTGGAAATAATATTGTATAATTGGATAGTTATTAATTTAATGTAAGCTGCAGAAGGTAAAATGATTTTAGTAACATTTCCTTAAATTGTCAGTATGCTATGAGTAGTATTTGAAACACTTAGTTACTACAACTAATATTAATGTTAAATAGGCCTATGATTATGCTAATAAGTAATCCTTTATGATATTGATTATAATTTATCTTGTATTTCAGGTGCCGGTTATTGCGACTGTTAGGGCCAGTCATAGTCAGAGTGACATTAGGTACAGGAAGTTCTCCAGGAACCACCAGTGTACCTGCATGTCCCTGACTTTTCTTGCGTTTCAAAACCAGGGCTGTCGGTTTAACACTGCTGCCCTCGATAGAGTGCTGGCAAAGGGAGATTCCCTTTACGTAGGTGTAAAGAGACAGCTGATCCGTACAAAAACATTCCGCAGTGACCATCTCACTGTGGAAGAACTGCCAAAACAAGTCCTGACTGACACAGAGGTATGTAGTGTCCACATGCCTGAGATCAGGTGTGGACTTTTGAAAGCTAGTGAAGGCCAGACTTGGTATCTGCCCCTAGCCACACAGTTAGAGTGTCTGTCAGGTGAAGTTAATCTGGCTTTAATCATAGTTAGTCCGGAGTGTATTGCAGTTTTCCGTGACCAATCAGGCAGGTACGGTGTGTTTGATTCACACTCGAGAAACGCGGTAGGCTTACCTTACCCCCACGGAACTGCAATTATGAGGACGTTCTCAGAAATTGGTGACTTGGCTGACCACCTGCACAAACTCTTTGCGAATCGCGGACCTTCTGCAAGTTACGAGTTTGTGCCGGTGTCATTTGAAGCCGTTGGTTCCAGAGAACGCCCTCAGGCATCTCCTGCGGACAACGTATCCAGGACAGCTCTCCCACCAGCAGCAGAGCCCGTCCTTAAGACGGCTCGAGCGCGACCACCAGAAGAGCCCGTCCTCAAGACGGCTCGAGCGCGACCAGCGGCGGAGCCCGTCCTCAAGACGGCTCGAGCGCGACCAGCGGCGGAGCCCGTCCTCAAGACGGCTCGAGCGCGACCAGCGGCGGAGCCCGTCCTCAAGACGGCTCGAGCGCGACCAGCGGCGGAGCCCGTCCTCAAGACGGCTCGAGCGCGACCAGCGGCGGAGCCCGTCCTCAAGACGGCTCGAGCGCGACCAGCGGCGGAGCCCGTCCTCAAGACGGCTCCTGCACCAGCAGCAACGGACTATTTAAAAAAGCTGCCAAAGCGTCAGCGAAGAAGAGCGACGCGGAAAGCCAGCAGAAAACACACGTCTGTCAACATGTCTGGTGAAGAAAAAAGGAAAAAATCGCAATATGAAAGGAAAAAATACAGCACCTGTCCGGAATTTAGAAGAAACAAACTCCAAGGACAACGGAGAAGATACGCCCAAGACGGTCTACCTCAGAAACAGCGGTCCTTCAGATGTTACAAAGACAAGAAAGTTCAAGACAAGAAGAAGGAAAAAGTCCTCCGAAGATACAGAGAAGATGCCACGTTCCGCGCCAGACAGAAGAAGGTCATGACTGACAGATACCAGTCAGATACAGCGTTTCGGAGGAGACACAAATTTGGCATGTCTCAGAGATACAACACCGATCAAACCTATAGCCAAAAACTAAAGCAAAATTTCAGTATTCGATACCACACTGATCCGGAATTTAGACGTCGTTTCAATCAACGTTGCAACCGGCAGAGAAAAACCAAATTGGACACCAATGCTGCCTTTAGTGTGTTTTACAAGATGCGGAAAGCTCTAAAAATCAGACGCAAATACAGAGAAATTGTGCACCGCCGCCCCAAGCCCCTGATTGATCCGGTGATGGAAGTAGCCATAGCCGTCTTTCGTGAGTCCATTAGCCATGGACCCACATACATTTGTACGGTTTGTCACAGAGCCATGTTTCCTAATCAGGTCAAACAA
Organism: Pagrus major; assembly: GCF_040436345.1. Taxonomy (NCBI): domain Eukaryota; kingdom Metazoa; phylum Chordata; class Actinopteri; order Spariformes; family Sparidae; genus Pagrus; species Pagrus major. The sequence goes on along the minus strand of NC_133236.1, from coordinate 20,901,568 downwards.
TGTAAAAGACAAAAATATAGAGAGCACGCAAAAGTGGCGGCAGCATGCTTAACGAGGAAATATGTTCACTTTTGCGACAGCGAGTGCTCTAGCCCTTGCTCTGTGACACAAGAGAGACTGCGTGAGTGGATATGCGAGACCTGTGACAGCCACCTTGGCAGAGGACGCATACCACCCATGGCAGCCGCAAACAATTTAGAGTTGGCGCCCATCCCCACAGAATTGGCTACGCTTAATATGCTTGAGAGGCAGCTGATTTCCAAAATCCTTCCCTTTGCTAAAATTGTTGCTCTGCCAAAAGGCCAACAGAGAGCAGTCCACGGAGCTGTTGTGTGCGTTCCAGCAGAGGTCCAATCAATTGTCAACAGTCTCCCAAGGCCCAGAGCAGAAGCGCAGCTGCTTCAAGTCAAATTGAAAAGGCATATTAAGTACAAAGGTTACCAGCACTTCTACACCGTCGACATGAAGAATGTGCTGGCTGCCCTTGCAAAATTGAGAGAAACGCATTCAGAATACCAAAACGTGTTTATCGACGAGACTGCCACTTTTGAGGGTCTGCTCGAAGAGGACGAGCCGCGACAACGAGAGCAGCCCGGCATCCCAGACGACGACTGGGATGTAGATTTGGAGGAATTCTTTAGCAGTCAAAATGAACCGGCACCGTTCCAGGCAGCTGAGGAAGAGCTGAGACCGCAGCCCAGCTCAGAAGAGGAGCCCATCCCGGAGGACGACAGGGACGTACAATCGGATGATGTCTTTCGTATCGAGGAGGAGCCGAGACGGGAGCCCATCGGCGAAGAGGAGCCCGTCAGTGAAGAGGAGCCCAGCATCCCAGAGGACGACGTCGACGTAGATTTAGAGGAGATCTTTAAAATCGAAAACGAACCGGGACAGTCGGAGGCGGCCGACGAGGAAGAGGAAGAGGAAGAGGAGGAATTGAAACCAGGCCTCTCCCTGGACACTTGCATGCAGCCCCCCGACATTGCACAGGAAATCCTTTCCTACGGCGACGGCGTATTTAGCGTTGCCCCCGCGCAAGGCAACAAACCGGTCGGTTTTTTCAGCGTACCCAAATTAGAGGCCATGGCTTTTCCTGTGCAATTTCCGACAGGAGAGAACACGTTAGACGAAGCTAGAAGCGTCTCCCTGTCCCCGAGCCTTTATTTTAATTGTAGGCTCTTTGCTGCAGACACGCGTTTTGCAAGTGACCAGAGTTACCTTTTCTTTGCGCAGTTTGTTACCGAGACACACCTCGCGACCAACAGTATGTCTATACAAATGCGCAAAGGAAAGTCCAAAACCAGAGACGGCCGTAGGATCAACAGCGTCATGCTCCAAGACAAGGACGAGGTCGAACGGCTCGTTATGAACCAAGACGCGACCAGGTTCATGCAGCCTCTTAGAGGCACTCCAGCCTATTGGAACAAAACCCTCAGAGACGTCCACGCGATGGTTCGTCAAATTGGAAAACCGACATTTTTCGCCACGTTCTCTGCTGCGGAGATGAGGTGGCCCGAGTTCATAGGGGCCATCACAGCTCAGCAGGGTGAACGACAACAACAACCGTTTTCAGATTTGGATTGGAAAGAAAAATGCGACATTCTGCGAAGTAACCCCGTCACAGTAATGCGCATGTTTGAAAAGAGAGTCGAAGCTCTCATGACAAGCCTCATCCTGTCTCCCGCGCAGCCGATCGGCGAAGTAGACGACTATTTTTATCGCGTCGAGTTCCAAGCCAGGGGAAGCCCGCACATCCACATGCTGATTTGGATCAAAGATTCGCCTAAATTCGAAGACGCCTCCGATAGGGAAATTATGGAATTCATAGATCGGTACATCAGTTGCAAAATGCCCGACCCTGACAAAGATCCGGAACTCCACAGAATAGTGTCAGAGGTTCAGGTGCACAGCAGGAAACATTCAAAGTCCTGTAAGAAGGGTAATGTAGCCTGCAGGTTCGGCTTTCCAAAATTACCGATGGATAAAACGTTCATCACCAGGCCCCCCACCATCACTTGTTACCAAAGAGAAGATCAAGACGACGCAGACTTCGAAGCGGAACTAGCGGAGCAGAAAAAGGCCCTCGCCGACAAAAGGAAATTGGCTAAAGAAACGCTCCAACCAGTTAGAGATCTGCTTATGGATCCGGCCGCTTCGTTCAGCAGTTTGACAGACTTGCTTTGCCGGTGCAATTTGACCTACGACGAATACATGACCGCCGCGCAGCGCCTGGCAAACAGCAATGTCGTGATGCTGAGGCGCCATCCAAACGATTGTTGGGTTAATGCCTACAATCCCGATTTGCTGAGAGCGTGGAACGCAAACATGGACATCCAATACGTCATAGACGACTATAGCTGCATCATGTACATGATGTCGTACGTGACCAAACCGGAACACGAGATGACGGAATTTCTCAACAACGTCATCAAAGACGTCAAGCAATCTGACGTCAATCAGCGCGACGAAATGAAGCAAATTATGCAAGCCTACGCCAAACACAGAGAGGTCAGCGCTCAAGAGGCCGTAGCTCGTACCTGCAGCTTACGCCTCAAGAAGTGCTCCCGATCCGTGGCCTTTATTCGGACCGACGAGGACGGCGTTAGAATGAGTCACCCCATGGGTAGACTAGAAAAAATGGACCCGCAGTCGGAGGACGTATGGATGTCGGGGTTGCCTGAGAAATACGTTAACAGACCTCGCGATCGAGAATTTGAAGGCATGTGCCTGGCCGAGTTTGTGTCGGAGTACAGGGTGCTCTACGGCCATCAAATAGAAAGCCCGAACGCAATTTTACTTTTAAACGATCAGGGATATATCCAAAAGAGAACCGTGGGAAAACCGTCGATCATTAGATTCACGCGCTTCTCTGAGGAAAAACATCCAGAAAAATTTTACAGACGGCTGCTGAAGCTTTATCTGCCACATCGATCCGACGCCGATCTGACAGATAACGCGCACCCCACTTACGAAGCCTTTTACAAGTGCGGCGAGAAGTGGGGTATGTCAGTAGAGCAAATAGTGGGGCGCAACAAAAAACGATACGAGGGCCAAGGGAAAAAATTGGACGCCGCGTTTCAACAGCTGGAGATGTGCGGTCCTCTCGTGAACGCTTGGAACTCTTTTGCGCCCGAAGTGGAAGTGGAGCGGCTGGAGTGCATGGCGGAATGTGAACCTCGCGATCGGGAGCATGACGGCGAAGACGTCCCGGAATTCGGCACTAGGCAGGACAAGGGGAGCTCCGTTCCTAAGATAGAAGCTCCAAAGTTGAGTCCCGACGTCGTCCTCAAAATGTTTCAGGGTCTCAACGAGACTCAGGCTTCCGTTTTCTACAGCGTTCGACAGTGGTGCTTTGAAATGGTCTGGGGCCACAGTCCAGAACCGTTTTATTACTTCCTGTCGGGAGGGGCTGGATGTGGCAAATCGCACGTCATTAAGTGCATTCACCACGAGGCAACGAGAATTCTGCGTGAGCTCCCGAGATTTCGGGACGACGCAGACATGTCCCAACCCGCGGTGCTGCTGACCGCGTTCACGGGTACGGCGGCATTTAACATATCTGGCAACACGTTGCACTCGCTTCTCAAATTGCCGAGGTCCTTGAAGCCACCTTATCAAGGTCTCGGAAATGCACTGGACGAGGTCAGAGCCACGCTGGCGAACGCTGAGATTCTCATCGTCGACGAGATATCCATGGTCTCCAAAGAGCTGTTCGCCTACGTTCATTGGCGATTTCAGCAGATCAGGGGTAATCGGAAGCCGTTCGGAGGCATGTCTGTCCTCGCCGTAGGTGACTTTTACCAACTGCCGCCACTTGGTAAAGCCAAGCCGCTGTGTGTGTACGAGGAGGCCGAGTTTGATCTCTGGAAGGATAACTTCAAAATGGTGACCCTGACGGAGATCATGCGCCAGAAAGACGATCGAGCTTTCGCCGAACTCCTGAACCGTCTCAGGGTGAAGCAAAAGCAAGATCCTTTGTCGGACGACGACAGGCTCCTGCTTACACAGGCAGTGGCTGATAGTCAGCATTGTCCAGCACAGGGTCTCCACATCTTCGCCACAAACAAAGAAGTCGACCGTCACAACGCCGACATCGTGACTGCCTCCTACGGGAATGCGATTGGCATTGCAGCTCGCGATTTTAGAAAAGACCCCACAACTGGCTGCATGACGTTTGTGTCTGGGCAAATTAAAGGACACAAGCGGGACTTGCCCGACAACATAATGGCGGCTCAAGGAGTACGCGTTATGTTGATCCGAAATTTAGACGTGGAAGACGGCCTTGTGAACGGTACATTTGGAACCGTTTCGAACATTGTCACCGAAGACCCACAAGGCGTGAAGATGATCGGACTCCTGCTGGACAATCCTACGGCGGGACAGAGATTCCGCAAAAAAATGTTAGGTCCCTCAGATCGCTCGGTGTACATCGAGAGATCTGAGGAGAACCTAAGTAACCGCAAGGGGGTCGTTCGGCGCCAGTTCCCCCTCAGGTTAGCGTTCGCGTGTACGACGCACAAAGTTCAAGGAATGACCGTGCCCTCGGCCGTTGTGTGTCTGAAGCGCGTTTTCGAGCCCGGCATGGCGTACGTCGCTCTCAGCCGCACAACGTCGCTTCGAGGTCTCACCATCCTTGACTTTGATGAGAAAAAAATTTACGCTGACCCCAAGATCAAGACGGCTCTGGAAACCATGCCTCAAGCGTCTTTCCAGAGCTGTCGACCCTTGTTGACTCTGTTGAAATCTGTAAAGCAAACTCCAAAGGTTTTGACGATCGTCCACCACAACACCCAGGGTCTGCCGTGTCACATGGTGGACCTGAAATCGCATCACGAGCTCCGACAAGCTGACGTCCTCTGCCTCACGGAGACTCATTTGTCGGGCTCCTCTGTTGCTGACGATTTTCAATTGGAGGGCCACGCCGTGTTCACGCGTAGCAGGCGGCTGTCTTACAACACCTGCGTGAACATGGCCAAAAAAGAGGGAGGTGGAGTTGCCATGTACTGCAGAGACACCGTTCAAGCAGAGCCTCGCAGGTACATGCAACACGTCACTGATTTGGAGTTTGTTGTCCTTAAAGTTGAGGCTCCGGTCAAAGTGCTAATAGCGACTGTGTACAAACCGCCAAGTTTTCAACTGGGAATCTTTCTCCCAAACTTGGAAAAGCTCTTGGACTCATTGGAAATATCAGATCAGCAGCCCATCGTCGTTTGTGGCGATTTTAATGAGGACCTACTTTCAAAAGGCACCAAAACTATTCGAGATTGGTTTCAGTCCAGAGGCTACACTCAATTGGTAGTTGATTCGACGACCGAAAAGAACACGCTGATTGACCACATTTATATTTCGCGTCCCGATAAATGTCTTCAATCGGGTGTTCTCCAAACCTATTACAGTTACCACAGTCCAGTTTATTGCGTTTTGACTGACCAGTAGCCTCTCCAGCCGTAATGTCAAAGACCTGTTGTGCCACGTTTTACAGTGTACTTGTAATGTCAGCTAATTATCAATGTTAAATTATGCCTTCATCTGTTTAGTCTTGTTTAGTCTAATGTAATTGTTTTATATATCAGTGTTACAGTGGCGTGTCTTGGCTGGAAATACTTTATGTAAATGTCTTTTTATATATGTGTTTGTGTATTTATTTTAGAATGGGGTCAGCATTTTTTTCTCATAAGCTAAATTTGTAATTATTAAACTAATAATTATGTACTTGTAATTATGTATATTATGTACTGTAATGATGTATTTAATTTAATTATGCAATGTATTTTTTTTATTGTAGTTTTGTTTTTTGTTTTTTTTCTGCTGGGTTGTTGTCTCCACTATGTTGCAGGGAGGAAGCTGAAGATCCAGCTGAGATGCAGACCAAGCTGCATGTCTAACCAGGTCCATCACAAAGTAAGGGTCATTCTCTCTCTCTCTCTCTCTCTTCTTTTTTTTTAAAGTGATTCGCTTGCATCGAGTCATTTCACTCAATCATGATTTCTTTGTCTTTCTAGGATGATCCGGTGAGAAAGACCCCCAGAGGACTTCAGCAGATCTCTCTACAGCGAAGACAACAACCCAGAAGAAAAATAAGGGAAGTAAGATTTGGTTAAATTCTCAACTTTCACTTCAGTCTTTGAAACCTGTAACCAATTTGTCTTTTAAATCTGACATTTACAGACAGCAGGAAGAAGACCTCCAGAGGACTGCAGCAACAATAAGGGAAGTAAAATTTTGATATATTCTCAACTTTCACTTCAGTCTTTGAAACCTGTAACCAATTTGCCTTTGAAATCTGACATTTACAGACACCGGGAAGAAGACCTCCAGAGGACTGCAGCAACAATCAGGGAAGTAAAATTTTGATATATTCTCAACTTTCACTTCAGTCTTTGAAACCTGTAACCAATTTGTCTTTGAAATCTGACATTTACAGACACCGGGAAGAAGACCTCCAGAGGACTGCAGCAACAATCAGGGAAGTAAAATTTTGATATATTCTCAACTTTCACTTCATGTTTGAAACCTGTAACCAATTTCAGTTTGAAATCTGAAATTTACAGACGGCAGGAAGAAGACCTCCAGAGGACTGCAGCAACAATCAGGGAAGTAAAATTTTGATATATTCTCAACTTTCACTTCAGTCTTTGAAATCTGTAACTAATTTATGTCTTTTTAATCTGGCAACATTTATACAGATGGCGGGAAGAAGACCTCCAGAGGACTGCAGCAACAATCAGGGAAGTAAAATTTTGATATATTCTCAACTTTCACTTCAGTCTTTGAAATCTGTAACTAATTTATGTCTTTTTAATCTGGCAACATTTATACAGATGGCGGGAAGAAGACCTCCAGAGGACTGCAGCAACAATCAGGGAAGTAACATTTCGGTAAATTCTCAACTTTCACTTCAGTCTTTGAAATCTGTTACTAATTTATGTCTTTTAAATCTGGCAACATTTATACAGACAGCAGCAAGAAGACCTCCAGAGGACTGCAGCAACAATAAGGGAAGTAACATTTCGGTAAATTCTCAACTTTCACTTCAGTCTTTGAAATCTGTTACTAATTTATGTCTTTTAAATCTGCCAATATTTATACAGACAGCAGCAAGAAGACCTCCAGAGGACTGCAGCAACAATAAGGGAAGTAACATTTCTTTAAATTCTCAACTTTCACTTCAGTCTTTGAAATCTGTTACTAATTTATGTCTTTTAAATCTGGCAATATTTATACAGACAGCAGCAAGAAGACCTCCAGTGGACTGCAGCAACAATAAGGGAAGTCAGATTTTCGTGAAATTCTCAACTTTCACTTCAGTCTTTGAAATCTGTTACTAATTTATGTCTTTTAAATCTGGCAACATTTATACAGACAGCAGCAAGAAGACCTCCAGAGGACTGCAGCAACAATAAGGGAAGTAACATTTCGGTAAATTCTCAACTTTCACTTCAGTCTTTGAAATCTGTTACTAATTTATGTCTTTTAAATCTGCCAATATTTATACAGACAGCAGCAAGAAGACCTCCAGTGGACTGCAGCAACAATAAGGGAAGTCAGATTTTCGTGAAATTCTCAACTTTCACTTTTATCACTCCAGGAAGAAGGCCTCCTCTGCTTTTTTTGAAAAAAAAATAAATGTTATCTCTGTTACAAAATGACGGTGTATGTCTGTTTATTTATGTTCCAAGTTTAGTTTTAGTTTGTAACAAATTCCATAGATGAAGATGCTGAGAATGAATGGTAGGTGGTGAAATGAATACATTGTAGCATTGCATTGTAGTATAGTATCATAGCATTGGCAATCCTCATTTCTCATTGACAATGAATGGGGCTGTGTGGAAAAAAATGAAACTTTCTTTTTCAAAAATCAAATCATCAATGTACATGGGGTTCACACGCGCACACACACAGACATGCAGCGCAGCACATCCCACTCTCGCGATTTCCCAACGGGAAATTGTCTAGTGTTTCTATTACAACTCCCTCTGTCTAACTTTCGGTACTTAACTCATCCCGCACCGTTCAGCGCACACAAACAAAAAATATATCACCGCGTGCGGCTCGATCTGACTCGGTATGCTATTATTTTTATCTTCCAAAAATTAATTTTTCGCGTCGTAAGACGCGAAAACCTTTTCCATAAGCAATGAATGGGATGAGGTCAAAAAACTTGCAAATCTTCCACCTCCTTCAAACATCTCCCGCTCTGCCCCACATTGACCTACAAACTCCATTCCAACTTTAAAACGTAGCCACGGGTCTTGTCTATGTAAGTTGTATTTGAAGTTTTTTCGCACGATGTTTCGTTTTTGACCTATGACCCTTGGTGAGCGGTGAGCGATTTTGGAAGAAATCTGGAGTTTATAATGGGTGTGTATTGCGGAATGTTCGTGCAGAGCCTGCTGACAGAGTGAGGGGAGACTCTGAAAAACTCTCACAACTTTTGTCTTTCTCTGATGACCGCAGCCACAAATTTCACAGTAGGACAGTAATTTTTTCACCAAAATGTAGCCACACTTGTCTTCTTTCTCACAATGTGTCAACTTTTTCTGTGGGATTTACGGTTTTTCCTTTATCTGCCTCTGACCGACAAGAGTACCTGTCAACTGCTCCATTTACTCCAATGTTAATCGGGAGGAGGATTTTTCAGGATTTTCCAAACTGCACCTGTTTTGAACTCGCTCCTATTACCACATTTTAGAAGCTAGGACCACAAAAAATTCTGGCTGTGTTCTTTAAGGCCTTTCTGGCTTGATGGTGAAGAAATTTTGCCGATATCATGTTTGGTTTTGAAGATATAGCCCTCTTTTCACGTCCTACATGTGAGCAGAATTCACTCTCAAATCAGCTGTCAGCTGTGCTCACAGGCTGCTGGACAACCATCACCGTGGCAACCCAGCTCAACTGGGCCCACAGACAGAGTGAATGGGACTTTCAAAACACAAACAGACTCACACAGGCACGCACACACACACACACACACACACACACACACAGACTGTCTGTGTCTGTCTGTCTGTCTGTCTGTCTCACTGACTGACTGAAACACAGAGACAGACACATACACAGAGACAGACAGACAGATAACACACACACAGACAGGGAGACGACAGACAGACAGACGACAAACACACCCATGCTCACAGACAGACAGACACACACAGACACAGACAGACACACACAGACAGACACACACAGCGACGGGCAGGCAGGCAGGCAGACGACACAAACACACACACAGACAGACACACACAGCGACGGGCCCAAGCGCACATCCCACTCTCGCGATTTCCCAACGGGAAATTGTCTAGTTTGAAAATAGTCAGTCTAGCTCTGAAATATTTGCTGCTGGAAGTGACGCGATCAAGGGCATCACATTCTGATACAGGCCTAAAGCAAAGAACAAAAACACAACATATACACATTTTAGAGAGATCAGTCTCCTCTTGAACTTGGCTGTCTCAATACCGATTAATTAAGGAATTGTCCATTAATTTAATAGTTGACAACTAATCGATTAATCGTGGTAGCTCTACCGGAAACCAAATGATTAATCGAGAAATTAATCAGCAGGTTAATTGAAATTAAAAATAATTGTAAGATGGAGCACTAGTGTGGACTGTAGCGTAGGCATGGTGACAAAATCCACTAACATGGTATGACAATACATATTAAGATATAGTGAAGTCTCTGGAAGATCCCTTAGGACAACATGTTTGCAGTGCACACCCATCATGTCTTAATACATTCAGACACAAAAAAAAGATACAGATACCATGATATACAGTATGTGTTATGGCACAATCACTGAGATATGTGTATTGTCTTTTGTCATATGTCATATTGCTGACCCACTTCTGTGGAATGAGTACAGAGAGGGGACCGAGTCAGGTGACTATGGAATGTATACTAACTGGATTTGCAGCTTTCTCGTTTTCTTTTTACTGACAGTGCAAAATCAATCATACATATTTCAGTAAGCAAACATCCACTAACTGCTTAAGTAAAGACATTAACACTAACGCATGTGAAATACTTGAACAAGTTTCCACAGCAACGTTATTTATGTCCCTAATGCTGCCCCAGTATGCTAAAAAGATTGTTGATTATAACATCTGACATCTTAAATAAGGATGAACATTTTCATTATCCTCACTGGGAAAACAGTCATTACAGAGCTGTGGTTCAGCACCTGCCTCTGTACATTAATGCCACCACAACATCCAGGAACCATGCTGACATATGGAGGGCTCAGCTGTGTTACAGCCACTCCTAAATGACACCCACCATTGAAAAAATAATTAGTCTATACCTCCCCCCTGTTGTTGCTGCTGTCGTTTACTCTTTCACTCTGTAGTGCTCAATGTGGGCCAACCAGGGAGGCAGCCCCCCCACACCCTCTACTACTGCTGCACTGCCAGTGAAACGCAACACTCAGTTCATTAACCCAGTTACCCGAGAGAGCTTCAGAAGGGTTTGTGTGTGCTGACGGACAGAGGAGGACCAGGTACAATAAACTGCCACTGTTTATGGACTGACAACTGTCATGTCATTGCTTTACTCTGTAGAGGAAGAAACTGAACAGAAAATGTTTGCCAGTTTTCATCAGTTTATAAGGATGACCAATGACCTTATAATATCAAATATTTGCCAATGCTCTCAATGCCAGCTGTAGCAGTTTTCTACTGCCATTCACTGATATATTGTGACGTCTGTGGTTGGTGAAAGAACTACAGGAAAAGGGGCTGAGCTGGTGTTAAGTTTCATTCATAACGCCTACAATTGAATTCTAAATCAACATTTGCCAGTCTATTCTTTCTGTTTAAGCCATGTATTTCTGCACAGTTGCAGATAATGATTATGCTACGCTGATATTATTATTATTATTGGTTTCCAACGGTGGCTGCTTGGATTGTTTCCAACTTGAGTGATCCAAACCTTTACAATAACTTGAAAGCGTTGAAATGTCGAAAAATCTAACTTAACAGGAAAAAACTGATGGTTTTCATACTGTGTATATTTGCTTATCTACGCTATTGATTTCTAACCATGTTAATTTTATTTAAAATATGCATATATTTCAAGTTTATATCAACTTTCGTGTCTGTCAGGACATAATATTTTGTGTAATTATAAAAAAAAAAAACTAGGTGGTCAATATAGTTGATAATAATGATAATTGTGTACCACTGAAACCCTTATCCCAACAGATACAATTGACGGTTGTGCTCCGGTTCTTCACCAGTGCCAACTGAAACGGAGACACAATGCTGCAGTCAGTTTCTCCAAGAGCAGTTTTTGTTGAATTCTGTTTCCATCAGCAACACAGACAGTGTTCGTGTCTGGGACAACAGCATGAAGAGAAAAGTCAACAAACGACCAGTGCCAGCAAAACAAGACAGTAGCTGCTGTAGCCGAAGGCTGTACATGTGTAAAGGAAGCAATGAAATAAAGCTGACTGGCATGGCCGCTAACAGCTACTAATGTGCTGAACTAACACAGAGCAACAAGCTTGTCAAGGTACATGTGATGCCTGTGTTTGCTGATCTGTCAGGTGAGTGGACATTAGAAGAACTTTAGGCGAGGGCTGCAGCCAACAATTACATCAATGTTGATTAAGTGATTAATCGTTAAGTCTATAATTTGTCAAAAAAAGTCCAAAACCCAAATTTGTGATTTTTTTATGTGACTTGAATACTGCATGCACATGTGACAGTCTGTCAGGACAACACAGTCTTATGAACAGCTTAAAATGAGGTTATAGTTTAATCTGAATATACTTGCCACAAATTGCAAATCTGCCAATACTTATTCCACTACCATATCTGGGATAAGTCATTATCAGCCAATAATACTGGCCTATGGTTATATATCAGTGAGGCTCTAACAGAAAAGCTGAGAGCAAAAACAACTTTGGAAATCATGCAATTACAACACAGACTTAACCATCTGCAATGTGCACTTATTCAGACAACCAAGGCACGCAATGCAAATGTCAGGGCCTGTCCAGGCTGATCTGCAACCAGCCAACTCCCTGTCTGAGCATTAACACTGTGGACAAAATAACAGCGTGGTACATCATGTAAGACTTCTCCCGTGTTTACAGTGAAAACATGTCTGCAGATCACACCACAGCAGTAAGCCCTCTCACAAGGCAGTGGCCCATTACAAGCACACACAGGCCCCTCAATGATTTAGAGCATTTTAATTCTCGGGAATGCGAGCCTTTTCTGATAAGCGCCTAACTGGGAATAAGCCTACCGCCGGCATGGTTATGCTGTGATAATCTCTGTGTTGTGCTCTCTGACTGACCTGTGACTTCATGGCTTTCTCAAGTGAGTCCCTCCACTTCTCAGCAAAGCGATACAAGTGAATATTAACTCAGAACAGGTGAAGTATCATGTGTCTGCCCGGCCCGAGAGGCCGGTCCTTTTATCAAGGGTAATGTGGCCATGGCCCCTTTATGAGGGCTACGCAACTGTGCATGAACTCAATTAATCAATCAAGGATGGGAAAAGATGATCAACCCCAAATATAAAGAAAGTTAAAGTATTTTGTTTAAGGTTATAAGTTGTTGCTATCCATTATATGTTTCACAGCTCAAATCTTAAAACTTTAAAGGCAAGATAAAAGTTATCAAGCATCTGTGGACGTGTGTGTCTACAGATTACAGACTCACTGATAAATACGCCATGCAGATAAATCTGACAATAATATTAGCTTAGTGCAGTTATATCAGTATATGCACATGCACAAGTAATTTAGGAGTGATTCCATAATGTAGTTTATCGACTGAAGACCACTGACAAGGTTATTTTACATCTGTAAATGGCTGTATGGACATGTATTGTGTAAAGCGATATAGCCTAAAAATATTACAATATCATAAGAGAGAGCCTCTTATAATAGACCCTGACCGATTTATCAGTTGGCCGATTTTATTGGCTGATATTGGCCCTGTGAAGAGGAAGCTTGTTGATAGTTTTGTAGCCTACTGAAATGATCGAAAACAACATGGGACCAAATGACATCACGCCAACAAGGTGCACTTACAAGCTTCTAAGAAACAAGAGCATAAATAGGGCCTACATTAAATAGGAGAGGTCGCATCACAATGTAATACTAGAAAACATCTCTCTCTCTTTGTGTTTCTGTGCAGAGCGTGTGTGAACGTCAGTCGACCGGAGGGGTAGAATGAGGGCAGATTGTCCACAAATTAATCGATCAAGGATGTTGTCGTTCTCTCAAAAGATAAAAAAGAAAGGTAAAATAATGCAAAAATGAGTCGCCAAATATACCTGGGCAGCCTGCCCAAGTAAAGTCTACGCGTGGGAAACACCGGTATCTGCGTACATGTTGTCTGATACGTGCAATTTTTTTAGACTATTCTTTCTTTCTTTCTCAGAACATTATGCAGTCACTTTGGACAATAAAGTTCATTTTTAAACTGTAAAATATCCTGCCTCCATTTTATATCTTTGTCACAAGTGTTTGGTAACCACATCTGAGTAATCATTGCTCATAATGTGCAAATATCGGCTGATAAACCCCAATATGTGTATCAGCATTGGCTCCAAAAAGCGAATATCGGTCTGGCATATAACCCAGCCTTAGGTCAGGCTACACTATACTGTGTCAAACAGTTAAATAGAGTCCAACCAATACTTGTTTTTGGGGCCGATACCAATACTGATATTTGGAAGTGAAAGAATTTTGATAGATACATCGGCCGATATACGCAACGATCCCTCAAACATGACTATCAAACACTGAAAAAGATATTTAATGGAGGTGGGATATTCTACAGTTTAACAATGAACTTTGTTGACTTAAATAAGAACAGTGAACTTAAAAAAATACACATACTGTGAATTTAATAATCAGAAAATACCCCGAGCATCTTTTTCTGCATTATAATCTCTAAAAACAAGAGTTTTAATATCAATATGCCGATACCGATATATCTGTGATAAGCCAACATCGGTCGATAATATCGGCCAATATATCAGTCGGGCTCTACAATTATTGTTAACCAAAGTTACCTTGGATGCCTTTTCTCTGCCTGCCATCCCAACATGCATTAATATACAAAGATAACACTGCTCTGCTTACCTGTATTGTGTCAAAAACCCAGAAAGATTTTTTTTTTTTTTTTTTAATAAACATGACATCTTTGCCAGTGAATGTAATGACTTTTTAAATAACTTTTCCCCACTTTCCAAGGAGAGCCCAAGGACCCTCTCCCAGGGACCCTGGAGGTTCCCAGTACGGACAGCCGTCTGCTTCCTCGGGGTTTTAGCTAGGTGGAGGCGGTTGCTTCTGCGTGGACAGGTCAACCGACGCCACAGACACACGGAGCTCACAAAACAAATACAGTTTGCAAACGAGATGCAAATGTCACCCGACCTGTCCTGTCTAGACCGAGCTCGGGCCGCTGAATCTCTCTGCGGAAGCTCGGGAAATTCAACAAAAGCCGCTAAAACTCGCCGCGGCTAGCGTTGATGCTGGCTGTTGTACCGACTGGCCGCACCGGTACGGAGGTCACCACCAACAACGCAGCCAGACGGCCCGGTGTGGCTCTGCTTCTACGCGTGTATTGTTTCGAGCCTGTTATGTAAAAGAGTTTTGTTCTCACCTCGTCACGATGCACATTTCTCTCGTTAACTGTGTCCGCAAGTCCATCAGGTAGGCAGAAAAGTAAAGCAACAGAAGAAAAAAAAACGCTCTCAGTCCAGACGGCACGGAGATGATTCAACAGACTGGTTGGCCCGGGCTGCTCGTGATGTCATCGGTTTACTCGAGCTGCTAGTGCGCATGTGCGGTTGCTCTGTTAGTCCAGTGGTTCATGGATGTTGTAGTAAACGATGCTTTTCAAGACCAGAGCTGACTTTATATGCTATATGCTGTCATTCTTTTTTTTCCACATTATATTTGTTGGAATTTTCTTATTTTATAACATCCCATCAAAGAAACTTACTGTAACGATACAACAATCATACATTACAGAGGTACACACACATTTAACTTGCACCGCTATTGGTTAGGATACAAATAAAACAAGATTTTTCCCTACATTGTTTACAATTTTGTTTCAAGTAAAGCCTACATTTCCATCTTTCTTACTTAGCCTAAAAACTTCTAACAAGGAGTCTGAGCTTAAGAGTGATCTAGGAAATTGAAATTGATAGGCCTAATCATAAAAAATTAGGCTGATGTAATAATGAATACTGACTATATTTTATGTAATGAACAGCTGTGTTGAATAAATTAAAGCCATTACAAAAGGAAATGTTAGTGCTGCACATTTAAAACTTGTTTTTTGAGCATTTTACAGTTACCTAATATTCTAAGAGTTTTTTTTAAAGGGACTTTGGTATTAAGCAAACATTTTATAACATCCCTCCAAAAGTTTCGGATATTTGGACATTCCTCTATAGAGTGGCTTCCTCATCCAAATATTTTGTACAAACATCTGGAATATTCACACACATATCATGGAGCTTGACAGGAGTTATGTGCATAAAATGCTTTGTTGGTCTAATCACCTGTAGTGGAGACTTTATATCACAGGCTTGTAGATACAGTTGCACCTTTAACTGTTTTAGATGCCACATTAGATTAATTGATTATTAATCGACAGAAAACTTAAGGGCAACAATTTTGCAGAGTGATAAACTGTTTCAATTGTTTTTCAAGGTCGGCTTGTTCCAGCGTCTCAAATGTAAAGTTTCCTCTTTCATTTGTCTTACATGATAGTCAACTCAATATGTAGCCAGACACATTTTCTTTGTCTTTTTTGCCAAGATTATCTTTTCTCTATTGAAGATTTATGGGGCAAGTATTGTTCTTGTCCTGACAGGTATTGGTCATCAAATGTAACTGTGCAAGTGTTCAGCCAAAAGGTAAAGAATGTCTCCATCTGGTGACCAAACAGTTATAAACCACTTTACTTCACAATGTCAACTTATGAGAAAAAGTCTTTGTGGGCCAGTGTGCATCACTTGATCTTGTAATTACACTCTTTGGCCCCTGTCTCAAATTGATTTAAACCATTACATTAATTAATTTTGTATCATAATTTTGTATCTTAATTGATACGTTTGTCACTTAATTCATTTAAACACACACACACATACACACATTATGTAACATTACACCATGTCACATCCAACGTTTTACTTTTTCTGTGTATTTTAACGGCCACGGCCATGGTCATTCCATTATTATTTTGGTCTGATCATCAAATCACATCACCTCAGTGGGCTTTATAATCTGCACAGCGAGTGACATCCTCTGTCCTAAGACCCTCAATTCGAGTGAGGAAACTTGCCATATTGAGAAAAAAAACCTTTTAACGGGGAAAATGCATTTGTCAGCTTTCTTTGTTCCTTCTCCTTAGCAGTTAGTTTAGATAAAGTAATTTTTTAGGACATGTGGCAGGTAACCTGTGGTGCATTTTTAACATGTTTTGACATTGTGTACAAAAAAGTTAGTCGTACCATTAATAAATCCATTTTTCTTATTTTTTCTTTATTTTGTTGTTTTAATAAGCAATTGTGAGTATTTTGGTTCAAAATAAAATATGTTTATCATTCCTTATATTTAGGATGAACATGATTATTGCGGGTCCCTATGGGTAGGTTAATTAATTGTTAATTAAGTAATGGAAAAATAATCTCAAGAATAATTGATAAATTGGTTGTCTACACATGGCAACACATAACAGATATCAGTAAACTTGTACATCTGAATACACGTTCGCAGATTCTTTTACACATTTACAAATCTGTTCACACACACACATGGATTCAGATACACAGCTTTCCATTCACGCTTACTACCTTCTACTGTAATAATGGACCCATACCGATGTTTAATTTATTATTATTTATTTAGGTTTATTTGGGGTACGGAGCTCCGTACATTTTTTAAATTATGCATGCTAGCTTATGCAGGTGTTGAGCATTGGCTAATTAGGAGTCGGCAGTTAACCTGAGTTGCATGTCTTTGGAGTGTGGGAGGAAACCAGAGCACCTAGAGGAAACCCACACATACACTTAACAGTGCTAACCCCTGCATCATCACGCCGCCCTATTTGCCTTTCGATTTCTCATCATGTACTTCTTCGTGGTCCTCAGGATCCTCTCCAGAGGTAGTCAATCTTTTTGGGTGACGATGCCCCCTACAAGAGCAGCAGATGATCAGGGGAGAGGCCAGAGAGGTTGGTGTGTTTGAGCCACAATAACACAACTCAGAAGGAATGGAAGGATAAAAGTATTGCGAGGGAACACAAAAGTAGTCCTAAAAGAATTCTCACCATGACCCTTAGGGGGTTCCATAGCTCTGTAATTTTTTTTTGACTATACATGCTAACTTATGCTGGTGTTGAGCATTGGTTAACCAAGAGTTGCCAATTAACCTGAGCTGCATGTCTTAGGAGTGTGGGAGGAAACCGGAGCACCCGGAGGAAACCCACACTGAGGCTGTGTCTCAATTCAGGGGCTGCATCCGTCGAAGGGCGCATTTGAAGGCCAGTTACGTCACAAAGCCGCATGAAGGATGTCCCAATTTGAAGGCTCCTTCAAATGCAGCCCACAAATGCGGCCTTCTTTTCCCTCTTTTTGGAGGATGCACCGCTACTATCCTTCATGGCCTCCCATATCCCAAGATCCTTTGCGCACCCGAAACAGAAGAAAGAAAGAAGGAAAATGGCGACATCAAGTGGTGTAGATCTTCACTTTCGTGGGCCTGGGCAGCAGAAATCGTGGCGTAAGGGTAAGGGGCGGGAACATCTGGTGACGCAACCAGGAAATGCTCCGAAGGCTAGACTGTCACATTTAACAACGGTGGACGCGGCTTTTGAAGGTACCTCCGAAGGACTCGCCTTCATAGGTCGCAAAGGCTGCGTCCTTCGAAGGATGCAGCCCCTGAATTGAGAAACAGCCATACACTTAACAGTGCTAACCACTGCATCATCATGCCGCCCTACTTGCCTTTCGATTTCTCATCATGTACTTCTTCGTGGTCCTCAGGATCCTCTCCAGAGGTAGTCAATCTTTTTGGGTGACGATGTCCCCAACAAGAGCAGCAGAGGACCAGGGGAGAGGCCAGAGAGGTTGGTGTGTTTGAGCCACAATAACACAACTCAGAAGGAATGGAAGGATAAAAGTATTGCGAGGGAACACAAAAGTAGTCCTAAAAGAATTCTCACCATGACCCTTTGGGGGTTCCATAGCTCTGTAATTTTTTTTTTGACTATACATGCTAACTTATGCTGGTGTTGAGCATTGGTTAACCAAGAGTTGCCAATTAACCTGAGCTGCATGTCTTAGGAGTGTGGGAGGAAACCGGAGCACCCGGAGGAAACCCACACTGAGGCTGTGTCTCAATTCAGGGGCTGCATCCTTCGAAGAGCGCATTTGAAGGCCAGTTACGTCACAAAGCCGCATGAAGGATGTCCCAATTTGAAGGCTCCTTCAAATGCAGCCCACAAATGCGGCCTTCTTTTCCCTCTTTTCAGAGGATGCACCGCTACTATCCTTCGCGGCCTCCCATATCCCAAGATCCTTTGCGCACCCGAAACAGAAGAAAGAAAGAAGGAAAATGGCGACATCAAGTGGTGTAGATCTTCACTTTCGCAGGCCTGGGTGGCAGAAATCGTGACGTAAGGGTAAGGGGCAGGAACATCTGGTGACGCAACCAGGAAATGCTCCGAAGGCTAGACTGTCACATTTAACAATGGTGGACGCGGCTTTTGAAGGTACCTCTGAAGGACTCGCCTTCGTAGGCCGCAAAGGCCGCATCCTTCGAAGGATGCAGCCCCTGAATTGAGACACAGCCATACACTTAACAGTGCTAACCACTGCATCATCATGCCGCCCTATTTGCCTTTCAATTTCTCATCATGTACTTCTTCGTGGTCCTCAGGATCCTCTCCAGAGGTAGTCAATCTTTTTGGGTGACGATGTCCCCAACAAGAGCAGCAGAAGACCAGGAGAGAGGCCAGAGAGGTTGGTGTGTTTGAGCCACAATAACACAACTCAGAAGGAATGGAAGGATAAAAGTATTGCGAGGGAACACAAAAGTAGTCCTAAAAGAATTCTCACCATGACCCTTAGGGGGTTCCATAGCTCTGTAATTTTTTTTTGACTATACATGCTAACTTATGCTGGTGTTGAGCATTGGTTAATCAAGAGTTGCCAATTAACCTGAGCTGCATGTCTTAGGAGTGTGGGAGGAAACCGGAGCACCCGGAGGAAACCACACATACACTTAACAGTGCTAACCACTGCATCATCATGCTACCCTATTTGCCTTTTGATTTCTCCCGCCCTATTCTGCCTGTGATTGGTTGGCTTCATTGGTTATGTTCGCTATGTTTCACTCAGAGCTATTGTGGGTAAACAGTTTGAGTTAAGTGTAGAGAGCGCAACCAAGGAAGACAACCAATCACAGGCGGGGTAGGGTAGGTCTAACCTTCATCTGAACCTGAGTGGGGCAGGTTCTGTGGGAGGAGCTGGAGTGACACGAGTTCCTCAGAAACTGGGTGGAGTAGGTTCTGGGGGACAAGGTAGAGGGACAAAGGTTGCTCTGATCCTGTGTGGGGAAGGCTCTGGGGGAGGAGCTAATGCTGACCAGTGCAAGTGCTCGGGGAGGAGTTGTAATGACAGAAATTCCTCTGTTCCTGGGTGGGCCATATTTTGGGGGAGGAGCTGGAGTGAGAGGAGTTCCTCTGATCCTGGGTAGGGCAGGTTTTCCGGGAAGAGGTCGAATGACAGGAGTTAATCTGATCCTGGGTGGGGAAGGCTTAGGGGAAAGAGCAAAAGTGACATGCCTTCCTCTGATCCTTGGTGGGACAGGTTCTAGGGGAGGACGTGGTGCGATAAGAATTCCTCTGATTATGAGTGGGCCGTGTCTTGGGGGAGGAGCTGGAGTGAGAGGAGTTTCTCTGATGCTGGGTGGGGCAGGTTCTGGGGGAGGAGGTGGTGCGACACAAGTTCCTCTCTGCCTGGGTGGGGAAGGCTTTGGGGGAGGAGCTGGAGTGACACGAGTTCCTCTGTTCCTGATTGGGGCATGTTCTGGGGGAGGAGGTGGAATGACAGGAGTTCCTCTGTTCCTGGGTGGGGCAGGTTTTCCGGGAAGAGGTGGAATGAAAGGAGTTCCTCTGTTCCTGGGTGGAGCAGGTTTTGGGGGAGGAGCTGGAGTGACACGCCCTCCTCTGATCCTTGGTAGGGCAGGTTCTGAGGGAGGAAGTGTAATGACAGAAATTCCTCTGTTCCTGGGTGGGTCATATTTTGGGGGAAGAGCTGGAGTGAGAGGAGTTTCTCTGATCCTGGGTGGGGCAGGTTTTCCGGGAAGAGGTGGAATGACAGGAGTTCCTCTGTTCCTGGGTGGAGCAGGTTTTCCGGGAAGAGGTGGAATGACAGGAGTTCCTCTGTTCCTGGGTGGAGCAGGTTTGGGGGGAGGAGGTGGAGTGACACACCTTCCTCTGATCCTTGGTGGGGCAGGTTCTGGGGGAGGAGGTGGTGCGACACAAGTTCCTCTCTGCCTGGGTGGAGCAGGTTTTTGGGGAGGAGATGGAGGCTGAAGTGAAGGGATAGGGTTGGGGTGTCTTCTGTCTTTGGCACACATCCGTGTTAGTTTGATCATATCCTTTATCCTACTCGCCTGATCCTTGATCCTGGACAAAGCCTGTGATGAAAAAGTAATTTCAATAGTGAATTCAGTTGAATTTTAAAATAACGATACAGTATTTGACTGTTGTTGACTGATTTGACTTATGTAAAAGTTCCAGTTTCAGTAAAGTTTCTCTAACTAAAGTTTCAGTAAAGTTTCTCTTAGTTTGGGGGCTAATGTAAAAGTTCCCCTTTACTTAATATGTAATAATTTATAACACAAGGGTTATGTCTAAGACTGCACTGATTTAAATAATTTCCTTGAGTGTATAAGCAGGAGAAAGTTTAGAGAATAAAACAGCTGGTTGTACTTACCTTATTACCTTCCAGCGTTCTTGCATATGGCTCATACAAATCCATGAGTTTCAGTACAGTTTCTCTAAGTTTAACCAACAAATAAGAAAAAAGGTGTACTTTTTTCTAAATCCGGTGTGTCTGCTAGCTGCTGGTTATACGTATGTGTACTGTGCTGTGTGACGTCACAGCGAGAAGTCTTAGATCATAGTAGATCAAAGGATGAAAGGTCGGGGAGGCGTTTCCAAGTGGTATTATTGATGACGTCTCCGTTGCCAAGGCAACTGGATTGCTTCCGCTTTCCTTAGAGTGGCGAGTAAACAAAACTCAGGACAAAACAAAACGTGAGTTTATTCAATCATTTAGTCTATCATAGAAATGGGTCGCCAGCTAGGCTTCCTTTTCCTGAGTGAAATAAGGTCTGTGGTTACCACGGGCTTAAAATATTTACACCTTTGCTTCTACGACATAAAATACACGATTTAATATCCCACAATTTAATTAAGTGCGTACGTGTCTTTGTAAACGGCGGTTGTTAACAAGTGGCTAAATGAGACTACGGAAGTTGTCACGTACATTTAACGTCATTAAACACAGAGACTCTTTTCGCTTTTTGAAAAATCCCCAATATAAGTTTTCTGTCATCTTCTTCAGACAGGGAGTTTAATTTTAAATGAGTGATTGGAGAAATTTATAAATAATAAACTATTTTCTGTTTTTACATGCCAAATATCAAATTCAGAATTGTAGATTTACAAAAAAACAAACAAACAAAAAAAACCAAACAAACACACAAAGCCTTTGCATATTCAAAACTGATCTGATGCACCACATAGATTCAAAAACAACCAAAACTTTATTTATCTCCTATTTCAATTCCCCATTTACTTATTATACTTTCTGGGGAAGTTTGAATTGTTTGCTGTGTTGCCTCTCTATATCAGTTTATCACACAAGGTGCTCCTGTGTCTCTGTGTTGGTAATACTTTCACCAGTTTCTTCATATTTAT
This sequence comes from Pagrus major, assembly GCF_040436345.1. Taxonomy (NCBI): domain Eukaryota; kingdom Metazoa; phylum Chordata; class Actinopteri; order Spariformes; family Sparidae; genus Pagrus; species Pagrus major. Next base: position 20,879,598 of record NC_133236.1, on the reverse strand, counting down.
ACCTCAAATCTCCCAAGCTGCAGCAGCTTCTCAGTAAATCCTGACGTCATTCCAGCACAGATGGTCATGCCTTATGATCACGTTATGACAGAAAAAGACCGTCACCTTATGGAAACCCATTTCCACCAGTTAAAGAGAAAAAAAATGATGAAAAAAAACTTAGGTTACGAGTCAAAGTTATGAGATACAAAGCCATAATTAGACAAAAAGGTAAAAAATTATGAGGTAAGAGTAAAAATTATGAGATCAAAAGCAAACATTTAACTTTTTATCTCAAGGTTATGACTTGGGACCATGGGGTACCAAGTTGTCTGACATTTTTGGTGGAAATGGGCTTCCATAACTTCTTACAATATTCACACATTTTTATGGGTTTTATGTGTATCACTGCATTATTTTGCTGATACCACTGAAAAACATTCGTCATGCCAGAGCTTCTGTTTTATTGTTGACATTTACAGAATTGAATGTGTGAGTACAGCGTTTATACAGAAAGCCCACTTATCCATACAGCACACAGACATATAACACATCTCCTCACACTATGTACAGGTTAAGCCATGATAAAGGCTGGGCCCCGAGCACACTGGGCAGAACACTCAGTCACTCCAGGTTCAGAACAAGTTGATGGACTCAGTAGATGTTCAGTAATGTGACAGGAAACACATGTGGTAGTGTCACTGGAGGGGTGAGTACCTGAATGGGGACAGCTGGAGGAAGAAACCAAAGCGAATTCAGGATTGTCTGAAGTGAATCTTAAGTCTGAAATAAAAAATCTGAGCATGTACATTTCAGTCACAACTGTCTCCTCAGCTAAAATAATTATGATGATGCTGTTTTTTTTTGTTGTTGTTTTTTATTTTTATTTTGGACTGTCTGTCTTTTGTTTGGTGATGTTTGCTGAGAGTGAAAATAGGAACATGATCACTAGTTTCGTGGTGGAACAGTGTCAGCAGCACCATGTTGGTCCTGAGTTTAGGTATTTCAAGTGGAGTTTGTCACAGCCACAGAAAAGTGACTGCAACCTTCGATGAACTGAGACCTACTTAGCAGCTTGTATTAAAAAAGAGGTTATTAAAACTGAGAGTTTTGTCTGGTTGGTGGTTGGTTTGTACGATGGTCTGGGTGATGATTTAAGTGTTTTTTGAGGTGCAGTGTCTAGATTCCATTAAATAGTTGAGAGTTCTCTGTTTCCGTGTTGATACTACTTCATGTCATGTTGGTGAGTTTTATTGTTACAAAAGCAAAAGTTTTATCAGAAAAACGACGGATGAACTTATTATAAATGTGTGGACTAAGTAGAAACAGCAGACAAAACATAACGTAAATAACTTAATCAGTGTTGAAGAAAATAACAAAACTGACACCATCGCATCATGGAGAACTGACATCTTTTTTTCTCTTTGTTAATGCAATACTTAGGTCAATAATGAGCCCTGGAGTGGCCCTAGAGAGAAAAAGTATTTATATAGCATATCAAGGTCACATTTTAATACATCGGGCGCTTTAAAATGCTATTGCATGCGCACAAGATACAATTTGTTCCCATGTTGTGATGAATTTGTGGGTTTTCAGGGATAATAAGCAAAAATATAAACTCTGATACATCTTGAAATCACAGTTTATTGTCTGAAGCCTCACTTATAATTGGTGGGAGTTTAAAGTTTATTAATGTTCTTGCCACACATCCACAATACTCCTGCAGGCACATTCTGCACAGATGACATTGAATGAAATAAAAAAAAGAAAGAAAAAAAGTCTTGCAATGACAATGAAATGCGATTCATGAAAATTTGTGAGCTGTCAATCTTAATTCATCTTCGCTTTGATAAGTTGGATTTGCTCTGACTGGCCTGTGGAGTGAATACTGAGGATTTACAACAGTTTACATTTTCCCCTCTTAAATCTGCTCCAAGAGAAGATCGACAATCCACTCCTGGCAGATGTTTATCATTATTGATGGCAGCATATCAATTGATTATCTCACTCCTTGACAGTTCTGCAAGATCTTAGGGAGTAACAGAATTAAAACCTTTTAAATCTATATTTATCTTTGGTGGTTAGACTACAGCAAAATCAGACACAGAACATTTTTCTGCATTAGAGTTTTCTTTTTGCAAGGGGCAAACTGGTGTAATATAAAAAACACTTAATGTCTCATAACTTAAGTTAATCGTCACTGACAAAAATCAGAAACGTCTCACCGTTAGAGATGATTTTCCAGTCACCATATAGTGTCATGTAAACCAGTGCCACCAGGGGCAGGGTTTTCAAAGTTAAAGACTGTGGTGCCTCCCCTCAGACAAAGTTTGGACTTGCTTGGTTTTGCTCAATTCCTGGATGCCCACGGGGTCATGATTGTGTTATTTGAACACACTGACGTTCAACAATTGAGCCAAGACAGCCTTATGTTGCTGTTTGACATAAATTCAGACGACACCAAGTACATAAAAAGGTCCGTCTGAAGGCTTTTATAAGTTTCTGACAGTGGGAAAGTTGGGAAAATGATATCTTCAACCAAATCACACATTTTATTAACTAGTATAATATTTTTCACTTTCATTCACTGAGCCTCCTCTCAAACTGTCTGGAGCCCCCTAGAGGAAGTTGACCGCCCGCTTCGAAAACCTCTGCATCGGGGTGATGTCGATGGCTGAAGAAGTGTGAACAAATATGTAATGAATGAAATACTGAGACAAGGGTTGGTGTTTTATTCTTCAAGTTGATGTCTAATACAGAGAGCTGACACTGAATCGGGGTAAAATCAAGTTGGGGCAATGACAGAGCAATAGGTTCAAAGGTGTGTGTGTGTGTGTGTGTGTGTGTGTGTGTGTGTGTGGAGTTTGGGATGGAGTGGTTTAAGAGATTTTCGCATTTGGAGTGCTTGTGTTTCATTGTGTGTGTGTGTGTGTGTGTGTCTAAGTGTGTGCAGATGTATATCAGTGTGTCAGAGTTCGGTGCCCACGGCTTCAGAGAAAAAAGGATTTTTGTGAGAAGCACAAGGCCGGGGGAGGTTATGGCCACGGGGAGAAGACGGAGCACCAGGCTCCTTTTGTTCTCTGCTCTTGGTTTTGTCACTAGTCCAGCTGTTAGCCAGAGGTTTAGTGGAGTGAGACTCTACGCCAGGGAGCGCTGACGAGGCTTAATCCTTGGATAGAGCTGTGAAGGAAACAGAAAAGAAGAGAGAGTGGAATGTTTAAGAAGACTTATCTGACTTCATCACATTTGTTATTGTTTACTTCGTCATGACATCATTAGTACAGTCATTGATTATGGATTTTTCTTGGCAATTCCTTATTGCACTCCATGACTCAAGCTGCACAATAAACTGGATTTAATGACTAATATTAATTTTCTAACCAAAATGTATTCATGTTATCAACTAATTATCTGTCAGAATCCTAATAAATTCAAGAGAGAATAGCAACAACAATCAAAAAATCCATGCAGAAATGAGTCACTTATCAAAAGCAGTTTTTAATGTTCTGCCCATCAACTAATTGATGAATCAACTTATCAGCTATACAGTCATTAATGTAGATAAACTAATCAGATCCGGCAGAAGAAATGCTTCGCCTACACTACAGGCGAAAGCAATAGATCATCTCATCATCTAAGTTTTGAGATTTTGAGCCATTTTGCTTCCATGAAGGCTTTAGGTTTGCAATGTAGTGCAATTTTTTGGTAAAAAAGCACCTAATTTGCATATTTAAAAACTAAATATCAGAAAACGTGTAATAAAAAAAACAATTGTCTTAATGTAAATAGTAAACTGTAGGATGTTGCGTAGTGGTATATATTAGTAATTTCTTTTACTCTATTCACCTGTCGCGTTTCCCCTTTAGATAAACCCACGGCTGAGCTGAACCTGCTGAAATGAGACAAGTAATGTATTTTTGTATTTACCCCCAGCAGGTTGCGGGGCACGTAGCCCTCATTGTCCTCAAGTCGCGCCCACCACCACTCGGTCTCACTGTCGTCCTGTCGTCGGAGAATAGTGATGGCGTCCCCCTCGCTGAACGGCAGCTCGTCCTGGTTCTGAGCTTTGTAGTCCCACAGAGCGTACACCGTCCCCTTGTTCATTACACCCAACTTCTCCTGAACGCCTGCATAAGAGACCAAACAGTCATTATTACACATTTATTTGATCAAATAAGTACAACTTACAGTATGTTGCATGACAAATCTTGAAGTGAAATAGTCCTGTTGGAATCACATTGTGCACACTGGACAACCTGTTGTTTCTCACCGTATAGAAACTGGGAGCACTGGATGTAGCCCTCTTCCATTTCCTCACACTTATCTGCAGCAGTTTCCACATCACTAATGGTGCTGGCAAAGATGGCGGCCCCTGACTCAACCAACAACTTGCAGAGATGGACACTGTTGCACGAGGCGGCGCAGTGAAGCGGAGTCCTGTTTCAAACACAAATATATATAAATGTGAAAGGATACAACAGCAGGAGATCACGCAGAATAACATTTGTGTCATCATCTCACCATCCATCACTGTCTGCAGCGTTGACGTTCACACCAAAATCCAGCAGGAACTTAACGATGTGGTGATGTCCCGCACACACTGCATTGTGCAGTGGCGTGATGCCCTCATCGTTGGGAGTGCTGGGATTCTCCACCTGGAAACAAGAGGGACCCAGATGAAAACACAAGTGCTTATCTTACAACCAAATATATATAAATTAAATTATACTCACAGAGTTTCGACATACCTCATAGATAATCCTCTGGACGAGGTCAAACTCTCCCTCCAGTGAGGCGTCCAGCAGGAGGGCTAGAGGGTTGAACTTCACCCTGAAGCCGTGGCCGGTGCGCTCAGAGTTTGGCTTCTTCAGGTTTGTGCGCTTCTCCTGTAGCAATAAAGAGATTGAAGAAAAGATTTGAGTAGCACCTTTCTTCATTAAAAATATAACTCTTTAATAAATCAGTGTATATGCGTCTCTCACCAGGGGCTGTGAGACCCCCGTGCCACTCTCTTCAGGTGTGGTGACCTCCGGCACAGGGCTGGGCAGCAACGCCTCAGAGCTTCCCACAGTGTTGTTGTTGTCATCGTCCTCCGGTCCCTCTGCTTCTGCAGGATCCTCCAGCTCTTCCGGTGGTGAGGGCAGAGGCTCGTTGTCATTGGCGTCAGTAGAAGGAGGTGGAGCCTCGGAGCCCAGCTCCTCCACCCCTGGTGGTGGCGGTAGCTGCGTCTCAGATGGGGGGTTGCCGTTGTCTGTATCAGCTACAGAGTCGCCTCCCAGATACCCCGGAGGAGGAGCTGGCTGATAAAACGGCGTTCCATTACCTGCGCCGTTGCCACCTCCTGATCCTCCAACTCCATTCCCTTCTATGCCTCCCGCGAGAGTGTTGAATCTCTGGTAGAGCAGTTTCTGGATGTTAGGTCCGCTTGGGCCCTCTGGTTCTGTGATGGAGCTGCGCTTCTTGAGTGGCCGAGGTGCGTTGGCCAGCTTTTTACGAAGCACCTCGAGGTCAGCGTCACTTTGGTAGCGCAGAGGGGAGTGTACCATCGGCGTTAGCTTTGTAGGGCTGAGTGGTCGCGGGATGTTCTCCACGCTGGGAGGAGGTGCTGAGGGCTCTGGGTGCTGGAAAAAGTCGTGATCATCAAATTCTCCGTCAAAAGTGTCCTCACCGCCGGGTGGGCCTTGGAGCAATGGGAAGGCCCCTCCCGCCTGGACGAAAGGCAGGGGCGAGGGGGGTGTGGAGCTGGGGGGGAGGACAGGCTTCCCATATACTGGAGACAAACAAGACAGTGTGGAATTAAATAGGAGGACAATGGCATCGTCATTATTTCCATCAATTCACCCGTTAATGATTTTTTCAATTAACTGATTTGTCAGATAATCAGCAGTACAAAATATCAAAGTGTTCAAGAGTCCAGGTTGACAGGTTGTTTTTTCTCATGGTCCAAAACCTAAAGGCAGTCGATTTACAATGAGATCAATCAGAAGAAAATAGGAAATTCTCATATTTGATGCTGCAACAAGCTCATGTTTGGTATTTTTTTGTGCACTGCCAGACACATGATCAAGTAAACTCATTTTATTGGGTTGTACGTTAGACTATTAGTGTGCAACTATGCCCATTTACCTCCTTAAAGTGTCGAGTCCAAAGTCTAAAAGATTAATTGACTAATTCCTTCAGCACTGACATCATTTAAGGTGTCAATCTGCTGTAGTGATTATTTAAGTCTCATGGGCCAAATGAACATTTTATTATTTTTTATCTAAATTGGATCTACTAATTGGTAGCAACACTGGAATAGACACAATAAAGAATATAAAGCATGATTAACCACTGATCTACACAATCATCACACGCAGCCCTTACCTGCTTTGAGAGCAGGCTTGAGTGGCTGGCTCTTTGGCGCTGCCTGCTGGAGGTACATGTGATAGATGGAGCTGGAGTTCATGGTAGGTGGGCCCTTTCGTGGCGACTGAGGCCGTGATCCTCTGTCTGGGATGAAGGGGCGCACTGCCACAGCTGGCGGGGGATCCAGTCGCTCGCTCAGCCCGGGCGGGAAAAGCGGTGCGTTAGGCTGGAAGGTGGGGCTTGGCGGCACTGAGATTCGCTGCTGGATCTGCTGGGAGGACGAGCCTGTGGAGGGCGGGACGCGGGGCCAAGCAGGAGCTGGTGGGTTTGGGAGTGGGCGAGGAGGAGGTGGCGCATCCTTGCGGCGCTCCAAGGAGCTGGCAGAGTTTGCGTGGGTGAGGTGGGAGCCATAGGGAGGCGGCTGTGGCTTGGATATGGCGGGGGAGGACATGGCCATTTTGGAGTCTAGCACCTGCAAAGAAGGGTTAAAGTTATTATTTTGTAAATGAGACCTACATATTGAATTCCTGCTCTAAGGCTATTTTTAATCAAGACATTATGACAGTTTATCTCTAGCACAATCTGAAACATAAAACATTTTTCTAATGGATGTGACATTTAATCAGGAGGTTATGGACATCTTTGCATACACTGGAATTAGAACAAGACGAACCTTTTCTGCACTTGGAGTGACGGGGGAGCCTGAGGTAGGGCTCTTGCCCTGGGTATCAGTCCCTGAGTCTCGTCTCTCAGGAGGCTTTAGAGTGCTGGTCTTGCCAACGGTCGGCCAACCAGTGTCATTAGCTAGGAAGCAAACAGGACACAGTCAGCGTGTTGCAGAAGAGAAAGAAGAATGAATGGACAACTCAGGGTATGGTATGTCCACCAGAGCTAGGTCCAAATGGTACCATTTTCTTATTTATTTTTTTTAGAAATGGGTCACTTTGTGTGGTTGACCGCATCAAGTGGAATATTAGTGAAAAAACACATGTATCTGTACCATTTTGACCAAGGATTGGTATCTAATGGAGGGTTCAGGATTTTGAGAAGCCTATCCTATTAACCAGACACCATGAAGAGACATTCAAACAGAATCCCTGTTGTCTTTTTATTAAAAGTGACTTCAAGATCTTTAACATGTACAAGCAAAGATTATGGAAGAAACCAGTCCTCTAAAAATCAGCTGCAGTTATGCAGTTTTATAACTTGAACGACCACAACTGACCCAAATCATGGAAGTAAAAGCAATTGTCTGATATGGCTTCATGTGCCATTTACTTTAAACACTGAAAGTAAATACACTGACCTGGGGATAAGAAATAAAAAATAGACTGCTCTTGCAACAGACAGAAAGACACCGCAGACTAAATTCAGGAGGGGCTGTTGATCAATAGGACAAAAATCCTGAGCCTTCTCTTCACAGCAATGATGACAATGAATGTATCTGCATTAGTATTTTGCTATTATGTACTTGTATCTCGTCGTGTTTCATTTCGTTACATTTAGTAAATAGTAACTTTAAAGTCATATAATGTTTGTCTCCAAGACTAAACTAACTACTTTAAAAATATATATGTGCAAAATAAAAAAATGTACCTAGACTGCAAGGACAGGGTGAAGAGAGAGGAAATAGAAAAAGGAAGACACAACAAAAACAACAGTAACAGTTGTGGTACGATTCAATAGGATTTTGTTTGAGATCTGCTGAATACCTACGGTCGGTCACTTTCTTTAAAACGCCTTTAAATGTGGAATCACCAGAGATTAATGCAGCAATACTAAGTTCTATCAGTTCTATCAGCACTAAGTCTAAAAGGAAACAGTTTGTCAACTGCTAAGTGAATCTAACGACATATTAACGTGTACAAGTTAATCTTCTTGTGCATGTTAAGTGTTTAACAACTACAAAATGATTCTCACGGGCAGCTTGGTTGTTGTGAGAACGTGTTATGAAGGTTAAAGTTAGGCAGGGTGGGAATGTTATGAAGTTAGAACAAAGCCCCCAAATATTTTGGACTGCTTTGCATGTGTAAATTAACGAGGCACTCAACTCATTGAACCTTCTCAGAGGTGTAAAGCACACACAGGATCAGCAGCGTTTTTTTTGGACACTTACTTCACATGAGACGTGATGTCAGCTGTGATTTAGAGTGTAAAAAGCCTGCAGATGGCAGCAAAGTGTTTCAAGATGACACCACCGTTAATTTGACATCATCAGCATTTCCCACAGAGGAAACACTCCGAATGGAATATCAGCATGTTCTTAACCCTGTTAAGAACAACTGGCTCAATGCTCTACGGGTAAGAGAGCTTAATGAAGCCAAACAAGGGCCCTGTTAAGACCTGGTGTTACCACCCGTCCTGAGTGACCTGATCATAAGTGGACAGCTGTAAGTATAGGTGTGAATAGAGGTGGACTTGACAGCATGTGACCACATTCTTTAAGTAGTGTACGAGAATGCGAACTTGTTGTAGAGTTAGAAGAAACGTGATAAACTTCTTGAAATAGTTACGACAAATTTCAAATTATTCCTGCCTTCTTGTATATTCAGCGTTTAATGCAATACATTCACTTGTTCCTTGGAAAAAGTGTCAGTTTGTCACGGCATCACTGTACCAGCCTGTCTGCTTCTGCTGCGTCTTACCTTCCAACACTTCATTTCACACTTTACACTTTACACTAAATCTATCAAAGAAGTTAACATTTTATTGATGGTAAAGGTGTCATATTTTACAAATACTGTATACAGTAAACAATATAGGCTACGTCTTGGAGAAAGTCCCCAGACCCCTTTGAGAAATCGCTCGATTGACTTACTTACTTAGGAGAAACTTTATAAAGTTTGTGAAGCGCTGTCTATGACAAATACTTAATAATTTGGGCCTTCTCGTAAATTCAGCAAATGTTATAAATTAATTTCTTTCTTCTTTGTGTAAGAAACAGTGTGTCCTTTTGTCGTCCGTACATGTTTATTTGCACATAGAGCGAGGAAGTGAGATCCGATCACAAGAGGTCAGTCAACATGACAAGAGCTGTCGACCTGTGATCAGAGCACTCAGGACAGATGTTGATACCCGGTATGAAAAGGCTCAAGGATGCATTCATCGGTCTGCGACTGTTTAAGTTAACCAGGCACTGATGCTCATCTCCACCTCAGATCCCCCAGCTGTGCATCTAAGCTTTTATTTAAACATAAGTTGAAGATTAGAGTTTGGGGGCCTCACAGCGTGACTGGGCAGAACACAATTTAAATAATCTTAAATTCCTGGCCAATTAAACTGACTATGATAAGAATGATAAGGGTGCCGTGTGGAGGATAAACTCCAGTGCATGCTGAGGATCCTGTGTTACATTCGAGAGAGAAGGTTCAGGACGTGCCACCCTGCTGCTCATGCAGCACTGTGCACTCACGGGACGTGCCGTCAGAGCCAGTGGAGGCTCCAGTGCCCGGGTGTGATTCTGGAAGGGACGGGGGTACTGGATCCACAACGATGTCTAAATCAGACACCTTCCAAGGGCCGGGAGGCTTTCGCACACCGTCTGCCCCGGGAAGAGTTGCCCCCAACCCCACACACCCAGTGAAACAGAGACATTACAGAGACGGAACAGCATAGACACATGAGAGAGGGAAGAGAAAAGGAAGGGAATCACAGTATACACAACACAAGGAGAGAGGAAGGTTAGAGAGGAAGGAAAAATCACAGAAATCAAGTCCAGGTGGAGAATTCAGGTAGGAAGGAAACAGTAACAGTGGAGACCCAGGAGGGAATTACAGTCACAAGCTTTTCATGCAAGATGTGTTAAATGTGTCAGGGTATAAAACTTTTGCCTCTGGGACTACATGTATCCAAACTACTCTGTAACTGACTCCATCAATTCTTCTTTGTCTAACTGTCCATATTCCTGCTTTCTTAATGAGGAAAAAAACCCAATGAATTCACTAAAAGTTTCAATAAAAACTTAGCGTAAAGATAGTGCATCACCTGCCTTACTTTTTGTGTTTTGCAGTGAAAAAATGTGCACTGCAAATGCAATTTTATGGATTTCAACCAACCTGACTTAGTGCGGCCATGGTTAGCTTGGTTATTGACGCCCAGAGTCTGAGGCTTTAGCGGGTCGGGTGGTATGTTGTAGCCTCCTTCCTGACGCCCTGGTACAGGGACTTGGATGTACGGCCCAACAGCAGCGACGCGGCCTAGAGTACCAGGAGCTGGCTGGGGAGAGGGAGGCCCGTTGGCTCTGTTCAGCTATAAGAGGAGACAGTCAGAGAAGTTTTAAGATGTTAGAAGTGTTGATGGAGAAAACAACTGCATTTATTTCAACACCTCCACTATTTCACGAGGAGTTTCAGTCACCAGAAACTATATTCTTATAGAAATAGTTTCCCCACTGGAGATGGTTTCGGAGTCACTTTCCGCTAAGACTTAAAAAGCTGCAAGAATTTTTTATTTCACTTTCTACTGAACATCTGCCGTGTGTGGACTGACTTCTCTTTGAGACGGCAGAGTTTTTGTCTGAAGCATTGAGTCTGAATGAGGAGGTGTGTTAAGCGCTCTTAGTCTTACAGGAAGGTTCTCTTTTTGACGTGCCTCAGCTTTTTTCTTGTAGAGGCGTTCCCGCAGCTCGCTGATGCGCTTGTCCATGAGCGTCACTTCCATGTTGCGTTTGTTGAGAAGATCCTTCTGTTGCTGCAGCTTGCTGTTTTGCTCCTGGTTTAACTTATTCCGGATCTGTGGATGATAAAACATAAGTGAAGGTTAATTAAAACAATAGATACTCTCAATGTAATCAGGTTTAAAATAAGCATAGTGGAACCGGATTTAAAAGCATTCACTAGCACTTGTTTCTGCAGTACCTGTAGCTCCTGGTAGAGTTTACGGAGCTCCAGGGCTGCAGCGCCAGTTACTTGGCCACCAAGGCCTGTCTGTATGCCGTTGAGCTTTCCCCTCCGCAGGTCCTCCAGCTGCAGGCTGAGCTGCTCCACCCTCAGGACTGCAGACTGTAGCTCAGCCTGCTTCTCTTGGAACAGACCGCTAACTTGCTCGATCTCAGCCGCTGGATGTGTAGAAATGAAAGAATCACATCAGGTCAGTCATAACCTACATGTAGGGTTCTCTAAAATTAGCTAGCTAGCCCAATCTTTTTTATCATGAGCACAACCTTGGTTAAAAGTAAACAAGTATACATACACAGGTTGCCATTGATGACCTTGCTGTAGTCCACCTGGCCTCTCATCGCCCGAATTTTCTTGAGCTTTGCTTCCTGGCTCTCCACGCGATCCTTAAGCCTCTGCAGCTTCTCGCTCTCTGAAACGGTTTGCTGCTGACGCCGCTCCTGCTGCTTCAGGTAACGCAAACGTTGCTCCTTCAGAGAGTGAGACAGAGATTGACATTTTGTAGGCAAACAGAAGGTAAAAACAGATGTCAAACAGCACAGCTAGTCTCAATGCCATCTGCTTTTCAAGTTCGGAAAGAAACGCTAAAGACAAAACTTTATCTTATCTTCTTTGAACTCAAAAATCAAAACACAGGCATGGATATAAAACCAGCAAGGCACCACCCTAAGGCCTGCAGAATATCTCTGTGGCAGACATAGCCTAAAACTAGGCTAAATCTTTCAGCTGTATGCACTAAATGAAATGGTGCGCGGTGTCAAGACTGTCTGAAGGCTGAAGAAAGGGTCAGATGACTTTATCATTCTACCCAACTGAGAACTGCTCCAGTTAAGGTCCTAAAATAGGAAATGACAGGCCCAGGTTTCCAAATGACTGCAGGGCTTCCAATGGGGCCTACTTTTCACATGCCACAACAAAGGCAATAAATAGTCTATCTATCTACTGGTCTACAGTGGGCTTCATCCTGCATGACTAATCACGAGTGGTCAGACTTAGTTAGTGTGCCGGAAAGCAACTGAGACTGAAGAGTTAGACTGATTGTGTGGAGGTCTGCCACCAGACTATTATTCCATTTTGAAGCAGTACCTAGTCTGAGAGAGGTAGAATCCTTCGTGTCAAAAATCCTGAATAATTTACATGTTTGAGTAACTGTGTGTATGGCTGAAATATAAATTCTGACAGACTGGACAAGACTAGCACAGTGACTCACACTTCCTCCCATCTCTTTTGTTACGTAACTATTTGCCCCTGTTTCACGCCATGATGGGACAACAGTAGTCGATCATCTCTGCGTCTGTGGGATCAGACTACAGGACACAACATCAGACCGACCCACAATGCTCTGATCACCTCAGTACATCATGTGTGAAAGATGGCGAGCTGCGAGTGGTCAGGCTTTTGACTTGTAGCCTGCATATCTCTACTTCTATCATTTTGAGGGTGCTGAAGTGCTTCAGATTTAACTATTTCCACTGGAAAAGAAGGAAGATATTGCAGCTAAAACACCTCTGCCAAATTACTGCAGTGATCCCCCCAAAAATTGGAACGTTGTGTAAAACATAAATAAAAACAGAAAATATCATTTTCACAACAGTTTTAGGAAGTGTTCCTGAGCAACCCAAGTTTTTTTGGAATCGGGGTTGTAGGGAGCATATTTTGAGTCAAAGACCATTATAATATTCGAGGGACTGAATCAAGAATGAAGACACAATGTTACCTTTGCGACGAGCATCTGCTGCTGAGCCTCGATTTGCTGCTGCTGCCGCGTGGCCATCTCCTGCAGCTCTGACAGCGTGAGCTCCACGCGCTGATTCCCCACCTTAACAGACACATACACAGGAGAACCGGTCAACAGACTGAAATCTGAGCAGAGTGATCTGATCGGTGGAGGCATTGAAATGTTACAAGAGCCACAGACGTCTTCTCAGACTGAAGACTTTCCATCAATAATGGTGTACTTGTTGGTGCTGGGCCTTTCTCTTCTTTTAAAACCAACCTTATGTTTTCATTCACGAGTTTAAAAACAAATTGAAATAAAATGTTGTGCATTAAGCCCCATCTCCCTCATACTAAAAGTGGTTTTGATTCAAACCAGGGCATGACCCAGTGAGTATTTTTTGCCCTGTGGGAGCTGCTAAGAGTGCGATGACACACTTACAAGGATACACGACTCTTCCTCCAGCCAACACAACAACATTTAACTCTTAGTAAAAGCTGAAAGGTGAAAACTCTCATAAGCAATACTGAGAACATCTAAATGGTAGTTGAGAAAACTCACCTGTGAGTTTTTATGTCATGTATGATACCAATAATCAGGTAAACGTTTGATGTAATAGCACAAATTTGCAAGTCAGTAAGTGCAGAAAAATACATTCAGAATAAAAAGTTACATAAGTTAAAATTGTTGCATAAGAATAAAAACATGGAAACAAGCACAAAGAAAACAAGTTACGCAAAAAGCCATTTGCAGAAATGATGTTAAAAGATGTCTGACTTCAGCAGCCAGAGGGTCACACAGCAGGAGACTAGACAGCAGCGAGAGTCGGGCTCTCCTTCCTCCACAACAAGGCTCCAAGCATCGTTATGGCGGGACATTAGTTGTAATGAGAAGCTCTGAGGGCAACGTGTCATTTGGTTGTGAATAATTTGTATCACAATGATAAATTCCAATGCATTGATCTAAAAAAACACTGCAATTACTACCTGGATGGTTTGTTATAAAAACCTAGTTAGATAATAAAGATATCATTAAATGGCTTTTTGTGTCCACAGCAGTCCAACACTGCACCGGATTAACATTGCACTTCTATAACCAGGGTTTACACCTTCAAAAAACCTTCAAGGCCTTGATGTTTTCCCTCAAATTCACAACATTTCAATGGTTTCAAGGACCCGGAGAAGGACAGTTAATGTGGCTAATGTAGCATCAAGTTGCTAGCCTGGAGAGTCTACTTCTATTTCCACACCTCCATTTTGTTTTGTCATTTTCAAACTTGTAGCCCCAACTGTCGCTGACTCTAGTGACATCACTTGAGTCTAGCTTTGGAGCCACAATAAGCTTTATACAACTTTTTTACATATGTAGTAGCACTCACCAAGTCCTGTAAACAGATTTATCAGTGAATTTCTAGATTCAAAGATCTCCTAAGTTTACTAACAAGTAAGAGAAAGAAAGTCTGCAAATCCTAACAATCCCACACAATGAAATGTTTGGGATTTCACTTAGGAAAAAGTATTTAAACAATAAATCAGTTCAGCTTTAAATGTCGGAAGAGAAAAAAAACAGTTCACCTCCATAAACATTTTCAATGAAGTCCTCCTTTTGAGCCAGAAATCAGCACCCATGGTGTTGTTCGAGAGCTCACAGGATAAGGGAAGACTGGCAATCGCATTAAATTCAGTTTTTCCCCCAAACAGACTCCTGAATTTCCTCAAAATCACAGTCACTGCAGTCAACACACAGGCTGACTACTCCTCAGTGAAACAGCATACTGAATGAGCGGTGAATACCAATCCCCCGAACTACAAGCGGTACTGAAATGATCAAGCGCTCCCAGCCTTTGCCTTTAGGAAGTGTGTTAAAAGAGGGAGGAGATGATGCAGGAAATGTCATGCTGTTTTTTTTTCAATAGCAGACTGAGAAATATAGAAAAGGAGTTTGGAGAGAGCGCTATTTTAAATGTGAAGATCTTAGCAAGAAGCAAAGGATGACGACTACAAAAAAGAAATATATGAGATTGAGCTGAAGACAAGAGATAAAATCCAGGGGTCACATAACAGAAAAACACTGCATAGTGGAACCGGATTTAAAAGCATTCACTAGCACTTGTTTCTGCAGTACCTGTAGCTCCTGGTAGAGTTTACGGAGCTCCAGGGCTGCAGCGCCAGTTACTTGGCCACCAAGGCCTGTCTGTATGCCGTTGAGCTTTCCCCTCCGCAGGTCCTCCAGCTGCAGGCTGAGCTGCTCCACCCTCAGGACAAAAAAACTGCTACTATAGAAGCAATTCCTAAACTCATGGCTGTTTCCTAGCCTCAGACCTCTTAACTTACAGGCTTACTATACATCAGTGTTAGCCTTTCCAACAGGCTAACATCAGTGTTAGCTTCTCCAACAGGCTAATGCCAGTGTTAGCTTCTCCAACACGCCGAAAACAGGATTAGCTTTACCGACGGTTACATTTTGAGTAGCATTTGAATCATAGTATTTCAGAGTTCATGTTGTTCCCCATTTTCTTTGCCATACTGACTACAGTGCTGCTACTTTTTTGGCAGTTATCTTGATTTTAGAGTCTATGCCATCCTAACACAGGATTCCTGACTCAGGAAATTCATCAGTTAGGACGGTTTACCATCCTAGGATAAGATATTGTTTTCCTGAATGCAGGACACATGTTTCTTTAACACCAAAAGTCCTAAATGTCATCCTAAACTGAGATAAGATAGGATTTCACACTTGGAAAGTTTCTGTAATGAGGCCCCAGGTGAAATAAGCATGACATGCAAAAGACACAAATATTGTATAAACTGCCTCTACTCGATTAGAAGAGGCAGACATTTTTATGACTCATCTTCTGAATAAAACATGCTTCTTTTCGAGAATAATTTGATTTTGACTTTTATGGTATTGTGTGAGGCAACATGTCGCACATCATCTCATCTCTGCAGACACTCAGCCTGGTCACGGCATTTGCTGCTCTGCCCGTGTGGCTCTGACAGCGTTTTCCTACCTGGGAATTTGTTGAAGCATTTCGATAGAGGAATGTGTGGGAAGACTCAGAGGGGGGGAGGGACGCGAACATGACTCAACCGAGGTCGAGATGGGGAGAGCGGGGGAAGCCACTGGCACACATACAGCTGCCACGCTCAAATGCACTCAGGCACCACTGCATCAGTGGCAATTCACCCGAGGGACAAACAGACACACACACCCTCGGACAGTGATGAAGAGGGAGTTGGAGAAACACCCGACTGAGCAGACGAAGAAGAAGAGGGAGAAGCCACAGCCCTGCAACTGGGAGACTATGTTACTCCCTCCAACAACACTGGGGATACGTACTTGTCAGAAATAGATTAATTGATCAACTACTTTTATAATAGATTAATATCAGATAGTAAATTGAATGTTTTTTTAATTTTCCACTAATATGTGGCATTTTATAGTCCAAAGATGAATCAATGAAAGAAGAAAATAAATTGTACCTCAACAGAAAACACAGATAACTGTTAATTGTGGCCCTCGAGCTTACCGACATGGGCAAATATGCACACGATGGGCTGCAGCTACTGATTATTTTCATTATCAATGAGTACAGTATGTGTCAATCATTTTCCATATCATCAATCTGTGAAATAAAAAGAAAAAGACCACTGTAATATTTCTGGGCAATGTCTGACAATGCTTGTGTTGTTCGACTAAAGGTCCAAAACCTAAAGATATTCAATGTACTATCATAAATGTCAACAAAAACAGCAAATTCTCACATTTTAGAAGCAGGAATCAGAGAGAATCACTAAAATGATTAATCGATTACCAAAACAGTTGACACTTCATTTGTTTTGTTGAAGGATTAATTATTTCAGCCCTTAAAAAATGTAATTCAATGTTTCAACACTGCCAACAAGCTAAAACCGTGACATTAAAAAGAAAAATTCTGATGCATGTGATCACTTCATCGCTCCCCTTGAGGCACCTCTGCTCTTTACGAGGCAGCGTCCCTCTCAGAGGATGATCAGCTCTGCTTGGTGGAGAGAAAGCCCCCGGGGTTTGGGCAGCGGGCCGTGGAAAAGCCAAAGCAATGATCCTCTTAGGGGCCGTTATATCATCCAGCAGGCTGACTGATATAATCCTCTAAATCAGATATTAGGAAGAAACTTGGACACAAATGAGCCTTGGCGCTTGGGAGGTTAAGCAGTCGTCCATGCAACTGATAATGTTTTCCTTTTTGAGTGAACCAGTAGTGATGATAAATGGCTGTTTTTACTTGTCATGCTATGGTGTGGGTTTTATAGGTTAGTGGTATTTAAACAGAGACGATCACTTGGAGAATCGATCGATAACCAATTTCTACATCCATAAAAATATATGTAACCTCATGATACTTCTGCAACACGCACGCAGACTCCAAAGTTGTGAATTTTCGGGATAATAAAAGGAAATGCCTGTGGGTGCTCTTGTGCTACAATCTTTTTTGAAAACAAAAACCACAACCCCTCCATCTCCTGCTGCGATTCTTCCCTCCACCCTTAAGGTTGAATTAGTGATGATTCCTTGACTGCAACACTTTCCTATTGTGAAATCTGGGACAGGCGGTCGGAGAAAGAAAGGATGCCGCGCCAGAGGCTGCTCTTATCAGAGTCATTCACATCTCCTAGCACACACACTTCCTAAAGCTAGAAGCTCAACATTCACAACACTGGGTTCACCTGACAGGGAAATACTGGCAGTGTGTGGAAACGGAAACAGTCCGAGACTAGACCAGAGACTGTGATGTTACTCTCAAACACTGGCATCATATCAGAATCATTATGTATCCACAGATATTAACACTTTTACATCGCAGAGCTCGGGAATATCAGCTGAACTCATGGAAGAAGTCTTTAATGTATAACCAGTTCAAGTCAAACCGAAATTAAATCTGTGTACATACCACATGCTCTGTGTTTGTTTGTATTTGTTTACATATCTGCTCAATTTGCACATCTGTGTAGGCACTAGGCAGGAACTAAAAATTGTTCATTAGGTCACTACAATTCCTGGGTGACAGGAACAACCCATCGCTGTGAGATTTGCCAGTCTGGCCCTTTGCCATCACCACAGCTGGAGCCATGAAAGAGGGATGGCTAATGCCAGCTAGACCCCCCTCTGCACCACCACCACGCTGCATTTTTTTGGAGCTGCGATTTTTTGGACAAAGTTAAAATGTGTCACAACATACCACTATGAATAAAGCATTGTGGTGCTACAGAGATGCCCCTGCCTACAAATTATATTCTCTAGGCATAAGGGAGCATTCTTGTTTGGTACAGACCCCAGCAATGTATTCTTTTTTTGTGAAAATAAAAAGCAAAATTACCGTTTCCACTAAAATCTTGACTCATTACGCCATTGCAATATCTGTGAAAATAACTACAATATGATTTTTTGCATATTGTTCAGCTCTAACATAAACTTACATATAACCTTCATCACAGCCCTTATCTATCTGTGAAAGAAGGCACCGAATCACATTAAGTTATTGTAGGTTATATCCTATTTTAACATAATTTAGATAATGCTAATTAAGTCTCACCCCATTCTCATTGTGCTTCTCTCCAGTGTTTCCACTTCTGCGACTCGTCTGATCCTGAGACTGCTGACTCCCTGCAAAAAAGACACAGTCACCGTCACAAACACAGGCAGGGCAGAGACGCACGAGTGTGCACAGCCGAGCGCGCACACACGCAGACAACTGCAGATTTAGAGGCTACAACCATTGTCAGGAATAGTTTGAAAATTCACTGACTTGATTGCACTTGACAGAGGGATTTTAAGAACTGGGACAAGCACTGCTGACTAAAGCCACTTAACTCAAACTTTTTTTTTATAAGAAAGGTCTGATGGAAAGATGAGAGTAAACAATTTAAAACTTGACAGGAAAAGAAAGAAAACTTCTGCTATACTTCTAAAAACCACTGGATATCTGATGGTTCCTTCGCAGCCAAAACACACTCTGTTAGACAGGTTCCAAAAGTATACAAGTCTGTTTCTCTGCCACCTGTTAACTTTGTGCGTGCTTCCTTTACGTGTCTATACATGTATGCTGACTTTAATTAAATTCCAGTCAAATTACATAATTTGAATCACTGATCTTGGGCAGGACTAGCTGTACATTTTAAGCTTGGGTGCATCTTATGAGGCTATACTACAAACACAAATCCAAAAACATGCGTGATAACCTGATTTTAACCCAACTGAAGAATGTTGATGCTTAAAAGCTTCTTAGGTGTGTCCATCCGCAGCATTTGTGGTGCATGAGCTGTGTGAGAATAGGTTAAATGTACTGTCTAAGTGCATGAAGGTGCAATAAAGGCAAGAAAACAACCGCACCTAAACCCAAAAGACTTGAGATAGCAGGGAGAGAAAGTGAGAGACAAACATCGACTGACACCAGCGTCTATATCTGAGCAGCCAGGCAGAACAGGTGTCAGACTCCACCCTGCACCCTCCAGGCTCCTTCAGGTAGAGACTTCACAGAGCAGAAAAACCTTCAGGCAGACGCGTGACAATACTAACCTTGATCGCTGCCCTCAGTTGGTGAATCTTCATGCCGGAGGAAGAACTTGACTTCTTGTTTTCGAGGCCCCCATTTCTGCAGATGTTCATACATCATGTGTTCGAAGGGGATCGCTCGCTCTACAGAGACACAGACATTAACGAAAAGACTGATTAGTTTGAATCATTTGTCTAATGGAAACAACTGGTCTTATTCAGTTTTCTAGTCCAATAAGTCAAATGCAAAATTCTGCATTGCCATTTAAAAGCTTTGATCAAAAGTTAGATTGAAACCACTCCCATACGTGTCTGTTAAATAAGAAGTCTGCACAAATACCGTAAAAAAATAGTGTAAAAGCTAAAATTTGTCAATTTACAGTGAGTTGTGTGCAAGACTATTTCTTGGCTATGCTAGCCGTTTCCCCCTGTCTCCAGCTTTTGTGCAAATAAGTGGATTTCCAAAATAAAGATAAATACAAAATAAAACTTGTATTTTTTCCCTGATAACGCTGCATTGTGAAAGACAAAATCTGTGTTGACATGGGCAGGAGCAGAGATAGTTATCTGTTAGCTGTTAGCAGCCGATGAGCAGCAGAGTTGTGCACTGTGCTCGGCCAACGGAGCTAACAGTTAATACAGCTGATAGAGCTAATGCAGCTAACTAGTAAAAACACATCAGGACTGAGAGCTTCTGTTCAGAGGAAAATGAAGCGTAAACTCTAGTTTTATGTGACAACAGGAAATAAATGTACTGAATTATTTTAGCTGAGTACAGTTTGGAGGTAAAGGTACTTAGAAGGTTATTACTTTTTAACTATTTTAACCATTTTGATTTTGGGAAAGTTTATATCCACATCAGGACGGTTAAAATTGTTTCTTGAGACAGTTCGGGTGAAGAGGTGAAATAAGTTGATGGACGTGTGCTAAAACTTCAAAACATTTCAAGTGGATGGAAAAGAGAGGCCGCGACCCAGAGAGACGGAGACAAAGACAGAGAGGTTTTAGGAGGTTTCGGGGGCAGACAGCTGCATTGTCAGGCACCAGCCGAACACGATTGCATAACGTGGGTTAATAAAGCCCTTGGCTGGGATGTTGTTTTCAACAGGGGAGTGGCCCCTCAGCGAAAAATGCTGAGAACACCGGGTATGTCAGTCTGACTGTGGTGATGGGAGCAAATCGCCTGGACCAAGTGGAATCTGCTGTGACAGTGCAGTGGACTGCAGAAGCATGTAACCCTTTTCTGACCTGACTTTAGGTGAATTATTCCAGTCAGATTATAGCTGATCGGAATGACAATGGCTTTTACTCTCTTTGAGGTGTGAAACTTTTGCCTTATTTATGGCTTCTCCATAGTTTAAATTCACTCAGGCAGACATGCACAGTCCTGCTCGGCTTTCTTTCTTTAATGAAGAGCTTGTTTTTACATAAAATTTAATTCTCATGCATGTAAGTGAAGTGTCAAACTCAGTGATTATGGAGTTTAATATAACGTCACCTTCCTGACACCCCCTTGTTCTTCCTCTTAAACATGATCTTACCGTTGCCTCTCCAGACCTCAGCCAGGTGGCAGCCACTCTCGCCGGGCTCTTTGCAGAACTCGACGACATCCCGGCACGTCGTCTCAGGGGTGATGGGTACCTCAGTCACAGCCTGTTCCCCATCGCTGAGGTACACCGTCAATATCATCTGAAAGAGGAAAAAAACAAACAAAAAAACAGTCAGGAGGAGACTGGAGAGAGAGGATGTCGCTTTGATGGTCACACTGACAGGGAATGAAAAATAAAAATCATGAAAGAAAAACATAAAACATCAAGAGATGTTATTGTCTGCCGGGGTGCTTTAAAGACGAAGCCTAGCCCACTCTTGCGTCGTACAAAGCCCAGAGTGCTGACGCTACATTTCACTGCCCACCAGCCGCGACTGTTAGTTTGAGCTGCTCCTGGACTCATGCCTGTGCCTGCCACATTTCTGTTGACTATGATTAGGGCCTGCCAAAGTGTTGAAGATATACAGTTTAGGCTAGGAGGTGAGGCATAGCAAAACAAGCCCCCACATGCTTCTGTCTGAAACTCACATAAAGAGTTACAAAAACTTTCAGGAGTTGATGGACATCTGAGGAAACAGCAGCTCAATACGAGCTACTAAATGACTAAATGTAATGGCCTGGAGGCAGAAGACAGATGGTACTTTTAAGACCAAAATTAAATGAAATGCACCTAAATGCAGCATATTTAAGGAATCACCTGAGAGTGTAAGTTCAGAGGGCTGCAAAGGCTCCATTGTACCTGCAGCTTTAAGACTGTGCAATACTACCTCTACAAACATCCTCAGCCAACCAGTATGATGTCGAGGCAAAATGGCTGCAATGTGTATACGACCTTTGGACTTATCTATACGGCCCTGCCTGCATAGTTTGTGCCTTCAGCCTGGATACAAGGGCAGAAATGATTGGATGCTTAATCAACCAGCTCAACGGGCTGAACGATTTGGGGAAAAATCAATTTTTTCCCCCAAGATTGGGATTGTGATTTAAATTACATTTTTCTATAGATTAAACTCCGGGCTTGGTTGGTGGTCCACACAGTATTTAACACGATTGTTAGTACCATAATCATAAACACTGAAATGTTAATGAGTGGTAGGGTTTCTTTGTATAGCAAACCATCTTTGGCCAATCCATCAGAATCGTGTGCCTTTATTTAAGCTTTATTCCTTTTTTATCGATGCCGGTTTGTTTTTCTGACAGTTGTGCATTGCGAAACAATGACGTCAAACTCGTGCGTCTAAGCTGCTGGAAACTTTCAACAGGAAGAAACGGTATAGTAGAAACAGAAGTATCGGTAGAACAATCTGGTAAGTTCACTGTAAGTTTACTGTAATGCAGCCTGTAATGCAAACACTTTTCAATATCCTGATCTAATGATATCCAAAATATAAGATGATGCATAGTCTCACATCACGATAACAATATAATATTGATATATTGCCCAGACCAAGCTGAAACATCTCACAACGAACATGGGTTAAATTCCAGGAACGCCATGTAATTGACACACGACACCACTGCTTCCCAACCAAGCAGCATGTCTGTTACAGACCATTGCTACAGCTAGCTCTCAGGCTACAGCCAGCTCACCTTGTCCATCAGCTCCCAGCAAGCAAAACACTTTCACTATTTCTTCTTTTACAGAAAACTGATCAGGATTCAATAAGAGAATAATGAATTGGAAGATAAGAAGAATCGTTATTGGCACTGGTATCAGAATAATCTTATCAATTTCCATTCCCAGTCCAATGTCATGTGATTTCCTGTATGCACCATCAGCATACACTGTATGCTCAATGTGCATATTATCTCTCTGGAACATTTATGGGAATATGAACACTTGAACGTTTTTATGTTTTACTGTTTTACAACATTTCATATTGGATATCATTAGGTTTGTGTTTGTACTAATCACCAGGCAGAGCCTTTGACCTTAAACTAACACATACATACACTCACTCACACACACACACACACACACACACACACACACACACACACACACACACACACACACACACACACACACACACACACACAATTTCCAAAGCATGTCAAATGTTACCCCTAAAGGAAGAAAACTTGAAGAAAGCAAAACAAATATCCCCAAATCCAGATGGTCCAAGCTGATAAAAACATATCTAAAAAGATTCAGTCAGCACAAAGTGTTGACTTTCTGGGTAAATTACTTCTGTAGGGCATAAAAATACTGATTCACTTTGAATGTACGTAAATTGTAAAAGGTGTATGTGTGGGGCTAATTAACTATATGGATCCTATGATGAGATTAATCCTTATCTTGGTTGAATAAAGCCAGTATAGGATGAGAGGAGCAGTGGATAATGTCCTCTCAAGTCCTCTATATGATCACCGAAAGTGACGCCATCAAACTGTGATGTTTACAGATATTCCGTTCAATTAATGTGGTTATGTTTACCATCTGCCTTGTTTGGACCAGCCCACTTTAACCTTGATTTCTGTGCTCTTGTAATTCAGCTTTTTTGGACATGAGAAAAAGCCAATGCACTAATATGAACTCCTGTATATTCAGTGTTACAGCACATCTACATGATGTGTGGTCTTCCTTCTGTGGCGGCAGGCAGATATTTTTATTGTTTTCCGTGGCACAAAGCACTCTGGGGGGGCTGAGGAGTGCCTTCCTGTTTCATGTGACAGGCCTCACTTTTTGTGTCACTACAGAAAAACAGGACTGTGTGAGACTGTGACGGGGGATATCAATAACAAAGCCAAGAGTTTTGGAGGGATGTTCAAAATAAAGTCAAAACATTAGCTATGCTTGAAAAGACAGAGTTTGTCGTGGGTTTTGTGTGAGTTCGCTGTGAGTTCAGCGAATTGTCAGTAAAGGAAATAGGAAAGGGAAATCTGGATTACTCATATTTCAGTAGTTTGCTTTTAACCCCGGCTGCAACTAACAATTATTTTCACTACTGATTAATCTGCTGATTATTTTCATAATTAATTGATTAATCCTTTAGTACAGTGTTTCTCAATCCTGTTCTAAGGGGCTCCCTGTCTTGCATGTCATCAGCTCATCATCAAGCTCTGCTGAAGCCTGATAATGAACCGAAATGACTGAAACGATTGAATCATCATAGTTAGCAACTCCTTTTCTTTCCATCTACTAACCGATTAATAGACTAAATATTGCAGCGCTTAACTGGTTGAACATGCCCTAACAGGGAGGATTTGAGCCAAGAAACAAGTCAAGTATAATCCAAAGAAAAGCCAGTATTCAACACTATCACAGGACAGACAGTCTAGACCAACAACTACAGCGCTTTGTTTACATAAGGCTCACAATGTCATACCAGACACTACAATGTCAAACCTAATCGATAACAAATTGGAAAAAAGAATAAAAACCTTCAACATCTGAACCACTTAACAGTTTACAATCAAATGTAAAAGTATCAGCTGCAATTCAGGTATTTTATTATGCAGAATTAAATAAGTACCCTAAATGCAAAGTGCAATTAAGTGTCATTGATTCATAACAGTACATGTGGCTTCAGGGTGCATGTAGTGCTACAATAATTGTCACAACTTTCGCATAATAATAATACGTTTAGTCACTAAGCCACCTATAGCTTATTACTCCGGGAGTTCCTTCGAGACAAAGTGACTCATCCTTTGTAATGGTGCAACTGTGTGATTCATTGACATTTTCTGCAGCGGCCTAACTGAAACAATACGGTCGCTTGCACTTGGGAGCCTCTGCGACTTCACTCGGCTGATTATGAGTCTCATATTTTGGCAAATTCCGAAACCCTCCGTGGTAAAATAGCACCAGAACTGAGGAAGTTATTTTCATCCATCTATAATTTCATGTTGCCTTTTAAAGCATTATTAGGTCCATGTAGACTAGTAATGGATGTCATTTTGCGACCCGACGTGCAAGAGCATTAACAGGAAAAAGAAAATGGGAAAGAAAGTGCAAAGTGCAAGCTGGAGACTAGTTATGTTCACATTTTACTGATAGATAATTACTTTGCTAATCCCCAAGGGGCACTGGAGTGCTACCAGCTGCATAATACGACATAGTACATGAGGAAAAATAACAAAACAGCCCAGTGAGGCAAGCAACAAAGTCAGTCTGAATACAGATAAGACTGATGCCATTGTTTGAAATTGTTCTAGTGGGAATATTCTGCTTTCTTGTTTACATTTATGTTTTAAAATAGTATTCAATGTGAGAACACAATAGGGAAAACACTGTGTAATAGAATAAAACAGTCCATCATAATCTACACTACAACAATTAATTCAGTACATCACAGACAACAGTCAGTCAATAAATATTACAGTAATATGGATAGATAGTAAGAAGCCATATTGCTTTCAGTTAACATCATCAACACACTGATACATTAGGTGGCAGCATGCTCTATGAGAAGAAGAAGAAGAAGAAGAAGAAGAAGAAGAAGAAGAAGAAGAAGCGCAGTTGCGCTCATGACATCAAAACAAAACATGTTCCAAGTCTACGAGTTTTAACAAAAAAACAAAAAAATCAGTATCGGCCATATTGTGCATCCAGAATCAAGACATGCAATTAACCAATCAGAGAACAGAACTCTAATGCAAACTAATTTAAATTGATCACAAAAAGCCAATGCTGAATTTTCTTAAAGGTACCTTCACATAAATAGAAACTACCAAATCATGTAGGGCTGGGCGATATGGCCTTAAAATAATATCGCAATATTTTTAGGCTATATCGCAAAAACGCAATATATATCTCGTATTTTCAAATCTCCTCAAAAGCACTTGTGAATGCAAGGACTAGACAACAAAACCAAATACCACCATACTTTCAACCAAATACCTCAATATTGATATTGCAACAATATTGTGGGGATGATCACTTTACTGTAATGCAGCCTTTAAAACCAGGAAAAGATTACACTTATGCCATAACACGATATCCAAAATCTAAGGGGACATATAGACCCATATCACAATAACAATACATCAATATACTGTCCAGCCCTAAATCCAGTTTAGTATGTAGAGAACAGAAACTCCAGTGATCCAGCTGACTGACCACTGCAGAAATACCAACCGCCCTCACTAAGTTGCGTCTGCCCATGGTCTTGGCTCTTTTGACCGCCCTCCGTTTCCTCCTGATCTCCTTCTTCGGTGGCCGGTGGTGCTCCTTTGCCCAAATGGGGTTTTCCTTGGAGAGGCTAACAAGGCCGCGTAATACTATAGTCACGAACCTCTTCATCATAGCGCTGCCGCTTTTGCAGGCATGAGACTTAATTGTTATGCCATCCCGAGCGGACCTCTGGAACAGACAGCGGTGCGTGTGTCTGAAAAGTGCTGCAGAGGAGACTTGGGAGGAAAAAAGCACTCGCTGTATGTGTAATTCAGGGAGGGAGGGAGGGAGGGGAGAGAGAGAGCTAGAGAGAAACAAACAGTAAGAGAAAGACAGAAAGAGAGAGGGACAGAGGGAGTCACAGGGTGGAGACAAGTCCTTCTGTTGGAAAATCGTCCCTTGGTTGTGCCAGCGGCTGCAACACCAACGACTCCCTGCTAATGAGAGTACTTTGGCCACAGCTGTGACTGGCAAACAGGTCAGGGCACTATCATGCGAAGGCAAGACGGGGATCTTCCTTATACTGTATGTTGGCTGTACGTGACAGGAAGCAAACGGCATCCCTCTCGTCTGACGCATAATGCTACAGTGGGAATCATCTGGAGATTAGGGCATTTATCATTTAACTTGTGAGAAAGAAAGAGGGATGCTTGGCTGGCCTGATCTCCAGCAGGATGATTCAAACAGTCATCTCTTCTCACAAAGCCTGTCACTCATTCACCCACGATGAAGAAAAGAGAGCTTGAGAGAAATTCTTCCTGGGAGCACAAACTTAAATGATAACCAGTTGTTTTTTTTGTGAAAAGACCACAAATGCCAAAGAAGACAAAAAGGAATAAATTAAGCTCCCAAATGTATCTACTCACGTTTTAAGGTTGTCAAAATTATTGATACCTTCATAACTTTTCAATATCTTGTCTTTAAACAGATACAATGTCCTCATTTGGTAATACTGAGAGTACACAGCAAAAAAAAAAACCCAAAAAACAGAACTACAACCAGATTTTCAACCCAAGGCTGCATGGATATTAACATTATTTCAAATATTTTCAGAGACTCCTACTTTGTGCCTAGAAATTATTTTACTTTTTGTTGTGGCATCAAAAGAGGTACTGAGTAAGGATGCCGATCATGGTGTAGCTCACAATACGATTTGCGATATGTTGCCATTCACGATAACGATAGTATTGTGACACTGCAAGACAATCGTCAAACGACACATCACGACATCTGTCTATCTAAAGGACACAAAATACCCCCAAAAAGGCAAAGTGCCAGAAAGCAGAACAGTTCTGGAGTTTAAATGTTTAAAGGAAGGATTCAACTACGGCTCACTAAATTCTTTTCAATCATGTAAATTAAGTTTACAGAAGTTTACACCACAAGGTGCATGAAGAACTGACTCTGGTAAGTGTCAGGGGAATCTGTTCGGAGTGCCTGCGTGTTTAAATAAAGATACTGATATTTGGCACCAGTGTATCAATAATTGTATTGCAAGAGGAAACCGGTATTGCATTGAGGTTGAAAAAATGATAGTACCGTGACAACTATATTACATTGTGCCAAAAAATACATTTGATAGTTCAATACTTCAAAACCAAATGCAAGCCCATATGTGAGGAACAACTAGGTCAACAAACACACTGTGATCAGTGTGAGGAATGATTTCGCTTCATCATCTGGCTGGACACAAACACACAAATAGCTTAATCATAGCTTGATCCAAGACAGCTATTCACTGGGACATGACACGGTTGCTTTTGACATTCTTGACTCACAGAAAAGATTGTGTAGTCTAGACATTTCATGCAGGCAAAATAAGCCAAACATCTGTCCGTGTGGCTAAAATAGCACTGAACCATATGGAGGAGAGATGAGCCGATGATGTGACAAATGATGTGAAACAAAGTGAAACAGCCGACCAGCTAGGGTGTCTGAAAACTGGACAAAAATAATCCTGCTGTGTGTTACACATCCATAAGAAATTTAAACGACTTTCCTTTCACTGGACTCTTGGACACTGGTGCAGAGAAGATGTCTCGGATTCAAATTGAAATTTTAAAAAAGATGTTCTTATTAAGCTGGATAACCCAAGTAAGAACTACACTGGCTTTGCTGTTACAGACTAATCTAGTAGAGCTTATGTGTCTTATAGCCATCAGGCACAAACTACTTTGACATTTGATGTTATGCTCTGGACAGATAACTTAAAAGGTTCCTGTAAGAATTAACCCTCTGTTTAAAAAAGGATGTGTCCTTTTGATTGAACGCTGACTAATGCGCATTAGAGGAAGGCATTAAGAACGTCTGATTAATAATGCATACTCCCTCAACCAATAGGAAAAGAGATGTTACAGTCTCAAACAGGTGGGGGCTGTTAAATAAATCAATAACTGACTATTTTCATCTGTTCACAGTGAGTTTGGGGAAAAGGTCCAATAAAAACAGTCACATTCATCAAACTCACGACATTTGACTTCTGAGTGGTTCATGATATAACTGTGACGGCTCGTCTGATGTCATTTTAAAATCAACACACCACTCCAAAAATGGTGAAAGTGACGATAAGATGCAATGTTTACATTTCCTGTAAGTCACACTCTGACCGGCTCCACTGTGTGAGATTAATGCCACTTGACAATCTACTCAGCTCAAAAGTTCCCCTCGACAACAGAGCATTAGTCGACGCAGCCACACAGACCTAGATCTGCCGAGGTCTCATTGGCTGCCGGAGTCACGCGGGATCCGAGTGCAGGGCTGCCTCTCTGCTCGACTGGCTCTTTGACTCTGATAGCCTGTTGGTGCCACAGGGTAGAAACGTCCACGGAGGCTAACGTCGCAGTCAATCCTGCGACGGCTACAGCGAATATGGAGTTACTTCTCTGTTACTAAGTACTCCTGAAAGCTCACACGCCTCTCTGAAGTTGTCTTTTAATGAGGACAAAGAAGATGTTAGTGATGCTGTATTTTCACCCAACACAAAATCACTTGGAAAGGCAACAGGCTGCCTCCATTTATAACGACACCTTACTGTAAACTCATCCCGTGCATGAGTTCATGTTTCTCTCCCTGAAGGCCGAAAGGGCCACAACCACTTCTCCCACAATCCATTGCTGCATTCTCTAAAGATAACAAAAGAGGTCCCAACAAAGCACGACTCCGACATGGTTGCCATTCAGGTACTCTATTCTTCGTGACTCAGAGCGTCTTCAACGGTAACACCAAACCACAGAATGAAAATAGATCTCGATTCAACGTGAACCAAGGCCTACTGTATCTACTGATTAACATATGGTGATAATTTAGTTTCAACATTATTCATCGTACATTCATAACTATTAAAGAGAGAGTAGAGTGTGTCAAGTTTACCTGTCCTATTCTGATGGTAGTAGTGCAATTCTGCTCGTTCAATAATGAACAAATTTGCCAACATCTTGTGAGGAAAACCACCATGACAGTAAACTGAATATCTTTGAGTGTAGGACAAAACAAGAAACATATTCCACCGTTTTCTGACATTTTATATACCAAACAACTTTCTGAATAGAGACAATAACCAACACGTTAATCAATAATGAAAATAACCGATAGCTGCAGCCCTATTTTATTCCTTTAAGTTAAATCAAACCGGTTTCAGATACACCCCAATTCCTGTTCATCTAGTTCGGCACTGTGTACATTTCCCCTTCCTAATGATTCAGGCATGTAACCATAAACATGAAAAAAATGTACTTCCTCCAGCTACGGACTCACACTCCAGAGATACTGTACAACAGATAACGTCTGAGGAGATGAAGCTAAGCCTTTTATCTCTGATCTGAACTGAGCTCACCTGCAGAATAGCTGAGTGGCTGTGGGAAAGGCTGATGGACAGATAAACAATCTTGTTGGAAGTTGCAACTAGTGTGTGTCAACAGACAGAATCAGACTCTTCATGTTAATGTTACTTTTATATTTATGGGGCTGAGGAACCACATGAGCACCCGAATGCCACAGAGCATGATGATTTCCACCTCGCACACAGGCTGGATTTTGTGCATTACTGGGCAGTGAAATCATTACTTGTGAGGGCGCTAATCTTGAAAGTATAAAAGGAACTACATTTTTATACCAGGAGTGTGCACTTACCGGCATCATATTGGCAGTTCTGGCAGGTCAAAACCAGGGGTGCATCGGCAAGTTGACTTATGGCTCCCCCACCTATCTTCACTGGCACCACCGTAGAGTCGACCCACCTTGCTAGTTATGGGCTCTGGTTACTCCAATGTGACAACCAACTGGGCCTCAGTCCTCTCTGTGAACCATAGCAGTGGGATTATTTCAGGTGCTTGAAAACTGAGCATTATAAGGTAGCTGACACGCAAAATAACGCCGCCGCAAACGCAAATTTAAAGGTCCAGGCGTGGCTCAGTGCAGCTGCTGCTACAAACAAGCCGACGGTTAGCCAGACAGTTAGCTCGCAAAGCAAGCGAGTCAAAACAAAATGACACGCTCGATATAACGAAGTAATAACACAGGTATTATACTCACCAATGTCAGAGACGATTCATTGTTTCGGGGAGTAAATCTCAGCTTCGTTACTGTCAAAAAGGCACGGAGCTAACCGAGCCAGCTGTCAGCCAGCCAGCTAACGCACGGTGTTAGCCGTGTTAGCTGGTCTCACAGGCGGCTAAAGGACGGTACGCAAGGCGATCTCTCCGCTCTCGTCGGTCCTTTCGCTGGCGCTGGCTGCACATCGGCACGAGCTGTCGATGGAGTGTGTTTCAAGCGAACCGAAATGAAAAAGCGTCCATGCGGGGTGACTAACGCGTCTTTTTGCGAACGCAATGAATCATCGTTAGCAGGCTAGCGGTGCTAGTTGACGAAAAATACAAATAGCTGGAATCCAGTTGTTGACGGTGGGAGGGGCGGGGCTTCACCGCAGCAGCCAGGGTGTCACGGCAACGTAGAATGTCAGGAATGTCACGTCACCAGCCAGGATACCAGCTTAGCAACCGCAGGTATGATTTCCGCTGGCACAGACACGAGACCCATTATAATAAAATGTGTTTTTAAAGCATCTGTATATTTGTTTGTTTGCAGCAATAACTTAGGATACGATAAGATAGATGTCGCTGTTAGCTCAGGAGGACAGTCAAGCCAAACAGAAGGAAGCCCAGACTAAGGAGAAGTTCAAATTTGAAGGCAAAAAAACAAATGTCAATAATAAATACAAGGAAAAGAGATAAAAGCTGTAAAATAAAAAAAAGAAGGGGAAAAAAGGGCAAAATCACATGAAAGCAATTCAATAAAAGGATGATAGGAAGATGATATCGCAAAGGATAAATTAGAAACAGATGAAAATAGGATTAAAAAACTAAGTTTAAAAATAGTGTTGTGCCCATCACAAAAAAACAACACATTTACTGCAATTATAGCTTCTTAATGAGTCCAAAAGTTAGATATAAGGAAAACTGAGCTACACTCAAGGCTGGATTACCAGTCAGCCAAAGTGAGCAACTGTCAAAGGGCCCCCCCCAAAACCCCAGGGCCCTCGAAAGCTCGAGGCTTTTCATGTACAAGCTGAAATTTAGTTTGGGAGTGTGCATCAGCAAAGCACAAAATCATCTGACATGATGGGGGATTTAAAGTTGGTACTGATCTTGGGGTCCCTGTATAATTTTCCTTTTTTCAACGATGGTAAATAGGACATGTAATGAATGACCTATGACTTCAACGTTTTTTTTCCCTGCTTTCGTCAGATGTCTTGTGACAAAGCTTGAATCAATAGAGGGCTATTCTATCTAATTTTATTATATATCTAAAATTCATTGCCAGGACTCGTGAATTTCACAGAAAAAGGAGGGAAGTTTGACATCATACGGCATTGCACGCGGTTAAATTTATTCTATTACATCAGGATAAACCCTGGCGATGTGAATTTCTGGGGGCTTTCATGTGCAATTTTTTGCTCTATTTTCTCTTCCAGTACTCTATCGACACCATGAACTATACTCTTCTGGTTTATTTCAGTCCTGTGTCAGAGGAGATACACCTCGGCATCTGTTTCATGAAATAAGTTTACCTGTAAGGACCACAGCATCAGCATCATATTTCATCCAGACAGCTGTAATTGTGTAATTGCAGAGCTTGTAGGATGTTAACATGTCCCGGGGTGGTAACATGCCAACAAGCTGTGTGTACAGTAGGTTTACAGTAGATTAAAGTGAGGTAGAAAAGTGCTTGGTCTGAGAAATGATGTCATCTGCTCTGGATGCTGTGCGACAGCTCCTTCCTGACTCTGACATGTGCTGCTGATGACAGATGTTATAGTTTTCGGGCAGCTTCTTCATCATTTTAGCAAATTCATGATGACACAAGGCTTTGAATAGTTTTCCCTTTTCAGTCTCCTGCATTTCTCATGACTGATGGACACATAATGACAACAGAATAATAAAATGATTCCTCTAGAGAATGTTTTAGGGACAATACAGATGTTAGTACAGTATTACAGCAAGATGATGTCAGGCTGAGAGGACGATCCTAAAGAGGAACAGTCTGTGAAGTGCAATTAATAATAAATATATGATACAATAATGCCATAATCGTATAGTTTTTACTCGTGATTCTTTACATTTTAATGACAATTAAAGGATTGTACTCTAGTGCATTAAAGATATCAACAGTGTAGGTGCTGTTTTAATCAATCCACGTCATATACACAAACATACATGTAAACATTATGTGCAGATATAATTGTCCTTCTTGATAAACACTGACTTAATATAGTAAAAAGAATAATTAAATGAATTCTGATATGTGTAATAAATTCTCAAGTTAGTATTAGAGAGGTAGTGTTCAGTATATAGTATTTATATAAATAAAAAACACATCCTAAAAGCTGTAATTCTCATCTCGTTGATGGTTCAGTTCAACAACATGACTTCTGAAAATAATATTCTTGGAAAGTTTGAACTTTAACGGCTTTCATCCTCAAAAAAAAGAGCCTTTTTCCACTTTTCTCCACAACTGAATCAGCAAGCAGCATAGAAAAAATTCATATCGTCATAACAATTAAATATCATCATAAGACAATTTAAAATTGCATTCAGTGAGGTAAAAATAAAAAGATGGCTGTTAGACCTTCAGACTCTTTGAGTGGCTTCATCTGACTTTGCCATGAGTCTTCAACTGAGAAAGCACTTTGTCCACCTGCAACAGAGCAGCACAAGAAACGTATGCAGTATTCACAATATTGTAGTTGAGTGTCATAGTGATTAAAAGTAAATATAACATTTGTACAGTGAACACAACAGACATATCAGACATAACAAGAGAAAATGTGGCTTATTTCTGATTTTGACAGATTGTGCCAACAAAATGATTATTACATTTTTCAGGCGTCAATTATAATAACTTAATTTATCATTATTTTTATTGTTATTAATCATAATATATATACATAAACATATATATACAAATATATGTATATATATATATATATGTATAAAGTTAAATAGACAATAATTTTGTTGGCACACATGAGTCTCCATAGAATATTGAAGCTACCACTCACTGTGATGAACCAGTGAGACTGCGGCCCGTAGTGTAGCTGCGACTTGAAGCTCATCGTACTGGCTGGAGCCAGAGCGTGGAGGTGGAGGTGGGGAACGGAGGAGAACGGCGGCATGTGAAACCCAAATCTGCACAGAGTCAAAGAAAAACAAGTGAAAGGTTTGCAAAGAAAATGACCTGAGCCACAACTCTGATGACGTCATCTCGGAAAAATGGATTTACCTGACATCGTCTAGGTTGCTGACTTTATTCTTCTCCAGTATAATTCTTCCCATTTCTACCATCCGCTCCACTGTAAACAAACACACAACATCAGTATGATGTACACAGCAGGATATTTATTTTGTAAAAATACTAAATGATAGTATAACCATTAAAGGTGCGCTATGTAACTTTTTCAGCCGGTCCTCATCAGAAAAACGACGAACTTATATGTCGACTGTAAAGGCAGCTTATTATGACAATACTGACATTTGTTTTGTGTGTTGAACTTTTTTTTGGTACAATGTTGTCGTATTTAATCCCACATCATATTCTTGCACTGTGGGACTTCTGACTGGGCAGTGCATTCATATACAAGCCTGTTTCGCTCTCATGTTAACAAGTACAAACGTTAACATACTGCTTTAAAGCAGGCCTACATCTAAAGCTCATGTTGTAAGTAACATACAATGGAGTATCTCCAAATTGTACTTGAGTAGATGTACTTAGTTACATTCCACCACTGAGTTTTGAGTTATAACAAAATAACAAGTGGACAGTGAGTTTATAAATGACCTTTTTAGTGGCATTGTCACACCAAATTTCAGGACACCTTCTGG
Organism: Pagrus major; assembly: GCF_040436345.1. Lineage (NCBI taxonomy): Eukaryota > Metazoa > Chordata > Actinopteri > Spariformes > Sparidae > Pagrus > Pagrus major. The sequence continues at coordinate 20,845,088 of NC_133236.1, read as the reverse complement.
TTATGTTTACAGGTATGAACCACAAAATAAAACACACTTACACAAAATGTTGTAGGTAAATAAAAATAATGAATTCACTCACTGTCAGTGCAGCAGTGTCTTTAATTTAGAGTAACATCAAGAATTCAAGGGTTATATCTCCAGTTCCTATCTTAAACAGTGCTGACTGAACTGTCACTGGCACTCTCAAACATTATGAAATGTCCCTTTAATCAACCAAAGACTGATGACTCATGTGTTTTCTATTGAACAGCTGACAAACTGAGGACAGAGCCTCTCTCACCTAGAGGTATGTCGCCCCCCTGGAGACTTTTGCAGCTTTCGATGTGCGTCCTGGTAACAACAAGGTAATGATGTGTGGCACCAGGCTTTATGTCACGGAAACAGAGCAGCTCCTCATCCTGTAGAGACACAGGGAGAGTCACGAGTCTCCAGCTGTTGAACTTCTTCAGACATGAAAGATTAGTTTGTACTCACGCTGAGCAGGATCTCTGTGTCAGTCTGGCTCTGCGCTATTTGGCAGAAAGGACAGTCTTCGCTCCCAGAAGCGTCCCGATTCCCCATGAGTGTTTTCAGAGTTGTGTCTTTAATAGAGAATGAGCTCTCTCAGTCTGAATCATGTCTCCGGGCGTGTCTTCAGTCAGGAAAACCAGCCGATCACAGAGTGCATCGATCCACTGCTGCGTTCACTGGAGCTGCGTAAATACCTGTTTCAAGTCATTTAAAGGGCCAGTGTGCAGGATTTAAGGGGATTTAGGGGTAGGAATTGACTACAATGTCTTATATGTCCTCATAAATGTATAATAACCTGAAGTTAGTCTTTCATGTCTACAGGTGGAGTGGGTCCTCTTCAATGGGATATGCGTGAAGAAACACCTCAACACAACTTATCTAAGTCGTATGACTTCTGATGAAGAATTGCCGCCACAAAATAAAAAGAACACACTTCAAAGAGTAGATTAGATGACCACTGATTTTTAAAAAAAAAATATTTTCCTTAGATTTGTGTATGGAAGGCTCCTGTATCCTCCTGATAGGACATTTGTGTGTAATCCTTGCACACTTTGCGAGAACTCACAACGAAAAATCATCAAACAACAGCTACAAAACTTCTTTTCACACATGAACATAGTACCTTTTTACCTTCAGACAGGCTAGCTTCCTTGAGTAGTGTCAATCATTTCATCTACTGCACTCGTCGAATGCAAATAAGCATTTTATATAACAAAAGAACAAAAGCAAATCAAATAATTCCTTTAAACTCCCCCTTAAAATAATCAACTCATAAGAGACTTTTATTAGTTTCCAAAGGAACCCTCAAAGACCAAAGCCCCCAAACATGGTTGGAAAATATAGATACTGTAATGTTATATCATTGTCATATTAGAAAACATTCTTCAGTCCAAAAAGGATACAGACAGTTCTGCAGAAAAAATAATTTAATGTGAAATATCACAGCAGATCCTTACACACAGAAACATAGTGTTTAATGGAGTCAATCCATGGCTTCCTTACATCAGTGTTCATAAAAATATAATTCATTTCATACATACGTCTGTGTGGAACAACGCGTTTCGCATTCAGTGTCATCAGGTTCACCTCAGGTCTGGTATGTATAATTACAATGTTTACAAATTCAATGTTATAAATAGATATAAATACAATTACGTGGCTATATAGTAATTTCATTATGTAAAATAATTTATAAATGTGTATAAATATGCATAAACACCAATACAGTGTACATAGACATATACACACACATGCACATACATATACATACACATACACATATACATGCACATATACACGCTGCACATATATTTACAGTTAATGAGGCAAATATGATATCCCTGTATTTATTTTTAAACTGTCGTAAATTTTGGATTTGCTGTGCTTCCACACTTAACCCGTTCCACAATTTAACGCCACAAATGGAAATACAAAAGCTCTTTTTTGTTGTGCGGGTGCGGCGAACCTTTAAGTTTAATTGTCCCCTTAACAAATATCTCCCCTCCCTTTCAGAAAACATTTCCTGTATGTTTTTAGGTAACATATTATTCCTTGCTTTAAACATTGTTGGTGCAGTTTTGAATTCTACCAGATCAAGAAATTTGAGCGTTTTAGACTGTATGAATAACTGATTAGTGTGTTCTTGAAAATGTACATTATGAATAATCCTAATGGCTCGTTTTTGAAGAATGCACAATGGTCGTAAAGAGCTTTTGTATGTGTTTCCCCAGATCTCTGAACAGTAGTTTAATTATGGTAATAATAATGAATTATAGAGAATGTGGAGTGATTTATTGTTCAAAAAGTGCTTTGCTTTGGACCGTTGATGTGTATGTTCAATAACATCGGTCCCCACATTGACCCCCATGTTCTTTCACTGTTCTCCCCTTTCCAGATGTCTCAACTTAACTTTTGAAGCAGCTAAAGAGATCTTTACTCTTTAAATGCTTCAGCAGACGTTCTTCCTGCCAAGAGAAAAACCCTCGTTTGAATAGAGGCATGGAAAAGAATTCAAGTTTTCTGTTTCAGTATTTCTAGTCCTCAGCACTCACAGTCACAAAACGGTAAGTCTTTGGGATGAACTTATAGCCCAGGGACTCTGAGATCTGGCTGGTGGGGGCGAGCACGTGGAGGTGGAGGTGATCGACTGAAGTGAAGGGAGGTCGATGGAAACCCAGCCTGTGGAAGAAAACAAATCAATGCTACGATCAGCACATTGACGAGAAAGTCAAAGTACAGTTTAAGAGATCCCAGAAGAGGAAAGAACATTTTGGGGAATATGCCTATTTGCTTCTATAGCAGAGAGTCAGGTGAGAACATTGACACCACCCAAATGTGAAGCTTACAGCTAGCTGCCGGTTAGCTTAGCTTAGCATACAGCCTTGAACAGGGGGAAACAGCTAGCCTAGCTCTATCCAACAGTAACTAAATCTGTCTACCAGCAAACCTAATGCGCTCTGATCAACATGAAATATTTTGCTCATTTAATCTGACAAAAACGTTAAAAAGTGTTAAAGGGACAATTAGCTGCTTTATTGAGGGGTTAGCTAGTTGCTGGACTACATTTTTGGCTCGGAGCAGTTGCCAGGCAACTAGTGGCAGTTCCAGGAAGTTACTGTGCCTGGTCAAGATGTGACAATGTGACTTTGGACAGAGCCAGGCTAGCTGTTTCTCCCTTTTTCTACTCTTTGTGCTAAGTTAAGCTAAGCTAAGGACATGAGAGTGGTATCAATCTTCTCATCTAACTCTCCAACAGAAAGCCAATATTAAGCGTATTCTTAAAAAACTATTCTTTAAAACTTTGAAGGAAAAGAGATAGACACTGAACCACTACCTGTCCTCGTCTACCTTATGTCCTTCATATCAGTGATCCCTTGGTCTCGTAGCACAGCTTTCCCCATCTCAGCCATCTGTTTCACTGTTGGATGAATGACTCAGTTATTTCTCTGCAAATAACACACTTAAAAAAAAATAGGCTTAATATGAAGAAGCTTAATATTAAAGTATTAGCAGGAGTTCAGTGATAGTAGATGCAAAAGTGGCAGCAGGAGTATTGGGACTAGTGTAGTATCACTACTAGCTGTGTTATCATTAGTTGCAAGAGTAGCAGTAGCTGAAATAGTGGTTCAGTGGTATTCGCAGTACTTCTACTACAACTGACCGAGGCCAATGTGTCCACTGTGCAGGGAGTGGCAGTCGACTATGTGCTGTATGGGTACAACCAGGTAATGGTGGGGGGCAGCAGGGTAAATGTCTCTAAAACACACCAGCTCCTTAGTCTGTTGGAGGGAATGGAAGTATAGATTAAAGGACAAGTTCACCCTAAAAACAAATGATATACTCCTCGCTACTGTATAGCCTAAATATAAGCATACAACTGTTTAAAAACCCCATACAACCTAAAGTAAAAATGATGATACAGTAAAAACATAATTAAGATTTGTGTTCAACTTGAATTATATTTAGATTTGCCTCCAACACCTATTAAACCTACATTACTGCTGATATAAAGGTGTCTTGTAACTTTCTGGATCTGTCACGGCAGTTTCACAACCTGAGCTTTTATCTACAGCTGTGCGTCTGTCTGAAAACATCTTACCTTCGTAATGATTTTCGTTTCTTTGTCTCCACCGTTGGCTATCAGACAGAAAATACAACTTTCAACTATTTCTTCAGCTGGACCTGCCATCCCGACCGTCTCCTCGCTCACCTCACCTCACCGCAGGTTGTTGTCCTCTTCCCGTAAACGTCATTCTGCTCGTAAACCAGGCACGCCGAAGATCGTATGTGTGCGCGAAGATGGCTAACTGAATGTTTTTTACAAAAGTCGACTTTTAATAAATGGAGATCAGGCTTCTTTGTGATCTTCACTGTCACTGTCACTGTTTAAGGGTCGATTTAAACAAGCCACATAGACTTAACAATTTAATAGTCATTTTTTATAATAAACAAATCATTTCCCCTCGTACAACTGCAGTTCTTGCTGCGCAGAAAGTTTCAATTTTACTTCTTTTAAAACTTTAAATAGATCCTCTGCCAATGTGTGTACATCTACATGCCAAGACAGGATGACACACTATACAGAGATTTCAATTCTGATAGCTCTAGGATGAGGATAACATACTGTAGAATAAGCCAAAAATACACTGTAGTTCAATACGGCCATATATTTAAGGTCTAAAAACATATTAAAATGTTATGTTAGCCATACCTGACATCCATTATATGGTATCAGGCTTGATTTAAACCTTATGTGAAGAAATTCAATGTTCTGATGATCCACTGTAGTTTAATTAACACAATAGATAGCTCTTTGGGGCCAAGGGGTATAAATCCACCTGGAGATATACATATAAAAGTAAAATGAAATCTAATCTAAAAAGAGAAACTTGGTGAGGTTTTCTTGTCAGTAGTATTACTGACAGTGAAAATGTGTTGAATGTGTGGTACCTGAAAACAGAGGTGGAGTGAGACCTCATTTAGATCTGAGAGTGAGTCAATTTTAATCTACTGAGTGCATCATCTTCTCAATTAGTGATCTTTGATTAGATTAGTTTCCATTTACATGCCATGTCTTTACTGTAACTCTTGTGTCACATGCTCAACAATGGTAATGCTAGTAATGCTCAATAAAAACCTGTTATAAAATCTGAGGCCACAATAACTGAGATCGACACGTGGACATAAAAGTTGGACACGACCCACTTGTTTTATAGTATGTAGCTTATATATTTGACATTTATTTCAGTTTAAATGTGGTTGCAATAACAACACAATAAATAGATCCTAAGTGAAATTACAGACAACAGCAGTTTTGGATTCACAAGAAATAATTATTCAGGGAGCATTCACAGTTACAACACTGAACGGCTAAAAGACAACGAAGCTCATTTTCACATGAAGCGATAACTGGCATTAGTGGATAGTATGGCAGGTATCATAACAGTGGTGTCAGACGTTTGCGGTATCTGCATATTCATGCACGCGTCATTTCCAGGTTAGTAGATCTGAACTTTTAGTTAGTGGCATACCAGAGTGCAAAAACAAAACAGAAAATCCCTTTTTCCACCCATTTTGAAGTAAATTAGAAGCTGACGTGTGGTCGGACAGGTCAGTAGTGCTGATCAAACAAGGTTCGTTAACAAGTGAACACTGAAAGAGTGCTTGATTACAAAAGGGCCACGAAACAACGTTGACTGTCGATTAATCCTGCAGTGCAAAGTGACATCATGATAAACCTCTCTGTGACTCTCTGAACAACAACCACGAATGGAAAGAAAATCAAAGATTTAAAAATTAAGTCCGCGCTCAAAATGAATTCAATACTGACGGCAGTCTTTTATAGTGCTCGTTGTATCCAATAAGAAACAGAAATATTCAACACAATACTTATATAAAAGTACAACCATTAGAAAAAAACAACAACTCAGCATTCTTGATAAAAAACAATGTAAAAATAAAATGCAAAAATAAAAGAATCTAAAATATTTTATAAAATATGAGGAACTCACAACAAATACGAAATTAAAATACAACACATTTGGTCATTGCAAACATTTCCTGGCTTTACCGCTTGTTTTGGTCTGCATGGGGAATGAAAATAACTGACGTATTTATGTGGAAATGCAATGAAACATTCTCACTCAGTTGGTCTAAAAACTCAAAATAACAGAACTAGATGGCCTTTCAGGGGAAGTGCAACACGTCTGTTGTAAACAATTACAGAGAGTGAAAGTTAATTTAACGCTGGAGGATCTGAAAAATCTCCCGGGCAAATTTCACCTCCTTCACGATTTGAAATTCATTGCGTCGTTAAAAAAAGGAAAGAAAAAAAGAGATCAATCCAAACCTCCTCAGTTCAAAATCCTGTACATTACCAAACATACAAATTTCATTAACCATTATTTCTGGTCGGGTTTACCTTCAGCATCAAGGGACACTTCTTACAAACACACTTAAAATCAGCTCCTTTTGGGAGTTTAATCAGCAGCCTTCCTCTTCTCTCTCTGGCGGTAAGGCAGGGAAAAGCTGGAGGTGTTGTCGGATGTCTAAGGCAGCCAATGAACTGAGAGCAACACTCCTATTTCCACCTTTAAAAGGAAGGATGAACCAGACATAAAACTGGCCAACCTACCTGCAGATCAACCTCAAAACGGGCTACAGAAGACTTCCTGTTCTGTTTTCAGGAACACCTGCACAAGCTGCTTCCCGTCTCCTCTCACAGAACATTTAGTGTCATTGTGGGGTAGCTAGGTGTTTCCTCCAAGTGATGCGTAATAGTCTTGGGGAGGGAGGAGGTGTTTCAAGGTTTGGTGCGGAAAGCAGATGTAGAAGTAGCAGGAGCGGGCGGGTGTGGCTACTCGAAGGTCCAGACCTCCAGACTGTGGATGTTGAAGTCCTGCTGGGTGGAGAGTGGCTGGTTGTTGAAGGTGGCGCATTTGGTGGTGGTGCCTCGGTACAGCTCGGCGTCCAGCCACAGACCCAGCTGACCCCTGCAGAGGACGAGACAAAGAGTCAGAGAACGGGTGTAGATCAATTTGATTTGCTGTCAAAGGGTTGAGACTGCTAAAAAAAATTGAACTTGGTCACAAAAAAACTGATTAAACAAGCAAGTAATTGACAGTGTAGCTGGTAGATACACTTACCCTCCTCCGCCCAGCTGCAGAGAATCTGTGTTGCCCTTCACAAAGTAAGAGTTCTCTCCCGTCCAGCGATACACCTGCAAACAGACAGCAAACAATACTGATATTGCCTTTTGAGAAATAAAGAACCCCGACTGAGCTCTTAGGCTAACTCGGTCCTGGTTTCTACCAAGCAGTCTGGTTCAGTTCAATTCAGTGGAGTTTGTTATACATTTAAATGGTTATGTTTACATGTTCAGCTGTCAAAATAATGATTTTTGAGCATAATGTGCAGCCCTAGTTTCTATTATCTTCTGTTGAGGTACATAGTTCATAGTTAAACACTGCAGACCACTGATGGTCAGTTGGAACAGCTACAGCTGTGCTCTGATGGAGGATGTACCAAACTTGTTGTCTGCAGTCTTTTCTCACGCAAAGGTTATTTCCTTGTTGAAGTAAACAACCTCATACTGACGCAGAACCACACAAAGCATGTGCTGTGTGTAGGGAGTGTGTGGTTTAGCAAGAAAGACAGAGAGAGAGAGAAAGAGGAACAAAGGTTGGTAGTTTGGTATATGGTAAATGTTAAATGGACTGTATTTTTTATAGCACTTTTTCTAGTCTAAGCGACCACTCAAAGTGCTTTACAACACAAGTCAGCCTTCGCCCATTCACACACACATTCATACACTGGTGGCAGAGGCTGCCATCTCAAGGCACCACCTGCTTATCAGGAGTAATAACCATTCATATGTTCTCACGGGTTCCAAGGGCACTATACTGAGTACTTAGGTGGAAGTGGAGCTTCAGTAAAACAAACCTTGATCTCAGGACAGAAGCTGTAGAGGAATGTCTCTCCTGTGCCGTAACAGTGTTCACTCACTCTGAAGGGATGAGTCGAGAACGCCCCAAATATCTGTGATCAGATTCAAACGCAGGACAAAAAGTCAATTAACTCGGAACAAATAATCATAAACTAGTAGTTAAAACTCCCATGTGATTGTTTATGACTATAGGGAATCTGAAATGTTTTTATACTAGTGTAATTTTCCAAATGACCTCAAGGTGTCGCCAAAGTCACACATTTACATGATAACGTACTACAAATCTGAAAACCCCTATAACTGTGTGTGTACATGCCTCTTTGTATTTGTTTCACTTGTAATACATAATGATAATGTGTATCAGCAAACCCCGCCCAGTCATTTATATCCAGTACCGACCTGGTTATCCATGTCTTTGACGACCAGCAGTACAGGACTGTCCACGTCCTGCAGGCTCCTGTACAAAGTCTTCAGGCTGGTCCCGTGTTTCACAGTGCTGTAGGCCAGTCTCCAGGGGTAACCCTGCACACGGGCTGGCAGGCGACAGGCGAGCTGGAGAGCAAACAGATCATGATGAGGCTTTTCAAACTTTATTCATTCTCTTGACAGTTAAAGTAACTTCATGCGGTTAGCAGCCAGCTGCAAGAACCTTCTCCATGTGTGTGTCCTGCAGCAGATCACTGGTGTCACTGAGCATGGGCAGTGCATCCACAGAGTCTCCGTCACAGCTGCCGAAACTCTGCCGACGCTTAGCCTCATCGATGGTGATGATCTTAGAGCAAAACAAACATAAAAGCAAGTCAACATCCAAGACAAATCAATGGCACATGGCTCAGGTGAAATGGAGCTCTTTTTCGAAACATCAAAGGTCTCAAGATTTCATCCAAGCTAAAACGCCGTTATAGCATTTACTCAAACAGAATAAACGAGGGGGCTACTCGGATAGCTACTGAGCTCACCTCCCAGCTACACGATGCAGGGTCACTGAAGAAGTTGTCGATCATGTCCAGCTCATCTTTCTCCACAACAACAAAGCCCTGCTCTCGAGCCTCCTTCCCGTACACATCCGGAGACCACTGGACGAAAAACGCGTACAGATGGTCGACCCTGGAACAGAAACACGCACACAGTCCATCGGATTGCTTAAAAAGCACATTACCAGCTTAAACACATTGTAGTTTAAATCTCACTTTCTACAACCGGGGACCTTTAATCATGTGCTACTTCAGCTGGCAGGGCTGTGGGTTGGGAACTTATATATTAATGTAAGAGCCAAGTCATCCTCTCACCTTTCTTGTGGCACGGCAAACCAGTACTCTGGCTGTTTACCCCGGCCCCCAAATGAGTGGGCGGGACTAGAGGACATCCCAGAGACAAAAGACTTTCTCATTGGCTTTCCCACTTTGAAGCACAGGAACATCGGAGGGTTTTTACTCTTCTCCTCTGATGAGAAAAGCATGTCTATAGAGATTAAAATGAGAAGACAGAGAGGGAGAGTTTGGTTAGTATCCAGACACATTTAACTGTGAGAATCTACCTATGGGTTTACGATCTAGTTTCTTATGTACTTCTACCTTCTATTGGAGCCTGCATCCTCTCCAGCAGCCATGACTTCACTTCTGCCTCATAGCTTTTCTTCCGTCTCTCCTCCTCACTGATTTCAGCTCCACCTGCTGGTCTGTCTGGGCTTTGTCTCTTCAGACTGGAATCCCCACAAACCTCCGGAGCCTCCTTCAGACTCAACTTCCTGTTTTGGTCCTCTGGTGCCCTATCACGTGCACCATTTAGCAGCTCTTCGGTCCCTTTAGGTTTGATATCTTTGGTTTCAGTTACCTTCTGGCTCGTAGGTTTGTCACCCTGTTTTTCAGTCTCTGAAGAGGATTGTATTGACTCTCCATCCTCGATGGAGCTGTTCTGAGCTACGCCCTCATCCTCGTCATCATCCAGCTTCCCTTTAGTTTGACCAAGCGTCGACTTGTCCTGGAGGACTCCCCAGCCTGGGCAGCTTGGTCCTAGATCCGGCTGGTCCCTGCTGACAACGCTGGGCATTTTGGAGGACGTCCCCTCTGCCTCTTCGGTGCTACCGTTGAGAGTTGGCTCCAAATCTGTGAATCCTTCATCTGATGGAGATTTCTCTGTTTGCTCACCTTCTGTGCTCGCTGGTATCAAGAAGATAAATCAGTATTTTGTTTAATCAATCTGGAGAGGTTTTTGGTCTATAAAATGATGCCCATCACTGCCCAGAGTAGTGAAAAATTGACACATTTAACTTTAAAATATGCACCATTTTCTTCCAGGAGAGCATGCCCTTGGTCCGAGACCCTCCCACCATACTCTCTCACAATCCTGTGGTAAACAGCGATACAGTGTATGTTTCACAACACGAGTTACCAGTTTCTGAGAGGGTTGATTCAATGTCGTCCAAGACGATCGGTCTCTTCGGATCGAGAGCTTCGTAGCGGCTGAAGGGGTTTAGATCCCGCTCTGATGGCAGTTGCTCCCACTCGCCGGGCCTGTACACAGGACACAAATCCTGGGGTAGGTCTCTGTGGGGTCACGGGGCATCACACATACCGCACCGCAAACCAAAGATGGAAATGAAAAGGGGGAAAAAGAAAACAAAAAGAAAAGGTCCAACAAAAATTAAAAATGAGAATGATACCAAACAAAAGAAAACAAAGTAATGCATGTGATGTATAACAGCAAATTAATTAAAAGAGGAACGATTCATGAAGAACAAATCAAAAGTTAAAATGAAAAATTACAAAACTAGAACAACTGTAAGGCTTTTAACTCTGAACTCAAAAGATGTGGTAAAAAAGACAAATGTGTAAAATCCCTGAAAACGAAAGGGCTTTGTACAATTTAATTTCGCAAGAAGAGGAAATGAAAAGAGGAACCAGAAAAGGAGAAATCAGAGCCGAGGACTCGAAGAGGCACGGTTACAAAAGAGGCGAGTGAGGAAAGTGACATGTTTAGGAGCCCTTACGACGGCAGAGCATCTTTGAGCTTCATGCGCGACACGTCGTCATACAGCGCCACGGAGACGACCTCCTCCATGGGACAGATCAGGCCGTACTCCTCGCAGCCGTGCTCGATCACCAGGGGGTCTGACTTGTGGGGGTCGAACATGATGTTGTTGGGTGTCACGATCAGCACGCCTCCCACCACTCCCTGCAATAACAGCATAACACACAGAGACACAGCAGTGATACACAAATGTGCCTGCAGGATCCAATATGAACAAATCATTTAGTTATCACTTAATTTATACATTACGACGCACATCGTTTTTGTATTCTTGCAGTAGCATTAGTACTTTTAACTTAAGTAAAGGAGCTGAATACTTCGTCGGCTTCTTACCATGCCATCAGTGAAATATTTGCAGCTCATCTTGATGAATTTAACTGTTGCAGGGCTGTCGTCCTCCGAGTTTGGGGAGAGCTCACGCCGGAGGGACTTTGCTGACGTGCAGTTTGAAACACCGTCCTGCGGGACGTTAGAAGCGCAGATCAGAGACCTGAATGTTCGGGCCAGAGCCAGAAATTTCATTCCCACTCATACCCACTGACAGGTATGATCTAGTGGATTAAAATACCTTCCATCGCAAAATCATCTTTTTTAATCCATCATGAAGGACAGCTAAATTTGAATATAAAACATGTTGACCCCTCGCAGTTAGACCCAGTGTAGATGGACAACTTTAGACATTTCATCACCAGTACCTGCTATTTCAACAAAACCAAATTTGTCATTAAATGTCTACTGTCTGTAAAATAATGAACACCTTCACACTCACATGTGACGCGTTCTCCGCTGAGCCATTTGTGAACGAGGGATCAGAGCAACTCGGAGACTTTAGGTCAGTCTCTGTCTGGTTCACGTCAGGGACAAACAGCTTCTGTAATAACAATGATGGGCAGCGAATGGTGAGCCGGTCAGAGGAATAATGAGGGAGCTGCAGCAGTGGTGATTGTGCTACCGACGAGGTTCTCACCTGACCGGGGTAGACACTGCGGGAGAAGAGCTTGTTCAGCTGGACCAGTTTGTTTGGGGTGATGTTGAACTTGAGTGCGATGCTGTTGAGGGAATCTTTAGGCCCCACCTGTGTCACGAGATGAAAATGAGTGCATACTACAGCCTTTCTGCTAATCAGTATGTCATTTGAATGTGTTATCGCTGTAGTTTTACTCACAGTGAATTCCACTGTCCCTGGTGGCCTCCTCTTCTCCCTCTTAGCCTGATTTTTACTTTTACAGCCATCGTCTACAAAAGGAAACAGAAAATGAGAAGAGGATATTAAAACAAAAGAGAGGAATGTTAACAAAATCCGATAAAGGCGATGCTTAGAAATCCCCCAACCGAGATGACCTTATCCTGTTCTTAACTGCCTTTTGAGAAAGTACCAGTGCCTGTTTTTTTTTTTGCCCTGTCATTACCCAGCCTTAAAAACACTGCCCCACACATACTGGAACAGTTATCGTAAAACACACGCAAACAATCTGACCCTTGTAGTAGACAAGGTCCACAGTCAGCACTTTCTTCTAGCCAAGAACACAGGAGCTATTAGCGTACCACTCCCTGACTGCATAATTACACTGCTGCTGCCTCCTCCATGGAAACTGAGGGCATGACTAAGCATCAGACAGCCAGACTCCAGCTGCATCTGTCCTTTACTGTACCGAGCATCAAAGACAGGGCTGCTGTCGCTTTTGTGAACACGGTCGCTTATTCATTTTAAATTAGACCAGGAGCTATATATGTTATGTTTGTCTATGTTTTGGTTGTCTATCACACTGCAGAGCATCATATTTGATTTGATGGGCTGCAGGTAAAAATGTCGTGATATTAAAACAAAGGCATGCTGCAGAGTTTACACAGCTGGCTGACTCACTGCTCGGATGATAGGAGTCTATCATCACAATCAAAAGGGAGGAGATGGGGATGATATATGCAACACATGATGGCATGATTCATAATGCAGCTTACACTGACGACAAAAGGCAGAAAATCAGCTTGAAAGCAGATATTCAAACTGCGCTCCAAGTTGTAGAATAGATTCGTTTTTTTTGCTTATATTGACAATTAAATCAGTTTAAACACTGAGTTCTAGCAGCTTGATGACACAATCTACAGTAGCCGACATCAAATTATCACTAATCTATTTCAGCCATTTTCATCAATGTCAAATGTCAACAAAAAAAATCACTGTGAATAACTCATTGTTAATGCCATTTTTAAGCTGGAATTGAGGGCATCGCAGCGTTACTATTGTGACTTAAGATTTGCACCAGCTCTGAGGAATCACAAACTTTGTGAATGCAGCAACTTTAATGTCATCATCATCTGTACAGCGGCACAGGATAAAGGTTATGCAACTTCCTGTTTAAAACTGCTGAGGTTGTTCCCAACACAGAGGACCGTTGTGCCGCAGGATCAGTCAGATGGTGATCATTTAAAAATAACAGAGTAGGTAGTAGCAGGGACACAGACACCGCAGCACTAATACCACGAATAAGTCGACAAACTGCTTGAATACTTTTGTAGTGGGACATTTGTTTTTACCTGGTATAAAACTGATTTCACTTTGAATGGTTTCATTACACCAAAGTCAGTTTTAATTGCCATAATAGTGGTCCATGATTATAATATTTATGACTTCATTACAATGCTCATGGGCTTGAGCTTTACCCAAGTGTTAACCCAGCATGATGTCACCCATTGGTTTGTTTTGAAGCCTCCAGTTTGGCAATATGGCCGTCGCTGTCTTGTTTTTTTGGGACCAGAAGTGACCATAGTGAGCTGGGGAGGATATCCTAATCGGATATGACTGAGAACTCAAAGACGTGCTGTAGTAGCAACGTGTCAATCACAAGTTAGCCAAGCCCTACAGTGTACCCCGCTTTATTGTCTATTTTTCTCTAAATGGGAACATAATTTACAAAATGAACATCATGCCGTGTTGAAGAAGACTTGCGACTAACAACTGAGACCATAAACTCATTTGGAAACTTATTAAGGAAATAAATAAAGTGAGAAGTAGGGTCATTTTCTCATAAGCTTATGTGACTTCTTTTTGTCGCCAGTGGAGTTGAGGTTTAAGGCACTTAAAGGGGCTCCATCCATATTTCACGCAGTCGATATCTTTACCCTGTCATCCTGCACCCAGGCTGTGTTGTGCCATTAGTTTTACAATTAAATAATCAGGTTACACACAAATTGCATCGGAAGTAACCCAAGCGGAGCCTTCCCAGCTCTCCAGCTGTCCATGCAGTCTGCATAGTTCCATTTTTTAAGGAGGTCTACACAAGATATACTGGAGTTTCCTATAAATAATGTCAATTTTCTTTGTTATTTAAGGGCATCTAAAGGCTTCAGGGTATGTTCCAACATATGGAGGTTTAGATGCAGGCCTTACCTGAGCCTGCAGGTGGCTTTCCTGTTATCCTCTGTAGATCCGTCTTCTTGTTGGGGTCGCTGTCATTTGGGATGTCTGGACAGGAGATGATTGCCGGGTTCTGCTCGTTCACACTCTTCTCCGATTGGCTTTGCTTGAGCTGCCTCCGCCTCTTCAGCCTGTTGGGACATGTTCACATCTTCTGATGAAGTAAACTGAAGACAGTACAAGGAGCTTAGATTGCCATTTGATTGCTTTTGTTATAACGTATGCCATGACAACTCCTTCAGGCCGGGATTGATATACAGCAAGTACAAAGATGTGCACAGACATATAAGCCCTCTGAATGCTATAAACACAAAAACAACATAAAGCTGACTGAAATGTGGTCCTTCTGTCCAGGTGCTGCTATCTTGCTCAAAGATAAAACACCTTTTTCTCTCTTTTCTTTGCTGCATCAGCTGGATTCTCCTCTCAGACAGTCTGTTTAATCATTGAAAAGGTAACGGGATGATGTAATGGCATCTCCAGGCCCTGTTGGGGTTCATTATGGGGGAACACTGCAGTGCAGTGGAACCACCGGTTAGTGGTGCACTTAACGATAATGCACGCCCCACTGAAACCTTAAGTGTGTGTATGAGTATGTTAAGAAAAGATAAGACCGGATTGATTTATCTTAAGCTATGAGTGATAGGGGAAAGTGTTGCTCTGCCCAGTCCTGGGCAAAGGACAAAATAAAGAAAAACTAAAAGACAAGCGTTTTAAGTGTTCGGGTGCCTTAATGGAAAGGCGGTCGATAAGGGTGCAGACAGACAGAGCTCTCCCACAGCCTCGAGTCACTCTCCTGCTTTAACTGATGCAGCAAACATCTGGTCGTGAACTCAAGAATCTGCAGTCGCATTCTCGACAACAACTGTTTGACTCTGGGCCATTTTGCAGAATATCTTAATCACTCTCTAGCCTTCAGGTTACTTTTCTCCCTCCATCTTATGTCCTCTCTAAACTTCACTTTGTAACAAGTGTATCCATCTTAGCTTAATAACGGAGAAAACAAATTGTCAGTAACAAATGAAACTTCTTCTTACAAAACTTGCTTTATTGTGCTTTCACAGTGCTAACAGAAAAAACACAACTGGTAGGCCACTATTGGACCCATCTGTATGATTTTAATGTGGTATTTATGTCTGACAACCATTTATTTGAATCAGGTGTATATAATTATGCTTTTTTTTAAACAGTTGAGTAGAAAATGTGAAAGCAATTCTCTATAAATGTGTGTGTGAATACACGACACAATACAATGACAAAAGTATTCGCATCCTCCATGACAATAGGGAGTCATTGCTCTTTTCTTTTGTCTTCATGTTTGCAGTTGTTTGGCTGGAAAACAAATCTTTTACCAAACTGCAGTTCTCAAACAGACACCAGCGGGCTTTCCTTCAAGATATTCAAAACACCGATGCTATCACCACCAGGCTTCATGTCGGAAATTGTACGTTTCCACTGATTTGCATGTAGTTTACTACAACGGCCTCAAAGCAAAACTTTGTTCTCATCAGACGATGGACCCTTTTCTCACTTTGATTATTCACAGTCTCCCACATTTCTTTTGGCAAATAGCGGCCAGGATGTCGTGTGAGTTTTCTCAGTAGCCATGAAGTTGTGACTGGTGAAATCTCCAAGGCAACAAATGCAGCTCAGTGGCATGGTGTCTCTGTTTCAGTCATGGTGCTCTGTAGCGCCTTCGCAGTTGCCATGAGCCTCTTGGTGGTTTGTGCACAGCCTGTTCCCGGGAAATCTATAATCTTCCCATGTTTTATGCATGATCTTATTGTACTTGCTGTGTATTAGGTGTCTCCGAATCTCCACCTTGCTGCAGACATGTCTGGAATATTCTGTTTCCTTCTACGGATGGTAGTTTTGTCCAGGAAACTCACAAGCGAGCAGCTGAACATTCCAGATATTTGACCTAATAGCACTCGTCACATTTTTCACCGTGACATCAGAAAGAATTAAACGCACTGGGTTTCACTTTTACAAAACGATCAAACACGAAAAAGTCCATAACGGGTTAACACTTGTTATTGGTACATGTGTATGCTTCACAGCGACCTTTGCTCTATTTGACAGGAAGCGAGGCAGCATATGGCGCAAGCAGCAGGGGAGCTGCATGTTTCAGGAGTAGCTGTGTTGGGAGATAAGCCCGATTTTCCTTCCTGACGTGTTCAATCTCTCGGCTCAGCGTCGGTCTTTACAGTAACTAGAGGTTCGATGTATTCATCACTGTTGTTTTGCTGCTCACTCCCGCAGGTTTGCACCCTCCCTTTACAGGAAAACACCACCTCTAAATCAGCTCCAAGCCTGCATCCCATTACGACTTCATGTACTCCAGACCCAATAATTAGAGAGCAAGTGAAATGCGACGCCATTACAAAACAATCTCTCCCCATTATGTAACATTTCCAACATAAGCAAATCATCAAAACACAAGACAAATCACAGGTTTGTAGTGTACCAGGCTGTCTGCATAGCCTGAAAGTAACCTGAGACAAGAATAAAACCCATTAGGCTGCACTGCATTACCTCGCAGCAATAATCACAAGTACGCACTCAACAACTCCGATACTGACAGCACAATCTCAGAAATCTCGTGAAATGTTTGTTTAGGCAGAAAACCAGTTAAACAAGACATATGTTTCTCACGCTATGATGTACTGTTATGTAGAAAAGGCCCGGCAAAGACGGGATAAATGAAGCAGAGCGAGAACTGTATTAAGGTTTTTAGACACAAAGCAGTCATCCCTTAATCTTATTTATCGACTTACATTATGCACCCTGCTCTCCAAAATGAACACCCTCTCCTCTCCTCACCGTAGTTGTGACAAGCCTCTCTCCACACACTTCCCGATATCGTGTTTCACAATGCCGCAAAAATCCAATTTTAAAGTCGACACGATCCCAGTGGGTCAATTCTGGCAAGAACTCTCTGACGCATGACTCGGATTATATATATAATACGAAGCTGCATCGGCTGGGTGCAGCTCAGATACAGGTGACTTAACTGTACCGACCAGTGATTCAAAGAAAGGTGGAAATAAATAATTAGTTAATGCACCTTGACCGCAGAATGTCAAGGTATAAATGACCATGCAGCACAGTGGAAAAACCACAATGTCACTTCTAACAAGCAAGAACAGGCTAAATGTTTTTGTAAAAAATTGCCAAAGACTTCTCTGCAACAGATTTATGTTATAATATCTGTCTGGACGAGGAAACTCTGCCATTAAACTGACTATTTGATGCTCATAATTCATTGAACCTCATGGCATTTCATGGTCATTTTAGCCAGCATTTGGAGAAACAACACACTGTAACTGCACTGTAACGTTAATGGAGACATAAACCGGGTATCACAACTCACAATATATGACAGCGTTGCAGTGTAGCTAATAGATCACTTAAATTGCACATATTTTCACACTTTTTTCTCATCGTGTTTCTCCATTTTGAAATTGTGCAACTGCTCTTCCTGTGTCCTCTTTATATATGAAATCTAAGGCTTGTATACCGGTCCTGGAATAGGAATCCCTCCTCTTGATCTCCCTTTCTTTCTCCAAATAAAGGCTTTGGCGGAACTAAAGACAGAGTCACATATTATACAGATTATAAAGACTTCTAAGGGCAAATATGTCTGTGATTTGGGACGACGGAGAAATGTCTATCATTCATATTGTGTTGCAACAATTTTAATTCTATATTTATAATATCAGGTGTGATATTTCTGATATCAGCAATGTTATCTTTCATTATTTCTCCATATCAGTGTATATACTACCTTTTACATTTAGTTTTTTAGTGTGGTATAATTATTTTTTTCCTATATGTGTATCATTTTATTTGCATTGTTATTCTATTACACACTGATGTCCACATTTACTCCTTTAAACCTATATTAGTAGTCTCTAGTGAGTTTGTGTATTTTATTCTGATGTTACTGTATTTTTAGTGTCTCTGACAGAAAAAAGTTCTATCTTAACTTAACTTATCTTAAATCACGCTAAAATATTTGTCTTCCTTTGGACGACGCTTTGCATTCTTCTGCAGTAGGGAAATTTCTATTATGGCAACACAAACAAACATGGAGGAGAGTGTGCGCGACACTGAACAGGGAGAAGATCTCGGACCAGCCAAGACGAAACATTAACATTTTTATATTTTTGTTTAATGCTTAATGTAAACTTAATAATGGTTTTAACTAAAAAGGAGGAAAAAAATCAAATGAGAAAGTACTTTTAATTTGTTGGGTATGTAATTCAAATGTGGTCATTTCACATGAACTATTTATTCATTAAATTTCCAGAAAATCTGCCATATTGTGGTATGTTTTGTTGAATGAACATTAGGGCTGGACGATATGGTCAAAAAGTGATATTGCGGTTGCGATGTAAGTCATGATTATTATGGATGATTACATTTTACATCACAATTTTCATTGTCATTGAAAAACTAGTAAAATCATGATGATGTGGCATTTCTCCCGGTCTCTTTGTAGGCAAGAGCATCTCTGCAGCACTACAAAATGTCATTAAAACACTGTTTTGTGTCACATTTTACCGTTATGAAATGCGATTTGGATATTGCACTTGGTCACATTGCGATTTTGATTATTCTGCGATTAATTGTGCAGCCTTAACGAACATGAATTTGAAATAACCTATATCGAGATATGATTTTGGTTACATGGTTGGCTTGGAAAGAAAGAAAATCAAAAACAGGCCATCTACACTCATTCATAAAGGTAATGACCCTAAAATAAAAGAAATAAAAATGATAAATGAGAGCTAAATCCTGGAGCTGTGCTGCGTGCGAAACATATAAATCAAATGTGAATCACACGAATGCAAGAGTCTCCTCTTACCTTGCAAAGTATCCCGGCTTCCTGTCTCTCTTCTCCATCAGGCCAGGGTCCTAAATCTTCATGCAGTCAAACGCATCCATACAAAAACACCCACCCCAGTGTGTGTCCAATCCAGCAGACACCACTTTTTAGGGAAGATCACCTTCTTCTCACACTGCTGTGCTCTCAGGCTTCTTTCTTGTCCTGCAGAGGGGAAATAAGCTTTGGGATTAGCAAGGCTCCTCACTCAACAGCACTCACTGCAAGCAAAAGCCTTACAGCTGACGGTGAAGCCTCATCAGCCTAAGTGGAGGGCGATGAAAGCATCCTGTAATAAGCATGTCGGGGCTACTCAGCTGACAATGGCTGACCAACAGGATGGAAAAACGCATCCCCCCTCTCTCTCTCTTTCTCTGCTGAAGAGGAAGAGACACATCTGCTACTACTTAATGTTGCTACAGTAAACATGTGTTTTATTATGTAATTATGCCCCCATCGCAACAGCATGTCTATTCTTGGCTGCATCACTTTGGGAAATCCAGTAGATGTAAACATTCAAGACCACCACGGGTACAGCAGCAGCTAGCTAGGGAGGAAAACACATTAAAATCACAGGATTAGGAGGAAACGACACAATCGATTACACGCGTGTCACACACCCCGAAGAAGAGAAACCTGGCGAGTTCATCCACGTGTAGCCTCGGACGTATTATATAACAGCTAAAATGGCTAATCACAGAGGAAAAGGCTACATTTGAGGACACGTTACCCCACCTAGCTACGTTTTCTGTGTGTGTTGCGGCTTGCTAGGTGACTCCTCGATGAAGCCTCGTCTCAAGGTGCAGCCTCGACAAAAGACAGTCCAGTTACCGTGCTGATGTTAATGCCAGCCTACACGCTCAGCAAACACACTCGCGGTGAGCAAGGTCCAGTCCACCCAGCTGACTTCACAGCTGATGCTAACGGTGCTAGCTAGCCACTTTGTTTACAGGACAATAGCAACCTGGCGGAGATAAGGATGATTAACTCGGCCGAGCCGCTCGTCCGTTATCTTCACAAAAAGGTGGCGTGTTTCTGTCGGTTCAGTCTGGTACCACGCTGACGCCAAACTCCGGTGTTCAACGACGCATTTAAGCGGTAAATGTGGCATAAAAACAGGTAGCTACAACAGCTCACATACCTTGCGTGCATCCTCAAGCAGCTAATGTTAAAATGTAAACGGGTCCCTCCTTCACTACGCCCTCTGGTGTCATGTGCACTGTAAAAACACGCGGCTCACCGCCAGCTTGTCTCCGGGAGAGGAAGCTAATTTTAGCGCTAGCTGGAGTTAACTTAAGTTAGCTAGGCTGAGGATTTTAGTATCGGTCGATATAACAGTCACGGTGTAGGGAACAGACCATTAATGATGTTATCATACTTGTACCACAATAGACATGATGTTATATAGTACCGTGACTTGGTTTTCTCCAGTTGTCCCTGGTGGTCTAGTGGTTAGGATTCGGCGCTCTCACCGCCGCGGCCCGGGTTCGATTCCCGGTCAGGGAATACGTCTTTTGTTGTCCTCCGTGGCCATAATCCTGTCAGCCCTTAATAAGCGAGGGCGCCAGATTTTAATTCTTAAGTGGGGCGGTACAAGATAAAGTATTTAAAGAGACACTTCACCCCAAAATCAAAAGCACATAGTTTTCTTCTTTGTGGAAATATTAGCCGTAGAGATGATTGCCTTCAATCGAATATAATGAAATTAGATGGCACTTTAAAAAACTCAATAATTTAGCAATGTTTTCTGGTATTTATAACCCGGTTACTCCAGATAATTTGTAACTTTTTTTAATATAACTTTAGATATACTATATATAATTGTGTTATGAGTAAAAGCTTGAGGGTTTTTGTCTTTGTCAGCAATGCAATCTTCTCACCTCTCACTTAAAGTGTCAGTTGATAATGTTTTTAAGGCCCGACACATACACTTTAAATCCTGCAAATATGGCAGAATAATGCCTGAAGAATAATTTTAGGCATATTTTTTTATTACACCATTTTAAAAGCATCCCTCATGTTGGAAACCAAAGCGTGAAATACACTATACGTGACTTTGTCACCTCCTGACAACCTCCAGAGCTGTTAACCAAGTGTGCCGATAGGTGGCGACAGTTCACAACAAATGGCAGAAGAAACAGAGGTCTGCAAAGGGCCTGTTGTAGTAGGTATATAAAACAGACTGCAGATTAAAACAGTGCCCTGTGGCCTAAATTAGCTTTTATATATCTTTAAGCTAAAGAAAAGAAGAAACAACATCCAAAACATTGGATTGGATTTCTTCCTTACCACCTGAAGTCCGATATCTCCAACACATTTGTGACGTTAACTCAAATGTAATCAGTAATGGTTTTCTATCTCTCCCATTAAAGCTTAGTTAAACCTAAATTGTTTGAGATAGAGAGCAATGAGACAGAGATAATGTGTGTTTGTGGAACTCGGGTCCCGGAGAGCCCTCTGAGGTGGAGAAAGACAGAGAGCCCGGCTGCAGGCCCTCTGATTGGACAAGGCAGGAGTTAACCAGTTCCTGGCTGGCTATGTATCTTGGCAGTTATTTTGACAGGCGCTATCATTGTGAGAGAGGAGATAAGTTGTCTTAGGGATCGCCATGGCGCCGGTGTGTCCCTCCTCCGTCCTGTTCAGACTCTCATCAACCCCCACCCCACCCTGCTTGGAGCAAAGGATTGTGGGGGACTGGTTTGTTGGGAGCAGGGTTTGTGTTGGCAGGGACCCCGGTGCTCTGGGTAGCATCGTCCCCCCTTCAAGACCTTTAGAGCCTTCATGTGACGGGACAGCCACCCAAATGTCGCCGTCCACCTTCTTTTACAAGCTCTCTCTTGCTTTTTGTTCCCTTTCTGCATGTCTGATATTTTTTCTTCGGGCTTTTAAATGCAAGTTTTCTTTGATTTTTCTTGTCTTTTCTTCCTGAAGGCATTAAAAACACAGAAGACAGAAAGGGAAATTGCGTCGAGGCGGACATAGCAGGGAAGATTTGAAGAATTTTAAGCACTAAAAAAAAGGCAAGGATGAGCTATAGTAAACTTTTGACTCTTTGGTGAGTAATGTTTTCAAGATGTGGCTCTCAGACAGGACTATAATAATTGTCTAAGCCCATCAAATCTGCAGCACTCCTGGTACTTTGTGTCATATAAGATCTGTACAGTATACAGTCAGTCTCATTTCAGCCTCTGATATTAGAATTTTTACTGTACGGTCCTGTCATGGCCCACAGACAGCACACACACACACACACACACACACACACACACACACACACACACACACACACACACACACACAGGAATTTATGCAGCACAGGATGAGCAGAAAAAGGAACGAAAGGAAAAGATGGTTTTCATGTGTGCCACTGAGGATGCATATGTTTTCCTGTATGTGGCAACTAATGGAAATATTTAGAAATAAGCAATATGGATTTTTATAATAACACATCAACTGTGTCTGTTGTTGGAATGGGGAAATTTAAAAGAGAGACAATTGTAACAACGAAAATCCTTTAGCTCTCATTTTATTTGTAGTCTCATTTGGCATAGTCAGTATAAATAAAGATAATATCCCGCTCATATCTTTTTTTAAATTGTTATACCCACAAAGGTTTGACCCAGCACAGGCCTTGGGGAGATTTAAAATCATTTCCCTTAGACGTCATACACCTCTAGCTTAGACTACAACCACTGATAACTTCAAGTACGCTGTGGCAGCAAGAAGCTGCAAAACCTAAACACTGTAAAAGGATATGTCACACAAATGATAATTGATAGGAAATATGGGAGTCGTAATTCATTATAATGAACCAAACCTGTGAAAAAAAGCGCTTCATATTTGAGAAAATCTTCCCTCGGACAGTGTTTTTATCTGTGTGTTTATGGGAAGATGTAAGAATGCTGACAGACTGTTATGCAATAAACCAATTAGGATAAGAAAATGTGTAAGAGCGAGTTGTTATTAATGGAGCTAATGACAGCAAGTGTTAAAAAAAGGCTAAGAGACCCTCTTACAAACCCTAACAGCCAATATCAGTGACAGATTTACTTTGGGTTGAGGACGACGCAAGGACGAAAGTATATTTTCTTTCCAAAAGTCCCGTATAGCCGACTACAACAGAGGTTTTTATTGGAATATGTAGGCAAGGCTACAAATACCCTAACTCTGTGCTAAGCTAAGCTAACTGGCTGCTAATCGTACCGTCATATTTGCCACACAGACACAAGAGTGGTAGGCCTATTCAAATCTAAAATGCTAAAATCTAAAATGTTAATGCTGTTAAGTAGCCCAACGATGGTTTTTAAATTCGATTTAATAAAAAACAACAACAAGATACACCAAATGATGCTAATAAAGTTTGACTGAATGACCAAATAGCCTAACAGTTGCTAGCAGATGTAACTGATTTGTACATCAGGATACTAAAGTCTAAAGGCTACTAGAAAAGACAGTTCCAGTGTTTTAAAGGAATAGTTTGACATGGAGATGCACTTAGTAGCTTACATGTTGTACTAAGCTAAGCTAAGCTAACTGGTTGCTGATTGTAGCACCATATTTGGCAGACAGACTCAAGAGTGCATTCTCATCATGGGAGCAGCAATATTGTTTTTATCGTTTTTATAACTCTTTGAAACCCTTGGGTATGACGCATCATTCAATACTTTAGATGCGATGGATACACGTTCACTTCCTTGGTGGTCCAGGAGAGTCAGGAGTGACTAAAAGACCACCCCTCAGGTTGCTGTGAGGTTAATGACCCCCCCTACACACACACAAACACACTCCCTCCACATACACACTGGCGACTAGTCAGTTAACAAAGACAGGGAAGGGAATGAAAGTGATGGAGACATGACTTGAAACACACTCTATACTGTATACCATCCAGTGCCACTACACCCACTGTCAATCTGCCAAGTCAGCTGAAGCACTGCAGCCATGACCTTTGACCCAGGAACTGAACGGCAGGGGAGAGGTTATCAATGTCAGGGTTTTTCGTCCTTAGAGCTAAATGCCCAGACGGTGCGGGAGCCACACCTCGAGGAAAGGAGCAGACGGCGTAGGAAACCTGACGGAGAGATGGACGTGAGCACTATATCACTCTGTCAAACACACAGACAGCCTCTCATCAGTGTTTTTGATCACATGGCCATGGTAGGGGAGCAAACAGTGCACGGTTGTTTACCCTGCTTATCAGTGGTGTTGTAACAAGTAGAGGAACACACAGGCTGACCTCAGCGCACACACATGCAGCAAACCTCACCTTTGGCAAATGCAAAAAAAGCTCAAAAAATCGAATGGTGCAGACATTTTCTGAATAATTTTCTGACTTTTACTTGACATACCTCGTTCACAAGAACATAGGTCTATATTTAAACTTAGCGTTACCATGATAATGAGTAAAGATCTTGAACTTTTAGCTAACGTTACTAATAAATCTCCCTCAGTAACTCCTTAACTCTCCTCTGATCTCATCTGCCATAAAAAGAGGCTTGTCCTGTACAGTAACCATCACTTTTCTAAAGAAAAAGTGCAGCCTCGGCTCAACTCGTAGGTAAAACTATGAGCCCCATCAACCAGCGACTAATAAATTACAACTATAAATTCCCATATGAATTATGACTGTGCCTGCTCATTTATGATTGTGCGATAAGTCAACTTTTCATGTGCTGTAAAGGTAATATTCCTTTGAGAGGCAAGAAGATATAAGGGCCATGTTAAAGGTAACTCGAGTGTGTGCTTACTGTGTCTGAGTGTCTACATGTGTACGCCTTTTGATGTGTGTGTTCTTGTGTATATGTGTGCGCTCATAGGTGCACTCCCACTCTCACACTCAGAATCTGGTTTGTCCAAGCCAGCGCCACATCAGTCCATCATCGCAGATATGGCTTGTGGTCAGATAGCAGGTCTGGCGGCGCACAAGACATTTTGTCCACTCTGTCATGTTTACTTATAATGATAAGCTTTGATGGATTCCCTGCAAGCTATAGACGCCACGGTGCACACACACACACACACACACACACACACACACACACGTACACACTCACTGATTCACACATGCGTGCTTGTGCACACACTGTCACACATGCACACCAACAGAAAAGCGTAACAAACTTAAACAGTAGATAAAAACAAATTCCAAATGTTAGCATGAATGCTAATTTAAGATACATTCTTTTATTTATACACTTATGAATGACTAAAATAAATACTCCAGAAGGCTGAATGTGAGACTCTCCCATGAACTTAGGCGGACCGAGAAGACAGAGGCCAGTTTGATGTCAGGGAATACAGTTAGCTGTTGTCATTTTCAGAGGCCGCATGCAGCCCCGGCCTGCAGGTGTTCACTGGGAGGCCTTTGTTAGCATTTTTTTTAGCAACAAATAAAGCTAGCTGTCCAGAGTTTCTGGTTAGCCTTTGTTAGCTTTTTTTTCAGCAACAAGTAGAGCTAGCCATCCAGAGTGGCTATTTAGCCTTAGTTAGCACTGTTTTTTAAAGCAACAAGTAAAGCTAGCTGTCCAGAGTTTCTGGTTAGCCTTTGTTAGCTTTTTTTTTTTTTTAGCAACAAGTAAAGCTAGCTGTGAAATCGGCAAACTTATTTATTTTTGTTGTCATTTTCAGACCGGACCTGGAATGTGTAAAGATATAAACACGGTGGTCTGACCTATCTTATGTTTCCGCTGTGCTTGTTTCACGTACTGTATTGCTTTGCTAGCATCTTTAATATCTACACAACAGCGACATGTTATGCTAACTACTATACTGGTTAAATTCAAGCGGCCATTTTCTGCATCTGTCAATTAGCTCTCCAACTTGTGTTGTAGTGACAGTGACAGTGTTGTTATTATTTAGATGAAAACATGAAACATGCATTTTAGATGAATTAGATGTATACACTGAAATAACATAATGTAAGCTAATGCGTGACGCAGCGGTTTTCTACCCAGAAGTGTATATATATATATATGGACATATAGGTAAGATATAGAGCAAGACGCATTGATTTGACCGCATGAGAACTTTAAATGCGCAGTATGTCATTTCTGCCACTAGGGGTCCCTCCATCAAAACAACACAAAAGACGTAAGTACAGTAGTGTGGGATCATGGGAGTTTCTTCAGTTTTAAAACGGGACTCAGACAGAAATGTTCATGGGCAAGGTTATGTTTTAAAGTTTGATTCACTCTCAGATTTCCGTCACGAGAAAGCCAACAAGCTGTCAAGTGATGGGAGTAGATGTGTTTAGAAATGGATTCCGGGTGTGATTTTTTAAAATATGACAAAAGAAACATTACACAAGCTCTAATGTTTAATTTGACCTCACTAGTGTTCATTAAAGATTTAAAAAACCCACACTGTGTACCATGAATTCCTGTCTATGTCAGGCTCGATGTTGCACTCTGTGATCTGTTGGTCGGCCTGTACAGTGTTTCCATTGGGTCGGTTTACTTTAGCCTGGCGTGTGGCCAGACCGCAGACCGGCTCACTACATCTGATCTGGACCAATTAAAAAGACTAATGAGGCCCGTGCTTATCATGGGGGGTGGGGGGACGCTGAGACAGGCAGCTTCAAGACTACCAAGAGGGTGGAGGAGACGATATACTGTTGGTTGGAAGGTGATCACGTGATTCGTCTACTGATGAATCAATCTTCTGTTCAAACACACACGCTTCCCTTGTAACGTCACCCGTGTGGGTCCCTCTGATGTTTTTAAGTGGTTTGTGGTTACTCTGCTATCTTCTCTTTTAGTTAGAAAAGAAACAAATATGTCTGAACGTACGCATTTTTAAGCTTTCATGTCCTCTTAATGGAAATTGAGAGGAAGGTCTGTTGGTTCAGATGTTTTTCTACAGCAAACTTGAGGCTTAACAAATGAACTGATCGACTGAAGCTGCTGCCGTTACCTTGTTCTGTGCCCACTTGTTAAAATAAGTTGCCCAACAAGACAGCAGCTGCGTGGTTTTCCAGACATTGAGCAATGTTATACAGCCAGGTGGTGTTCGGCACATGCACGTGTGTCTATACATTTATGTCTGCAAGCTGCACTACAAAAGCTACTTATGACTTAGGTTTCTTTTTTCTGCCTTTCAAGGCCCAAGATTAAATATCGAGAACAGTTTCAAGAAGTTTACTTGCTAACAGTACAAGTCTAGTGTATATTTAAAATCTCTTAAAGCAGGGCTGCCCAAACATTTTCCCTATGGAGGGCCAAAACCGAAGTGACCCACGGGCCAAAAACACCAACCTATGGTGTATTGATAGGATACAAATCAATACAAAATACATATTTTCCCTCTTACCCGTGGAGCCATTCCTCCATCTAGACTGTTTCGATGTGAGTTGCCAAGTTTTGGAGATATTGGCCATAGAGACATCTGCCCTCTCTTGAATATAATGGAACCAGATGGCACTCGGCTTGTGGCGCTCAAAGTGCCAAAAAAGTATATTTGAAAAATGGGTACGAGGGAAAAATAGATATTCTTGATTTTGGCTTGTGAAGTCGCTTTAAGAAATGAGGTATTAGTTTCCCCGTGCAGTTGGTTTCCATACATTTTGTTGCCATGTATACCCACCATTAGAAGAGCTGCGTCTTTAGTCATGCGTGCGTTGACTTTAACATCCAGCGAAAGTGTTTGCTACCTGATTGAATCAAAACAATTGAATACAAATGTCTTGTGCATATTCTTCAGTGCACTTTTTGACAACTCTGTCATATTACAAATAAGTTCTTTATGTTGAATCCATGGCATTGGCTGCCTCTAAAGTCTCTAGAGCTGGTGTTTAGTTTGTCTGTTCTGGGCTACTGTAGGAACATGGCGGAGGACCTGCTCCCTCTGTAGATATTAAAGGCTCATTCTAAGGTAAGGAGTCAGGTGATTATATATTTCAGCCATTTTAAAACATCTTTTTAAAGGGTTTTTCTTTTTAGAGTGCATCTTAAGTTCATTTCCCCTTCCTGCTCACTCTCTCTCCTTCTCATTTTACAGTTATTCCCACTCAAGGACACTTTGAACACCGGTGAAGTTTAGGGAGTGTGTGTCTGACGAAGAGAGCGAGAGAGAAAATGACAGCGAAAGGTGGAGGAGAAGAAACAAGCAACTCGGAAAACAACGGTCTCCTTCTTTCGCCAATTCTTATTTTACATCTCACCCCCCGGTCCTCTCGCTCTGTCAAGGCCACTCTTTTCTTCCTCCTACTCGCTCGGCCGAGAAGAGGTCAGAGTGTGAGAGAGAGAGAGAGCAACACACACACACACACACAGACACACACTCATAGCGCAACGTTACAAATCTTCTCTGTCTTATCGAGGACAACACACTGATAAGTGTGTCTCCACTCCCCATCCGACAGATCCATCTCCGAAAACATCTGAGACGTACAGAGGAAGATGTGGACGTGTATGTGTGTGGAACTGGCAGATTGATGCTTCGATTCACTCCCATTACTGTAAGTGAGTCGAGCCAGAGCTGGAAGAGTTGAGTTGGGGTGTTTTGCTGATGTCGGGGGATGATAATTAACAAGGTTTAGATGACATGAGCTGTGTTTGTGTGTGTGAATGTGTTTGCACATTTTGGGAGAGCTGCACCTGCAGCTAATGATGTGAAACTTCATCTGCTGCAGCCCTCCACGCTCCAATCACTCCCCTCAGATCAAACTTGCACCTGTTGACCTGTACCAACACTGTCACACACACACACACACACACACACACACACACACACACACCTTTTTTTACAGTTTTTTTGGCATGGCAATAGCCATTCCACCACTTCAGGGCTAAGTGCCTCCTTAACCCAGTCAGGCAATTAATTCCCGGAGTTTTCCTCCGGTGAATTCATGTCTCGTGGACTAATACCAGCCCTGACATCATAATCAACTGCACGGTCTTTTATGGAGATACACGGGCTGATGATGAGTGTCATGTCACCTCAGCTTTATCTCCCAGCGTAAATGACAGTTTCCCCTCTCCACATCACATCTGTCTTACACTGTTTTATCAGGCTGACAGGGTGCCCGGGGGGAATGGATTTCTTAAGAGTGAGGTCGAAAATATGTAATTTATGACCCATAAAGTGATTCCTTGAACTTATGCACTTTGTTTTTATTAAGTGGAAGTCAGTCACTGTGTAAATATTGTGACTAAAATTATGGGAGCTAATGAGTTACAGTAATATTGCTACCTTGGGAGAAATTTGGTGCTGTTTTTTATAGAATCGGATGAGAAGGAAAGTTCAGCAGTTTTGATAAGAAACAGCTCATTAACTGCACAATTTGTATCTGCTGCGGAGGAGATCCTCGTGTTTATTTTAGTCTGTGAGAGTTTATAATAGCAACATGTGAACTTATATGCACACAGACACTTAGTTTTATATGCATTTAGATGAGCATTTGTTCCCCTTTTCGTGGCTACAGTTTATTTATGGCTCATTTCAACGTTTTTACAAAACATATATGACATTCAGAGGAGTTGTAGATGAGGAGGGGATGTTGTGGTGTGGCTACCACGGCCTTTTAACATTTGTGAGCATGAAACCACTGGATGTTTTCAACGAGACGTCTGGAAACGTTCAGTCATGTGTTCAGTGGATATTTTTGATGAGATGTCAGGATTTCAGCCAAAAATCTGGTGTTTTTAAGAATATATTTGGGACCTTTTTCAACAGCATTAGTGGCGACAAAACCACATATTTTAGACAAGACGTTGGGACAATTTAAACAGACATCGGGAAAATCTTTCAACTGTGTTAATGGCAACAAAGCTAGATAATTTTGATGAGATGTCAGGACAAATTGCAGCCAAAAATCATGTGTTGGGACACTTTTGAACCATGTTAGTGGCAACAGAATCTCATATTTTGGGACATTGAGACAATATGCAACTGAAAATGTTTAACAAGACATCAGGACATTTTCCAGCAGTGTCAGTGGCAACAAATCTGGATATTTCTGAAGAGATGTTGGGACAATTTGAAGCTGCAAACTATGTATTTTCAACACGACGTCCGGACATATTCCAGCTGTGTTAGTGGCAATAAAGCCCAATATTTGTGACGAGACATTGGGACCATGTGGTTTTTGCGCTTAACCTTATCCAGACCTTGACCACAGTTTTGTCACAACTCGAAACTGAAAACCCAAACATAAAGAATCGTAGAGTTTCAACATATCGTATGATATGAAAAAAGTTCAAAGTTCAAAGTTCAAAGTCGACTTTATTGTCAAAACTGCAATATGTACAAGACATACAGAGAATTGAAATTGTGTTTCCCTCTGTCCAGACAGAAATAAGAAATATAAGAATATAAAATAAAATAGAAATATAGATCTAAAAATAAAAATAAAAATAAAATATGTACAGCTAAGAGACATTCGGGAAACGTGCATATTTAACATATCCATGGTTTGCAGAAAGGTAACATATCCATGGTTTGCAGAAAGGTACCGCGCCAACATCACCTAAGCTGGTGACTGAGATAGAAACACATGGATCAGGGCTATGACCAGGATTTTAGAAATACTCAGAACATGAGTCACCCTTTACATGTTTATTGGGTTAAATGTTCATTTATAATTATTGAAGAAAAAAAAAACATGGAGGTCTAAATCATTATTCACAGCAATCTCCACACTTGCAAAAAATATCTGGTGAAGAAATGCTGAATTCTTGATTTATTTATTTTGTTCTTGTTGGTCTAAAAGACATTTTTTTATTAATAATAATAATAATAATAATAAAATAAATACTGGTCTCAGCTTTAACCACAATGTGTACGTTTTCAATTGTAGACACTCCAGGTTCAGCTAAAGTGTGTGTGCTTTAATGAATTAACCGCATGTCCTCACCTCTATGTGTGTTTTGGTGGTGGACGTGCGGGGCCACTGGGTCGAGGTGGGCTGGGTCCGTGGTTCCCACAGCCTGTGTGGAGGCAGCCTCTGCTGCGCTATCAGCCTCCGTCTCCGGCCCCCCAGCACCAGCGGGCCCCCTGACGTCAGCCCTGGCCTGATAACGGGGTCCGCGGCAAGCAGCAGTAGGGGATGGGTGTAGGAGGGGGGGGGGGGGGGGGGGGGGGGGGGGGGGGGGGATTGGAGATGAGGAGGGATGAGGTGGAGGGAGAGCGGCCGGCAGGGAGGGAATGGGGTTACACTAACAGAGCCAGTGGTGGATAAGACCCTCAGACAGATAAGACAGAGCAGAGTGTGGAGCCTCTTTTGTTTTCCACTGCTCCTCCTGTCTGGTGGCATCTCCCTTCTCCTCCTCTCTGACGTTCCCTCTTTTTATGTCCACTTCTTTTTTCAGAAGAATCCAATTTGTTAAACCTTTCTCCTCCACCCCCCCTCCTCTTTTTGTCCAAACAGAAATATTCCTGCTGTTATCGGGGCATGTGCGGTATGACCGGCCCTGGATTGAGGAACCTTTTCTCCTCTGGCTTCCTCATTGTGTTTTTGTTTTCTCGTAGGGTGTTTTGACAGAGGGAGGAGCCTGCCTTTGACTGACAGCAGAAGACAGTTTTTGACACCGATGAAAATTCGCACACTTCTTCTCTCATTCTGCATCTTCTCACACCCTTCTGTCCACGTCTTCTGCGCGAACTCTGCGTGAACCCTTCGAAGACACCAGAATCGATTGTTTTGATGATGTCACCTCACCTTTACCTAACCTAAATCTTACCCCTAACTTGCCCCTCCACGTACAAACAAACAGCTTTCCCCTCGGCCTGCCACATCACCACTGCTAAGCCCCACGTATCAGCATATTAAGCACTGTCTTTGCATTGGTTCCCTATTTGCTCTTCGGGCCCTCGCTAGCCTGCGGACTTTGGCCGCTGCTTATCACAGGGAGAGGTCCTGGGATCCCTGAGTCTTCACTGCTAAAAATACACTCGCTGTAGCTCTCTCTAACACACACAAACACACACAAACACCCTCTGAGGCTGGCAGTCAAGAGTCTGGTCAATATGATTGGTCACACATGGGACGTCTCCTCAACACTCTCCTGATCCTAAACGAGTCCCTCACAGAACTTCCTTAGGATTTTTGCTCAGTTTTAGAGCTGCCGTTTGAAGTAAAGCAACACCCAGGAGTGGAATTTCAAATGTTAGCATACAAGCGTAGAAGAAATACTCAAACGTTTGTGCGAACACGTTGGTTAAGTAGCTTTACAAACAGCGGAGACCATCCGAACAAAAGAGGTTTTAATAATTGAATTCTTATCATCTGTAATTGAGTGTTGTGTGATGTGTTTGCGCTGCTCTTCAAACAGTGTGAACCGAGAGTCCCGTTCAACACTTGAGGCTGTCGCCTATGAGAACCTGCAACTGAGGAGTTAATAATTTATTCAAAAACAGAAATAACACACTCCTGGTTAATGGTGTGTGTGTGTGTGTGTGTGTGTGTGTGTGTGTGTCTGTGTGTGTGTTAGTGAGGAGGTAGAGAGATGTTCTGTGTTACTGAAGCCCAAGTGTCTCCCCAGTGTGACTCCCTGACCTTACCTGGTCAAACACACTTAATCCACAAGCATAACGTATGAAGATACCTTAGAATAACACACAAATCCACACACTCACATGCTTACACACATGCACAAACACGAACATGGTAAAGGTGTTATTGATAACTATCAGTCACAAATCATTCATTCCATCTTCCCCCATATGTGGTTGCCAGTTTGTTGCACTACCTAACGTTGCTAACGCCAGCTAATGACATGTTACTAACTCAAGCTAGCTAACAAGCGCTATCTAGGGCAGGACAGTATGCTCAGGGCGCATACTCTGGAACAATTTGTAGGAATCTTTACTTTTTTCCCCTCCCACAAACTGGCAACTACCAAGACTCTCGATGCTGATAAAGCACGGATATCCACGTGATAACAACGGCGATATACAATTGGCTGACAAACCTTGTTAGAAGATGCAACCAGCTATCAACTTGCAGAGACATAAATAAAAAAATCATTTTGGACCCAACATATATTATAAAATTATTTATTCACAAAATGGCTTTTAAGGAAAAGAGACACTTTTATTCTAAACAGAATTATATAGATGGTGGTAATGTGATCTGTTTTGAGTTGAGAGCATTAATATCCCTGTGAGACTATTTGTTTTACAGACAGCAGTCAAACGCTTAACACTGAGAATACAAGTAAGTAAGTATACAGTATGATGAATAAAAATATTAATAGAAACAAAGAAGTCTACTGCCATGGTTACTTGTCACTAAAATTGTTTTAAGAAACAGATATAGCCAGAGAACAGCTGATAATAGGCCAAATGACATTTTATTTGAAAAGCCAGCAGCTGATGGAATAAATGAACTTTTTCTTTTGTGTAACAAACGAATCACGTGTTTCGAGCACATGCTGTCGTCAAATTCAAAAGTCTGGCTCGATTAAGTAAAGTCGATCATTCAGGAAGGTCAACGGAGGTTTTTCAAACATGAAAAATTGATTGACTAAACACAATAAAAGGGACAGAAATGTCCGACGTAATCAGAGACAGTGAGTTAACATTGATTAGCACTGTTTCATCGTTATCGCCATCACATGAGTGGATCCATGATGATCAATCTGATCTGATAAAATCGAGACAAACAGGTGGGGTCAGCAGGAACAAGATGAAACTTTCTGCTTGCTTTGCAAAAACAGCAGGCCGGCGAAGAGTATCAATGAGTGCAACTGAGTGACGTGTGTGTGTGTGTGTGTGTGTGTGTGTGTTTCCCTGGCCCCTGTTGGTCCATATCTACAGGGTAGTCTACCTCTTGGGTTTTCCTGCTTCTCCATTTGAAGTCTTCTTCCTGGAGCCAGGAGTCTACTAGCTTTGGTGTGTGTGTGTGTGTGTGTGTGTGTCTGTGTGTCTGTGTGTGTCTGTGTCTGTGTGTATGTGCGTTTGCAAGGAAGAAGGGCCAAAGTAAGTCACCGACCCCAAATGATTGAGTCTTTGCCGCTAGCCAAGACGGGGACAGTTTTCCTGGTGCCTGGTTCGGACACAGACACACGCGCGCGCGCGCACACACACACACACACACACACACACACACACACACACACACACACACACACACACACACACACACATTTTCCTCACTGACAGTCCGCTGCTGTCTGCCACATACCAGCATCTCTATCTAGTCCCTCACCCAACACCTCTTCATTCATACACAGTGAAAACACACACAGTTGCACAGAGTGATGGTTATAAACACACACACACACACACACACACACACACACACACACACACACACACACACACATGCAGAGTTTTCATGGGCTCTGGCCTCTGTCACTGTCAGTGATACAGCCTGGCATGTGCAAACACACAAATCAAAACACACTCTGTACTGTACAATAACAGAAAAGAGGATGAACTCTGTCGGATTTTTTGGGGTATTTTTGTAAACTTTTCAACTTATATTCACTCAGATTAGACTGCAACTGTAACAGTTAAGTAGCCAAGCAAAACTAACAACATGTCAAATGTCTCCATGCTTCTTTTGTTACATTAATCCTTATTTCAGTTCACATGGTGGCTCGCAGGCTGAACTTCTATACATTAACTCGAACCATAAAAACATGAATCATCTCTGACTCCTGTGCTCCTTCGTGCCCTCGAACGCGGAGCCGCGCCTTGATATTATTAGCCACCAATTGGCCATTCTGTTATCAGCCTGCAGTTACACATTGATGGCAGTTCCCCATTTCCATTGAGGCAATACTGCTCTGTTTGACTTCTGCAAGAGTGGGTGAGAGGCAGTGAATCAATACTACTTAAGAAGGTTATAGGTTATTGTATAAGGTTCATAGATGGATAGATAGATAGAGCTCATCTGTTCTTGAGCCACACAACACATCTGAACCTCTGACTGAACTGTCAGCGGTTGTTTTGCATTGTGGGTAATGTAGGCACCAGGTTTTGACGAGAAATAAAAAGGCAATATCTTCGGTTCTTCTGCATCGACTCTCCATCTTGAGTTCGACGGTGTTATAGGCAGTGACTGAATGTAACTAAGTACATTTACTCAAGTACTGCACTCAAGTGACAGGATGAGAATCAAAAATCAACCTTCTTACAGATATGACCTTTAAGTTACTCAAGTTGAGTTGAGTATTTCCATTTTCTGCTACTTTTTACATACACACTTCTACATTTTTTGAGGCAAGTATTGTACTTTTACTGCACTACATTTATTTGATAGCTTAAGTTACTACTTACACTGCATATTGCATGTTGCATCAGAGCCAAAGCAACGCATTTTGAGATGTATTTATCTTATCGGTAATCAGATAGGAAAAAAAAAACCAACCCACTGATTCTGATTATCACAAAAATGCTGAATATCAGATCTGATAATTGGCCGGGTCAACAATCGGTCGACCAATAGGCGAATACTCAGTATGTATGTACAGTAGCTACATACATGTAAAAATGTGCTTTACTTGTACTTTTAATGATTTTCATGACTGAATAAACAAACTTTTCTCAAAGAACAAGACAATTTTATACTGTTTTACTTTGTTTGTAATTGTGGGACCCTTTTATGTAGCTTGTTTATTAAATTATGGAAATAAATGAACATTTCTAATCATTTGTATCATGATATAATTAACATTGTAAATATAACCTTTCTGGGTTTGTGACCACAGTGCACCTTTCATATAAGATACTGTAAGACTTTTACTAACTATTCATATGGGGGACTTATAGTGAAGTAATATTTTAACACAATACTTGTACTTTTACTTAAGTATGAGTTTTGTATACTAGATGATGATTGGCTGATCATCTCTGAGCTGCCCAATTAATACTTTTACTGCACCCAGTGGGGAAATGTACATGTGGGTCCTTTATCATTTTTTATTTTATCAATTTGTGAGCGATATGAGACAATGAGAATGAATCCATCCATTTACATTTCACTTGCGTCAATTTACATACAGTGCCTTTGCAAGTCATGAATCAAAGGGATGTTCGTGTATCTTTGGAAGGACAAAGTTTATCATTTGATTTGATTGCTCATGTTTTTCTTTTTACTTACTTTTCATTGCATTAAGGTGTGCTTTATAAAGTCAAATTACCTGCCTTGATAAAGATGTATTTAGTGGCAGAGAACATCTTTCTCTAACCACATTTGTTCATTTTTAAGAGAAATGAGAAGTCTTTGATGTGATCTGGACTGATAAACTTGAAAATTAAAATAAAAAGGCCTGTTCATGGACATCCATCATGTGATGGGCTTCTGATCAGATAATGTAGCCAACAAAAGAGCGGATTACCTTTTATGGATTATAAACTTTCACACACACACACACACACACACACACACACACACACACACACACACACACACACACACACACACACACACACACACACACACACACTGGACGATACAGAGTCACATAACTCAATGAGCTGCTGTCTGTGGGAAGTGGCAGTACAATGAAATGGCCTCGTGTGTTTACTCTCGCGGGTGTTGATGACAGGTATAAATCTGTCCTCGCGAGGACAACAACTGCCGGAGACTTCCGACTGAAGGCGCGTCGAGCATCCAGCACCATACATCACATTTGTCATGAAAAGATAAAAAAAAAAAGAGAGAGACTATTAATGTTAATGTGAGAGGACACGCAGGCTGAATGTGTTAAACTAATGGATGAGGCCACAGCTGATTCACACAGCCAGTTATCTGCTTCTTTAATCAATTATTTATCACGTTATTTATAGACTATGGATAACTTTGGCACGATTTTTTGCTCATAAACTTAAACGCATCATGATCGAATAATCAAAATGAACCCATGTTCAGCTCGAGGCCTCGTGAACCAGCCTGACACAGGACACATAGTAATTATCACTGGGCTGATAAGGTTTTCAGGTGGATTTATTCTAATTATATATACAAATATTTTGGCCTATATGACACGTCTGTAGATAAATAATATTCATGATTATAGCGATGTTAAAACCACAACTTCATACACATAAAACATTACTCGACAATTAACTCCACCAATCACAAATTAGGAGAAACCAAGGTCGTTTAAATTGGCAATTAAGAGGATTTTTGGGGACTTACAGCTGATATCCGATCAATAAAAATACGATGATATAGAATGTAACGATAAAGATAATTAATGTTTGTTTGTTAAAGCCTTTAGCTTCAGATTTGGCACGGAGGAACCTCACTGAGCCTTAACAGGAACTTGAACTACAGCCAGTTAAAGCTGCTTTCATTTTCAGTATATTCAAAATTTAACTTAGAGATAATTTGAAATCGTTTACGACAGAAATCTAAAACTCATCTGCTTCTCGCCTAACACCAGCCATACTGGAGACCCTCTTATGCGTCAATTTAATTCATATTTATTGTTTTATTGTGTGTGTTTTTTAAATTTTTTTTTATAACAATCATTAGTACAATTCACAAGCATGAATCAAAAAAAATTTAATCTCTCGGCTCGCATTAGAAGAAGCCAAAGACCTCCAGATGTCTAAAATAAGATGAAAACAACATGTACTTTGGTTGGATGACTTCTTTGGTGAAATGATCAAGTTTTATTAAAATCATTATCTCACATATTAGGGGGGGGGGAGAGAGAGAGAGAGAGAGAGAGAGAGAGAGAGAGAGAGAGAGATGATAACAGCTGGATCTTGATCACAGGCTGTAGTCTCTCACTCCTCCTCCTCTCTCTCGTGTCTCCTCTCACTTTATTCTTTATTTTCTGGAGCAGTCCCTCTCTGCTCGACTTCTTACCAGCAGATCTTGATTTTAACAACGGACGAGAGAGCTCTGCGGATTGTATTTTAATCGCAAATACTCAGAGATCCTGTGCGTAAACTGCAGCCGTATCACTTTCTCTTCTATCAACACGGATGTCCAGCTTCAAGGAGAGGATATGTATCAGGGTATAATGACAACCAACCACGGGCCCCCCTCCTATGAGGCCGGATTTCTCCACAACGCCTCGGCGGGCGCCTCTCCGGTTTACGTGCCCACCACCCGGGTCGTCACCCCCATGATCCCGGCGCTGCCTTACCTCCAGACGCCCGGCGCGTCGCAGCAGAGCAGCCCGGTGTCGAGCCACTCTGCCTGGGCGCAGCCGGGCGCGGACTCGGTGCCCTCCTACAATCACTCCCCGGTGTCTCCGCGCTTCGCCTTCTCCACCAGCCCGCCTCTGTCCTCCGGGGTGGCCACGGGCAGGGAGACGGCTTCGTACAGCAGCCCGCTAAACATCTCCGCCAACGGGAGGGAGCACTACGGCGCCCGGAGCCTCAGCGGGTCGTATCACAGCCCTTACCCGGCGTACATGAGCCCGAACGTGGGTGGAACGTGGGCGGCGTCCCCGTTTGATAGCCCGGTGCTCCACGGTCTCCAAAGCGGCGCTCCTCCAGGCGCAGCACGGCACCCAAACATAGGTGAGCAACAGCAAAACCATATATATATATATTTAATTATTATTACTTGAGCATTTAAATATGTTGAATGGAAGTTATGCTGAAAATGTTCTGCTCTTATTTTACTTTTAAAAATAAAAATGTAAGGAATCAAAAATCAGCTTCACTGTCACAGGAAGAAAAATATCAAATGAGAGCAGCATGTCTGTTTTATTTCATCATATTTGTCAGGGATTAATAAATGGTAGGTGCAGTTAATGACACACATGGACGGGGTGAAAGGTTAAGGCATGATTTAAAAAAAAAAAGGCAGAACAAATATGTCATAATATCACCAATATATTTTGATTCAAGTCTGGCTGCAGGGCACGTTTATAAAAAACTGCTCCGTTATAATCTCCTGATTGAGAACATCAAGATTAAGACAGTGTTGACTGACAGGACACACACGCTCTAATCTAAAAGGCCTGAAATATATGATCAGGACATAACAAATAATTAAGATTAAGAGATTAAATGTGTGATTTAACATTTAAGCAGCTATAAGAATAATTCTGGTAATAAGGTAAAAGAATAAAATGTCCTTATGTCACTGATCATCACATTTCTGCGGAACAAAAATAGACTGTCGTTAAATTTAAGCGAAGCAGGACTGTGTTTTAAATTTAATTAAACAGTTACATCTGATTCAAACGACACATTAACCACAAAAAAATTTAACTTTTATTTTTATAAAACGATGGCAGCCACAGGAGATGAGTCAGAACCGTAATGCAGGAGGATTAAAGGCTCATTTTGGCAGTTAATTTTCACAATCATAGATTTGTTCTCGCGAGAATTAATAATATGTGGAAAGTACACATTTGTTAAATCAATAAATATATGTTTATGTTAAAAAATACATCAGTTAGGCCAGTTGAAGCTGATTAGAGTCGTTTGATCACTGCGTTGTATTTGTACAATTATCACACGTTTTCTCTACAGTACTTTATTTTTCTCTTACAGTTACTTTCCATGTGTCTCGAAATTACATTTACACGCAAACGCACCATAAAGTCATTGAATGATATTAATGGTTCCATATTTCACATTTCTATTTAAGGAGGCTTATATAGTAACATAATTATATTTTATGATGATTTCCTTTATGAACAAATTAAAATAAAGCAACTGGTCGGATTAAGTATTAATTAATGTACCATTTAATATTCAGATTGGCTGTTTTAAAAGGTGCACTATGTAGTTTTGGGGAGGAGAAAAATCTTCTTTGATTGATTTTCATGACAGCATATGAAAAATATACGATTTCATATTGTGTGACTTTGTTTATATTTGCAGGATCCTTCTAAGTAGCCATCTTGTAGCTTCAAACATTGTTCTGGGGACCTTTTCCCCTGTGAGGACAGCTCATGTATTTATTTATGGACTTACATCACATAAATATTTCTGAGTTTGTATTATTACCCTGTTAGTATTAGAAGCATGACCTTTCTGCAC
Organism: Pagrus major; assembly: GCF_040436345.1. Classification (NCBI taxonomy): domain Eukaryota; kingdom Metazoa; phylum Chordata; class Actinopteri; order Spariformes; family Sparidae; genus Pagrus; species Pagrus major. Next base: position 20,804,897 of record NC_133236.1, on the reverse strand, counting down.
CTTTAATAGCCCGACAACCCCACGCTGTGTCAAACACACATCGACGCAGATACATTTTAACACATAATAAACATGTTTATTATATTTTGAATCTCAAAAATAAATTATTGTAGTGATAGAAATTAATTTTTAACTGGACCGCACTTGATAACACAGTTTATTGGGATTATAGTTTATGAGTTGTGTTTGACTGTGGCCTTATGATGAGGTCAGAGTGGATTTGATTTGAAGTGTGTGTGTGTGTGTGTGTGTGTGTGTTTGGGTAATCTCTACCTTGACTCAACTGAAACCGAGTCCTTTCTGTCAGTGAGGATAAAGACAATCACTTTGTGTTGAAAACATTCATGTTGAGAGTAATTTAAAGTTTCACAGTCGGCCTCAGTTTCAACGTTCCTGCAGCCGGGAGTGGATTTGGCCTGCAGGCTGCAGGTTGCACTCTGGACCGTATCACAACAGATTGATTTTGCTTAGCTTGTCAGTCTTGTTGGCTGTGACTTGCACCTTGTATGGTCGACATCACTAATCAGCGTTGTGTTTATTTAACCTGTGTTTCTGAAATGATCTACATTTTGTGCATCGCTGACAGCTGCAGGCTGATGGGCATCTAAAGTGTCTCATTCATGTTTTCATTAATAAATTCCTATTTCATTATCATGTAATTTACAACCTAATCTGATGGGCTGGATTGTTATTAGACATATCACTCAGGCCTGTTATTAGTATCAAATTAAGTTGATTAACAGGCTGATTACTTGCTCGTTTATGAATATCTGCTCCCTGTGAGCTGACCGACAGCACTTAAAGACGGCCTTAACGTGCTCATCGAAGACAGATCTTCCTGTTCGATGAAGAAAGAATAAGATCAGCTGTACAAGAGTGTGACAGATAACAGCATTGATCCACGCTGACCTCTTCATCTCATCACAATCACACTCACACGGGCTGTTTACTCGCTGATGGAGGAACACAGCAACAGGCTTCATTCACCTCATTGTTTTACAATCACGGCAAATTAAATCAGATCTCAGCGTTTGATGAAGTGGCCGTTCAGACAGTCAGTGAAAGTCTCTGTCGTGTGAAATGAATCACAATGAGGATCTTTTAATTAATGACGACACGTTCTCACTCACAACTCGTCATTATCACATTAAATATCAGCAACAGCTTTACTGAGAAACTTTGTTTTTTCTGTAAAACATCTGTGAATCATTTAAAAAGGCTTGAAGTTTTTATTTATGTGTTATTTTTCCAGAAAAACATGACAATTAATTTTATTTTATAATCTAATAATGGCTTAAGAAGGTCTTTGTAACAGAGAAGTTATTTATTAACATGCTTTACTTCATTCTTTCTGAAATTTGATCTTAACTAAATTGGAAAATAGTCTTTTTCACAGCTATGCAACTCCTGTAACTTTAACATGACCTTTTGTGATCCATGTTTTGGATAAGTCTCACTTTTTCAGTTTATAAGACGTTTGCCTATATCTGCGTTATCAGTCTGTTAGGAGCCTGGCAGCACTGAAAGTTAATCGTGTCTCCCTCGTACACAAGGAGCCTCCGCCTATCTCAGCCATCGAATATAAAGTAAACAGCCGACTGACGACTTTGACAGTTTAATATTCTCTATGTTTGTACATGTTAGAAGTTAAAGACGGTTCGCTCGGCATTTGGGTAAAAATCAGGGGAAAGAATTAAACATTTAAAAAAGCATCAAAAGCCAAAGCACAAATACTTTACTAAAAGAATAAATAAGTACAGGCAGCATTACAAATTAAACTCCTGTACTGAAAATACTAATAAAGTGAATGTATTATTAACAAAACATACATATAAAGAAGTATCCAAAGTAAAAGTATGGCTTGTTTAAGTGTCATATAAAAAAATATACAAACTATTATATGTAATTTTACTCTTGATGGAGCTGATTTAAACTACTTTATTTAAACTATTTTAATGTATATTTCAGATAGTTTAATTTCCATTAATGCATCACATCTTAATCCATCTGTTTTTCCGTGAAATCAAATTTGTAACTTGAGTAACAAGTGCAATAATTTAAAGTATAAAGTAGCATAAACTGGAAATACTCAAGTAATCTCGAGTACCTTAAAGTTGTAGTTAAGTACATTAGTTGTACATGTAAATGTGTTTTTCATCAATCAAAAAGTCCCCTCTGTTGTTGTTGGTATATAATATATTAGAGGAGTTGCGATACACACGTATTGACATTAACTGTGTATTAAAAAATGAAATATTAATATTGCATTAATAATACACGTTTGATAATATCCTGTGAATTATCCAGTGCAGATGTTTGGCAGTGTGGCTCTGCTGTCTATCAGTTCATCTGTTTGCCTTTTCACTATTTATTAAATGTTATTGTTCTTTCTGAACGCTCGACACTCTCTCTCCTCCTCCTCCTCACACTAACTTGTATTATGAGTGTAATTTATATGTCAAGAGAGACAAAACACACAGTGAACAAAATTAAATATTCTACAGATATTGTGATAATATCGTTATCGTGACTTTGTTTGCCCGTTTCACCTTTGACCTCTAATAACAATACTGTCGCTGTTAACCTGCCCCCTGATAAAGACACACTGACATTTATGCAGCGGAATAAATAAAAACCTGAATTTAGATAGACGCGGCTTGCTGCCGTATTTCTCCTGCGTATTGTCTCGTGTTGGCTGAGTTGTGTTGGCTACATTTGCCGCCTGGCTCAAGGTTAGCTCGCCCTGCTGTCTTTGTTTTGCTCTCGGCCTTGGAGGAGGCCTGCACTTGCATCATACCAGTTACACAGACCAGATGGAGGGGAGATTTATACTATCTGAAGAAGAAAAACACGATATGATCTGATTTAAATGGGACTTTTACAGTTAATTAGTCAGAGTTTGCCACATTTCTTCAAGTTTTTTCTCAGCCTCACATGTCTGATAGATATTGTAACCTGTGGTGTTGGAGTCGCTGCTAAAAGCTGATTGATGTCTCCTTCCCTTTAACGTCTAAGTGACTCTTGAGATGCTCTTTTATGTGCCAGATGAGAGGGTGAGCATTGCATTAATCAGATGTCGTGCTAAATGGACGTGATAGACACAGAGTCTCTATTTGAATATGATGGAGCTCTATTCCGTCTCTATTTCCAGCCGACTCTTTATCTCATGGGGAGCAGTGAGATAAGGAGGGATTCCAGGCTGCTGCTGCTGTGTGGGCCGGCGGTCTGCTCCTCCTGCTGGTGTACAAATGACCCTGCAGACGATAATCACCCTGTTGGGGTCTGACAGTGCAGCAAACTGTTTATTGAGGGTGGAAAGAATTTTTGTGGCATGAAAGCAGCTGGAAATGAATTTCTCTAAGAATGAGCTCGGTTTGAAATGGATGTGTGGGAAGTAATACTTACTGCCAAAACACTTCACGACTTTAACTTAACCAGGATGCATTGCTTTCATAATTTATAAAGTGGCGTTTTGAATGAATTTTCCCAAGCCAGAGTGTTAAAGGACTTGTTTTAGCTCTTAAAGGCATTGTGTCCACACTGGCATTTTATAATTTCAGCATTTAAAGTACTAGCTATTTAATTCACTTTAGGGGGTTTCTTTTTTGCTTTTTTTGTTTTAAATAAAGAAGGAAAATAAACTTTGTGTACCAATTATGAAATGATGAATATGTGAAATAAAAAAAAAAAGGTTTTGTTATGTGTAGCCACATGTCTCGACAGTTTCCACAGCAAATGTTTTGTTTCCAACTCGAATAGAAAAAATTCTGTGGGGCTTTTCCATAACATACTAAATATAGTCATAAGACATGAATGGGTTAATTACCTTATATACTGTTAGGATGCTAATAATATACCATTATTTCTTTGTTGATAATATTTTATATAAATAACATGAATCTGAAAAGTAACTAGTGACTGAATGGAACAAATAAATGTAGTGGAGTAAAAAGTACAATATTTTCCTCTGTGCTGTAGTGAGGTCAAAATTTAAAGTCACATAAGACGAAATTACTTACCTTAAATTTGTTCTTATGTACTTGAGTAAATGTGCTTAGATACAATCAGTCACCGGCATTGTTTGATCCTTGAACTTAAAAAAGAACCTAATAAAATTACAGTTTTTCAAGATACAAGGTTCATTAATTAGTATTTTACAACACAGCGTTGTATAACAAAATGTAACTTTTAGTCTCTTTATGTTGCAATTAGAGTAGAACTTATCTAAATGGAGTATTAATCAACAGGTCATAAAATATCGAATATTATATTTATATATAATATCTGACGATGAGTTCAGGAGTCTCACAGCCTGAGGAAAGAAGCAGCTCTGTAGTCTGGTGGATACTTCTGTATTGCTTGCCAGACGGCAGCATGGTGAACAGACTTGACCAATATTAATGATGGTTTCTAATAATGTAACATGACAGAAGCAGATTGCTGTGAGAAAAACTAAAAAAAGTGTTTTTTGTCATCCTGCATCAGACCTGTTTGATGACTTTGCTGAGGGGCGAGAGTGTGTGAACTGTGGGGCGATGTCAACCCCCCTCTGGAGGCGGGATGGTACCGGCCACTACCTGTGTAACGCCTGCGGACTGTACCACAAGATGAACGGCATCAACAGACCTCTTATCAAACCTCAAAGACGGCTGGTGGGTGACATAGACAGTCATACAGTGACGTAATACAGTGTGTTATGCAGAGGTGCACTACTGATTAGTTTCATTATTGATTAATCTGCAGAGCATTTTCATGATTAGCTGATTCAGTCTATGATATGACATCTTCAAACCAACAGTCCAAAACTCAAAAATGTGAAATCCTTTTTGTCTTTTTGTCCTTTGTTGTCTACGCCGCAGTCTGCCTCGAGGAGGGTGGGCCTGTCCTGCACCAACTGTCACACCACCACCACCACCCTGTGGCGACGAAACGCAGAGGGAGAGCCGGTTTGCAACGCCTGTGGCCTCTACATGAAACTCCACGGGGTGAGGGAGAAAGTCCACCTCTGATACTACTGGAAATCTTGAACATGATCAGTTTAAACACATTTCAATTTATATTCAAGAGTAACATTTTGAGATGACTCTGAGATCATGCCGTACAAAAATCTGAACGTGTTTGGAGAACTTCAAGATCAAACACTGAAAAGATTGAAGCAGTCTTCTATGGCTTCACATATCTCACTTCAGTCTGCTGTTTGTCTAAAGGTTTTTCTTTTGTCTTGGTGACTTGACAGGTGCCACGACCCCTGGCGATGAAGAAAGAGGGGATCCAGACCCGCAAACGCAAACCAAAGAACCTCAACAAGTCCCAAACTGGTGAGCTTCAAACCGGCACGTGCTTACGGCCCATTATTCTATCTGTGATAAACAAAATGTGAGCAGAGAAAATTTGTATTCAGCCTGATTGATAAGATAAAGCAGCCTTTGCCCGACTTTATGGAGTTTATTAGATTTTAAACAAATCCTGTTAAAAGTCAAAGCAGTAAATTGCCTTTAAATATGTAATAACCTCAGTTTTTTTGTGCTCCACAGGGACCCCGGGCAGTGAGGGGACTCCAGTCACGCCGAGCAGCACTCCCCGTGCCTCCACCGCCACAGAGGAGCCTCGCCAGATAAAGACGGAGCCGGACACTCACAGCTTGTACACACACCACAGCGCACATGCACAGGTTGGACACCTTTTTAGTCGAATATGAAAAGAAAATATGGACCAAAAATTTTATTTTGAAGCCGTGGCCCAGTCGGAAGTATAACATGTTGGTATTGTACATTTCTGCAAACCATGGATATGTTAAGAGTAGACGTTTCAGAGTATCATCAGCATTTTGGGATGATGGTGGCAAGACAGTCAACAAGTGTTAAACCACAAGTGTTTCGATTGATTACTTTAGTGACAAAATCAGGCATTTTTAACAGGGCGTGGGGACATTTCTAGCCGTCCTGGGCGAGACTAAACTGGGTTTTTTAAACTTGACTTCTGGGCATTTTCCAGTCGTCTCTTAGAAACAAAAGCAGGTGTTTTAAAAGAGTTGTTGAGACATTTCCCAGCTGTCTTTGTGGCAAGAGAACCAGATATTTTAAGCCAAAAAAGTTCTCTTTTCCAAACAGAACTCCAGTGGTGACCTTAAAACTGAAAAATGTAAATGTAAATGTAAACAACGTAAAGAAACTTAAAGCGTCAATGCATCTGCGGTTTGCAGAAATGTACAACAACATTTATTTATGAAAACAAAAGAGGCTCTCATGTATCAATACATTCAGCTGGAATCTAACAAACCAAGAAAACTGCATCACATTCAGGACAAGGACAGGAAAAGGTTCAAGTCCCTCTCTGTGATCTCATTTGACTAAATTCCTGGGTTTGCCTTCTCACCATTTCCCTCAAGATTTCAGCCCTGCCAGCCTACATGGCAGCTCAAGGAGGGGCCCTTCCTCTCAAGATGTCCCCTGGGGGCCACGGTGGGTCTTCTAGCTCCAAAGCTGAACCCTGGAACAACCTGATCCTGGCCTAGAAGACGCACAACCCCGGAAAACTCAAAACTTTCTGTACCGATTAAACTCTCGTGGGAGACGCCGGTCTCCAGACAGCAGACTGCTGCTCTGGATTCAGATGATACAGCCTTCACACCGTACAGTGCCTTCAGTACAGCGCTCCGGGACGAACGGCGGGGGCACCAGTAAAGAAATGGAGATCTTAAACAGAGCTGCAGTCAAGGACTGAATGGAGGTTGAGGAGCAGTGCTGTGATAAAATACAACACAACTCTTGATATAAAAAACTGCAGGTGAAAAAAAGGGCACTTTTCATGTCACTCTCACCTTTTCTACCAGTGCAGGGGCTTTAAATGTTTGACAGATACTGTAACATGAACCAGTAACACACAACAGTAACGGTGAGACTTTTCACCACTGAGTTATTTTTATTTTGATATATTTTTGTCTTCATTTTCATATTATTACGGACAATATGCCATAAAAATGATGGACACACAGCACGTAAAGAGTCACAACGGCACACCATATTGTCAAAAGTAGCACCATGGAGGAGTTAAAGCAGTAGAAGTTAAAGGGTCAGTTCACTTTAATAACAACAACAGCTACATATTTTCACTGTGCCGCGACAATGCAATGGAGATGAATGTCATTTTGTTTGTGGTGCTAAAAGCATTGAAAATTATTTTTCAAAAAGTCAATAGCTACATCTCTTTACAGAGCAAACTATGAGCCGGTTACGTAATAATCCACAGACGTCAAAGCTAGTCAGTTTTCAGTGTTTTGTACACTGTAAAAAAAATGCTGGGCTGTTTTAACTCCAAAATGTAAGTTAAACTTCAGAACTAAATATGCGAGTTAACTTAATTTAGGTTGATTAATTAGTTCAAAGTCTTCGTTTTTTTGTGAAACCAATAATTGAGTTAACTGAACTTGAACAGCACCTGTACAGAATCTGTACATTGTAATGTAATGCTGCTCCCTGTGACGTTTTAAAATTTAAAGTGTGAGGGCGTAGTGACTGAATTCAATACTAACCATCATCTCTGTTCTCAATGTTCTCAATATACGATCAACATACCGTACAGTTTTTAAGCGACAGTTCAGCCTCAAATCAAAAAATTCATATTTTTCCTTTTTCATGTAGTGCTATATTTATCCAGCCAGATTGTTTTGCTGCATCTCTGTTGAGTTTTTAAAATGTATTTTTTGGCATTTTTGAGCACCGCAAGCCGTCTAGTTCCATTTTATTCAAGGCAGACATCTCTACAGCTGATACCTCGAAAACTCAGCAGCTCATTTTTTGATTTTAAGGTAAAACATCCCTTTACTTCTCAATCAAAGCATGATGACAAGTCTGATGCTGCTAACATGCTGATCATTTTTCTTTTAAAACATCTTTTAATGAGTGCTCATACAGAATATTTATCTATCTCAAGTTAAAAGAAAAAAACCTAAAAACTGAACTAAGTGAAAACCAGACATTTTAAGTTTAATTACCTTAAAATAAATAAAACCTGTACATTTATGTTAATAGTTGATTTCATTCTATGTATGTATAATCTCTATGATTTTATTTTTACAGTATATGTTCGGCTGATGATTAAAACTGTTCAGAGGTGGTGGTGAGGTCTGTGGATTATCCAGAGTATCTGTTAAAGCACTTTGCTATTGAGTTTTTTAAAAAAGGATGTCAATTAATTGAGCACCACAGACAAACATGCAGTCATCTCTGTTGTAGTAGGGTGGCCCCGTTTCAGCAAAAGTGTCGCAAAAACAGAAGGAAAAAAAAAAAACGTATGTAGGTGTTGTCACTTATTTGTGGTACCCGTGAGTGTCATTTCACAGAGCATCTAATTCTACAGACTATCAGGAAGATTTTTTATGAACTCACTGTAACTAAGAGAGAATTGCTCAACATCCATCACTCCTTAAAACCAGTGGTATGACCTTCAGTGCAATAGACACAGCTCCCTGTTATTTCTGGATCTGATGCCTGAACTGTGTACTTTTGTCCTTTTGATTAGAAGTATAAAAAAAAACACCAAAAAAAAAAAAAACAAACATGTCAGTATTGACACCTCTATGAAGAAAATACATGAGAAACTACCTATGCAGCAATAAGTTGCACATGATGAATGAGGATGGAAGGGATGGCACATAGCTCCCTCTGCTGGCGCGAGTGCAGACGTGCATCCACAGAAATCTTCAGAGCTAGTATTTATTATTAAAGGCACAACCCCAAACCACACAGTTAATGAGGATTGTATTAAAACTGTATAGTTTGTCAGCAATGATGCTTTAATTTGCTTGTGACAAGCACGGGGGGCAACATGTGTAAATGTGGGATATGGCCACATGTAATTACCAGAATAACAAATATATGAGCATATATGTAAAAAAAAACAAAAAAAAACTCCACTCCAGTATAATTGTAATACACCATTTGTGATATATTGTGAGTAAAGACACAGTGAGAGGTTTCTCAGTGTGCACTAACACTACCTGATGATCTTTCCTCTGTGTGCAACTGTAGCTCTCCTGAGGAAACTAATAAAGTCAAAGCATTTTGACGTAATGCAAATGGTATGTGTGATGTTAAGGTTCAGTGTCATTCTTTCCATTTCAAATGCATGCCAAACATTTGTGAAATATTTAGTCTTAAAGGAGACCTAACCCTTTTTTCCCTTTCCTTCAGTGTTTTTTTTATCGGTTCATGGGCATGTAAAAGATCTGAAAAGTTAAAAAGCCCAAAGTCGGCACCAACAGAGGCTCCTTTCTCCCACAGAAAACACTGCTCATGAAACGCCTCGTCAGTAGTCCCGCCTTTAATTCCGTGACTTTGTGACATCACACTACGTCACCATGTCACATATTTGCATCGTGTATACATAGTGGCTAGTTTGACACATAAGAATTAATTCAGCACAGCTAATCTGTTGATGTTAGCGGTGCTGGCTCAGGCGTGTGTGAGCTGACCAATCAGAGCAGACTGGGTGTTCAGGAGGAGGGGCCTTAAAGAGACAGGAGCTAAAACAGAGTGTTTCACACAGAGGGAAATACAGAGCTGCAACACCTGACAGTATGAGGAAAATGAAATCATTGTGGCAGAGAATGTTGGATTATGGGTCAACTTGTGGAGCTTTTGAATCTTCTAAAAACTGTATCTTTCCAATGTGTAAGTATTGTTTTGTGAAATTCACAACATCTTTGATAAAAAGCTGGACGGTGCATTGATTGAAGTCTTCAGTCAGCCTCTCCCTGATGAACTCGGCATATCTGTCCTGCACCATCTCCTTCCAGCACTGCTGAAACGTGAGTCTTATTTGATCCTGGAGGCCGTCAGATACTTGTGAACTAAAAGTGTAACCGGATGCAAATGCCCGTCCCTTTTCTAAAAATTCTTCGAAACTTCCACATTTTTCTGAAAGCAGAGCTTGTGCAGCTTCAATGACAGCGTTCACCTCCTGCGAGAAAATGTCTATCTTGTCTTCTGGTGAAATATCATACATACTTTTGAAGCAACCCTTCCAGTCTTGACCCAGCTCAAAGTTTTTTGCAGGGAACCTGACAGATCTCAGGAGGTGTTTCACAGCAGAAAACAGGTTTTCACATAAAGGATTTTCAGCTGCTTTACCGTAGCTCTCATGCTCCTCTGTCTGATCAATACAGTCCACTTGGGTGTAGTTAACATCCCTGAATAGATTTTCTTTAGGTCCTTTGAATCCCCAGCATTTCACATAACCTATATGAGTCTTCACTCCATACACGCTCCACCACTCCTGAGCTTTCTGAACCAGTTTCAGCATGCACGGATCGGTGTTTCTAGCCAAGCACGGGCTGTTCATGGTGAAAACATACACCTTCCAGTCTTCTGAGACAGCATCTGACTCCAGCAGCTCCTGGGTTTGTCTAATAATGATGTCCTCGCTGTGCTCCCCATTGTTGTAATTAGGATAATACGGTCCATACATGACAATCTCCTCCCGTTTCTCAATGACAGCCCATGAATGCTGCTTATCTTCTGCACCACACTCCTCAGTGAAGTCACGGTGAAACTCCATAAATTTCTTGTTCACTGAGTCGCTGAGGAACCCGTCATCTTCGGCTTGTCTGAACTTGAGATGCTCCAGTACTTTGTTCACAGAGTATTGTGTGTCAGCCCAGGACGACATCTGCTCAAAGAAGCTCTCAGTGTCAGTCGGGTGTTTTGTGCCTCCATTCACGCAGGCTTCAGGTGTGCAGGAGTGACCACAGCTGGTCCTGTAACACAAACTTATCTTATCTTATCTTATTGTAAGGCATAAAAAGTTTGGGTGAATATCACAAAACCACTGAATGGTATGAATAGTTTCGTTATCTCGAGATCTTGAGAAAATTATCCCGTCATCTCAGGAAAACGACAGTTGTTATTTCGAGATAATAACTCGAGATCTCGAGAAAACAAATGAAATTAACTCGTTATCACGGGAAAACGGAGGAAATAAAATGTATGAATGCATGGCCCTTTAGGGCTTCCATACTAAACAAACCAGCTTGATCATAAATATAATTTTTACCATATAAATAATTGCTGTTGACTTATGTAATGTAATTAAGAGTTCTTCACAGTCTTTGAAAAAACATTTGCGGATCAGGAAAGCTCATTATAGCTCATATTTGCATTAATCGCAAAACAAATATGTTAAAACAAATAAGAATTTAACGTAATGTGAAATGCAAACATATTATTTTGTGTCCATTCTACAAACATATCTCTAAGGCTGATATACATACATAATTAAGGTTATGAGGTTGGGTTATGTCAGAAAATACACTCAAACACGATGATACATGTCACTTAAACCATATAATCTGACATAATATAACACTACAGTGTTAGCCTGAGCTTGGTGTGACATGAGGAACTGGAAATGTGATACCTGAAATACCCTCTGACCTAAAACAACCCAGGTACTTAAATAAACCTGCCACTTTCCTGTTTCAACACATCGTTTTACAGCCTTCATTAACACATACTCTCACTCCTCTTCAGTCAGTAGTTACCTCAGTCTGACTCCGTCCAACCTGTCTGTCGGATATCTGTCCAGCAGAGTTCTCAGAGCCACCTGACATTTCTTTGTGTACAGCGGAGGCTCCTTTTCAGATCCATTAAACAAGGGACGCTTACGGCTCAACCTGAACAGAAACAGACTCATTAAGGTGTAAGATCCGGACAGTGTGGCTGTTAAAATGAACCAAATTCTGGCTTTGTGGGAGGTCTGTGAACATTTTGAAAGAAATTAAGCGTCTGTACACTGCCTTCAGCTATTTTACCATGGGAAAATGTCAAAGAAAAGAAAGCCAGACACATTTTTCGTCTCTCTTTCAGGATTTTGTTAAAGCAAGATGTTAATTTACTCACATGGTAAGTTCCATCCAGACTCTTCAGCCCAGGTCAGGAGACGTTTGATTAAAAATGTGGCTCCTCTTTCCTCTTGTAGGGAAAATCATGCAGCACAGTGACAAACCAGGCAGGAACTGGATGGTTACATTCTCAACATGTTTACTCAGAAAACTGCTTGACAGTTTGTGGCCTTCAAAGAGCTCCTCCTCCTCATCCTCCTGGTAATGCCCAGGGCCACACTGTTATTACCTAACATATATGCTGTTGAAATACAGACTTGCATCAGTGTTGCCAAGCTAAACTGTGTGTGTGTAATCAGCCGTCTTATGGTATCCTCAGTCCCCCCCCCCCCCTTTTTTCCAGTTTAGCAAGTTGTTCAATGTATGCAAATAAGTTAGATCAGAGCCCTCCTTTGTCAAAATTGCGAGGCATGATAGTTTTGCCTCATAAAATGAAAAAAGCTGGAGGGTTATGAGGTTCCTCTGGTTCATTTTATGGGTGAAAGTGATTCACAAAGTGACACACAGACTGTGCAAGAGGTTGGCTTTAGTTCACAGATGTGTGCCCTCGAGGAAGTTCTGTAAAAATTTTATTCCTCTATTAGTCCTGCGTTCAGATGGCTGAAAATGACTTTATATGATCCCAAATTATGCGCCTATATCTGTATAAGAATGTCTCTATTAGTATTTTAATTTTCAGCATGTTTTCATCCTGATGACACACTTAGCACAGGCCTCTACTATCACTCTGATGAATGAGTGTAATCACACTGGAACAAAAAAACAACAGTTTATGTGACATATCAGGCAACTTTGTTGGGCTGTTTGAACAAAAATGAAGTTGCTGTTTTCTTCTCCGTCTGTCCAACGTTGCATGAGGGAAAAAAACAAATGACATCTGGTGACTGAAATATAGAAACCCATTCGAAATCATCAATACGACTACCCCGGAGGTCTGGCACTGTTTGCTCTTTATCATCATGGTTACTGAGGTTTTGCTCCTTCATGTTTACTTGTGGTTTCTGACTGAGGTTCAGAAGGTGACATGTGAACACATGTTAGGAGACTGTTGCCATAAACAGAGCAGAGTAACACGTTAGACAGGATCTCGGTGTTATTCTGTGAATAGTTGCTGACAGACTGGCATTAAGGTCTTGGCTGTTGAAGAACTCAACAGGAAGTATCTGTTACTTTAACTTTTGTTTATTTAACCATGCAGAATGTCAATCTTCCTGTCATTCGGTGTATCACTTTTCTGAAGACTGAACTGTACTCTGTCCGGGGATCCTCTCTTGTCATGTAGCACTATCATCAGGTCAACATGCTAAATTTAAAACACTGGTTTATGTCCGTATACTTGCAAAAAGTCTTTTTCACAGTAAAAGTTTGACAAGGCCTGTGATACCCAAGTTACAGCTCACAGCCAGATCTGGCCCATGACAGCGTGCTGGGTAGCCAGCTGACCATTTTCTAATTGACAATAAAAATAAATTGTATTGACGGACTGATTGATTGAATGATTGATTGATTCAGAGAGCACGCTGAAGTGAATTTTGCACTTCCTTGGGCACAGACACTCCTTTTCACCAGGAGGCGCTGTGTGCAGAATGTAAGGGGTGTAAGGGATGGCCTTTAAGGATGTGCAAGGTGCAGTAGGATCAGATGGTGAGCTATACAGAGGAAGACAAACCACAAAGGTGGCTGCAAAGAAGAGTTAAAACCTGTTTTACCTGCACTGTTGTTGTCCAGCTCTGGGGCGGCTCCAGGGATACTTTTGTTGTTCAGCAACAGCACTTCAGTTCTCCAGTAGTCAGCGTTCCAGAGTTTGAGTTTGCAACAGGTCAAAGTGTGTTGAAGTCCAAGAGCAAAGAGAGAAATCAGGATGGTCTGCAGCCCTGACATGACCTCAGGTTGCACATAGTCACACTTTAAGACAGGCACTGCCCTCCCATTAGCCTGTGAGTCAGTAAAGCAGCACAGGCCTACTAACACAGTAAGTGAATATGCTGCTTGATGTGAAGAGAGTCCAGTTTTGGGCATGTGCATGAAACAAATGAGATAGTTCAGGGTGGAAACATGCAACTTTAAACATATATACCAACAAGGAAACAGCAGCAGGAGCAATTAGGCAAGCTGTTCTCACATCCTATAGGTGCATGTCTTCTTAGGCAAAATAATTTCTAATACATAAGCAGGTGTTCATTTGTAAAAATAGATAAAAAGCCGTTCTGAAAATAAATCCACCAACACCAGTTTGATATTCCCTCGAGTGCTCCCAAAAATAAAATGATTCAGGACAGTAAATCATAAAGAGATATCTGGTTTTGCAAATGAACCGTTCAAATAGACTTTGTTGTAAAGTCATGGTGTTGATTCTCATTATGCTCTCCCCTGTAATGAATCACACGCAGCATTTTCAGTGTTTCAGCGTTGTGCATCTTCACTGTTATTGGATTTGCTGCTGAGCTCAGCGGATCCTCATTAGCTCCCAAACCATCAAGATTATGGTTTTAGCTCATTCGTGTTGTAAAGGAGCGTGACCTGCAGCAGCTGACAGATCTCTAACCTACCTCTAACTTTTAGTTAGCTTGTGTTATGCTTTGTGAAGTCCTAAAGTTAGGGTGAGGAGCTGTCTCCAGACCATATGAGGCCACCAATTACAAATCTGAATGTTTTTCAAGCAGGTCGCGACCTTCGAGTGAACTTTGGTTTTGATGGTTAATATACAGTCTCGCTCTTCTTCTTACGTAAAAGTGTTGATGTCTACAAATGTATGTGCATTTGTGTGAAGCTGCAAGGAAGACTGAGAGTCAAAAAGATAGTGAGATAGGTACAAATGGAGCTGGGTATGCTCTCCATGGTTGTGTTGTGGATTTTGGAGATCCTCCACTGACTGGCTGATGAGCTACTTGGCAATGAAGCAACTCAGCTTAACTGACGTCACGTAGCAGTGCATGAGCTAAGACACCTACTGCAGCCTAATTAAGTGAGTACCATGTAGTTGTGGAGAAGAAATTCAAATAAACAAGCTGTTTTTCAGAGGAAAATAAGGTCCAGAACACTGTTTGAAGCTAGAAAGGTGGCAGGGTCCGCCACATATAGACAAGGGAGAAAAGTATGAAATTGTGTTGTCCTTTAAGGTCAGTTTGTTTAAACAAAGAGAGTTTGTTTATCTAGTTAGTTTGGGCATAAAGAAATGACAATCTTTCTCATCTGATTAAAAATTCTTCCTCAAAGCCGCGTAGTGCTCCTTTAACTCAGTATCAAATATAGCTTGAACAAATGAGTTTTTATTACAACTTCCAGGCTTCCTTACTTAATTCGTGATTTATTTTGTCCTAAAATACTATTGTTAGTCACCATTTTGTTAGTTAAATATGTAGCATTTAGTATTCTTGTTTTTTTTTTTTAAAAATTACTTATCTATAATACATATTCTCACACTTTCGCTCCTGTGAGACTTATTTCTCCAGAGGTAACACAAAATGTAATAAATAAATAAATAAATAAAAATTGATAATGCTTATTATAAAGACTGTTATTATGCAGAATGAATAAATAATATGTTGAATAAATAACAAAAATACACATTCCCAGTCACAAAAATGTCACACAAAAAAGCATAAAAGGCTAAAATATACCAGAATACAATTGAACAATAAAAAAGAATAAATGATATTCCTTCAAACTATTAAGAAAAACAGAGAAAGCTTAAAAAAATAAACAGTTTTCATACTTTTAAAGATAATATGTAACGTAAACTGTGTCAATTAAAGCGTAAAACATAACCAACAGGTACCTCTCTCGGGATTATATAATTTAAAATGAGCAGGTAGGGTTTCCCTTTCGGATAAACCGCCGACCAATCAGAAGCCGCGCTCCGCTGACAGAACACTGAGGCGGGGCATCACACCAGACGCTCTGCTCGCTCATTGGAGGCGGCGCGCTAAGCCCATGACTCGCCAACCAATCGGACGCGTCAGTCGATCTGACGAGGTCTGTGAGTGGAAGCCGAGTCCTCTCGAGGCTGCTGCTGCTGCTGCTGCCGCATCTCGGCAATACATCGCTTTGATGGAGATCAGCTCGGCAGGTCCACACATCAGTTTGTCCGAGTAGCAGCTGAACGTCTGAAGCAACATGGACATCCTGAAGTCACTGGGCCACCCGGAGGAGATCCTCAACCTGTTTAAGTTTAAAATGGGGGGCTGCAGTACCGTCATGCCAAAGTTGGATTATGTGAGTAAACGCGCTTTTTTAAATAAGGAGATTATAATGAGAATAAACCTGTCATGTGAATATGAAGACAGCAGCGACATGGAGGTTGGATGCACGGGCGCTTTTTGCAGATTCACCCTCGCTGATCCAGCACATAATGTCCCCTCTTTTTTTTTTTATCTCAGCATCCGGCCACAACAACACTGTAGGCCTATTTAACAAGTAGGTCTGCACATGCTTAGTGCACACAGTCTGCATTGTAATGGATTGACCCATATGATGGTCAGTTTTGCTCCCTCGTCAGCTGATGGAAACACAGTCAGCTAGTTGCACTAATTAGATCTGTGCTCTCTCTCCTGTGTTGGCTGCGGTGCGCACTCAGGCAGATCTGACCATTGACTCGGGATTTACGTTACATAATGAGCTTGGACGGTTCAGCAGCGGGGAGAGTTGCTGTGCGCATGTTTGACGGCTAATCCCACTTTTTTAACACCAATGTGACCCGGAGACACTGCAGAGACTGCAACATGAGTCTTTATAGGCCTTTATTTTGGTAAGCAGCTTTATTAAAGGGCCCGGACAACAACCATACTGCGTCTGTGATTCATATTATGCTTCATCTTTATTAAATAATACAAGTAGGTAATGTCAGACTGACTGTAGGTGCTACTTCCACAGTGCCATAACATAATCAAACAGGTGTTACACGTTTTTCTGTGACTGTTAAATTATGTGACCTGATCTAAAAATAGATAAATTGATAAAAAACAAAATGGCAATTCATTTTGACTATCAGGCTAATGCCAATGTTTCTGGTTACATTTAGATTGCTGTTGCCATAGATAGGAGGGATGCACGATATGGTAAAACAAATCAGATTGCGATTATTTTGTCAGATATTAGGCTACAATTGCGATGTCACTCATGATTAGTGGAAATGATCACTCCCACTGAGCAAGAACGTATCCAAAAGACTTCAATTCAGCGTCTTTGCCAAGGTAGAAAAGACGTCCAATGGAGAGCCAGATTGACCAAGTGACATCATTAAACTAAAGTTTTTACAAAGTAATTTTAGACATATTTTCAATTTCAGTCGCAGTTGTCTAAAGAACTTCTTGTGGTGCAAAATTAAAGTTTTTATGACAGCAAAATTTTACTCCGTGCAGCAAAATCTACGGGCCGGATTTGAACCCGCAACCTCAACCTCAGCATGAGGCTTGCACTTTACCAGGAGAGCTACTTATCATCTTTTTTATATATGACGTTTTGGTCGTTCCATGTTGGAACATAGCCCACCTGATGGAGGTTGGATGACCAAAACATGCCTTTTTGTATACATATATATATATATATATATATATATATATATATATATATATATATATATATATATATATATATATATATATAAGTAGCTCTCCTAGTAAAGCGCATGCCTCATGCAGGCTGTTGAGTTCAGGGTTCAAATCCACCCCGTAGTTCTTGTTCTGTTCTGAACACACGCTTTTTGCAGTGTCCATACTCCAGTACTCGCTGTTTATTTACAGTTTGTCCAAACCGGGAATGACTTTGATTCCAGCCTCCACATATTCAGCCTGAAGTGCTTGAGAGCACTCATGAGCTGCACTGTATTTTCAGCTGAGATGCTTTGGTTGCTATGATACATACAAAATATCTGTAGAAAATAGAAAATGACGAGGTAGAGTACTTGCTCTGGATAAAGAGAAGGCTGAATCACAGGGTCGAGGACGGACCTGTCGGTCTCTGTGGGTCCATGAGATTTCGGCGAGTACCATCCTTTGGTTCAAGAGCTGAAGTTGGCTGTCGTATGAGCAGGGCACAGTTTGAAGTGTTGCTTTGGAAACCTGGACCTTCCATGTCAAGGACAGACACATATTACTCTTGCCTCACATGCCTATGAAGAGGAACACTGCACCTCTACAGAGGGAAGCATGTGTTTAATTACCGTATTTTTCGAGCCAGGAGGACGGTGGAGTGCACATTTGGGATCCAGTGGAGACTCACAGACCACAGCGTGCTTCACACAGTGTCTCACCAAAGGTCACTTGCATCACTGTTAAATACCAGTGGTCTGACTGTGGATGATGTAAGAGTATTTGTTGAAAACATTTAAAAATGAACTAAAATCATCCACGGAATGTGAGAAACACAAGTTATGATGTTGATATATATTGTGTTGCTGAGATATCTACTGAAGCTAGCATGCTAACCAACTAGCCCTGTGCCAGCGGTGTAAACACCAGCACTCCTTTGGTGCTCTGAGCCCCCAGTCTGGACCACTAGATGCACAGCTAAGCAAGCTAAATAGCTAATGGCAGCTACAGTTAGCTTCAGTTAGCGGTTACTCCGGTGATATGATGCCCCCTTTATGTTTTTAATAACTGAATTCAACAGATGGCCCCGTCTTACATATGGCACCTTCAGCCTGCTGTGAAAATGAGACATCACTAAAGTTAATAATATATTTGTTTCCTTATAATGAAACTTTCATATCTTCAGAGGAAGTGAGTCGACTGTGTTTACAGAAGCCGAGAACAGACAAACCAAAGCCTGGCTCTAGTGCTGCAGGTTTAAGGACGCTTCAGATGAATTTGATGCAGCTTTAAAGAACCCAAAACATCTGGATTAATGTCAAATTGTCCTCATGTTAATCTGGACAACTCAGTGATGCCTCAGAAAAACAGTTTTACTAGTCGAATGATGCATCACAGATGAATGGAAACCAAAAAAAAACACACCATGTCCCTCAGCCTTCCTGAAAGACAAACTTATTTTTCAACTTTTTAAATGCACCAGCAGGAAACTGAAACATGCACATGCCGCACAGGCTACTTCAGCTCATGTGTTGTTTTGCAGTCACAACAACACTGCCCCACACTGCCTCCTCCTCCTCCTCCTCCCACACAGTGGTGTGTGTTTTGGTTAGCACGTCGGGCTAAAGCAGCCTCACTTCCTCACTGCCTCACTGGAGCAGATTATGAAACGTGGTGTGGTTGGCTCCAGCTGGCGTTGTTTTGGGTGAAGGTGGGAGGAGCAGCCTATCACGAGCGCAGATCTACAAGCAGTGTGCTCAGACCCCCGTCACCTCCACGCAGAGGTCGCACTGCGCCAGATCAGCGGAGCTCTCTCCCGTCTCACCTCGGTCGACCTCTCGCTTGTCCTCTACATGGACTGCGTGTTTCAAACCCCTCCAGCAGCCGAGGCGTCGACATGGACGGGCTCATATTGTAGCTGCGCGGTCGCTCGTGCTGTCAGGTTACTCTTATGGCCGGAGCTTGCTGCAAGTGTCCGGTCTCTCTGTCCGTGCTCAAGCGCTCTCTCTCGGTGGCGCCGCGGGGCTGCGGCTCCGCTCCTCGGTCCCTCCCTCTGGGCTGGAGGCTCGGGGAGCGGGGCCTGCAGGAGGCCGCCCGACCCTCCAGCGCCCTCAGACCCGCAGCTTCTTACCGACACACGGCCTTCCTCTGTCTCTCCTGCCAGGAGTCCATGAGCGAGAGTCTGCGGACCTGCTACCTGTACCTGAACCAAACCAGCCGGAGCTTCGCGGCCGTGATTCAGGCGCTGGACGGAGAGCTGAGGTGAGTGACAGCTGGGCTGCAGGTGAGGAGGGGTGTGTCCGCCCTGCAGGCATGTTTACTCCGCTGAAGGGCAGAACCAGGGGCGGTGGCTGGGGCACTTCCCTTTTAATTCACTGCTACTTTTTTGTGTTAAACATGCAAAATGCAGTTAAAAACATTGATTGTGACTGTGTTGCATGTGTCTCCTTACTCCTTATGGCATGCCCTGACAAGTCTGACAACAGACACATGCCTTCATGTAAATGTTTGTGTCAGGCACACAGAATGAGTGCATAGTGTCATTTATCTTAGGCAACATTTAGCACAAACACAACCAATCAATAACTTATCAATCCAAGCACAGCAGCATAAACTGTTACCTAGTCTCTTATAAGTGCTTATTCTCTTATTATCCAACAATAAACATGATTATGATTTATGACATTTAGTCTTATTATCATGTTAAAAAGCATCTTATAAAGGACTTATAGAACCTTATTATCTTTAAACTAATGCTCATTACAAGGATCATAATATGAAGCAATGCCGAAAATCGAAGCTGACACATTTTGGTCTGTCTATAAAGCGATTAATCAAATCTGCACACTCACGCTATGTGAACTGGAAGAGCCGTTGAGGTTGCCCTCGTTTACACTGAGATCAAGTTACAGACAAGCGATCATGGTCTTAAATTTTCCATAGGTTTGTAAAGTATTGGATTGTAGCTTGTGTTAAGGTTGTCACAATACCAGAATCTTAAATTTAGATTAAAAAAGATATTTGATATCTCTTGATACTATTAAAAACCTGTGCACTGAACACATACCAACATATTTGTAATAATGTTAATATCAGTTCAGCCTCGGGTTGAAAATCTAATCTGCTTCCAGTGAATGTGGATATTGTATCATTATTTACGTGGTATCAGAAAAAGAATCTAATAACTTAAGCGTGAGTTTACACAAAATTAAAAAGCTGACTTTACAAATTCAGACTGTGCTCGGCGGACCTTAAGCGTCCGTCGGTCATTTGAGCCAGTTTGATCGGATCCAAAAGACCACATTAAGTCATCCCAACGATTTAACGTGGTCGGATTCTTCTGGTAACCTGAGACGACCTGCAGCAGGGGTCCAAAAGGAAGCTGCTCATATTACAAGCAGGGAAGCCTGCTGCTGCTGCTAGATGTCTAATTTATGACCTCTGTTCAGGTCAGAACTATCAGTAAAGAGATGTCATCTGTTTGTAAATAAATATACATCTTTATTGTGTGTGTGTGTGTGTAATATATCCTGGGTCAAAGGGAATCCTCCACATATAGACCAGCCTGATCTGTGACGACATGTGTGACATCCTGCTATTTCTGTCGTCATGTGAACGAGTGACGAGGCAGCTTTTCAGTCAGTCTAATGTCCTCTCTCCTGTATTTATGATCCAGGCATGCAGTTTGTATTTTCTACCTGGTGCTGCGAGCGCTGGATACGGTGGAGGACGACATGACAATCCCTCTGGACAAGAAGGTCCCCATGCTGAACGATTTCCACACCTACCTGTACCAGGACGAGTGGTGCTTCACAGAGAGCCAGGAGAAGGACCGACAGGTTCTGGAGGATTTCCCCACGGTCAGTAGCACCGCATGATGCTTCATAGATGGGCAGTAGGCAGATACATTACGGCCTGGTGTAAAAACAGATTTACAGACAAAATGTACACTGTAAAATACTATTTTAATCGCAGATTTAAGTTTGTAAGATGGTTGTCTAATTTCTCTGATGGTATGTGATAGAAAAATGAAATCTATGTCACTCAGATTATAGGCTGTTATTAATCATTAATGAGAATCTTCACGTGTGCCGATCAGATATCACTGGAATTCAGAAACCTCGCTCAGGAGTACAGAGACGTCATCTCGGACATCTGCCACCGTATGGGAGTGGGGATGGCCGAATTCCTGGAGAAGAAAGTGGGATCCATGAAGGAGTGGGACCTGGTAAATAACATTCTTGTGTAACCATTACGTTAGACATATCAGCTGATGTTAGTTTATAAAAGCTGATGCCATCTTGTTTTATTCTGTGCAGTATTGCCACTACGTGGCTGGGCTGGTCGGTGTCGGTCTGTCTCAGCTGTTCTCCGCGTCCAAGCTGGAGGACCCCGAGGTGGGCCGGGACTCCGAGCTGGCGAACTCCATGGGCCTGTTCCTCCAGAAGACAAACATCATCAGAGACTATCTGGAGGACACGCAGCAGGGACGTGCCTTCTGGCCACAAGAGGTAAATACATGGTGTAGACTGTTTGTTTAAGCTGAGCGTCTGACCCGAGCCCCACAGTTATGCAGTATGATAGTTGCTGCCGAATGCTTTTCAGGGTCGAACGCACTCAAAGTTCAATATTTACTCACATTTTATCAGCAGAATATGGAGATTTTGCACACAGGTTTTACGCAGCAAGGATAGTTGTGTCGCAGATAGCTGACAGAGAGTAAAAGCAAAACCAACATGACTCATTTCGACATGTATTGCTGATATTGCTGAATACTGAGTAAAAAAACGTACCGTGTGTTGATATATTGTGTCCTCTGTGTTCCTGCAGGCTTGGAGTCAGTTTGCAGGTCGTCTCGAGGACTTGGCCCATCCCGAGAAGCTGGAGTCGGCTCTCTCCTGTCTCAACCTGCTGGTCACTGATGCTCTGCGACACGTCCCCGATGTTATCGCCTACCTGTCCCGCCTGCACAACCAGAGCGTGTTCAATTTCTGTGCCATTCCTCAGGTACACATTGACTCATTACTTACTGCAATCCAATGATACAGTGATTGAATTTGATTTGCACGACATGATATTTAAACAGCACAGAACTCCAGTCAGTTTCTGGGCATTTCTACTCACTGTCCTCAAGTCCTGCACCTCTGTGGGGACAGCACAGTCATGGCTAGAAGTAGAAAATACTGTAATACTCTAATGTTTTTGTGCAGCGTAACCGACTTTATGACATGTTTTTACAGTTTGTAAATAAGTGGCATAGTTTTGATGCTAAAAACAAAAACAAGCCTTTCAAACCCATTGACGGGTTGTTAATGTTACATACATAAATGTTGATGCCAGAGAAATACAAGCCCGCATTTATTTAAATTATTTTCTTCCACTTGACTACATGCTAATCCTCTCTTCACCAGGTGATGGCAATAGCTACACTATCATCATGCTACAACAACCCCATGGTGTTCCAGGGAGTAGTGAAGATCAGAAAGGGACAGGCTGTCACGCTCATGATGGACGCCACCAACATGAGAGCAGTGCAGACCATCATCGCCCAGTACAGCCAGGAGGTGGGTGTGTCTGCGTGGTTGCTCTCTAACTTCCAATATAGTGGCGCACTTTAACACAATCAATCTCCCTCTCTGCAGATTTTACAGAAGGTCTCCCTCACTGACCCGTCACGGGACAAGACCCTACACATCCTGGCTGTCATCAGGGACAAGTCGGCTCTGTCGCAGTCAAGCCTCCCCAACAGGACCCACCACCTGTCGCCCATGTACCTGTCTGCTGCCATGCTGCTCGCCGCCCTCAGCTGGCAGTACCTCAGCACCACAGCAGCGCAGGCGCAGGGCACCGGAGACATGCAGGGACAGTGAAATCATTGACTCACAAAGCCCATTTTCCCACACTGGAGGTCCGACTCTGAAGCACTTCTTCACACTCTGCCCTCTTTATTATGGCCGTCACAGGACCATGGACATGTTTAGACTGTGGAGGGCGTCTGGTAGCAGGCTGGGCTCATTTGGATTTGATAGTGATTTATAGTCCATCCTGCAACCAGATAAATCATTTACACACGGTGTCGTGTGGTTATATTCACCAGCATAAATGACACATTGAAACAATTCAGGGTGTTTTATTGTTTGACGTTTATGTTGATTGTGTTCTTCTATCTTTTTTCTTTTTTTAGTGTGATTTCTTTTAAACATTTTGACCCTTTTAATTGAGTGTAATGATTCGGCATTTCTGAGTATATCAGGATAGGAATTAACAGATAATTATTTGTTAAAGTAACACTATGTAACTTTTAAAGTAATTCTAGAGAAAGGTAGTTGATTGTTGAGACTCATTCCAAGGCCGTCAAATAGCAATGCTTTGTGTCAATAGTCTTGGTCTGACTCCAAAGACCTGATTTGGTATTTCATTATGTATTAGACTGGTGGACCCTGGCACTTGCCCGATGTCAGCTTGGATCAGCTCCAGCCCATCATGACCCTGCAAAGGATAAGTGATTACAGTAGATGGATGGATGGAGACTCAACTATCAACCATCTTTCTGCAGAAAGTTACAGTGTTGCTTTAAATATGCTGTAATGGTGAAATGCAAAGCACGCGACACTGCCTGTTTTAGGATTTCGGAGGAAACACTCACCAGACCTCATTAAGTTTTTGTTTAATTTAGTGTCAGATCTTTGTCTCTTTCTTCATGTCAGATAGGAAACTAGCTTAATATTCCGCTTGTTATGTTTCTACAGCAGAAACAGAACAACAATGAATTGTTACACCAGAGTACTTCACAGTAGATGAACTGTATGTTAGCATCCACGCACAGGAGAGTTTAGTTTCAGAATTTTTATGTCTGTGTTTTGTTTCAACTCTTGCAGATAGGGAAGAAAATAGGGACAAAAAGAAAACAGTGCAATTCCGAAGTAGCTTTGACGTGAACTGTTTAAATGAATAAAAAACAAATGTAATTTCTGATACATTTGATATCTGAAAGAAATGCATATTAAGACTGCTAGCTAAAGTGTCCTTAACGCAGCTTTGGTGAGTAGAAAGGCTAGCACAGAGTAACCTTGTACAGAACCAAAGGAGAGCTACAAACATTGCTATGTAATGTGACATTTTGATTTGTACATATTTGAACAAATAAAGAGGTGAAAGAATCGAAACAGACTGAATGGTGGTTGTGCATAAAACACAAGTCATGTTTTATTTTACAGCTCAGATTCCAGATTGTAAAATTATATCCTTATATTTTCCAGCAGGTTCAAGGTCCATATATTGTGCTTTGCTTTGTTTTTCTTGGTAATATTCCTGACATTTTCTGCATTATAGTCCACATTATAGTTATGAAGCTAATTAATAAAAAAGGAAGTTTTTTTTTAGAAGTTAATGATAGCAGTTAGTTGCATTTTTTCTCTTCGTTGTCTGGCCATCATTTTATGACCACCTGTCAACCTTTGGATAGACGTTTTGTTAGTCACATGAGATCTAAACTGACGATGCACTCGTTACACAGACATGTGATTTCATTACTTGTAGAGAGGACAGTAAGACTTGAGATCAAAGTTGTTCAGTGAGACGAAGGAATTGTTCAGAAGAAACATCCACTGAAACGACAGCAACAGGTAAAATTTTGACTTCAATATG
Source organism: Pagrus major (assembly GCF_040436345.1). Classification (NCBI taxonomy): domain Eukaryota; kingdom Metazoa; phylum Chordata; class Actinopteri; order Spariformes; family Sparidae; genus Pagrus; species Pagrus major. The sequence continues at coordinate 20,779,823 of NC_133236.1, read as the reverse complement.
AAAGATTGTTGTTCTTTTATCATGTCACGATGACTTTAATTGTTATCTTAAATGATATGTTTATTACACTTTTATATTTGAGTTAATTGTTAATAAGAGGAAGCTTAATGTTGTGTATGCTTGTCTAGATGCAGGTTATTATACCAACAAATACACTTTTAAACAATAATAGCAATTTCCATCTTTTTAAGGCCGTTGTCACAAATCAAAATACATCAGGTTTCAAAAGTCCACATTGGAAGTTTTTGCTCTTATGTATGTATCTGAAAAGGACAGAGGTAGCTGCTAATGAATAAATGAGCTGCAACTATCTTATACAGTAGTCTGTTGTTGCTTGGTGCATGTGGAGGTGCAACTATGACCACATTCACTCAAGGAAATGTTGGCTAAATAATTTCAACATTTTTAGAAGTGTCAACAAGATGCTGCAGTGAGATCAGACCAAAGATACTGCAGAAAACCATGAACTACAGCAACCTCTCCCTTTTCAGAAGTAATGGATATATTGCAGTCGAGGTATTTATTGAAGTCTGGCCGTCACCTGTTTTGCAGGATGCGTCCTCAGGCTCTCCTCTGTGCCCTTGTGACAGTCTCTGTCACTGTGGCTCGGCCTCACCTCCCTCTGCTCTCCCCAGAGATGGTGGACCTCATTAACAAGGCCAACACCACCTGGACAGTGAGCACGTCTTAATCATCCGATACAAATATATGTCCACCTGAGGAAACCTGCTGTCACAGATTGTGGTCCTGAATATTGTGAATTCTGTAATCTCTGATTTTGACACCGTACTTTTGCTCCAGGCCGGGCAGAACTTCCAGAACGTTGACATCAGCTATGTGAAGGCACTGTGTGGGACTTTACTGAATGGACCCAAGCTGCCAGAGGTGTAAGTTTAAACAGTGCACTCCCACTAACTAAGTATATTTACTCATATCCGCAGTGCCCAGTGACCGTCCTTTTCTTCCTTAGAGTTCACAACATTGAAGGCATAAACCTCCCAGACACCTTCGACCCACGGCAGCAGTGGCGCAACTGTCCCACAATCCAACAGATCCGAGACCAGGGGTCCTGTGGGTCCTGTTGGGTAAGACTGACAAAACAAGTAGGCAGTAATAGAATCAGCACAGAGATTGCTCAGTTGTGTTCCCTTTCTTTGATTTCCCACAGGCCTTTGGGGCAGCTGAGGCGATATCTGACAGGCTGTGTATCCAGAGCGGTCAGAAGATCTCACTGGAGATCTCTGCTGAAGATCTGCTGTCCTGCTGTGATGAATGTGGGATGGGGTGAGTTTTCAGTGCAACAAAATCAGTGAACCCCAGGAGGGCAGTTAACAACACCTGTGCTTCTATTTTCCTGTGGATTCAGCTGTTTCGGTGGTTTCCCCTCCACTGCTTGGGAGTTCTGGGCAAAGAAAGGGCTTGTGACAGGAGGCCTGTATGGCTCCAAAGTCGGTGAGTGTGAACTGAAATGTGTGTGTACAGCCGAAGTATTTAAAGTCTGAACTGAAACTGTGTGTGTGGTGTATTTGACAGGCTGCCGACCCTACAGCATCGCTCCCTGTGAGCATCACGTAAATGGGACTCGTCCTCCCTGTCAGGGTGAACAGGAGACTCCTAAGTGCGAGCAGGTGTGCATTGGTGGATACTCGCCATCATATCCCAAGGACAAACACTTTGGTACAGACCTCTAAAATGACTACTTTTCTGTCATGTCTCATCTTGCATCTACCTTTGATGATATTCTTCTCTGTGTCTCCATCTGCAGGTAGACGTACATACAGCGTCCCGTCCCAACAGGAGCAGATCATGACTGAGCTGTACAAGAACGGGCCTGTGGAGGCAGCTTTCTCTGTATATGCAGATTTTCTGCTGTACAAGTCAGGTGAGGCTTGTTTGATTTTGTTTCCACATTGGTTTAAACTCTGAAACTCTAAATTAAACTCACGAGTTCCATATTACTGTAGGTGTGTACCAGCATGTGTCAGGGGAGATGCTGGGCGGTCATGCCATCAAGATCCTCGGCTGGGGAGAGGAGAACGGGACGCCCTACTGGCTGGCTGCAAACTCCTGGAACACTGATTGGGGAGATAAAGGTACGACGAAAGCAGGGTTTGGGACTGTGTGCTGGTCACATATTGTTTCAAGCACAGAACAGACACATCCCACATAATTGGTCTGTGGTAAAGAAGTCTTGGCCTTAAATCGTGTTTTTGTGTTTACTCATTTCAGGTTTCTTCAAGATCAAGCGTGGAAATGATGAGTGTGGTATCGAGTCCGAGATGGTTGCAGGAATCCCAAACAACTAGATCAAATGAGTCCTGGCTGCGAATCAAGTCAATCAAGAGAGATTAAAATAATGATTTCAAGTAGAGAGAATAAATTGCACAACATGGTGAAACAAGAAATAAGACATAAGAAAGTCATATAAGAAGTTTTGTGGCCTATGTGTGTATCTAAATTACATTTACTCAAACTGTAATAAAGTACTTTTTAATGTTCAATTAAAATTCTACTTTTTCTCTACAATTATTCAACACCTTTGGTAAGATAAGATGTTCCTTTATTGATCCCCCTTGGGAGAAATTCACAGGTAACACAGCAGTACAGAGGGAAATAAGTAGCAAAGAATAAAATAACAATTGATTAAAAATATTATAAAAACTATTAGAATAAAAATAAGCATACTATATACTATATACAGTAACTGTCCTTACTTTGCACAGATTAATTGACATACCCTAAACTCCAATTGTTGGTTCCCCCGAGGATCTGAGGCCTGAAGTTATCCAGTTTTAAAAGAAAATGCTGGAATCCAGTAACTTGTAGACTCACACAGGCAGCAGAAGGTGGCGGTAATGCCCGTGATAGGTTTGCAGAGCAAGGGCTCTGAGGCAACAGCACATAAAAAGGAGGAAGACACAAATGTAGAGACAACAGAGCACTTTCTTATACTTGTTGTGACACAATCCAGAATGTAAGGAAAGATAAACCCCAAATACATACATGTACTGTACATTTCTTCTCTTTTAGAAATATTCTGTTGAATAACAACATATTAAATTTATAATCAATGGTATAATCATTATTATAATACTACATACATGAATGTCATTTAGCCAAATCCTATTAATTGTAGAATGAGCTTAAGAATGAATTTTCTTTACTCTAGGTGTCTAAAAAAAGGATGAAAAAAGCCCATCCAGAAACCTTTGCACATAATTTGATTAACACTAGCCATATTTCCATATTTTTTCTATGCTAGGCAACTATGTTAACTCAGCTGAGTATGTTTTGTTTCTAGTTTTCTTTTTTCAGTCTTCTTGCACATAATATTAACCACATTATGACTTTCCAATGCTTAAGTAATTATGTTTACATATACCCCATGTAGCTAGGAGTTTTGATTACGTTGTTTGTATCAGTATGATAACGAATTTAGTTTGTTGTTCTTTTTTGTATAATTAATAATGTTTTTTAAAAATCAAAAGAGGAAGAAGAAAGGCGTTTGAGTGCCATATTTGTAGTTTGTGAAGGAACTACATCGGTATGAGCACATTCGAGGGCGGACCGTAATATGAGGCGGACTTTGACATTGGACGCTCCTCCTCAAACTTCCGGTCCAGTGACAACCCGGAAGTGTGAGCTCCTGGAGAAGAGAGCGGTGAATAACAGGCTGCAGGTGATACCGGCTCCTCCTCACCGTCGTCAGGGCTGATGGGACGAGTCGGAGAGGCAGTAAAACATCTTTAATCTTAGCTGGTGGTGATGAAGGCAGGTGGTCGGGCTTTAATCCGTCTGTCTGTCAGTTGTCTGTCCCGTTGTGTCGGTTAAGGAGACATTTTAAGCTAACGTTACCAGGTTACGTTAGCTGTCTACTTTCTGCTCCTAAATAAGCCGGGTCATGTTGTTATCACATTTGGAGCTATGGAGAACATGTTGGGAGTGTGTTTCCAGACCTTACACGGTGTTCATCTGCTCCCTCACGGCCGCACTGTGCTATCTGTGGGGCCGCAAGTGTCAGGTCAGTCACAGCGGTCAAGGCCAGCGGTAATGACTGCACAAAAACATGTTTTTATTATGTGTTTAATGTCATTTTTAACCTTACTTTATTTGATTGTGCTTGTTCAATTTATTTTATTGTGTTTTAACGTACTCTATTTTTTGTTAATCTTAATCTGCTGTAGTTCGGATTTTATTTAAATTAAATTAAAATTCGATTACATTTCCTTTTTAAACCTATTCTACCCTATTTTATTATCTCATTTTTTAATTGTCTGTTTTTTAATGTAATTTTACTAAATTTTATCATATTTTCGTATCTGATTTATTTTGGATTTGATCTAAAGCTACTATTTATTTATATTTTTCTCACTCTTTTTTTCAGTGAAAGTTTTTGGTGATCATTCCGCACAAAATTTTATGTATTTAAAGTGACACTTTTTGGCACAAGGTCTCTTTATTCACACACCAGCAAAATCCCCACCTAAATGATCTTTTATAAAAAGTATTTATGAAACTAAATAACAATAATGTTTTTTGATTTGCATTTGTATATTTAACGTTTGCCTGATATTTCTCTACTTTGTTCTACGAAACCGAGGGAACTATTATGACATTATGTTTAGGCCTGAAACTGATGCTTTATTTTAACCCATATTTAGCATTTATAGGCAGCAAATGAACAAGTTATAGATGGTTTATAACACAGTGTAATGTAAATGTAAATGTCATATTAAGCATCCATAACTGGTGCATAAAGCTGTAATAGAGTCTTGATAACATTATTTAACATAGTTATATATCTTTGTCAGTGTTTGTTGAACTTTATATGCAAGTTATTGATCCCCCTTGGAGGAATAATAAATGATGACAAATACAACTGAAAGATGTCAAAATATAGTTTGTCATTATTTGCTGATTACTTTTTTAATTAATTGCTTTTTTGGTTAGTCTATAAAATTTTAAAACACTGTGAAAAATGTGATATCCTTAAATAACTTCACCAGCAGTCTCAAAACCAAAGATATGACAATCATATAAAACAGAGAAACACAAAATCTTCACATCTGAGAAGCTGGAATCTGCAAATGTTTGACTTAATTAATTTTCTATTTGTCAGCTACACAATGAGTGCATGTTAGATCGATACCGCATAGTACTCATGTTATATACAAGTCTAAATGTCATGTGATAGTTAATTATCATAACCATATTCTGAAATCAGAAATCTGAATAATGTTTTTTCAAGTCAGGTGGTTGTTTTGCGGAACAGACACACACACACCCTGCCTTTAAGTCCCATTCCTCTCATACTGTTCTTCCCTGTTTTGCATGCTTGGCTTGTCTGTCACAGTTGTTTTTCAAAGTGTTTTCAAACCTTATTATTTTGTCTCTTTCTTCCTCCCAGACGCCAGCCCTAGTTACTAGCAAGACCTTCAGTGCTTTCCTCCTCAAGCACTGTCCTGTGGTGTCTGAGCACTTCAGTCCCACTCCGTGGTGCTGGGGAGGTCGGCTCCAGACGCTGGTCTGTGCCTTTATCAAGTCCAAACCTCATGCTGCTTATCGCAAGTAGGATAAAGCGCCTTCATGAGTTCCCCTTGTTCTCTTATGTTCCTTTTTTTTTTCTTACTACAGTATCAGTATATTTTTTCATGAAAACCCTACATTCATGTAAGAGTATGAAGCTTATGTGTGTTGAAATAACTCATAATCTTAAACCTATAGACTGATGAAATAGTAATTTATGTGTTGTTAATGCTCCAGTAATCCTCACTTCATTCCTCAGTGAGCTGATCCCCACGGTCGATGGCGGTCAGATCTCTCTGGACTGGGTGGACAATCAGGCCAGTGTGCCTTACCCAGAATCCTCTACCCGCCCCACGGTGCTGATCCTCCCAGGCCTGACAGGGAACAGCCAGCAGTCCTATGTGCTCCATGCCATTCGCCAGGCCACCCGCCGCGGCTACAGGTCAGTGGTGTTCTTAACACATCTTCTGTCTTAAATGATGAAATTCTTTATCTGTGTGCCAATATTTTTTTTTCCTAGATGTGTGGTCTTCAACAACAGAGGCGCCGGAGGGGAAGAGTTGTTGGTAAGTACAATGTCGGCAAAGTACGTTTCTGCGAACCACGTATATGTTGAAACTTTACATTTCTTTATGTAGCGACTTGATGTTGTTAGGTTAAATTTTATGTCACAATAGTACTGTCCTTATGTCTGTTTGGGTTCAATGTTCAATGTTTTGGCTTAAAATACCTGGGTTTGTCCCCAAAAACATGGCTGGAGAATGTCCAGGCGACTTGCTGCAAATATCCAGTGATCTCATGCTGACAAATGTTGAAACGCTGTCTTGAACAGTGGTCTCCGGCTTGACAGCCATCTCGCCCAGCTGTAATGCGACTGCCATTCCCTCGAATCACTGACATGAAATTCAGCTTATTTACATGTAGTGTAAACGTGACATGACAAGCATACTGTATGTAGTGATGTCAATATGGTACATATGACGTTTCTGTGGTTGCAGAATTTTATCCAAAATAACTTACAATAAGTACACTGAACCATGTGGATACAACCCAAAAATAGCACAAATCATCACACATCAGCTTCATCAATTAACCCAAAGTTACGCTGAGGCTCTGATGCTTCTCCGGAGGTAGTATCAGAGCAGCAGCAGAGGCGAGCCAGCGTCTGTGTGAATGGATAAGCCGGCGGCGCGGAGCTGGGGCGTGTCGATCTGATGGTGTTCGCAGTCTGATAACAAAACAGATCCTTCACTCATTAAATAAAAGAGAAATGACCTGCAAAACAACATTACAGGACCAAATAACAGTAACGTAGTAACTGGTAGTGTCTTTGGCAACTTACATGAGGAAAAAAAATACCGCAGTTATACGTGGAGAAGTGTCTATCATCCTGTCTGTCCTACTGACTCTTTGTCACATTTCTGCCCGAAAAACAGTGTCTGTCCCCGGCAAAAAACTTTAACTCACCATGTGTTTGTCTCCTTCCACTATTGTGTTGTTGTAGTTACTGTCTTGAAAAAAATCACCGCGACGATCAGCCCTCCCGACTTCAGTGAACTTTCCCCCAGAAAACAGCACCACTCCCCGCGAGTGACAGAGTCAGACAGCGTCCTGTTCACTGATGGCGATTATGTAATTATGTAATTTTGTCACTTTCCGGGATGCATGGTGGGTCAGGATCTCATTCATAACACATTATAACAGCATCCATATGATTATAAACAGTCAGCGGGTACTAACAGGTGGACACCGGGGGAAACACGTTGAAAAAAACACACAGATGTAAACATCATGACGTGTACCTTTTACGCCTCTTTTGGATCCGCAGCGCTGGAGTGCTGTATGAATTGACACACTGGTGCGGCTTTGCTGCTTGGTTCTGTGTGAACAAACAAAGGCTTCTGATTGCAAAGTAGCTTCACACCTTAGAGTTTGCACAATGATGTATCAGTCTGCAGGGAGCACTACTTTCAGCAGTCTTGAGTAATTATAGTTTATAGTAATTCACCTATTTTGGACAGAAACAGCAAAGAAGCTTTCCGAATAAGGATTTCTGAGAGCAAATCTGTCCTCACACCACTGAAACTGAGCAAAACCTGCTACTAGAAGAATGCGATATATGAAAATGATAAACGGTTATATCTATTTTTGTAACACTGTGAAATTAAATACAGATTTTGAAAGCAATATCACTTTGGGAAGTGTTCTGTCTCTGCTAAGAGTGGATATTCATGATTTTCTTTTTTTTTTATTGTAACAGAATTCCATCAAAAGACCAAAACCAACATGTTGAACAAGTATTGTCAAGTATATCCAAAGTTTGATATATTTCTTCTTTTGTTGCATAATTCTCCACTGGGGTAAACATAGTAGTTTACAAAAATAATTACAAATCCTTGTCAGTTCACAGCTGGAAATGGTCCCCAACAGAGATGCTATTTACTCCAGCTTGATAGAAGTTGAAGTTATTTCCCAACTCCACTGTCAAAGGAAATTACTTCTCCTTTTGGAAAACTGTTTATTTGTGTCCCATAGACAGGCAGGATAGATTACAAACCATTGAGAGACCAACTGTGCCAATGTTGTTTTTGGCCTTTTCGTTGGATTTGTAAACAAAAAGATAAAAACAGAATGAAGCCAGCTGTAACATTTCAAACACAAAATCTAGAACTGGAACACTGCATGTAACGCTGCTGCTCTGTCCCTCTGCTCGCTTCAGACACCTGTCACCTACTGCGCCGCCAATACCTCAGATCTTGAGCATGTGGTGCAGCATGTCAAAGGACTTTACCCACATGCCCCTGTGCTTGGTGCTGGTGTGTCTTTGGGAGGGTGAGTTGGTCTATAGTGCTTCCATCCGCTTGCATTCTCCGAGAAAATGTAATCAGAAAGTTGTTTTCTCCTCAAATTGATTCCAGCTTTGTTTCCCATCTCTGTCTTCCCTTTAGTTACTACCTTTTCGACAAACTTCCTGCTTTTTTTTATTCTTTGTTCTTCTTCGTTCACCTTCCGCAGCATGTTATTGTTAAACTACCTGGGCCGTAAGCGCACAGAGTCGGGGATGGTGGCGGGTTTGACCATCTCTGTCCCCTGGGATGCACAGAAGTCCTCGGACTCGATGGAAGAACCTCTCAACTGGCTGCTCTTCAACACGTACCTCACGAGAGGCCTGCGTCGTGCTGTCACCAGGTCGGAAATACTGCAGTTTTATAAACAATTACTTTAGTTTGACATTTCGGGTTGTTGACTCAGTAAACATCTTGTTCTTACAGGAACAGGAAGGTTCTGGAAAAAGTGGTGGACATTGACTATGTCTTGAAGGTATGGCCCGGCTTCACATTCACTTCTCTGTAGCAGTTTCTCTTCATCTCTTCCTTTTTCGTGTGATATTTCCTCTCCACTGTCATTTAATGTCTTCTCTATCTTGTAGGCACGGACAGTCCGTGAGTTTGACGAACGCTTCACCTCTCTGCTGTTCGGTTATAATTCTTGTACGGAGTATTATCACGATGCCAGCCCGGACAGAAAACTCCACAATACAGCAGTACCCATCTTGTGTCTGAACGCTGCAGATGACCCCTTTTCTCCAAAATACGGTCAGTAGACAAAAGGAGAGGATGGGCATTGTGTTTGGCCTAGAGTTTTTAATGTAGCTTTTCATTAGCTGACACTGTAATTTGAAGTCTGTGTCTGATTTCATGGTTGGATGTATGTTACCTGCAGAATATTATTCATAAATAAAACAATAATTCTGTCCACTTGACACCCACTAAATTTATGATGTACCCTGGGACACTCCACCTTGAAGCACAAGGCAATATCACGTTCAGCCCCAGCCCTAACCCCTCAACGGCCAAACGTCAAAAAATGTTTTGGATCTACTGTGACTCAGCAACTCTTACTAAATTCAACTCTTTTTTTCAATGTATTTTCTTTCAGCATTCCCGTTGACCATAGTCCAAGCCCTGCCCAATGTTGCTCTGTTGTTGACGGCCCATGGCGGACACATCGCCTTCCTGCAGGGTTTGTTTCCACGTGGTGAGAGCTACATGGAGCGCCTCTTCGGTCAGTTTGTCCAAGCCGTCTTTGAACACCCGAAGGACATCAGGAAGGCATGTGGCATTAAGGAGGAGAAGACGAGCTGATTGTTTTTCATCGTGTTTGCACTCTGAACCAGACCTAACATTAGAACGACTCTTAACTATGAACAATATGAAGTCACGGGCAACAACCTCATTGCAACAAATCACTAAAATGCATTGCTTAGCTTTGCATGCAGTTATCTCACCACAGAAATGTTGGGTTTGCACTGAGAATGACCAACTGTATTGTACAATCATGTGACCTCACTGCTACTAAGCTAATCTACCTCTTCATCCTCTCAGGTTCTCTTTTCATGAGCAATCAAAGAAGATTGAAAAAAGTAGAAGAACTTTCAAGTATTCAAGAAAATCTTTCAGCAGATAAGTTCATAAAACACGAAAAATGATGTACAGTATACTGTATATATCAATTTTTCTATTTTAACTTTTCAATAGAATGTAATTTGCTTTTAATCATAATCTTTCTCTCATATGCCGTCCCATCTTCACTTAGAGTGCTGTAGCGTCGCTGAAAACAAAATGCACAAATTAGAAAACGAGCACTCAGATTGTAGAATTTATTTGAAAATGTTATTTAAAAAGAAATGAATCAAATGTGAAAACTAGAAGACTAATAATTGTCCTGTGCTCTTGTTTGACCTCATGTGCTGTTTTTGTTTTTCAACACTTGTTTATTGAAGTGCGACATTCCTTAAAGAATTCCATTAGCGTGTTTTAGACCAGAATGCATACTTTGCATACAATTTCTCAATGCATACCAGACTCTGAGGTAATCCTGCAGGTAGCTCAGCTGTTCGAACTGTCAGTGTCACCCTTAAAGCTCCCACACAGCAGAAATACAAAAAAGAAAATCCATTAAATGTGAAAGTGCTGCTTGTAGATGCTTTTGCAGTGCGCACGGTTGCAATGTAAATGATGCAGTACCTTACAGGTAAATTAGCTGACACTGCAGTAAATCTGCAGTGTGTTACTTACTTGAGGTATTTTCACCTGCTGTCAATAATTTAATCACAAGTGGTTCTGAATTTATGTGTGTTGCTATCTGCCTTTTGTTTATCATTGGCGCCGTAGTCTATCATGTCGGCATCCACGTCCACATGATTGTTATTAGGTGTGTAGTTATAAGAGGGAGGGCATTTGTCCTGAATTTAATCACTGATTTTAAGTCTTAATACCTGGGCCAGGTCCGTGTGTGTGTGTGTGTGTGTGTGTGTGTGTGTGTGTGTGTGTGTGTGTGTGTTTGTGTGTGTGTGAACTGAATGTCTTTACAAATATCAGTCAAGAATATGCTAAAGGTTTTATTATGTGTATCACCAATAGTCCACTGATGATACAAACTAAGGATGAGCGAGTACACCATTAGCTGTGTCTGTATCCGTACTGGTGCTCAAACAGGAAGTGTGTGTGACTGAGCAGAAGTTCATTGTTTAAACCTGAAATTGATACGGGTTGATCTACTATTTAACTATTTACAGAACAGCCTCAGAACTGAGCTTCAGATCAATGTTTTTGATCACAAGACAAAGAAAAAAGTTTTCTTTAACATGAATGAATGAACTTCAGTCAGCTACCTGATGAGGATTTTCATCATGAACAAGAACGGATATTGACACATTTTACTTGAATAACACCGTCTGTATCGGACAGTCGTTTCAGCAGAGTACTCGCTCAACCCTAATACAAACACCATTGTATGATACCAATACCATGATATTCTTAATTTACGATTTGTGTCATTTTTACCAGAAGCTACAGTTGTTTGATATGAGGGTATTTCGATTAAAGCAGCAAATGTTGCTGATTGTTGGCTTTTTAAAGGGTAACTCCACTGTGTGTTTACAGGTCTTGGGTAATACTACTGCATACATGAAAAAGTAGTATTAAGCCTTTTGTGGCTCCAGAAGAAGCTGCATGAAATCTGATAAATTACCTACAATCGGCTCAGTTGCATTGTGGGTAATGTAGGCACCAGGTTTTGAAAAGCAGTCCAGTAGTCTAGCACTCCTGTAACACTGTTGGACTCATTATGTGCTGTTTAAAAAAGAACCAAAACATCAAAATCATTGTAGTAGAACCAGAGATATCAACTTCTTTTTCAAAACCCGGTGCCTACATTACCCACAATGCAACTTAGCCACTGAGTGACATCACTGGAAGCAATTTATCAGATTGCATGCAGCTTCCCCTGGAGCCACAAAAGGCTTTATACTACTTTTTTCACATATGTAAACACACTTTAATGTGACAAATTGGTGGAGTTGCCCTTTAAGTTCAGTTGCTCATCAGCTGTTTTGCTACTTTCACCTGCCTTTATTTGCTGTGTTGTTTTCAATTATTATTCATTTTCACTTCTGTATGAGCTGCCACCACAACTATGGGCATTATGAACATTCTCTTTGGTTTTTGGTTATTGAATTACACTTGAATTAAAGAATGACAAGAATACAAACTCTCATCTCAGTCGCTGATTTTACTTCACTGTCACCAGTGGCTGTGGGGTCATAGCACATAATTCAGCCTGGGCTAGTTTTGTTTTGATCGATACGTGTCCCAATGTTGGTATCAATGGAAAAATGTCATAGCACACGTGCGGCCCGTCACCAAGTTCAGCTGCCAGCTGAAATCTGAGCCGTTTTATCTCTTGAGCGGTGGGGTCATTAATGTCGCTGATTAACCAGGCAGAGTATCAATAATTAACTGTGAACAATAAAGGCCCACGCCCTCTGTCACAATGCGAACCCTTCAGCCTCATTTAGATTCATGCAATGACGCTGCGGCCTGGAAAACATCCAGTGGCATGTGGAAAAAGCAAAAAAACAAAAACCTAATGGAGCACACGCTTTGTCCTGCTCGCCCTCAGTTTTGATAATTTTCCTTCCGGCTGTCAATTATGTGAGTGTGACTCTCAGGGGGAAAAGCTCACAGCATGATCATTTTATAAAGAGATTGCGTTTTGAAAAACTGTGGATCTGTTACATCAGTTTACAAAAATATCATGATAAGGAGGTGGAAGAAAGCACTTGAGAAAAATACAGAAAACGTATCTTGTGTGCTTCTCATTTTTGTTTCCCCTTTCTGTCATCTTATACAGTGACTTTATCATTGTTTTCTCAAGCCTCCACTAAATCTCTCTGGTACTTGCGTCAGCAGAGAATAATAAATCACTGCTAAATGACACAGAAATCACAAATCAGTTTTGCAGTTATGTTTTAAAGTCATAAAAACGGCACTATGCACATGTGGATTTTGAGAGAGAGAACAACTAAAAAGCAATAAAATCCCACAAAAAAATAGCTTTAGGTTTAGCTGAGAGTGATTTCTACCCCCCCAACTTATTCTTTCTGTCCACTCCATCCTCCTCCCGCCTGTATTCCTCTACCTGGTGTGATGGGAGGAGCCTCAGGTTATCGTTAATGATTCAACACCCAGAGCTGCTGAGATTGACAGATAGAGAAAGAGCAGGAAAGATTGAGAGTGAGAGATAGCTGGAGAGAAGTAAAAATAGTAAAAGCTGAGGAGCAGATAATGTAAGCTGAGAAAGTGTGCAGCGGTGGAAGAAGTAATGCCAGAGAGGTTGCAGAGTGCATGTTTGTATGTGCTCAGGTGCGTCTGCAGAGATTGCAGCGGATACTTCTCTACAACTGAAAAAGTGGATCTCGTGAGCAGTTCAGGGTGATTATTTGGCTCCTATGATCCATGAGGCCTTTATTGGCTGGACTGACGTTCATCTTCTGTTCTGATCCACACACAGCCTGCAGGTGAGTCTCAACATATTTGTGTCTTTGAGAGTTCATGTAAAGAGAAGATCCTAAAGGCATTAACACAGCTGTGTTGTTTAGTCTTCATTTCATCACGTGGCTCAAAGTCTTCTCTTTACTCATTAACGGCAAAATACACCTTTCTGTGGCTTTCCTCCTTGAGATAGTGTGGTTATTATAAATAAAATAAAAAAGTGATGATCTCCGTGTGCCAGAAACCCGAGTTTTCCAGGCTCTGAAACGCACCACGAGACTAGACGAGACACATGTTCTCTCCAGGTTTCTATTACAGGGCATCTTCTGAGAATTCAGCTGTAGTTACACTCGGCCATGAATTAGTAATGAGACAGTATGGAGTGTACAGTGTGCTGCCTGCCTGTATCAGTATAAGGGTGATCAATGGAGTCCTCATGTTCCTGCTGTGCAGCTAAAAAGCAGACAGAAATATTTCACTTATTTTTGTTTTAGCTGTCTCAGCTAATTTCTCATTTTTCGTTCTATCCCTGAAGCATTCGCTGGATCACTGATAGAAATGTGTCAAACTTAAAGGTGCAATATGTAAGAATTGTCCACCTGATGAATTCATACTCCAAACCAGTAGGGGGCGGCACATCACCAGCGTAACCACTAATTGTTGCTGCCATTTGCTAGTTAGCTCTGTTAGCTGCGCAGCTCGCGGTCCGGACAAGGAGTTAGGAGCAGTGGGGGAGTGTTGGTGTTTACGCCGCTAGCTCAAGAGCTTTGGACTGTGACAGGCTGGGGCTAGCTGGTTAGCATGCTAACTTCAGTAAATATAGTTGCAGCTATACTTAGATGTCATAACATCAAAACAGAGTTCTACACAGTTTGTTGATAATTTTAGTTAATTATTGGATGTTTTCAACTAAAATTCTTACATATTGCACCTTTAAAGGGGAACTATGTAGTTTTAGAGAAGAATTTTATTATTCACAATATTAATGAGGTAATAATCCAAACTCAGACGTTTTTATTTTTTCCATAACTGAATAAACAGGCTGTTCTCAGAGGAAAGTAAGGTCCCCTGAACACTGTTTGAAGGGTGGCAGGGTCCGCCACATATAAACAAAGTAAAACAGTATGAAATTGTGTTGTCAGTTTGTTTATTCAGTCATGAAAACGAAGACAGTTTGATTATTTAGTCTTTTAAAGCATGAAAAGATCTTTCTCTTCTGATTAAAATTTCTTCCCACAACTACAGATTGCTCCTTTAAGATTATTAAAGAATTACGAATCTTTATTGATGATCTCAGCTGAAAATCTACCCGAAATATCTGCATCACATAACGACAGCACAACCAGCAGTGTGCAGCAACTCATGGGATCGCTGCTTGAACTCCAGTTGCCCCGGGCTGAAAGCACACAGTTAAACTAACAATGGTTTTCCTTCATTAAATGTTGACCAGCAGGCAGTAAAGGTTATCTTCCCAATCTGCCCCAGTCGTCTCTCTTTATAGCTGCCAGTTCCTAGAAAGCTTACAAATTATGTGTCTGTGTGGTTAATAAAACACCCCAAGACAAATTTGAAGCCCTTGTATGGTGTAACATGTCGCAACATATTATTCGTCGCCCTTGTGTTCACAGGCCTATTAACTCCAGGCGCTGCGGCTGCATTTGGTTTGTGCCGGACTGCATCAGCCTATCGCATTTTTGCGTCCTTTGACAGTGAATCATTAGTGTGGTGTGATGGATAATATTTCAATTTAGGTCACTAGGGTTGCTGTCTTAAAGGGCCAACTGTTCTTATCCAGAATCACCTTTTCCCCTGTCAAAGAGACACTGATAATGGAACAGGAGCCATTTTATATCCCCCTCTGTCACTGTTTGTTGCTCTATTGCTCAGTGACTTTATGATGCGCTAACATCAAGCTAATCTCAGAGCTGTCCAATGTTCAGGGTGAGGCTGCGGTGACTCGGGTCACGTGATGAGCAAGTTGGCAAACAGCTTGTCCAGGTCAGGCTCTACTGGAGCGGATACTTGTGTGTGTGTTTAGGTTATTGGTCAGTGTTTGTAGTGATTGTAATGTTTGGCCTGTCAATAGAGACGTAAATATCTTTCCATCAACAGCATAAAGAAAATGGCGGAGAAGCCTCGTTGTCAGGGCTTTTGTCGACAGATATCCTGGATGAAAAAGAACGAATCTCCATCAGATTTGTTAGCATGTGCACACATTTGTTGCTAGGCTATCTCCGCCTTAAACACAAAACTGTACAGAGGAGGTTGTTAAAGGAACAATTCACCTAAAATATAAGATTTGGTCATTATCTACTCACCCACATGCTGATGGAAAGTCGTAGTTTGTAGTCCACAAAACACTTCTGGAGCTTCACAGCAAAACAGCATAGCAACTAAAGTTAATGGGGACTTGTTTTATAAGATGTCATTTACACCCTTTTAAAAGCCAAAATATTCACTGGGATCACTTCATTCGGGATCTCAGGTAGCAGTGGAGCCACTTTTTTATTTGTTTATTTATGTTTTAAAACAAGTCCCCACCTACTTCAGTTTTTTAGGTGAACGCTGCAACGCTATTTTGTTGTGAAACTCCAGAAACGTTTTGTGGACGACAAAACTTCACTTGACTTCCCATCGGCATGGGGGTGAGCATATAACGACTGAATCTTCAGTTTTGGATCAACTGTTCCTTTAATGCACCACATTATTATTATATTCTAGAAGCACACAAGCAGACAGAATAATAAAATATGCATAGGCGCTCAACCTGCATTAAGGGAGCTAATAATGAAGGTTTTTTTGGTCTACTTTTGGCAGGTTTTGTGCAGTCACAGGTGCAGTAATAGAGGTTTAGCAAAAGCTGGCAGGGTGTGACAGCATTCAGACAGCACCCTGTTGACTGTCCATCATTAGTGTGCATTATTCAGCGAGGCTCTTGCTGTGTGCCGGCAGTGGAGCAGAGTTCAGTGCCTTGTGAAAAAGGCACCAGACATACAGTTGAAATAACATTTCTGGGGCTTTTAGTGTGTTTAGGTTCCCACATACCAACATGTTTGATATTTTATGTCTGTGTTCATGTGCATCATTTACATAAATCTACTTGCCTATAACTGATTGTGCTGCGGATTATCTGTTTCCTCCCATACTGTATATTTTTTACTTTTTGAGCAGTCATGGAGAAGCAACTAGAGGAGCTGAAGCGGCAGCTAGAAAAGCAATGTCTGATCAACCAGGAGCTGCAGAGGCAAAACACAGACCTGGGTGAGTGCAACCATAACTTTATACTCTTTATAACATTAAAGAGTAACTTCATAGAAGACTACGCCCAACATCACAGCTAGGTGTGGTCTATAGTTGGGTTGTGACCACATCCAGCTGTGATACTGCTATGTTACCTAGTGGGACAATTAGGATTGAGGTGTGTTCAGACAGAAAGCAAAGTGAATTTCCACATTGTTTGCTCATATTTGGTTGAACGGTTTGTGTTTATTTGCCCCAAATCGTCAATGTATTGTCTACAGGCCCACAGATGTTAGCTATAAGCTGGCTAGCAGCAGATGCACTAGGATACTATTGATTTTATGGTTTGGTTAGGTTTAGTCACAAAAACCACTTGGTAAGAGTTGAGAAAAGCTCATGTTGTGGATTGAAATACCTGGTTTGGTCACCGCAAGCAGAGCAGGGGATGTCCCGACGTCTTGTCAAAAATATCCATACAACATCCATTTGGTTGCCAGAAACATGGCTGGAAACTGTCCCGAGGTCTCCTTAAACATATCCAGTGGAGTCAACATGATCACTGGCTTGGCACAACTTCTCACCATCCCCTCCAGTTCATTGTTGTTTTCCTCCAGTATTCCTCATTCTTAGTCTTGTCTCTGTATTTTTATGAAAGAGATGCATAAAGCCCAAGGATGAGTGTGAATTTTTCACTCAAGTTGAAACATTTTCTACTTGCACGGACGCGCACCACTTCTCGCAGCCTTGAGCGAATTTGTATCATTGCATTTTAATTGCTTTTTCACATCATCTGTTCTTGCAGTCTGTCTGAACACAGACTGGTATAGTAACTCTTTAATGCATGTGTTTGCAGAATTAATACATGAGCAATGAAAACATCAAATTGCAATGTCAGTGCAAATCTGTAACAACAATGCCGGCTTAAGAAAGACTGACTGATATGAGCTTATCCTACATACATTAGATCAGTGTGATATTAGTTAATTAATAATGAGCATGGCAAAAAACAATTTGTTTGAGGTAATTTAGAAAAGTGTCTATAGTTAATGCACCAGAGGAATGAGAACACATAATAACACATCTTAAATAACCAAATTTCATGGATTGTTACAATTATTATTATTTATGTTAAAATAATGAGAATGGCTACTTTCAACCTCAAAAATCCCGGCCAAAAGCAAAGAGCAAAAGAGTCCCGGCCTGGGACTCCTGTTTCCTGTCATATCTTGAGCTGTTCTATCAATAAAGGCCAAAAAAATCCAATACCTGTCTGCTATACAATTAACATGCATGGAGAGCATCATTTCACAGACGTTAGCAGCAGGTTCCTTGTGATGTTTTGCATGTTAAATATGCTTCTCTGCTTTAATCCACACAGAACAACGGCTGCAGGAGAAAGAGAAGCTTCTGCAGGATCTCCAGAGTCAATATCATGACCTGGGTAAGAGTTCAACATGGGCACTAGGGGCAGGGACTCACACACACACAGATACACAAACACACCATGGTCGAGGTGACCTCTGATTCTACATTCGGCTGAAACTTGGCACCAATTTACAGTAGTTAACCCTCCGTTTGTGTTCCTCTGTTTGTCTGTTTCAGAGTTTCCCTCTCAGGGCGGTAATGAGATTGAACCAGAGGTCAGGAAGAGCCGTGCGGCTGTCATTGCCCCCGAACCGATCCCTGAGACCCTGGAGATTACACGCACCAAGGTCAAGAAAACTGCCAGGTCGGTAATCGGCACTGATAACGAGAAGAGAATATCCCATTTGAGCCGGACTGGACAGCGTTTTTGCTTTTTCCAATTTAATTGCCTCTCCTGCACATTAATAATGTATGCTGGGTAAGCATGTTGTGTGGGAGCTGCCGAAGATTCCAGTGAGCTTAGACTAAGACGGCTTCTTTCACCTCTCATCATCAGCGAGACAAATCTGATCGTCAAAGCCATCCAGAAGAATGATTTCCTGGGCCGCCTCGACGAAGAGCAAACAGCCATGATGGTGGATCTCTTAGTGGTAAATAACTTCAAACCGGGGGAGGACGTCATCAAAGAGGGCTCTGAAGGAGACAGAATGTACATAGTAGCAGGTATGGAGATGTATGGGTGTGTGTGTGTTTCTGTCTGCAGGTAATGGAGGATTTTATTTTGAAATAACCTGAATTGAATTCTACTTATTTCTGTGTGATGCAACTTTCTTTTCCTTCCACCATTTTAGATGGTGAGCTTCGTGTCACCCAGGCAGGCCGGGATCTCCGCCAACTCACCACTGGTGACGTGTTCGGGGAGTTGGCCATCCTGTACAACTGCAAACGGACAGCAACAGTTAAAGGTCAGCCCCGAGAAGCACATACTGATGTATAGATAGTATAGAAGGTGTTTGACTTTGGGATCATTTGTGTTGATTCACAGCCAGATTACTGTACTGTACATTAGCTAGCCTTAAGCGAGCGAGCAACGGCACGCTCTGTGTGTTTTACTTCAGGTCAACCTCTAACTAAACTCAGCACTCAGTAGTGATTCTTTTCCCCCTCTCCTCTCTGTAACTTTACATTCATGAAGTGAAGTATATTTTCCTTTATTGTGTTATGTAGTATTTTTGTGCATGTAAAAGGTCTGCAAAGTGAAAAAGCCAAAGGGAGCTACTTTCTCTCACAGAAAACACTGCTCCTGCACTGCCTGGTTTGGAGTCGAGCTTTTTATTACGTATCTTATGTGCGTCACTATGTAACAGCCGTTATATAAATATATATTTTTATATATTTATTATACAATATATACGCTCGGGTCAGTCAGCGGACATACAGTTGCTACTGCTGCAGCGCGTTATTTTAGATCACACTACCTTGCTCGGCATGACCCGCCCTACTCTGCCTCTGATTGGCTACATCCTGCCTGTTCAGTAATGCGCATGTGCAACTCTTGAACACTTGAGCTAAAATGCAGCGTTCAAGACAGTGTGAAAAGGGATGCTGCCGCAATGCACCGTATGAGAAAAATAATGTGTTTTTTGAAAATTAAAGTATCTAGACCTATTCTGCTAGGACCTCCAAATAAAAGTATGAACTTGAAAATTTGCATAATATGACCTCTTTAAAGTACACAAACACCCAACAATTGAGGTCACTTCTGCAGTTTGTTGCTGCAGTCAGGTTGATAAATGGGAGTGAAGATAAATCCACTCTTCAATCCCAAAAATGAAAAGTAATCGCTAAAGTATCCTCCCATTAGGAGATCAGAGCAGCATCCAGTATGTACTCCAGAGATGGCTGACTCTATTTTAGTCCATAACGGCCTCTATGTATTCTTGTGTAATGACAGTAAAACCGTTCAGGCAGACTTTGCAGTTTAAACTTCAGCACTCCTCACTTTCATTTACATTGCAGCAAAGACAACAGTGCGTCTGTGGTACATGGAGCGACAGACCTACAGGACGATCATCACCAACAAGTCCAAGAAGAAACGAGAGCAGCTCATGGGCTTCCTGAAGACGTGAGTTTTAAAGACTCTGCAGCTGCTGTGCATGTGGTGGTTTCTTCTTATGTCACACTGCCATAACAGTGTTGGCATCTTTCATGGCTTCATGAGTCATATCACAACTATTTCTAACCCGGCTGCTATATTTTCTATATGCTGTCACAGGTCTCGTACTCTGAAGGACCTGAATGACGTCCAGCTGTCCAAAATCATTGACTCAATGGAGGAGGTGCGTAAATGTGAACTTAGAACTGTTCTCATGTCCAACTACTTGATTAACTACTAATCCCATTTGCAGGATTTGAGGATACATACTGTAAATCTTGGTAGTTTGACACTTGTATTAACATTTGTGGCTTTGTTCTTCTGTCAATCACAGGTGAAGTACCAGGACAAAGATGTCATTGTTCGAGAAGGAGCAGAAGCAAACACATTCTACATCATCCTCAAAGGAGAGGTAACACGGCGTCACTTTTAAAGGTTGCGTACACAGTATGTAAACATGCACTCGTTCTCGTCCCTCATGCCTGTTCCCCCCCTCAGGTCCTGGTGACTAAGAATGTGAATGGGCATCAGAAGCAGATTCGTAGGATGGGAAAAGGGGAGCATTTCGGAGAACAGGCCCTGATACGGTAAACATACAGTAGCAGCCTGACACATGCCTGAGGATATTTGTCCGAGCCTTGTGCAACATTCCCCTCTCTGGGCACCTACCCTTGGCTGCTGTCATCTTTGACATTATGGTTGCACAACCTGCCAATTATCGTCTTGTCACCATGTCAGCCAATTTTGGGAGAACTCAAAACATTTGGCCAATGTTTAACTGTTCTTCCTGTTGTGTTATTGCATCAAACCAACGTAGTACATGTTTACAGGGTCAAGATGTTTGTTGTCTTACTGGTCTTACTTAATGACAGTAATGGCAGTTTTTCTGAGCTGACATGTGAAATGTTTTTCCTCTTGCAGGGAAGTCTTGAGAACTGCAACCTGCTCTGCTGACGGCCCTGTCACCTGCTTCTCCATTGACAAGGAGTGAGTCTGACACGACATTAAATTCTGAGTGTAAACGAAGGTGATGCTCCTGTTCAGACAGCGGCTGTTAGTCCCTGAGAATACATCCGTGAAGGAATTCCTCCAGTGTGTTTGTCTTCTTTGTTTGCACTTTGTTTAATGCTCAGCTCAACTAACAGTACCTTCTTCTCCTGAAGGGTATTTGAAGAGACAATTCCCATAGAGCACCTGGAGCTATTTGATGAGTATGTACCATAAAACACACAACATTTTTTCCTCTGTCTCTGATAACAGTGTGATGTGTACACAGACTGCCATGATTAGATTCTTGCTCAAATCTTGACCCTCATTTGTTTTTTTCCCTCCCAGCTCCAAAGTGCTGCAAGAGGCACAAGCTCCAGTGAAGTCAAGGTGAGTGAGGCTGTGGGAGATGATAAGACTTGGTGGGAACACAATCATATGGATCACATAAATGAGTCCCTTAAAATGAAATAACATTCGTTAAAGGTTCTCCATCTGTCTGTCTCTGTCAGTCCCAGCTCCACTCTGAGGTTTAAGGATCTGGTTCCTGTGTTGTATCAGGAGGGTCGCTTTCAAGGGGATCCTGTCACTCTTGGAGTCGGAGGGTTTGGTCGTGTTGAGCTGGTGAGTGTTTTTTTGTGGATCACAACTGCAATAGTTCTCTGAAAACAGTACTGGGTTAGTTGGATTTTACGGCATTAAAAATGGACAGAGCATCCACTGGTTTCAAAAAGAAGGTTGATTGTAAGTAAGCTTATGAGAAAATGACCCTACTTCTCACTTGATTTATTACCTCAGTAAACATTTTCCTAATGAGTTTATGGTCTCGATCTCTAGATTCAAGTCTTCTTCAACACAGCATGATGTTCATTTAGTAAATTATGGTCCCATAAAACCCTGATACAGAGAAAAGAAGGTTGTCCTCTCCATATTTCCATCCTCATAACTCTTTTCTGATTGTTTTTTTTATTTAACAGGAGACGAATGCTATAACAAATAAGAAAAAGTAAAAAATAAACAAATTATATAAAAAACCCTCCTGCTCCCCCCAAAATGTAGACTTCATATTAATGTTAATTAATGTATTTATCATATTAAGAGGAAAATATATTTACTTTCTACTTTTAAAGTTTTAACAGAAATGGTTGAGTCGATCTATCAGCTAACTTCAGCCTCTACAAACTGTGGCTGTTGGTGTTTAACTCTCTCATCCTAACATTATTTCAGTAAAAGTCATTGCTTGTTGTCATTTTAAGATGACCACAGTGAATCATGGGACTTATTACGCCATGAAGCGAGTCAGCAAGAAGCACATCGTTGCCAAGAGACAGGAGGAGCACATGCTGTTTGAGAAGAAGATCCTTAAAGCCACCCAGTGTGACTTCATCGTCAGGTATCACAGACGCACACAGTCGTATAATTTCAACATATAAATGCAGTTTAACGTGCAGAAAAAGAGTATTGGAGTTAAATACTGTTTTTTTTTCTCTGTAGGCTTCATGCTGCTTTTAAAGACTCACGATACATCTACATGGTCATGGAGTTCTGTGTTGGAGGAGAGATCTGGACCAAACTCAAAGAAGTGTAAGAAACACAAAGACACAGACATTTAGATATTTCTATTCAGTTCAAACTGAAGATTCAGATACACAAAGTGGGATCATTCATCAGTGTAAACCAGTGGGATATTATTGAGAAAGGAAGTTTTATTTGATTGCTGTAAAATTGGTCATCTACAGTGACAAAAACAAAATCAACTTCAGTTCCTAAGAGCTGTTGGTGCGAAGACAAATGAAAATATCAGCAACAGGAAGTGCTAAAAGGTGATAAATGTGTCTGAAAGCGAGCAGAGGAGTATGTCTTGAAGAGGTGTATTTCAACCATGTCTCTGTGATTTTCAGAGGGCGTTTTGACGAGCCCGTCGCTGTGTTCTGCACTGCCTGTGTGGTGGAGGCCTATGCCTACCTCCACAAGAAGAACATCATGTACAGAGACCTGAAGCCTGAGAACCTGATGCTGGACGTAAAGGGCTACGTCAAACTGGTGAGAACTTACCCGCATGTGTGTCGATTTCTACGATCTTTAGAGGGTAACGCCACCAATTTTACACATTAAAGTGTGTTTACAGGTAATGCAGGCACCAGGTTTTGAAAAGCAGTCCACTTGTATAACACTGTTGGACTCATTGAGGTTTCTATGAGACAGTTTAAAAAACAAATGATCAAAATCGATACAGCAGAACCATCTTGCTTTTTAAAACCTGCTGCCTACATTACCCAAAATGCAACGTAGCCACCGAGAGCTTCAAACACGTCAATTCACACCTGGCAGTAAATGCGTCTCCTCCTTTGATCGGCTCTGCAAATATACACGTTCTGTACATCACTGGAAGAAATGGATAGGTTATTTGCACAAAGAAAGAAATATCTTCATGTGTTGCGTTTGCTGAGTTAACAAGAAGCCTCAAGTACTTAAGAATTTGTTGTAGGCAGCTTTTCATAAAGTTTATTAAGTGTCTCCTAACACAGTAAGTGTCAAAACTGAGCGTTTTTTAGGGGAGTCTGGGGAGTCTCAGCTCAGGCCTCAAAGAAGTGGCCTTCAGTATGTTATATTCTTTAATAAATTTAATGCAAATGGTGAAATCATTTGAAACAGTGTGTTCAAACAGCTGTTGGGAGGTAAGAAGATGCTTTTCATTACTTTTTCCACATATGCACATATGTCCCAAAACCTGTAAAAACACTTGAATGTGTAAAAGTGGTGGAGTTACCCTTTAAGGACAAATAAAATATGATGGTAATGCACTTGTTAAGGTGTGTTTACTAGTGTTTTTACATGCAAAGGCTGCACCAAGTTGCTGGTATGCAAACGTTAATGTGTAAGATTTATATATTTCCCTCTCTTGGTGTATGTGTGTGTGTGTGTGTGTGTGTGTGTGTGTGCGTGTGTGTGTGTCTGTACAGGTGGACTTTGGTTTTGCTAAGGAGATGGTGCGCGGTGAGAAAACATACTCATTTGTCGGCACTCCTGAGTACATGGCCCCGGAGATCATCAAGAACCAGGGACATGACTTTGCAGTTGACTTTTGGTCCCTTGGCATCCTGATCTTTGAGCTACTGGTGGGGAGGTAACACCAATACACGTGCAATCATCTGATAAGCTTAAATAAATAAAGACTTATGTAGCAAAAGGACGATTATGTCACAAGACAGTCACAAGAATGTGGTGAATGAATGAGCCGATGTTAGCCAGCAGATGGCAGCAGGGAAGTATGACTGACATCTGCAGAATTCAGTGTCTGCAGTTACAGGTTCAGGCTATCCAACACCAGCTGACTGAATCAGTTCTATGGTGGACCTCACTTCTTCTCTTTTTTTTCCTCTCAGCCCTCCCTTTTCAAGCTCAGAGCCTCAGAAGATTTACGCCAAGATTCTCGACGGGGTGCTAAAGTATCCACCTTACCTGAGCGAGGCAGCCAAGTCCATTATCAGTAAACTGTGCAGGTGAAACGGTCATCATCATGATTAATATTTCATACACTGATAAAGCTGTGGAATGAATTCAAAATGAAGTCGGTGTGTTGCCAGAATAACTTTCCCATGAAATAGAATTGGATCATGTAATATGCATGTGAAAATCGTGAGAAGTTTGAGTGTTTCATACGGTACAGAGCATGAATTATGGAACATATCTGAAAATCAATGCACTGTATTATAATATGCACTTCATGGCTTTTCAATGCAAATTTCTTGAAAAGTGAAATCTCATGAAATATTTAAGGTTAATTCACGAGTGACGTCTTCTTTTTGCAGACCTCGGCCAGGCCAGAGGTTAGGAAACACCAAGAACGGGATCAAAGATGTGCGGAATCACAGGTAACCATGGCGACATGTCATATGATCGTAAAAAATGTGCGATGTCACATAAACCTTTGGTGAAAAGACACATTAAGTATTCACCACCTGGCCTACTTCTTCTTCTTCTTCTTCCTCCACCACTGAATCTTTCCATTTCTTTCTCATTCTCGATATGTTTGACCTGCAATCTCGTCTCATCTCTTCCCCGCAGGTGGTTTGGCAACATGAACTGGCACAAGCTGCGTGTGGGTCAGCTCGACGCCCCCACAGTCCGACTTATACGCAAGGCAAGTCAAAAGCCACCGCCTGAGCTTGTTTACTACTATGTGAAAAGAGGCTTTTGTGTGGTTGTGGAGGAAAAGAAGCAAAAAGCACTGCCAAGAACACTCTCTTCCAGAGAGGATTGTGTTGAGTAATTTAGACTTACTGGCTGCACTTTTTTTTTCTTTAATATTAAAACATGAAATACTGAGTGTACAACAATCAAAATGAATTTTTTCAAAGGATATTATTTATACAGCCCAGTATCCTGGCAGTTTGTAATTGAAATTGTCACAAAATGTATCTATAGGACTTGAAGAAGATTGGATTTGACCAAAAATTGGTAGTTTTTTGTTTCAACATATCATTATGAGGTTAATGTTGAATGCACAATATAATCAATATAAAATAATGACACCATCGGCGTTAAGATTCCCTATAAACTTCATTTTCACAATGTAGTTTTGTAAATTTTGTGACTATTTCACAAACTATTTCCTTTAACATTCAACCGAAGTCACGATCTTTCCTTAACCCTTAACCAAAGAGAACATTTCATCACAGTCCTGTATGCCTCCCATCCATCCTGACTTTGCCTGCGCAGCGTGGTTCATAAAGAGTGTTTCGTTCACTCAAAGAAACATTGAGCAGGCACAGTAATATTAGTTTGAAAGTCGTGTCTGTGTACAGGAATCTGTCGTGGGACTGTGTTGGAATCTAACACTTCAAATCTCAGCTAACATTTTCTATCCTTGGCAGAAATGTCAAAGAAACTACTTACTGCTCACATTAAGGAGCTGAGTGAGTTTATTTATTTATTTACAGAAGCCTTAAACAGTCATGGGTTAAACATATTTCCTCAGTTTTCCCGTGATAACAATTTTATTTGTTTTCTCATGATAACGGGTTAATTTATCTTATTATCTCGGGATAACGAACCTCGTTTTCTAGAGATAACATAGTAAATAACTTGTGATCTCAAGATAACAGCATTAAAAAAATGATTACAGTACACCTATGACCGTTCAGGCTTCCATGCATGTTACATGTACCCACAATTTTCGATTAACTATTATTTTCTCCTCCTTCAGGGCCCCTGCTACATCAACTTTGATCGTTTTCCTCTTGATCAGACCAAGGTAGAGGAGGAGTTCTCTGGTTGGGACCGTGACTTCTGACCTCTGTGACCTCCTCTAGACCACAAAAGTCAGCCGCATCACCCACCAAATCAGAAAAAACCTCCCTTTAAGCCAGAACATGGTCACATGATGGTAGTAGGAGCTTTATATTGAGAAAAACACAAAAAACATAATCCATTTCATGTTTGGTTATGGACAACCATCGAGGAGGCAGATGGACAGAAATGTGAGAGGGTGTGAAGATGTTAGGACGTTCTGTTTCTGAATGCAGAATGCTGATGAAGAAGTGTTTATAACACTGTTCACTGATTAGAATAAAACACCCGTCCAAGTGCTTGCTCGCTGAGAAGATAAGGCTTGAGTCATATTGTGCAGTCTGTACAAAAGGCCAGCTCGTACCAAACCTGACAAATAAATCGATACTGATGTCATATCTGTTGTGTTCTGTTAGATCTGACGCTTACTTGCTCGTAGCAAAGCTGCTAAATGCTTTAATATTGCTAAAGTTGTTGTTTTTTTTATTGTGAACTGTCACTTTTTTTCTTTGTTTTTGGATAATCTGTGTCTGTGCAGATTATTTTCACGCACCTTGATTGTATTTTAAAAAGATCACAGAACATCCCGATGAAAAATTTCTATGACTCGAGTTTAGTAAATAAAAGTGCTCTTATGCTTGAGTTAGCTGTTTGTTTCCTATACGTACCCGGCATTGTGTTACAATCGAATCCCAAGTGTGAAACGGTGCAGATTTTTATGCTGTTGTGGCCAAATCGCACATATATTGCAAACAATGAGCAAATGGAGCTTATAGAGATGTTATCACAGAGATAAAGGGCCTGGGCGAGACCGTTTGCAGGTTTAATCTGATGGACTCCACAATGGTTGCAGATGACTTTTTGGCTCTGGACGGGTACAGCTGTCTGTCATGGCAGCGGGAAGAATCCTTTTCATCCATCCTGTTAATGCTTAGTGAGACTATTTTTCCACACTACTAAAAAAAACCCTCACATGAAAGGAGTCATATCTTCCAAAGTGGAAAGATTCATACCCAGATGTTTCCCTCCTGCTGAAAAGACTTTGAAGTCCAGAATCGAATGCATTGACAGCGATGACAGCAGTGGCTCAGAGGATGTACAGTATAGTACAAAATGATTTTTCTGAAGGAGGTTTCCTGCTGAGCTGCACGTACGATCAACACATGTTTGAGGGCAACCTTGTTGTACCTGCAATCAGTGTACCGACATCAAATCAACAGTGTAAACAGGATTAGAGCAAATTACAAAGCCCTGGAGCCCTATTGTGTGTGTGCCACAATGCAATTTGTTGACTCTAAAAGTGGAGAGGACAGGAGGAAAACCACCCGACCATGTCATGTCGCGTTATTTTACACCACTTGACTACTTATCTCTACTTTCTTATCCTCTTCGTTCAGTGAAAACTTCAGCAGGCACATTTAACCATTCAGGCCTAATGCAAAAGATAAAGTATTTTTCAAGGATGCAGACTAAGGAAAATACTACAATAACAAACATTTAGTTGCCAGTTTATGAGCTCATACAGCGATTCAACTTTTAATAAAGTTATAAATGAATACACTTTTTCTAGCCTTTGGGCCTTGAGAGGCTGTTTGTGCTGCTGTTGAGTCGTATTGCATTATTGTCACGGTTGTTTCTAATATTCCAGTCTCCCTAACTGACACAAACAGGCTGGCCAGAACATTATAAACAACTCTAGCAAGCACAGTGCAGTCAATAACCAGAAATGGTTGCACAGCTCCCGTATCGTGCTGCATATGATTTGGTCAGGTGTAAGTTAAAGGGTTAAAATGTAGTTTAAAAGTCTTTATTGTTTTTGTACTTAGATGGCGAATCTCATTTAAATTCATTTTAGCTTATTACATGCAGAATAAAAACACACAAAAAAAGAACAGGTGGGGTCATAAGAAGGCTAAATCTTTGCCCACAGGCCTTCCAGTGAGTTGATCCAGCCCTGCATTAGGTATTTACAATGTTCATTATTATTCTTTTAAAGATTTTCCGACAGTTCCCAGCCAACACTGTCTGGAGTTACAGTTGTTTCAATGAGGTCAACAGTGGATGGCGCCAATTCTCCAATAAGGTGCCGTTATAGATTGCAGAAGACGTCAGGGCCAATCAAGCCTCAAATGGTGGGGAAACCCATTAGAAAACATGAGCAAACAACAGGCATTTATATTTGTTTCATGTATTAACTTGATAAAGGTTGACAACATTTGACCTCGATGATATTATATCACACAGTATTTTAGAGTGTTGCATTGTATATTTCACATATTGCATCATGGAAGGTTGTATCACATGTTTCCTATTAGCTTTTATCACTTATAGCTTCTATCTGATGTTAGATGTAATGAGTGTAAAAGTCTTGTGTTGTGTAGACCCTTTTCACAGCAGACATTTTCACCTGCTACAGCAGGAAACGCAGGTGTGAACAGTAACGTTTACTGAACAACCAAATAGGGAATGTGTTTCATGACCAGACTGCATTAAAACGAAGAAACGTTAAATCGAGGGTTCAATGCTGCTGATTTCTTTCTCTGAATATCTCTGTGGGAATTTTTGCTGCGCCCAGTGTGAGAGGATTGACTCGTGCAGCCTGTGGTTTGATTCAGACCACCGTGGAATGAGGAACATTGTGTCACAGCAGGGCTTTGCTCCTTTTCTTGTCTTGTACTGGTCATTAGATGTACTTTCTGGTCTGGTGTTCTGTCTTTAGATAATTACACTCTGTGTTTACATCGGCGTTGATTAATTATTGGTTGCACCTGTGTTCAGTCGACTGAAGCCCGGCTGTTCGCCACTTTGTCTCTAATGTTTCAGAGGTCTGAGTGGGCGGCTGTTTCTGTGTCGGGTCGTCTGGATCAATGATTAGCTAACCTGCTCACCCCCGGCCATTTTTATTACCCGTAATTTCTGTATTTTGCTTCATTTTTGTGAGAAAAATACTGACCGACTGATCAGAGTCTCTGTGTCAGCCTTCACAATACCTTCCTGCACCAACTCCCATTCATGTTTCCTACATGAGTCACACCACATCGCTGATTTGTTTCCCTAATGCGGATTGGCATCTTATAACCTGAGACTGCAGGGAAGCTGATGTATAGCCTAGGCGCATTTGCTAAGCAAGCTGATGTTATGTTAATGAACATTGCTTGTGACATGCAATAAGCCTCTGTGCATGTGTGTCCACGTTCCTGTTTAGACTGTATGTGCTTATGTAACCGGCAATCAACAGTCTGAATCTGCATCATAAAATATATTTTGTCTCTATACAGGGATGGCTGAGTGTAGGTCTATTGGAGCACCATGTTAGATAACTACATGGCATCAAACTATCTGAATTCATATACAATTAAAAAAGAAAATCCTTAAAGTAAATTTATAGGTTTTTTTCCCGGCCACTTGGGGGCAGTAGAACAAGACATTCACATACTGTCACCCTATGAATGCCATCGTTCTTTGCAAGCAGTCCTCCTCATACATCCAGCAGACACAGACCAATATTGCCACTTATCTAGAATTCAATATAGTTATATTCTATATTACTATATAGGTGTTTCTATCTATACCTGTCACTGGGTAACTTTGCTGAATCTGAACCTGAATCGAAACAATTAGCTGAAATAGTGTCATCCAAAATAAAGCTGAATGACACTAAAATGCTCTGATGGGATATGTAGAGTTGGGCGACGCCGTCTTTTACATTACTCATACTCATTTGATCACTGTTAATACAAAAACATTAATCTTAATTGTGAGAGCAAGCCGATCCCAGGAAGAGAGCCACGACCAACACCAAACCCTCACTCACAAAAATGCCGCTCCTCTTTACAAGCTCACATGTTAAATGTGTAAGGAAGAGAGATAGCAAATTAAAAATAAAACACAACTCCAAAATAACTTTTATTTGACATGATGCCATCTGTGGATGCTTTCACTCGCTGCTCACTGTCCCTCATGCGACATGTGACTTACTGTGACACTTTCCTGTTTACAGAGTTAGGACTCAATTCATGTCTGAGATATCCTTTGGGATTTCCTTTGGTCTTTTTTCCAACTATTTATCAAAGTCCTCTCTCTGGGGTGTTTGATCAGATGTGGCTGGAAGAACTGGGCAACTGCTATTGATTTCTTTCCCCCCCCTCACCTGTTGCAGTGGACCTTTGCTCTGATGCCAGATTTCGCATCCCGCTCGACTAACATCGATAGTACAGCCTTTTTCCACGTTATTATTAGCCCTTCTTTTGTGGTCTCATTGGTGAAACAGAAAGGTTTCCTTGTAAAGAAAAAAAAAAAGTTTTACATCAACTGCTTTTGCTGCCTTATAGCCCTGCTTGTGTATGCACAGCATCACCTTACATGCAGCATACATCTTTTGTATGCAGGGTCTTAACCCTCGACGTGCTTTGGTTTCCTGTCTGTAATCATTGTGCAACAGTAGTTATGAAACATTTTAATTGAGGAAGTCTCAGTCTTGAATTAATTGCAGCCTTTCCAGTTTTATCAGTGAATTTGTTTTGCCGTCTTTTGAATAAATGGCTCGTTAAAGCCCTCCAGCCACTGCTGAAGAAATTGAGTTTCTCATCAGTGTGTGTTTGCTGATTGACACTCTGTTACATCGAGGTCCTTATCTCTGATGAAAGCCCCGGCTCATTCACAATCACGAGACAAGTGAAGGCTAAAATTATCCAGATATTGAAAAACTCTTACTGTATGGAAATGAAGCCTGTGCTCTGATTTTACTGATCTGCAAACATTTAAACCTTTGGGTTTGCTCCTCTGTTGTATGTATAATGGTGTTGTTCCCCAAGCTTGCAACTCTAATTTAAAATTTCCCAACAGGCCAAGGCTTTTCGCTCAACAATCAAAGTTACAGGAGGTTCTTCCGTGCATGAATTCTCTGTTTACATCAGTTTTTTCTAAAACTGCTTCCTCATTTGGCCTCAGTGATTGGTTTCCTTTGTGCATGAATGCGCTTGAATCCCTGTGTCCCTGTGGAAGGGCTGCATTTATAGGCGCTTAAAATGTCTCTTTTCTATTCCACAGCACAAACAAACTGGTTCGGCACACAGGGCCAGGAGGCGTAAATAGTTTGTGTCGTGTTTCTGATTTCGATGTCTGAGGTATCTACAATTAACTGCACTGTGTGGGATGAGAGTTGAAATACAATTCAATAGATCTTTTAATTATTCAAGGCTGTAAGGGGAGAAGTTATCATTATCATTACAGCGTAATCCTAAAAGGCCTTGACATGTCATCGTAGAAAAGTGCAGGTTTAATTGATATCATTAACAATGGTTGTAATGTAATGGAGCTATCACTTATATTTTATAGGCAATTAGTAGCTACACCTGTGCTTCTCCTGCTGTGACAAATCAAAATGATCCATGTCTGTGAGTTAAAGGTGCAATATGTAAGAAGTGGCCACCTGTCAAATTCATACTCAAAACGAATGGGAGGTACCATATCACCAGAGTAACCGCTAACTGCTGCTAACTAGAGCTACCTAAGCTAGTCATCTCAGTTTAGTAGCTGTTCGGTCTGGGAGCTAGGGGCCCGGGGGAGTGTTAGTGTTTACACTGCTAGCATTGGAGTTTTGGACCAGGACGGGCCAGCGCTAGCCGGTTAGCATGCTAACTTCAGTAGAAATCTCTGCAACACAGTACATAGACATCATAATGTCAGTACTGCTATTTATTCGCATTATGTTAAAGCTTTAAGTTGATTTGACCCTTTAAGTAAGAGGCTACAATCAAAATGTGGTTAGCTAGTTTAGCATAATGACTTTAAATACAATCAGACTGGTTATTTCCACTGCTTCCAGTCTTTAAGCTAAGCTAACCACACTTCTGCTCCAGCTACATACTTGAGGTGATGGGTAAGCATTTTGGGGAAAATGCTTTGATCACTAGATGGACGCTATTCTTGTGTGCAATGAATGTAGATCTAGGCCAAGAGGCAGTTAGCTTAGCTTAGTAGAAGGGCGGGAAACAGGGGGAAGCATCTAGTTTAAATATACGCCTCGCAGCATCTCAGCTATAATGAACATATTGCATGTTGTTTAGGTGCTGTAATGATTTCTTGGCAGTGGGCTGAATTAGTCATCAGTCGCATCCAGGAGGCTTGTCATCAGCGTGAGGCTGCCAGGAGACCTGAGACCGGAGACGGAGAATTTGTATCTATTTTCTGCTCTTGTTGGAAGAAGAGGCTGTTCTTCTGTCTGCAGGTGCATCCAGGCATTAATGCTACATCTTTCACACAAAGGACATCAGTTCAACCTGCAGGGTCAGCTGATGTAAAAGGCTAAATGGTTATAAAAGGAATATGAACAGTGACAAGTGTTTCGGACAGAGTGACTCATCGCCCTTCACATCAGCCTCGACAGCTCTCTGCAGAGGCACAGCGGAGCAGATGGAGCTAAAAGGAGTCTAAATTTGTCTGAGTTCAGGAAAAACACCTTTGTATTCTTTTTTAATACTGATTTGAGACTAAAATTAAACAATTGTGTATAAATGTGTAATGTTTGTTAAGTCAAGCTGTTTAAAAGGTCTAATGTGTAGCATTTAGCTGCAGTAATGGACTATTATATTCATCATTATGTTTTCATTAGTGTGTAGTCACCTGAAACAAGAATCATCGTGTTTTTGTCACCTTAGAATGAGACTTTTATTTCTTCAGAGAGAGCGAGTCCTCTTCCAAGAAGTCTGCCATGTTGCACTGCCAAGTTAAATTATTTGTGCCTTAAAATACCTCAGATTTTCCATTCTGGCGTGTTGTCTTTTTTTGTTACATTTCCATCTTTAAATCTTTCTCACGACAAGAAAATTGTCTAAATATCTGAAAGAAATATCTGACTCAGGAGGAACTGGGACAACTTATTTCTTCAATCTATTTTAAAGAGATTGCTTGAGCAGAAAGTTACCCAAACAATTCAAGGGCACAGAAGCACTGTCATCTGTGTTGTGTTGTCAAACCACAAATGTCTCTAATGGAAGAGAAATCTGTCTGACCTGAGATTGTGAAGTCAGCTTTAATGCCTTGGGCAAAGACTTCCTGTCATACACAGCCCCTCCGAGATGATTCAACCTCTCACTAAACAGCTGCAAGTTTCTGCACTGAAATCACTGAAATCCTTAAAAAATACTCTGCATTAAACTCTGACTGAGAATATCCAGTAAGCCTTGACGAGAGTATATAGTGATTAACTGGTTATTTTCTGAAATCAAACATTGAAATAATGAGTGGGAGAGAAAATGAGCATATCAGCTGCAGGCTAAAAATATTCAAGGTATGTTAAAAGCCACATTGCTGGGTTGTTGTGATTACTATTCATCAAGGACATCTCCTCTAACTATATATATATTCACACTCCACAGGGAGGAATGAAGCCGTAAAGGGCAGGATGTCATTCATCCTCTCAGCGTGAGAGGATATCCTATCTGCAACAGCCTGAACACGGCAGGAAAGTGCTATTAGATTCAGAGAAAGGTCAAAGTTGAAATCATCCCCCTCTGGATTAAAGATGTGGTTTTCTTGTCAGGTTCACTTTTAGACTTTTTTGTGATGATCTGATTTAAAAGGTCAATCGTAAGAAGGGACTGTCACGTTGCTGAATACAGATTGTTCTTTCTTTGACTGGAGCAGAGCTTAATACCCAGTGGATCTGAACTAAACTGAACTGATGGGCACTGGTTTATCAGCCAGCACTTATATGGCAACCTAAGGATAACGACAAGAGTGCTGGAAGTCGCCTCTTCAGGGCCCTGGAGCAAGAACATCCCTGAAAAAGACCACAATTTGTCTATTTCTGTTTGTGTACAGATTAAACATACAAGATACAGCAAGTGAATTTGTGATAATCCGAGGCTTGTTTTAGGATGGCAATGTCGTTTGCTTGATCACATAGCCCACCATTTTGGGGGATGAGCCGGCCAGCTCTTGAAGAGAGAGTTCGGACCAGAGCCAGACCTTCTGGAGGAATAAACACCACATCAGAGTCACATCGGATTGTGGGCTGATTTGGAGCCTTTTAACGATGGAGGAGAGCTCGAGATGACTTTTTTACTTTATTAAATAAGATTAAAAAGTGGTTTTATCTTCAGTCCTATTTATCAACCTGACTGCAGCAGTGAGCCGCAGAGATGACCTCCATTGTCGAGTGTTTATGTATTTATGCTCATTGGAGCTTGAGGGGAAATGTTCTTTACTTAATCAACGTAATGTTACACTAAGAAGAGGGGATAAGTAGGGAGAGAACTGGAGTTTCTGCTGAGTGCTGGATGTAGTAAGAGTTGACCCTCGGTGTGTGCCGTTGCTGGCTAGTTTATGTTATCTGGCTGGTGGATAAAGACTGCATGAGTAATGCAAATAATGGCGGTAAATACACAATTAAACAACCACCACTGCTGGCACAAATGCTCTCAAACAAGATTATAATTAAAAAGTTTTATTCACGTTAAGTTCTGTCTTGTTCACCAACTTCCCTCATCCGGAAGTAGTGATGGATGAATGAAGAATGGATCGAATGAAACACAACGTTATTTTGAGTAAACTTGTGGATTTCTCTGGGTTTGAACATTGTTGGAAGCATTTGGGATAACGTGAGAACACAACTCAGCAAAATAACTAACAACGGCCTCGACATTTATAAACATTTTAAAGCAGAATTTTCACATTTTGCTCATATTTGTGTATATGTACTGGGTGTGAATTGAGCGTGTTCATAGCAAAATAGCTGTTTCACCCTAACTGAGGGCCAATCACACTCAAGGAACTGCACTGATGTTGGGATCTAGCAAATAAAACTCGAGCAAGCTTGTTTAACTTTGGACGGAGCCAGACCAGCTGTTTCACCCTGCGTCAAGCTATCACCTCTTTGCACACACTTAAGAGTATATCGGTCTTCTCTTGGCAAGAATGTGTACTGTATGTCCCAAAATATACATATCCATGTGAGCACTGATTGAATTTTAAATAACGTCAAACATTGTCTTTTTTCATGTATCTACGGTGAAACATCCTATTGAGCCGAGGTTGTCGATACAGTAGCTCAGTGCCACAGTGGGAGGGTCTCCCCATGGAGGCGACCGAACAGTATTTCCCAAAAAATCCATCCTCTCCAATTCATTCAATAGTGTGTTTTGCGGTCACGGCAGCTTGGTGCAGAACTATAAACTTAAAAAAAAGAAAGAAAAAGAAAAGACATTACGCCAATTATATGATGAATAATACAGTAGGATTGGACAGACGACAGAGGACCTGTCGCACGAACTCATTACTCACACAAGCCACCTACACACAATTCCAGCTCGCTCTCGATGTGTGCGGGAGCTGCCACTCTCACCGTGTACCTCGGTAGACGGTAGCGGTTGGTGGCTGAGTCACCGCTTTTCTCTGATGTCAGTGCAGACAGAATCTCTAATGAATCCACCAGTCCTCCAACCAGGCTGGCTCCATCCTTTGAGTGGCTGCAGGACACTAAATACTGCCTTTGTGCATCTCAGTGTATCTCAAGCAGCCGTTTGAGTGCTTTGAGTGACTGTAAGGCGTCACTACAGTTATAGATAGTATAGTCTAGTCCCTGCTATATGTTCAGAGAGCCTTCAAGTAAACTTTCAAGGGTTTAACAAAATTCTACCACTCCAGCAGTGAATCATATCGGCTGCCATTTGAAGGGCACAGAGTCGTGGGTCACATCCTCTCGGTGTAATCCAGCAGCTGGGAATGTACTTTTTGTCCTGTCTGATGGGTGACAGGGCAGAGGCTTGAAGGTGACTTACAATGTCAGCCTCTATTTATAATCATTAAGTAACCTGTCAGTTCACATTAAGGAAAAACCATCAAAGCGCCTGATCAGAGTGGGTTTGGAAGAAGGGAAGAGACTGTAGGAAAAGTTGTATTATCGCAGTGTAACAAAACATACGAGGACAAGATTTGCGAATTAAGTGAAAGTGTCAACGCAGCGAATCGTGAGTGGCAGCTGTCTCGAGCCACACTGTGCTCTCGAGCCGCAGAGAACAGTTTGTAACTTGTGACTCAGATCAGTTCGTCAGCTCTGCTCCATTACCAGCCAGTGTCTGTCTTTGTTCATTTTGATTACACATTGTGTCCTTTGTTATTGAGCTGCACAGACCAGGCAGCAGCAGGTTGTTCAACTGGGACAAATCATGTGTAATTCTTTATGGAAAAAAAGAGTCTTATGTAGAGTCTCCCCATGGCAAATCACTGAAAACACCACAGTGTAGGAATAACTACTGAAAAGTTTAAATAAGTAAAAATGTATCATTCATAAATTAAGGTTATTATAAAGTTAGTTTAGACACACTGTGCTGATGTTTTGTTTTGACTGATCCTTCAAAGATAGGGCTAGTGATATTTAATTTCTTACTTTGTGTCACATTTGTCATTACTAATGAGCTGGAAAAACAGGGAGCAGTAGAAAGCAGCAGATCACACACCTCATTAGACTACATCCAGAGGACATTAAAAATCACTAACATTCGGAATCAGACACATTGTTTTTTTTCCAGCACTAATGATGGAAGTATATAAGGAGTGAGACATCGTGCTTCTTTTTCATCTCTGAGAGTTGCACAGGCAGTCACAATTAGGCTGGTAGTGACACAGAAGCCACTAACAATTTCACTGTGCTTACTTTTGAAGTGTCTTTTACTTTAGTCTCTCTTTCAAACACAGCACCGGCTGAGCGATGTTCAAGTGCTGCTTGAAAAAAGAATGATGGGAAAGTATTTGCAAGCCGGCGGCCTTGACTTCACAATCACATAACATGGCACCTGACAGGGAGTGAACATGGTGTGTTGTGTTTTTTCCATCACAGCCAATCGGAGCTGGAGCCGAAAAACACCCCTGACTGCTGCAGAGTTATTTGATGTGAGAGAAAATGCTGATTATACAGATTCACGCTGAAGACAAAAGCCAGATGTTAGTAGGCTTTTGTCCAGTGTGTAAAACTGTCAACAGAATTCATCAAAAGCCAAAAAACAACAATGAACTGAGTGTACTGACAAGTATTCCTCTGTAAACTAATAATTAAAACTGCCTCGTCATTGCATTGCAGTAGGTTACATGTCCCTTCAGTACCATGAACCTGGGGACTGCAGTTCTGAGTCAGTCCCTGATCCACCATCCTGCTGCCAACGATACTCACGAGAGCACGAAACATGTGTTAATCCACCGCTGAAAGTAGTCCCCAACGAATACATCATTTCCTCCTGTTTGAGTCACATTTAATTAGAACTACAGCACCCAGCATTTTGAAGAAATTAGAAACTAATTGATAAAAAACTGAAACTATGTCTTTGTGACCAATTATTAAAGATTGTCGCGGAGAAGCAGAGGAAGTCAGTTGTTGACGGTAAGAAAAATATAGGATGACATCACACAACATATTTGAAATAAAACAATAAAAACAGTGACCTTCAGTGTTTCTTGCATACAAAATATTTTATTCTAAACCTTCTGAAAAGTTTGTCATGAGTTGAGGTGACATACCCACATAAACATATTAACATACTGGAAACACACGGTCGCCATACTGTTATTAAAATCCTAGCAAAGCCTGCGATTATAGACACATCTGATCTATAAGCACTGGAAGAAACATTTAAATAGCATGCAACACTTGTTAAATCATGTTGACTTTGTAAAATGTGCATGTGTGTACATGACACACACATGTATATTGGCAAGTTTTTACAGATGGGCTCATCGGGAAGTTTAAAAACGACAGAATAAATAGTTCATTTTCTTTAATTGTTCTCATTTAAAAAGATCTTCATGCATAAATTTAAAAAAGTTGACCAAATCTAAACGAAAATAAGAAATGGTTCTTGATTTCACTGATGCACATTTTTATAACGCTTTTCTGTTACCTACTATCATGATAATTATGACTAGGATTGGTACATAATCATGTTTTTAATGCCGTCATGTATGAGGGCACGTGGCCTTAAAAAGCCTGTAGTTATTTTCACCGCATCCTCACTCTGTGCATACATAAATCACAACGTTGAATCATGTGCTTACATTCTTAATGAGGCTAATCTCTGCCGTCATGAATGGATAGATACATTCAACATGCTTGAACTGGGATTCTGATGCAGCCGCAGACTTAATTAAAAAACTGTCACCCAGGGGAACGAGGGGGCTGTCGTGCGAAAATGCTCTTGTGTGCGGAGATGAAATGAGTTTTCTGGAAAACCCTAATGCACACTCACGCATTCATTCAGGCACACACACTTACTGTAAACACATTCACGCACACGTATCCACGTGTGTCCTGACATATTACATAACGCTCCTTCAACAGCACTCCTTGACTTTCCTCTGCACTGACAGCTCATCTCGCAGCAGCTGTCACTCACACTGCTGACGCCTCTTGGGGGCTTCACGCTGAGCATCTGCACTGAGGCTCGGTTCTGCTTTGCATTAATATGCCAGTCGTCTTTTTTTCCAGTGTATTGCAAGTAGAACACAACACGGAGTTGGTGTTTGGATGCTATTGTTCACCTTTTAGAAACACAAGAAGAACATCATGGTAACTTTAGGAGCCCAATCTTTGAAAGAGACTCCTATTCGTATCTCTTTATCTTATTTTCTGCACAATGTCGTAGTGACTCCTCTTTGATTTTATGACACATGACAGCTGATGACCTTACTGTACTGTCAGTCAGGCCCTGCTCACGCTTTCAAGAAACGAGGAGATCCATGATGGATAAAGACAGCAAACTTGTAACCTACCAATACTGTCCTAGACTCGGTTGCACCAGCTATTTGTAAACCTGTGACTTCTTTTACTTTTATTTAAGTCTAGTAACTGCTTGCCAGTTTTACAGTTGGACCAATACAACATAATGAATGTCTTAAGCTAACGCAGATTTTGTAAATGAAATCAGATAGCTACAAATCTGTTACATTGGGCATTTATAAGCTGTAACTAAGTATTGTAAATCAACTCATCTCTAAGTAAGACCTACTTTGTTTAGTGCAACATGTTTGAATTAGTTATTTATAAATCTCCGCCTCATCACTTAAGTTATAAATAGGCTAAGTTTAAAATTCCCATGAAACAGCTAATGATATGCAAATTGCTTTGGTATTACATGTTTCCTGTAAGAACAGGCAGCTAGGTAGAGGATTTAGCACGGATATTGATTGGCTTTTAAAGTAGCCAATAGCACTGAATATGCATGACGCCCCCCTACCATGGAGCGAGCAGTCCACCAGCTTCATTAGCAGCCTGGTTACTTTAGCAACAATGCTATCGGTATTTGTCCATCATTGTTCCCAGAGGCCCCTGTCCGGAGGTGTGGGGCGGGCTACTCTTTAGCAGAAGTAAGCAATCATTTTAACAGCAAGTAAAGCTATCCGTCCAGAGTTGAGAAAATACTTTCTCCATAAAGTATGATCAAGTTTTACCAAAATCAGTGAACAAAGTTGTAAAGTGAGGCTCGACCCCCCTCGCTCTGGCGGCTTCCTCCTACTTTTACATTCATAGCAGCCTCATCATTATTAAGAAGGCGTTTATTGGATGGAAATTTTGTATATGCCCCGAAGTGCAGGATGAGTCATCAACTATTTTTTCACGTTTTCCAGGAAACTACTACTATAACTAAACAATGCCATTAAGAACCCCTACAAAACGACTTTTTTGGCCATTGTTGGGCCTAATACTAGTCTGTAGTTGACAAGACCTATGTGATAAAAACACTTAAACATCGATTTTGACTTCATGGGAACTTTAAACGTACAAAAAGCTGGTGCAACCGGTTCCTGCCATTGAGTTGAGGAATAAGATTACACAGGATGTTAAACTGCTCTGAAATGTGCTTTAACACAAAACAAATGTAATCCATTTTAACCAAAAAACAAAACAGCAACAACAAAAAACATACTCATTTCCACCCAAACAGCCATAAATTATAGACATTTGGTATATTGTTTGGCCATATATGACATGCTGTCTTGTAAGTCACACTGTATTGTAAATGCATGTTAATGCTACAAACTGAGAATATAACAGCGTATCCTGCTGGAAAAAAAACAAAAAAACACTGAATAACACAAGACACTAAGACACACAATCCAAATCCTTCAACTGGGGACACCAGGATGTAAAAAAAAAATCCAATGATATGAAAAGTAATCTCATTCTTGTGGAAACATCCTGAATTTTAAAATGTGAAATCAAAATGTGAATGTACATGTTAAGAAATCAAAGTGAGATATTAACTGTGCCATCATGACATTCCTGCCACATCCTCAATCTTTAATCAACACCACATCAGCTGCAGAGTGACATTTACTTAAATCAATGCTTCTATTTCAGTGTGATGCAACCTGATAATCCAAACACCTGCAGTGATATAGAGCGAATAGAAGTTTCCAATAGTGTACATTCAGAATTGGCATCGGGAAATGATCCCTGTAACTTTATATCTGAGAGGAGTGGGCGACAACTGTAACATCATTAAAAGCAGTAAGGTAAAGATCCTGTATTCTTCCCAGCCGCAGAGCTTTGATTGCAACAGGTACCATACATGCCAGGGATTTATTTTCCCTCCAAGATCTATTTCCAGTTTCGCGAAAACACAGCAGTGGGTTCAATTTTGTGGAAAATGTAGGATGGGAATTAGGGATAACAGAAACACTCCCTGATCCTTTGATCAGACTGGATACCTCCTCTGATTCCTCTGTCAGAAAAACAGTATCATTACTTTGGCATATATAGGGGAGGAGAGGGTCTGATCAGCGAGCCTGGCACTGTGTGGTTAGTGTATCCATCTCAGCACTTTGAGACTGGGAGGAAATGGCTAATTTAGGCTGACAGACAGAAATGAATCATATCACAAGAAACAGTTTCTCCACTCAGTTGCCATGCATTCTGTAGATTCATCCTGAAGTGATTTAAATAAAAAGGTCCATGTCCCCTCCGTACATTTGCCTCTTCTTCATACATTTATTTGCCTCCTATATATGTATATCTATGTCTTTATTACAACTGTGCTCATGTATAACAAGTACGAGTGGACGGAGAAAGTCAGTCTTTCAGGTATCACCATCCTCACATGTTCCGGTGGTTTTCAGTAAGGCACATGTGAATTAATCCTTAGGGTGAAAAGCTGAACGTCGGTCATGGAGGAACAAAGATGTCAACATTCGTCTCTTATGTGAGGGCGGACTGACAGGCAAATACAAGGCGTATAAATTCATACTGGAAGAAGTGTAAACGAAAAGAGAAAGAGACATTCCTTTGTGTTGGCACAGGACCGCTGCCTCGCCAAGAACCAGAGTTCGTCGTTGATTATGTTTTTTTAGCAGCAAGGATCCTCTTTATCTGATGCAGATTTCAGGGCCTCAACAAGAGATGAGCACAGATACATCTATTGCTTTCTAAGTCTGATGAACGTATTCATTTCTGTGTGTTTATAGGCTTCTTTGTAGGTATATGTGACAAAGATATCCAGTGTGTTGCTACCTCAATATGGGCTTTCATTTCCTTCCTGCTCATGAGAGAAGTTTGTTAAACTCATGCCTCTGATACAATCATAGGTTCCAGTCTGGAGCATGCTCCTGATTTGGCTTGATCACCTCGATCATGTTGGCACGGACAAAAATGAAAAGAAGTCGGACTCCTTCGTAGAATGAATTGAACCTGGGCGCAAACACACCAGAAGTATCTGTGTGTTTAACAAACAGATGAATGTATGGGGCTTGATAATTGATCTGTGTTTAAGTCGCTCTCAAGGTTTTCAATCAATGATTGGAGCTCAATCCACTTAATGAATGTGCACTGGTACCTTATCACAGATGCCGAGTCAATAAGCACTAAAGTGTGTGTGTGCTCAGCTCCAATCTCATTTTCATGCACACGCTTTCCTCATTTTAGATTTTCGATGATGGCGATCTCCCGCCGGTCAGCGTAGTCTGGGCTGAGGCCGTTCAGGTAGAGGCTGCCGTTCCTGGTCAGTGCGCCCGTGACGGGACTGAGGGAGAGAGTTAAGTTGTGGCAGGCCTCTCTGTCCTCGTACAGGTTGACCGACAGCGTCCTCTTGCCAGGGGTCATTTCCTGGTTGATAGACGTGTTTATACCCAGCTCAGATGACAGCTTGCGCTTGATGGATGCAGCTCGCTGGAACTTGTCATAGATGTCAACGCTGAGCCGCCGCCGGGTCTCTTTGAACTCCGCTGAGACGTTCGCTGTCCACTCAGCTGCGTGAGCCCGAAACTCCCCGACCTGTGGAGAGAGACCAAGATTGATGCCTGTAGGTGATCTAGCACAACCTGTTCCTCCTTGTACAGTAATGTCCATCATAACAACTACACATACTACGATTCAGCCTGTTCTCGCTCTCAGTGCTTAGAATACAGCAGCCTGGTCAGTGGCCCTACGCTTCTAGGTTTGACGCTGTAGGTACCCCTCCAGTGTAATTTCTAGAAACTCCCCTCTAGTTCAGTGATATAAAGAGAAAGCAAAGTTCGTGTCAGGATGGTGGTTGAGTGGGTAATATAACATAAAATGTCAAAATATGTGAAATGTTTGTCAGCAAGTTTTATTTTGAAAGTCTAACTGAATATTGCAAGTAATTTTTTGTGCTTAACTTGACTGCAGAGCCAGTTATCAGGCCCCGGAGGCTGCCACTCAGCCTTGCTTCCAATCTGGCCTAAAAGCCTTTTCTCCATAGACGCCATTACAAAAGAGACGTGTGTAAAACTGTTGAGAGGACATCAAGAACTGCAAACAAGGTCGAATATGACTCCTTTTATTCCTAACTTTTGATGCACTCAGGTTTTATACTTGTAAAACTTCCAATAAGCTGAAAAAATCTATGATGTCATCACGATGTAATGTCTATGGGTCGCATGCATGTTAAATAAACACACAGGTAAAAGTGCAAGTAGATTTTCAAGGGCTGTCTGCCTGGAAGTCAAAAAGTCAAATGCGTGTTGCAGAAAATTGTAACACATAGCACATTGGATATGCAAGTTTGGGAGCTAAAATACTGTCATAGTGCTTTAAATTGTTAACCATCAAGAAACACACATCCATAATTATTTACAGGTGCTGGGCAACAGTTATGCACACAGAGAGATGAGTGAATACACACTTCTGTGTTGTTCCCAATAATTATTATATTCTCCACAGACATGCCAATGATTCAATCACAAGTATTTTTTATATAAACTGGTGTTTTCATATCCTCACATTTAACTGAGGCCACAAAGTCCTGAAAACCACTTGTGGCTAAAAAATGTTTGTGTCTGTATAGAATACAGAATTGGAAATGAGACAGCTGTGGTAAATTAATGACTTTCCAATCTCGCACAAAAGCCCCGAGCCTATTTTTGAATGTATTCATTGGTGTCAGACAGAATAGGTTAATAGAACTGACCACCTGAATGTGAGCAGCTCACCAATAATGAATGGAGTTCAGTCTTGTGAACATAAATGCCATGTTCATTAATCTGGTCATACTGTTCAACAGCTTGTGCCTTCTCACCCGTATCTTAGCTGCTCTCCAATTAGCGATACCCATGA
This sequence comes from Pagrus major, assembly GCF_040436345.1. Taxonomy (NCBI): domain Eukaryota; kingdom Metazoa; phylum Chordata; class Actinopteri; order Spariformes; family Sparidae; genus Pagrus; species Pagrus major. Next base: position 20,735,863 of record NC_133236.1, on the reverse strand, counting down.
AAGAACCTCCATCTATTATTTGCATTAAAGGTTCATCTGTCATTGAGATGAGTGAGTGGGATTAACTAAACTGAGGGGAATATTTTTGGAACATACTTTGTGTGATGAGATCTAGAAACTTGATTGTTACCTTCTACTGAGCATCTGAATGATTCGATAAGGCAATAGTTTGACATTTTGGGGAATAGGCTTATTCTCTTTCCAGCTGAGAGTTAGATGAGATGTTGAATACCACTCTGAAATCTGCCTGTTACAGTCTTTACACCCTAGGGCTGTTTCTTTCAAGTGATTCATTCGCACGTTCATATTGTTTTTTCGAATACTTGTCTTTGCCGCGAGTGCTTTCACACAGAAAGCAAATATTTCGGATATATTTATCCAGTACAGTCTCCTGCCAAAGCATTTAATAGAACCGCCAATTTGCTAGAGGATAGCGTGTGAGTGTCACAGTGTGCCTCACCCAGGTGTGAAAGTGCACGAGTGCATGGGGGTGCAGTTCCAGCGAGAGGTGATAATGACAGGAGCACACAGAAAGTTCACATTGGGAGGAGGTCAGGCTGGGTGGGTTCGTCAGGGACAGGACTGTCACCCAGGAGACCAATGTTCGTATTCTGAATGAAACCAATAGTCAGCGGTGATTGTTTAAACAACCTTTTCCTACACCTAACCAAGTCGTTTTGATGCCTTTATTTTGAAAGCGTAACCAGACTTGGCATATTTATTGTTGCTAACTCGACCACAGAATGACAACGTGTTGTGTTCATGGGTAGGCGAAGACAAATGACGACACTGAAACGGTGAACTGCCGGGTTTATTGCATGATTTTGTGTGATACTGGGTTGATTTTTTGCACAAACATGGACATGTGTTTTTCAGTCCCATTCCTGGGGGCCCCCTGCCCTGCATGGTTTAGGTGTCTCCCTGCTCCAACACACCTAATTCAAATGATGAGCTCATTATCAAGCTCTGCTGGAGCCTGAAAATGACCTATTCATTTTATCCAAGCTCTGTTCTCAAGTGACTATTCAGGAATTACTCTGGCTGTCATAATGCTCGACGCTCGACTATTCAATGCATAAAGGATGGTGGCTGTTGTGGGGATTTTCATTCTGTTCTGTGTGCACCATCCATCACTTCACTGGTTACATTTTATCTAAACTTGACTGCAGGAGCCTGCAGCGATAAAAAGAAATGCCTGTCTGTGAGCAGGGTACTGTATCTGGTAGACACAGTCTGTTTATGTTCCTTGAGAGGCAAGAGGCGGGGAGACGAACGAATACACCATTGCTCTCACCTTCATAATCTGTAAGGCCTCTCTCTGGTGGCCGTGTAGTTATTCATTAGGCTGTGTGGTGTGCTTGTTTAAAGCGGACATCTGTGTGCTTAAGTTACATTTCATGGGCTGTGTTTCGTGTGTGCTCACATTAGCCACACACACTAGGACACTTGAGTACGTGCTTTCTCCTCCTTTTTCTCACTTTCTCGGCCTGATCTTCCTCACAAACCCCCCAACCTCCCACTGCAACCTTCTCTCTCAGTAATGTATTTCTCTGTAGAGCTCACAGCCTCCACAGCTGCCCTCCTAATTATGCCTGAGCAAGATTCCTGCTGCAGACTGCCGTGTAGTCCCCCCGTTTTATGTTGTTTAAGGAATAAAGAAAGGTGGGGCTTTTGCAGAAGTGTGTGTGTGTGTGTGTGTGTGTGTGTGTGTGTGTGTGTGTGCATGGATGCGTGCTCCCCTCCATCCTTTTTACACGTAAATAATGAAACTGCCAGAACAGCAAGGTATCTTATTACTCAGCAGCAGCACAACAAATATTTAATCCAACGCTTGTAAAGATGGTATTTTCTCCACAGGGCACAGTCAGGGAGGATGTTCATCACCTCAGATTTATGTCTTGAGGAGTGAACTGGAAAACACTGTGAGATATTTCTCTGTCACTATGAGAGGAGACGGATGCGATCGCACCTGTGAACTGTTACTGCAAACTCCCCCCCCCACCTACAGCATTATATTTGTGGCTTGTTAGGCTGCTGAAGAGGCGTGTAGGCGTCGACATGAAGCAGCTGCAGCAGCTTGAAGTGGTCTAATGCACACGGAGTTGTGCTAGTATTTGTGATCTTTGAATATGAAACAGAAATGTGTTCACTCCGCTGCTCAAGTTGACACATTTTCTTTTAAAACATAGATATTGCAACCTGTGTGGCAGACTCAAGTGCTTCTTTGAAGGTCTCAGAATACTGAAACAAAGATTGTACTTTAGTCGAAGAGCTTCTGACACCACACTTTTGTTGCTTATTGTGTAACATTTTGATCATATAATCCACTTTATGTAGAGATTTGCAAGTTGTACAAAGCTGTGAAAGTAAGGCAGGATTTGAACTTCTCTCGCAAGCACTTATTTCATTCTCCACACAATATCACCTGCTCCTTCCAGTGTGTGTGTGTGTGTGTGTGTGTTGTCTGTTCTGCACCAGTCTCATCAACTGCCTCTACATAACCCTTGTCTTCACCTCTCTTCAGTGCCACATTGCTCCCGCATCTACCGGTGACTCTCCAGTGTACTCTCTTTGCGACTATCTCTCATGTTTTTGATCTCTCGTGTGCTCACTTTTTGATGCCTTTGTTTTTCTCTACTTTATGTTCCGATTTCACCGCTGTCACCCTCTCCAGTCTGCCAGTGCTGCCTGTCCCTGTCACCCAGTGAGACCACTCAACCCAGCCACTCGCCTCAACCCACTCACCTGCCTGCCCTCGTCTTTGTCATTCGCCACTGTTGTTAAAATAAATCTCCTATTTTTGCACAACTCCTCGTGTCTCTGTGTTTGGGTCCAACCAAAAACCAAAACCTCACAGCTGGATTTCAAATGTGCAACGGCCCAGAAGCCTTAGACTCACAGGTTCCCCGAAAGCCCCATGCTCAGAGCTCGCTCAGCTTATTATAATTTGATTAATTGTTCGGTTGGTAACCCTTCAGATAATAGATCAGCACATTCATATATCCTAAAATGCATTATAAGGTTTCAGAAAACTCTTAATAAATGTTTCTAATCGTTCATGACGATGAATAACAAGGTTTATTCAGTATTATAAATGGTGGACATAATCAATAATACACCTTTTAAAACACCTTTTTCATGCACAAGAACCGATATTAAACACTGAAGAGAAGTAAAATAATGAAAAAGCATAATATGTCTCCCTTAAGTTTAGCTTTCATAATGCTTGAGAACACTGTCTGAAAGAAGAGTCTGAATCCTGTGTCGCAGCACATTACAACTACTATAACAGAAATTTGAGGACTTGTATTAAGAGTTTACTACTTTTTATACTGTGAACTCTTGAACTGTGAACTATTGCGCTCACTTGGTGAATATTCCTTGAAATTATGTGATGTCAAAAGGACCCGACAGCAATTACTATTCGAGGTCTGTTTTCTTTTTATCTATTAGCTTTGGCATTAATGTCGTTGGGGCAGTGCCAACCACAAGCTTGGCACTGACTGTGTGAGACTTCATGCGTCCCCTAAAAGTCTTTATCCTCTTATTCACTAACAGTGACACATTTAGTGACTCACGGGGCAGGCTGGGAATACTAATATTTTATATGAAAGAGACAGCTGGGTCCTAATCATTAGAAAAATAACAGATTTTTAAGTGAAAATGGTCTCCCAGCATCATCTTCCACCTTTGTGAGGAAAACCTCATAGGTGAAATTGAGTTTTTCCTCCTTTACCAGAGAGACGTTTCTTATCTCCCGCTTGCGTCACCTCTAGTGTGACATAACTCACAGCTCATCAGCACGTACCTCCTCTTTAGTCTTCTTGGAGATGACCCGGAACCAGTCTCCAATCATGCTGAGCACAGCGGCAAAGTACGCCAGGCCCACCATGATCCAGAACCACACAACGGGCTTGTAGTAGTCCAGATAGTCTGGACTTTCTGCCCCAGCTGCAGAACCAAAGACATAAGGATCAGGTCTCATGAGTCTGTTACATTATCCTGGGTTAGCTAACAAACTGAATCATTCTGAGAGGATTGATTTTATTGGCCGAATGCAGTCAGCTGAGTAAAATGGGTTTTTAACTTTTATACTTTTATACTTATACTATCATTTAATGAGCCTTCGTTTTTCCATTTTCGAGGGCAGCCACGTCTCTCAGCTGTACCGATGCCTTTAATTGCCCCTCAGTCCTCAGTAGAGACACTTTGTAAGAATATAAAGAGGGCAAGAAAATGTTCGTGCTCTAATAATGATTAATGGATACTGTTCATAAAGCCTTAATGTTAAATCTTGACTTTGATCTGATTATGTAAACATTTACATATACTGTAAACTAGAATATTGTTATGGATATTAAAATATATAGAGATGTACTGTAGGTTTAAACAGCAGATTTGTCTCATGGCTCATCTACTGTAACTGATGTAGAAAATAAACTCCACTTAAGATTTTCTTTTGTTTTTAGTTGGCAATATTTAGTTCAGAAAGACAAAAATAGACACAGAATCTTTGAGACATGATAACGACTGAGTGATTTACATATAAAACAAATTAAACTCTGGAAAAAGTCTTGGTCCCTGTTTTGTTTGTGTAGTATACACAGACGTGGGTGGTGACGTAGGCAGGATTCACACAATATGTTTATGTGAGAAACAAACAGTAAAACTCCACATGGCCCCTTTAAACTTTAAGCTGTTTGTTTCTGTCTTCTTCTGCTATTTAGTGCACAGATTGTTTTAATTTTTGCCCATAAAACAAATGTTACTTTAAATCAAGTAAATGTACATCTTATGGTATAATTAATGTTTTTCCTTCAGCTGTATATGTGTGTTACCAGAAGATACCTCTGTGTATTTTTGACATACAGAGGTGTCATGTACTTCCTCGTGAAAATGAGATAAAAGTTTTGCATGACATGAAAGAAAAATTAACTTAAAACACATCTGGGTCAAGATTAACTAAATATTTAGATAAGTGACTCAGAAATAGATTATAGATCTAGATAATTAAAAATGATGTATATGTAACATGTCTGAGAGCACCTGAGGCCAAACTGGATGCAAGTCTCATCAGCTGCATGGACCTTACCTTAAATCTACATACAATCATTCCCTTCAGTACATTTGATTGAGGGTTTTTTCCTCCCATCGTGAGCTGTGTTCTTAATAAATCAGCTGTGATGCCACACAGCCCACCGTGCAGTTAGATAACCTCCCAACACGGCACCAAGTTTAACTAACCACAGTCCAGGCTGATTAGTTTACTGGTGGTGTAATCTAATCCATAATTATTAGGCCCGCTAAGGGAAATTTAATCTGGCAGCTAAGTGTTTGTGATTCTCACATCTGCCTCTCCCATTTCATCCATCAAGCGGGTCAAATCAAGATAATACCACCTGCTCACACACACACACACGTTTACAGACACACACATGTGCTCACTTTCTCTCTTGCTTATTGTCTTCCACATACACAAGCTTATCCTGTATTACCGCTATGTATAATGTGTGCAATTTAATGATTTAGATATTACGTAATCTGCCTTATTTTGGACAAAACTGTAGGAATGAAAAGACTCAAAATTGTGTCATCATATCAACACGTTAATGGTTACAGGATCAGCTATTAAAGGAATAGTTTGACATTTTAGGAAGTACGCTTATTTACTTTCTTGCCAAGAGTTAGACGAGAAGATTGACACAACTCTCGTGTTTGTACAGTAAATATTATTTCACTGGCAGCAGCTGGATCACAAAAACAATTTTAACCATCCTAAAGTGAGTGTAAACGGTCCAAAAATCCAAATTTTGATGATGATGTTGTTAATTTATTAACATCTGTAGTTGTTAGTTAAAAGTATTAGCATTTAATGAAGCATTCTTTACGCTATTCACTGTAAACTGTTTGTGTTGTCATATTAAACTGCAGTTCTCTGTTCAACACTTCGTCTTCCTCTGACTCCTGCTGTGTATTTAGCTCAGTTAGTGGTTACTTCTATTACTCGTGAACTCTTAGCTCCGTTAGCTGTTAGCTCCCTTACCCAAAAAAAATGCAGAACACTGCTGCCCACTAGTTGCTAACAGCAAACAGCTAACAAGCTCGTCTGTCAATTTCAACACATTTGATGCAAACAAGATATATTAAGACACTTAGTGAACCTTAGAGGTTTCCACCTGTTTCTGTCTTTATGCCAAACTAAGATAACTAGCTGCTTCCTCCAGGTTTACTGTACAGGCATTAAAAACTTTTCATCCAATTCTCAGCAAGCAGGCCAAAAAGTGTTTGTTCCAAAAATGTCAAACTATCCCTTTAGATGTGAGGGTTGGATGACCCTTTCACTGCCATGGGATGGCTCTGATAAATGTGTGTGAAGGCTGATGCAAGCGATTGTATTCATTAAAGTATTATTTGCCTGAGATAATTATTTTTGCTAAATAACACGTCAGTTTTAACGTTCTTTTATGATTTGTGAGTAAAACATTTGGGAAAGTTCTCTGGCAGTAATGAGGAGAGATGTGTGCTTTCAAGAGATGTGAGCGAGGAACACATTGCAGCTGCACTGGAGAAACTGTCAGAATAAATATATCATAAAGTCAAGCACAGAATGTAATGGTAGGCCAAAGGGAGACTTATCGCTGCAGTGCACATCTGTTGAGTCAGACTGGCTGAGGAATAAGTTGCCTATAAATACACTGATTCTAAACTGGGCGTGAAAATGAAAGACGGCCTATAAATCAGAAAGAAAATCGAATGACCTTTTTCGCCGGCGACAAAGTCTCCGAAGCCGATCGTGGTGAGAGTGATGACCACGAAGTAGATGGACTCGAGGGTGCTCCATCCCTCGATGTGTTTGAAGATGACGGCCGGCAGGGCCACGAAGATGAGGCAGCCGAACAGGATGAAGAGCAGCGTGGAGAAGACGCGGATCTTTGTCTGGCTGACTTTCCACTTCTGGAAGGGAGATTGAAAAAATGCATTCAGAAAATAAACTTTTAATGAAAGAGCTGGAGAACTGTGGAGAGCAGGGGCTTTTAATTCAAGTAGTCGTGATTAGAGGTTGTTTTTTGGCCAACGTGAAGATTTTTTCAGTTTAATCCACTTGTGTAAGTGATTATTTGCAGCCCAAGACGTTTCCGACTGTGACTGTAAAGGAAATGAACACTTAGAAACATTTTGCCCACTTCCCTCTCCCTGATTCCCCCGGGATTTTCTTTTCTTTTGCTCAGTTCACATTGTGATGAGTCACTTCCTTCAACCTCCTTCTAGGAATACATTTGCTGTTTTCTAACATCTCAGACGTCAGCCTGCCAAGCTCTTGTGACATAACTTTCGCTGTCAGATGGCACGCCCGCCCAAGCTGCGGAGAGGTGGCGAAAGACTTGACATGCCTCACATACACAGTCAAAGTAGCAGATATCATAAGGGATTAATTGCAGTTACAGCCTGTGTGTAACTATGAGGGTTTTAATTTGACGTTAGCCCTGCGGTCCCTCTTTTGCATCACAGTTGCAGTACATTAGACCATCTTCTGCGTGCTGCTGATTTCTTTGCTGCCTTTTCCACCTGACGTGACTGCTTTCAGCTGGTTCCCACTTGTACGGCGGCCTTTTTTTTTTTTTTACTTCCAGTTATGTAAGCCCAAAGCGCAGAGCCTCAGAGGGGGAAGAAGCGCAAAGTGCAGGCAGACATCAGATCACTGACTCTATCTAATGGTGGCTGTGCTGAACAAAGCACAGGACAGTAGTGTGCAGTTTAAAGAGACCCACAGTGGACTAAATTATGGACTAATGTAGCTGAGGTGGTTTCTCAGCCAGCATGTTCTCTACACAGCACAGCAGCTACTTCAGCAGCTGTTACAGTCCATTTATTTTCTTGCTAGAGCCAGCTGACAGCCTCTCTCCTCCTCCTCCCCCGGGAGGGAAGCCACAGAGAATCAAAATCATAATTAACCTGTTGCTGCCACGTGCCTGGATTCTTTACGGCATGCTATTGTTAGAGCTTTTACACTCTCTATACTTCTGGCTGCACAAAGATGTAAAAGGACATCCGGTAAAAAGGATCTCTGATCTCAATGTAATTATTTGGGGGATTCTCTACCATTGCTGCTGTGAAGCTATCTCAGCTCAAAGTGTATCTACATTGAGGTGTCTTTCCGCATAACACTCTTTTCCTATTTATATAATAGTTATTTGCAAATAGGGAAACAAAATGGAGCAGGATCAGGATCGTATTTGTCAGTTTTCACAATGTCGATAGTGAACCGACAGTAACCTCTCTGGGGACTCCATCATCAGGGACATCAAGACAGCTGAAACACAGCTCCTTCCCCTTCAGCTACTGTCAACAGAAAGCCTGTCTTTTGATACGTGTCAGTACCAACGACACCACGCGACAGCAGTCTGAACTGTTTCAAATCACAGAGGCTCCACACTGGATTTTAGACTGATTCCAGCTCCTTAAATATGAATATTTTCTGGTTTATTTACTCCTCTATGACAGTAATCTGATTTTCTCTGTGCTGTGGACAAAACAAGACATTTGAGGACGTCATCTTGGGCTTTGGGAAACACTGATGGACATTCTTCACCATTTTTCTGACAAGACCAGACAGCTGATTGATAGACAGATTAGTTGCAGCCCCAGAGGATTTCACTCTCTAATCCCATCCTACCATCAGGTCATGATATTAGCTGGTTCTTATGACTCCTCATCCAACGTACTGTACACGGCTCTAATCACAGTCCGCTGACACCCAGATTTACAGGGAACACGGATGTTAACAGGTTCTCACCACCTAATTAACTCTTCACACTTATATGAAGAAAAGTGATGTGTAAGTGTTATCATCTGTGCTGTTTTTTTTAACCACATAGCGCACTAATTTGGTGTTCTGCTGACTCATACATTCAATTCATTTAGTTTATAATGGAAAGGAAAGAGAAATGGCCTTTATTTTCCCAGGAGGATTTGTGCCTGGTGGCAGAAATAATTGAACGTCTAAAGCGAGGTTTACAGGGAACCAATCTTATGAGTCATTATCCTATAACACATGATGGTATATAATACGTTTTATTTCCAGTTATGCTTACTTCCATTGCAGAGTCTACAGTTAGACTTTTTCTTTGTCTGCTTTTATTTTTGTGAACCACTTTGTATTGCATCCATCTGTGTGATTAAGTTATTACGGCTCATTATCATCCATCCAGTCATCAAATAGCTGCACAGTCCATCAGTGAACAGTGTAAAAGCACAGGTGCTTCTGGTTCAGGGACAAGTAAAAAAAAACAACAGATATTTGTTATACTAGAAAAATAAAAAAGACGCATTTAATCTGCTTTACATGTGGAAACTCCTTGACAGTCTCTGTTGTCGATACCTTCCTTATTGGCTTAGTAACTGAGCAGCTGTTTAATTGCTTCCCTACTTCAGAGAGACCTAGGGTTTCCAGGAAAAAACTTAATGACCATCCATCAACCCGACTGTCCATTTATATTCTCTCAAACATGACTAATGGTGCCTTCTAACTGCTCCGGCAGAGCTGTGACACGTGTTTTCCTGTGCATGTGTATACCGTACATTCTGTCTATGGACATAAGTCAATGTGTAACTTGCGGCTTGGTAAATCAGACCACCATCGTTATTTCAGAGTGATGTATCGATCTGTGTGCTGCTAGTTTATTCCACTGCCTTAAACAAAGAAATGAGATGGAAACAGTCCAGTGAGCTCAGCACAAAAGGTGACAGAAACACCAAAACTTGTTTCTTTGCTGTAACATATAGTGATCTGGGTTTTCATTACTGAAACAAACTGCTTTTTAGATTAGGTTTCCAGGAGTCAGTTGACATGGCAACCCCAAAACTGCATCCAGCACACAGTTTCCTGCTATTGTTTCCTATCAAGGGATAATTATGTTGCAGATTTAACCTTTACACTTGAAGCAATTCTTTATGCTCCAGCAATATAATTTTACAGCTGCCTTTGCGTCACCTGGATAATTGGGTCGTCAAATGTGACCGTGATGTCTACAATAAAATGGCTCACTGCACACAGGTAAACATACAGACGGGTGCACATGATTGAAAGATAAAACAAAAAATAAAAAAAGAAGCTCACCACGATCATCTTCTCTACTCTGGCGATGCCCTTCCCAAAAATGGTCCCCAACTGGTCCCCGACACCAGCCAGTAAGAATCCAAATAAGGGAATCCCCAGCAGAGCGTAAATGATACAGAAGATCCTGCCGCCTTCTGTGTGAGGAGAGATGTTCCCGAAACCTGACAGAAAAGAAACAGATTCAAGTCAGAATAAATGTTAAATATTAATCTGCAAAATACAGTGGTGTGGTTTTAGAGGAGTACTGTGTATGTTGTTATAAAGAGGACATTGTAAGTTCCTATAAGACGAATATGTTGTAATGTAACAAAAGGGAACGTTCTCTGTTTTAACTTGTCTTTACAGCCAGATCTATTTTCCACAGCACTTGTCAATGCTAGAGAAAGGTCTGGCTGCACAAATTCTCATCCTGGTATTGGGGTAAAAAAAACCTTTCTCGCATTTTCGTTTTTCATTAAACCAATCCCAGTCGTCTTGGGCTGTGGTAAAACCAGGAACGGTGCCCCTGCAAAATAGTGTAGATGCTGAATGGCAGACTTTTACCAACAGTCTTCATCAAGTGAGTCAAACTATATTTCAGCAGACAGTATAGTGCCTGGTTTTCTTTCAGAAATGTTTATGTTGCACTTCTGTAAGCTATACTTCATAGTTTGCTTCTGGACTTTTCCCTTGAAAGGTTTTTTCACTCTATTTAATGTGTTTTTGCTACATGTGTGACTTGGAGGTACAGTTTTATTTACTTTTATGCATGAAACTTTTATGCACGTTGTAGAAGAGATTGTTAAGTCATGTGCAGGGCGCACTACTGAAATCGTGTTGGATACATGGAACATCTTGTAACTCTGAAACAAACAACACAGAGAACATTTACACACACACATGGTTTTATGTGTGCCTTTGTTGTTGCATTATTTTTCTGAGGGAATGACTGTATTGATGTTTCTGAGCTCATGTTATGCTCTCTTCTGCTCTTTTCGTTTTGAACTTTTCTCTGGGAGGAAACAGAAAGCATTTACGCTTGAAAGACCCTGGGAATGCGGGGATGTGATGCTTGTGTCTTGCAATTAAGCTCTGAGAAACAGACCTAGAAAGTGTGGTCCTTGTCCACTACGGTAGCAGAAGTTATGACTCAGGGATAGTTCTTGACTTTACCAAGACTTGTCATTGTATATTTTCACATTATGTGCACATCATCTTTTCACAAAAGTTGCCAGAAGCAGTTCAAACTAAATTGGGCAGACAAGCTTGACTTTGAGGAAACTGCAGCAGAAAAGCTTTGAGAAATGTTACGAGTTAAAGATGGAAGTCATGTCAAGGCCTTGACTCAGACTAGAGTTCATCATTCACACCCACTACCCTCAAGCAACTCCGATGTGAATGAAAAAATTGAGAAAAAAAAAAAATATATATAAAATGAACACCAAAAATGAAAAGATATGCAGTTGCAGAGTATGCACAGAGTCCATTAGTGGTTTGCTGCCTTTCATCTTCTCTCAAAACCTGTCATCATGTACAGCTAGAGAAGCTAATGAGGCTAACAGAAGTGCGTGTCCTCGTAAACACAAACCCCTCAAAACCCTGTGCCTTAAGTAAACCTGACTCTGCACGTCCAACAGCATGCGACTTTCATTATTTAACGTTTCATACAGAGTCTGCATAATGAACTACTTCCACTTTTCTTTATTAATGGAGTCATGCGTCTCAGGATGGGAGCTGCAGGGCACCTTCTAACGACTTTACTGAGTCACTTTGGAGTCGAGTGACTCTAAATGAGAGAAAAAATGTCAATCAAGTCTCACTAATTTCATGATTAGTTCAATGGGAGACAGGATACCGGATTAGTTTTTAACACCTCTGGGTGCCTCCGCGAGAAACAGCAGCTCTCTAATTTGAAGCCGCACTCACTTCTGTGTTTTTTAGACCGAATCAAACACATTAATTATTGTTTATATTGTCAGCTCTTCAGTGCTATCATAATATAAGATGTGAAAAGCGAGGTTCACTTAGCAAGCAGACAGTAAGTGTCATTCACTGGATTAAAATGCTGCCATTCAGAGATAATTGACTGTCATTGTATTCAAATAGGGGAAAAAAATGGCAAGATTAGCGTAAACAAGCTTATATGAGCACTTTTAAAATGACAATTTAAGTACTTGAACATTGCAAAAAAATTTTGAGAAAATAGCACGTATCTGATATCTATTTGACTAAAAAGTTGAATTAGTTTTACACTTGACTTCAACACTGCCTGCATGAATCATACATCAACCTTTAAGTTTCCCCTTTATAATGAGCTGAAGCCTTGAACTGGACAAACCCGTTTATCAGTGTGGGCCACAAATCACTGCATTCATGACACCACTGACAGGGTTATGTGATGATCACAGGCAGTAACGTGTCACGGTCTGCGCTGTCTCTTGGCCAATAAAAGCTTAATGACTTCCTTCTAAACTCATTAAGAGACGCTGGGAGACGTCAGCACGGCATTCAGCTGAGAAACTTTATCAGCTTCTGTGAGAGAAACAGTGATTGTTGTATAATGGATCATTTTATTGAGAAAAAAAGTAATTGAAAATGCTGTCATGGTGGGTTTTAGGTGGTATTAAAGTAAGCTGATTAAGTATACAATGACTATGATTACAGTTCTTTGTATCTGACTTTGATACAGGTCATGTAAAAAGCATATTCTGTTTGGATATTCTGAATTAGGCCTCATTTTCCAATCTAGCATTTTCCAACTGAAAGTGCAATATATAAGAAATTGCATTTAAAACATTCACAAACTAACGAACATCGTCAAGAGAGTGTGAAGAAATAACAGTGTTGACATTAACGTCAAAGATGTCTATGTATTGTGTTGAAGCTACTGAAGTTAGCATGCTAATCAGCTAGCCCCAGGCCTGAAAACCTCTTTCTCCAAAGCTCCTCCCTAGGTAGTCCAGCTAGCTGCATGGCTAACTGAGCTAACAAGCTAACAGTAGCTACAGTCATGGATGTATAAACGGAATACAGTCCGCAGCAGTTAGCCTTTAATTCTGTGACTTTTTGACATCACACTGTGTCACCATGTCACACATTTGCATAAGTTATGCGTCTATTCACGTTAGAAGTGAAGCTGACTGGAAGCTGATTACAGAAAAAGCCGACTGGAGAAACACGCTGAGCGGTGCTGGCTCAGGCATGTGTGAGCTGACCAATCAGAGCAGACTGGGTAATCAGGAAGTGAGCCTTAAAGAGACACTGCACTGGACAGTTTGAGAACTGTGTTTTTTGAGCATTAAAGCATCTAAACCTGCTCTAGTATTAATCCAAAATAAGATTATGAACCTGAAAATGAGCATCATATGTTTTCTTTAAAATGAAATCAAACACATTTTTATTGGAGTCAGGACATCTGCGCTCCACTGGAAACAGCATTACAATAGAGTCCAGGAGGACAAGTTTATAATGTATAAATGTAAGAATAATAATGACTTTTTCTTCTACATCTGCTTTGATGCAGCTGGAATATAACAGCTGGAGAGACTCAGCCAAGGAATCCCACAGGGAAGAAATACTGTGAGATCAATCGCTACTGCACCTTTTTTTACTCCCAGGAGATGCAGGAAAGGAGGTATAGATATGAGACTTATTTCAATTCATTTCCTGGATGAAGTATATAGATGAAAGTAAGCAGAGCGGAGATGCTTTGCCTCAATACTGAACTTCCAATTAAAGATCTCTGCATAAACAAATCAATCTGTGGATGTGAACCACTTCTAGCTGAATGAAATAAAGCCAGAGGAATATAAGAAAGCTGAATGAGGCAGCTCGCCTGCTGAATTATTTTCCTCTCTGGACTTTATTGTGTCGGTTATCAGGTTGTTCACTGACAAAATAACACAATGATTTTCAGAAAAAGCTTCTCTGAAATATCCTTTCTTTGCATAGCAGCAACGGCCACAGAACATTTTGTTCCAATCAGGGAAGTTATAATGATCCAGCCTCCAGACAGCACTGCAATTATGTGCTGTTTAGACTAACAAGCGTCGAAGGTAACACTAAAAAAACACAACCTGGGAGTCATATTTCTGCAGCAAACCAAAGCTGTGTGACTCTATGTACCTATTTCTCTCCTGTGCATGTTCACTTTGCAACCTTTCCTCACAAACAAAACAAATCTGTGTATACAAGTAAATTAAAGTCGTAGAGCCCTTCTTTCTTTCTATTGATCGAGTCAAACATCAGTAAATCTGCCTCGTGTAAAGAGCAATCTCTGCAGCAACGAACAAAACAGAAAACCAACATACTTATTCTAAGCCGAGCGATGGGGGAAAAAAACCCCACAGCGCAGCTTTTACTCCCTACCTACATGTGATTACCTATAATCTCAAAAGCACAAATATTTTCCAACCAGAGGGAAAAATCAAGTTATTACAACGATGTAATATTTTCTGAGATGGAGGGGTGAAGTGGAGCCCAACAACCCATCAAACAGCTGAAATGTTGAGGTCTGCTTTGACGAGACAGATAAGACTAGCTGTGCATGTGTGCTGTTGCTGTGGCCAATGGATTTTTGGCGTGAAGACGTACCAGCCTGGTGCAGTGCAGCAAAATCTGGGTGTGTAGCAGGAAATAGTCATCACGACTGTATGTTTCTATACACAACAACCATGAATCTGAAAAACACACTAACAAGAGAGCAAAATTAGTTTATTTCAACTCAAGGTATTACAGTTCGGATTTGGAGAATGAGCTCTAACAGGATGCGAGAGAGGTGAAACAGAGCCTAACAGCCCACTGAACAGAAGCACCGATCTGTCAAGGTCCACTTGGAAGAGCTAGATGAGCTGTGTGTGTGTGTGTGTGTGTGTGTGTGTGAGCTGTTCCATTTTCCTGATTAGTTTGTTCTTACAGCTGGAGGTGACACAGAGAAAGAGCTATCGAGCGTCATGTAAAAAACATGATGGAAAAGGGAAGCGTGCCAGAGTCTCAGGCTGTATGAAAGTGCGACAGGATGACAGCGCCACGGTTACACACAGTAGCTCAGAGCAAATCAGAACAGGCCTTGAAAGTCATATTCTTATTGTAATTCATGTTTCCAATGTCTAAACATAGCAACATATTCATGCAATATAAATCAAGACATTATCATAAGTAATTGAAGATCATACAGTAAGTAAAATACCACATTTGAACTACTTATGCAAATGAACACTCCCACCATAAACTAGAATGGCACTCAGTAGAGTGCATGCCTACAGTGCCAAGGCCCAACAGTCCCCTTTAATTCAATCAAGCTTAATCCAATATCAAATTAAATATATTTATTTAATTTGATATTTATTGATTTTTATTTGAATCGGTATCAAATTATACTCACTCATAGATACCAGCCATCTAAATGTGCCTGATTATTTTTCATAGGTTTTTTCAACCAACCAACCAACCAATCTTGCTGACACCCAAGCAACCAAGCAACCAAGCAACCAATCCTGCTGACAACCAACCAACCAACCAACCAACCAACCAACCAACCACCCAATCCTGCTGACAACCAACCACCCAATCCTGACAACCAACCACCCAATCCTGCTGACAACCAACCAACCAATCCTGACAACCAACCACCCAATCCTGCTGACAACCAACCACCCAATCCTGCTGACAACCAACCAACCAACCAACCAATCCTGCTAACAACCAACCAACCAACCAACCACATAGGCCACCATCCAAACCAACGAGCTTCCACATTTCCAAAATGCAAAAAGCCGCTTTAACATTGACTCATATGCACTGAAAGTCAGTAGATGTACCCAGACAGATTGAGATATAACCCATTAACTCCACCAGACGCTCATTAACTTAATGATTCTGAATATTGTAACTTGCTATTATAATTTTTTTGTAGGCTAAGTTGCAGTTAATGTCTGTTGTTGTGAATTAATGGAAGAATTGGCATAATAATTACCTTCTGGATTAATTAAGTTATATCTTATCTCTTATCTTATTAAGTGTGCTGCAGAGAGTACCTAACCTTGAGGATTTATTTACTGAGAATAATTTCAGTGTAGCTTTTATGGTCCAAGACTGTGGCAAGAGCCTGTCCAAACATTCAAACAAATAACTATGAAACCTGCCAAGCTCTATTCAGCAAAGTTTTTGTCCCAGGGTGGTACACATTCAGGTTTAGGATCCCGGTGTACCCGCTTGCAGTTTGAGTAATTTCCTAGCTTACAGAGCTAATTTCTATTGTTTTGACCGCAGATTTTGTTCTGCTCTGTTTTGTGAAACTGAAAAGCAAGTGAAAAGGTTAATGCAAACTTTGGGTGCAAGTGAGTCCAGCCAACGATCTATACGCAATCCTGTTGCAATGAAGCACAACCTGTAAAAGCAGCCAATGCAGTTTTTTGGTTGGCATGTGCAATTTCATGCTAAATTGGTCATAAAAATTGCACTGTGCCTCAGTAGTTTTAGAATGTGAAGAATAATGAAGAAAAATAAATGGACTGCGCACTTTCGGACATTCAATCATAGATGATTTCTAATCTTGAAAAGTTTTTCAGTTTATGTCTGAACATTTTGTATGCATTTTCATTTTGTGCACCGAGTGTGAAGTATTGCCAGAAGCCTCTACAAGGACAAAAGAATGAAGAGGGAGTATTTGAAGTGTGAAAAACCACCTACCGATAGTGGTGATAACAGTCCCGGCAAAGAAAAAAGAGGAACTGATGTCCCAGAGGCTCGTCTGATTGGTTGAGTTTCCTGAAGGGTTCACACCTGCTCGGACTGCTGAAACCACTTGCTGGAGGGGGAAGAGAAAAAAACAGAGAAAGGAAAAGTTATGCATGATGCACCGTCTCCCAGTGGGAGTGTGGTATGAGGTGGGCTGAGGAACATATGAAAATTAGTGGTGTTAATCAATTTTCTGCGGGGGACAGATGACAGCCAAGATAAACATCCAACCAAAACCAATTAAGAGCTGTGAGGTGCATCTGTCACCTCCATAAAATGTACGAGAAGGGTTTATATTTTAAAAGAGCAAAGCCTGTCATAGTTTAATTCCTATTGGTTAAAATGAGGCGCTCCTGAAAGATTTATTTACAAATCATTCATTATTTACACATCATTAAGCACCCACAACTTTAGCACACGCACTATTGCCATCTACAGTATAGGATGTAATACAATATGCATCAGATAACACAATGCTCTCCGAAGCATGAAATGTGTTCAGAAACTGTACATCCAGCCTTCAGGGAGCTCAGCCTGGATCGAACATTTTAACACATTTTAAAATGTATGAGGGCGGTCTTGCTGAGTGCCGCACCATGCCAGCAAAATGCATGCACGGGGATCAAGGCTACATGGAAACTGCTGTACATAAAGCAATCCAAGGTGGCTTTATTGCCCATACTGCAGCAAAACAAAAAAGTGTATCTGTTACCAGAATAAAAGGAAACACCAAATGCAGCTGCCAATGGTTAATTTGTATTTCTATATTACATGTAGAACTCATTAGAGTTTAAAGGGACAGTTCACCCCAAAATCTTGTAATGGCACGGGATGTAAACACTAATGGCGTCCTCTTTGACTGAGCCGTAACGTTAACTAGCTTAGTTAGCTTGCCTCTTGTCAATGAGTAGATGCACGTTTCTTTCTGTGCAGTGGTACATAGAAAGAAAATAGTTCCTACTTGAAACTGCTCACAACAAAGTCTGGGTTATGATTTATGAAGAGAGACATTGCTGTTGAGTTTTTCAAATGTATTTTTGTATTTTTGGAAATGTATCTAGTTTCATCACATCTGAGAGAAGGCAGACATCTCCACACCCGATATCTTCAAAACCCAACAACTCACACCAAAACAATCGAAATGGATAAATAGCACTACAAGTGCGAGGAAAAATGTGTATTTTCGGCATTTTGGCATGCCTGATCAGTGTTTTCTCCACAGTGTTCTCTTCTCCTGTAAATGTGTGACACTGACGGTAAAATCTGATACCAGCAGAGCACTCATCTATTCATTTTCCCTCTTTTAAAACATTTTGAAGCATTTTGTTGATCATTTAAATCATGTTTTTAAAAAAGTTAAGCTGATTTTGATTGGTACCAAGTGGGGGATTGTTGCTGTGATGTGATACCAGCTGGTTGAATATTGTGCTGATTAGTCTTTCCCCGGTGACTTTCAGTGTGACATGAGTCTCAGCTGAGGGTGAGAAGCCCTTTAAACAGCCGGTTGTACAGGAAACAGGACAGCAAGATGTTTTCCTATTCAGGGTTGCGCTCCCATGACCGGAGATATGAGGCGAATGAAGCCACCAGCTGGAGGAAAAAACACCGCTGCACAACTTCTCACACCCACAGTCAACTAAACATAGAAGTGAGGAGTAACATCTGAGCTTAAGCACCACAGAGGAATTGTCCGATATTAAAGCAACTGCAAAGAAACAAGCTTTTGATTTCTCCGCTTGATAAGGTGGTGTGCATTTCTTCAAAACTGAAGAGAAGTCTGCTTTTTCATACCTGTGTAAAATCAAGAACCCATTGATTCAATCTTTACCAAAAATTTTAAGCAGACTAACAAGATTCCCCTGTTATCTTTCTTAACTGCATACTTACCAAGCTACCACCAGTGTTGCCTACTTAATTCTAGCACAGTGCTAGCTCATTGGCTAGCTGGTAGCACTAGCTCCAAAGCTGAAAAGTCACTAAATGGCACTTACTATTTAAATTACAAGATCAAATGAACTATTTACAGGCTATAAGAATGCCCTAATCCAAAGAGAGAACCTCCAATGAACTTATACAAAAGCAATATTAAAAAAAAATCTGAGAAATATTATTATGTATGATTTATAAAAAGTATTTATTACCTTACACGATATATTTATCTATTAATACAAAACTATTTATAAATCAGTAGCCTATCTATTTACAAGAATGAAAATCTGCTCGTATTAGATATGGACTTTGTCATCATCGTCAAGTTCCTGAATGTGAGTTTAGGTGCAGAACTTGTAAATGGATCCACAGTTGCAGCACTTTGTCTGAAAGCGTAAGCTCACAACATGTATGCCCAGCCAGCCTTAGCTCATAACTAACATTCACACCAGAGCTGATGGTCTGCAGGGACATATGGTTCAGGGGTTTGGTTTTCACCACACTTACTGAATAGCCTCTCCACTCAAGCGTTTGAGTGTGTGATGGAGAGGACAGGAGACTGCAGGAGTAGCCAATTCCTCAAATGGGTTTAGGTCAGCTGCATCTCTGTACCTCCGGATCTCATCCCAGTACGCCATTGTGCTAGCCGTTCCTCCACAATGGTGAAAGGGTAGTATCCCAAAAGGCTGGTAATTATGAATATGTCTGCCAAGCTCTGCCTCAGTGTCTCCCTCACATTAAAGAGAGACATATGCTTTAATGTCTCCATGTTATCAGGGAGGCTTGCCTTCAGCTCATTTGCCAACGATATGGTTGCCCACACATCTCATTCGCACACTGCTCTCATTTTCAGCAGAGAGGCTCAGTTCTGCTACCTTGGCCTTAAATGCGTGAGACTGAAGTGTAATTTCAGCTCTTCAAATTGACCCAGGATTCGAGACAGAGCAGGCTCTTTTGACCGCTAACATTTGGCAACAGCAGCCTTTGTGATCTGCAAAGGGAACCAGTTGTAAGTTTCTCTTAGCATATACTCAACCTGGAAGCAGAACTCACTGTGAAAAACACAGCAGATGATTTCTGAGGCCACTCTCCTCGATCAGAAATTGGTCTTCCACAATGTACACCCCTCTCATCACAGATGCCCGGAGGATTCGGTCTTTTGTGGGCACATTTCTCAAGGAAAGCCAAAACAGCTCATGTCATTGGCCACCGACCTGACATTCTCACCCTCCAACTCCACTTGCATTCGGAAATATGAGGCCGCAGCAGCATTTGCAAAAGCAGCTTTGCATGCCTCGCTGATGTGGTCACACGTCAGGATTGAGCAGCGTTGAGCAATAGCAGTGGCAATGATTGCCTCAGCCTGCTCGGAGGAATCAATTTTCTTGGATTGCTTTGTGGGATTGTAAGGCTTGGACATTTCAAAATGCTTTCTAGTAGACATGCACATGTTTATGTCACTCAACTTGGCATCAAAATCTGCCTTGTAGAAAAGACAGTAAAGCCTTGGCGTTAAATTATTACCCATACAGGGCTTCAGGATGTGACTCCTATTCCTTCCTACACTTTTAAGTGTATACTCTAGAATAAGACATGAGGGAAGCAGGAGTAACAATCGTGAGAAATTTTACGAAGTAGTGAGAGAAGACTGGGTACGTGAAATTAGTTTTTATAGATATAAGATAATGTAATAGGTCGACTTATAAATTAAGTCACAGAAGTTGAAGTTTCAAACAACACTGTTATGTCTGCCACCCAGTGAGGCTCGTGCAGCTCGTGCAGCTCTCTCGTTCAGAGACTGCAGTGAGGCCCATGTGGGTGTTACAAGTGAAAGGAGGGAGGGAATGGTGAAGTGTTTCGTGACAATCCAATAAATCTTGACTGATGTCATATTCTTTATTATACTAGAAATCAAAGCATTGTACAACTTTGCTGAATTAGATTAAATAGATAAATCCTAAAAAAATTTTAATGGCATGAGAGCTATGGCACTTATAATGTAGTGCACGACTTTCTCGTGCTTTGAAAAAAGTTCCAATCCAGAGAAAACTTCAGAACGGGCATATCAACAAAACCATCTAACGCACTATAACTAAATGGCGAGTGGCGTCCTCCTGCCTGCCCTGCACGTCGTCAGTAACAAAATGGTGAGGACCCGAATGCAGCTTAAAACAAAAGCGAGCTTTAATGAGGCTGATGGTCCAATACAAAAAAATACAAAAGGTACGCAACAAAGGCAGTCCAACAAACAAAGCAGTCAAAACTCAGGAAAAAAACGAACCAATGAGGAGTGGGGAGAAAACACAGGCTTAAATACACAGGGAGTGATTGACTGATGGAACACAGGTGAGGAGAAAACAGACAAAGAGAGGAAGCAGAAAATGAAATATGACCCAAGAGAATATGAACTACAAAATAAAACAGGAAATAACCTGACCAAAAACCCAAACCATGACACACGTCAGAATAGCTGTGGACTACAATCAATCTGACCAGCATTCATGGGAATAATTTACAATATACTATATTTGAATATAATTCTGACCTTTTCTCTGATGGTCTGAAAAAGTCACAAGTCAGTTTTTGAAATAAAGTAGCTCAGAGGGTTCATAAAGAAGCTCAATCTAGTGGGAAAGTTTGCAAGACCGGCAAGAATGTATATCTTGAACAGGTATCCAGCAGCAACTATAGGGTCTGTGGTCTGTTCCCCTGAAAGCTGGAAAGTGAAATCCTAAATTGACTCTTGTCTGTTCACTGCAGGAAGAAATAAATGTTTCTTGGCCCAAGTGGTTTCTGAAGATAGAGAATCATTACAGAGACAAATGAAAGAGAAAAGCTTTGAGACCTCGAGGGAACAGCTGGCACTGCGACAGAGCCGACACTAATAAATAGCAGAAGGATACTTTGCTGGACTAAAGCTTTAATTCCCTTATGTATATGTGGGTTTCCAATCCGGAGCAGTAAAAATAATCCAATGTTTCTGCAGGGCAGCTTAATGAATTAAAGAATTGTACTAGTGAGGCAGTAGCTCTTTTTAATGATCTCCATTATTTGTTTAAAACCGATAAACCTTCAGGAACAGAATAGTAATGTTACAATAATGTAACTCAGTTCTCTTGAACTCGCACTCGTCAGTTTATGCTCAATCTATACATGCACTCACACAGTTTGGGGTCACTGCAATGATTCGTCATCCTTCGTGAAACAGAGAGCTTTTATTAACCTACGACTGTCGAGTGTGATAAAGGTCAGGTGTGTAAGAGCTGAAATTGATGAATAATGGATCGGAAACAGCACTCATGTAAAGACGCATGTGTCAACATGACACGATTGGTCAGAAGGTGGAGAGATATGGGCTGATGGCAGTTAACAATGTTCTCATGTAGCCTACAAGGAACTGTGTATGACTTAACCACACAAGCTGACAGACACAAACAGCAGCTTAAAGGGTTGGTTGACTCAAATTACAAAAAAGCCTATTTTCCCAACTCCTCAGCCAAGGTATCCTGGGAATTACATTCATATTTGATGATTCTGCACCGCAACACTTGCCAACCAGCCATTAAGTGCTACTGCAGGAAATAGTGCGCTCATCATACAATGATGTGGAATGAAAGGGTGTGGTGCATCCAGTAACAGACCTGAAACTAACCTTCATCTTTTTATAAACCATAACCATGATCTTTCCCTAACCTAGTGGGCATGCGCAGATATTGAAGAAAGTGAGAACTGATGAAAATGTTGGTATTAAACATAATCCAGAATTGTCCAATAGCAACATTTTGTGTGACCCTACCTCTACTAGAGCCTGACCGATATATCGGATGGCCGTTACTAACTGCCGATATTGCCTGATCGCAAATATATCAGTATCAGTGTATATGTTGTCGGATATATGCCGATATGTCAACTTATTTTTCAGAGCTTAGATGATTATGCGCTGGTGTCACTGTAGACAATAAAGTGTTTTGCTGAACTCTAAAACACACGGCCTATGTCACATGTCTTTGTCAGTTTTCGATAACCACATTTTGGGGATCATTGCACAAAAAATGTGTGTGTATTAGCCAATATATCGATATGTTTTACTCCCTGATATCAGTACCAAAAATCAAATTTGGTCAGGCTCTAGGATCTACCCATACAGAGAGTTTTATTCACCTAGGTTTTGAGATATCCTCTACCCTCTAATTTTTGTTTATGGCGCTTAAAAAAATCAAAATGACATCATGGTGACTATTTCTTTTGTGTTAAGTATTTCAAATGAAAATTGGACAAAGATAATCAAAACTACCTGCATGGATGAATGCCAGTTGGCTGAAGTGGGAAAATATTTTTATATATACAACAGATCGAAGCACCATGTGCAGCTTAAAGCAGGATTTATTATTCTGTAGAGGTGGATGTAAAAGTAAGAGCCGACTCGCACATGTCCTAAATCTCAACAAGGCATAGGTAAATGGTAAATGGCACAAGAGGATATGAACTACAAAATAAAACAGGAAATAATCTGATGGTCTGAACAAGTCGCTAGTCAGTTTTTGAAATAAAGTAGCTCAGAGGGTCTAAAAAGAAACTCAATCTAGTGGGAAAGTTTGCAAGACCGGCAAGAATGGATATCTTGACAGGTATCCAGCAGCAACTATAGGGTCTGTGGTCTGTTCCTCTGAAAGCTGGAAAGTGAAATCCTAAATTGCCTCTGTCTGTTCACTGCAGGAAGAAAAAATGTGTCTTGGCCCAAGTGGTTTTTGAAGATAGAGAATCATTACAGAGACAAATAAAAGAGAAAAGCTTTGAGACCTCGAGGAAACATGCAGAGATTTTTATTCACCTAGGTTTGGAGATATCTTCTACCCTCTAATTTTTGTTTATGGTGCTTAAAAATTCAAAAGACCTCATTGTCAATAGTTTTTCATGGGGACTATTTCTGTGGTGTAAAGTATTTCCGATGAAAATTGGACAAAGAAATTCAAAACTACCTGCATGGATGAATACCAATTTGCTGAAGTGGGAAAATATTTTTATATTTACAGCAGTTCAAAGCACCATGTGCAGCTTAAAGCAGGATTTATTATTCTGTTGAGATGGATGTAAAAGTAAGAGCCGACTCTCACATCTCCTAAATCTCAACAAGGCATAGGTAAATGGTAAATGGACTGTATTTGTATAGTGCTTTTCTACTGCTCAAAGTGCTTTACAACTCAAGTCACCTATCTATATTCATACATATAGATTTATTCGTACACTGGCAGAAGAGGCTCATTCATTCATAAGCACTCACAAACCAAGGGCAGAGCCACTGGGAGCATCTGGGGTTGAGTATTTTATTCAAGGACACTTTGACATGTGGTCTGAAGTGGACAGGGATCGAACCACCAAACCTCAGATTGATGAATGACCGCTCAACCTCCTGAGCCACAGCTGCCCAGGGCGGACCTGTGTCAACCATAGTGATTGAATGACCCAACATCATCCTTAGAAAGTTTTATTTGTGCTTTTCTTTCAGAGTTTGGGTGTATATTCCAGCATAGTACTGACACCGGGCTCGCAGAGCAGAGAAAAAATAAACTTCTCTTCAAGGAACTTAATACTGTCGATGAATAGATCTGAGGAATCCAACTTCTTTCATGCATGTAGTGATTTATTCACAGTTTTACTGGGGTGAAGCTGATTTCCATGTTCTGGTTTCTTCTACGTTCTTCTTTCTCAACATTGTGGTTTGCTAAACATGACACCATTTCCAAGTTGACACGTGTGTTATGCTACCAATCTAAACAGGTATTAAAAAAACACATACACAAACATGTCCAAGCATGTCTCCTTACGTGCAGTCTGGAGGAGCCTATTTCTAGCTCAGTGTGAAAGGTGTTGTTTGTGAGGAATAATCATCCTACTCTGCAGATCCCTTCAGCTCTATGTAACATTTTAGCTTCTTTCAGCACATTGCACACGAAGCAAAAAACACAAAACTTCAAAAACAATGTCGATTGAACTTGAGTGGCAAATTTGACAGAAGCCACTCGCTTCTGAGTAAAAAAAAAGTCAACCAAATGACAAAACAAATCAAAATATTATGTTGTCGACAGGTCAACACACTAATAGTTAAGCGTTTACATGTATCCTATGGTTAATCATTTCCAAATACAACAAAGCAGAGGCTTCAAAGATAAAATCCTAAAGCCCTACATTAATTGTGCCTCATCATCATTTAACAATGACACAATCAGACAGGCTTGGCTCATGCAGCCTCTTTGTTTCCCCGCCAAGGCAGCCGTAATAATTTCACTGGCACTCGGCTGCATGCATACTCACAATGGCCATGGGAAATGATGAGACAGGATAATGTGAAGACCACACTGCCACTGTCTCCACACTGAGGCAAACAGCCAGGAGAGATTGAATCATCTGAGTTTTTTTGACATCCCTCACTTTTTTAATTACTCCCTTTGAGAGCACGTCTCTCCTCAATGCTCTGCTGACTGGCTTTTGATCAGTGGGGGCGTACAGAGGTGGATGTGTGTGTGTGTGTGTACATAATTAAGTAAAAGTGAGTGTGGGGGGACACCTGTATTGAAGCTGTTTATCAATAAATCATCAGAAGAGAAAGAGAGGCTTGAAAGGATGCTGAGCTCATAGGGCTGCTTTCTGATGGATGGTGGGCAAAAGCTGTTTGGTCACACTGCTGACTTAGAGGATATGTTTGAAGATTTGTGTTGGTATATACAGAAGTGGGCTTACCGGCTCACAATTAGCCTGATAGCATTAGGAAATAGTAAAGTGCTCTTGAATGCCTTCCACAGGCAAATCGCCCAGTTTTAATGATCTTACAATCTTGAGTCAATATATTAATTCAGTTCCCTTTGCAGCCTGGCCGTTGTAATTGTTACAACAGCAAAGGAGGATGTCAGGCAAAGTAGCATAAAGAGCGACAAGTCCGCAAAGGGAGAAGGTCGAGGACGGAGGGTTGGGTCAAACAAGCACGGGACTTTCACCCAGGAGACCGGTGTTTGTGTAGCGTTAAAACGAAAGTTTGCAGTGAGTTACATACATACATTAAAGTGCATTAAAGTACATAACTAAAGTTATGTACTACACAGCAGAGGTACTTTCTTAACTGAAGTTACACAAGTAACATCGTTCTTTGTAGCCGAACCACAATGTTTTCCCTAACCTAAACAAGTAGTTTCCTTGTCTAAACCAAACTAAACCAAACTGCAAGTGTACAAACAATGTCTGGTATGCCTGTTGCGTATAAACTGCAATGGTCATGTTGTTTTGAGGAATGGTGACGTATGAAGTTTTAGGAACCAATTGGCAATCGACCTATTCAGTCGTTAAGGTATGAGGATGTGTCGACTTAGAACTAAATACTGATGTTAACATGCTAACATGCTCAGAATGGGAAAGCTAACATATAAGGGTTTAGCAGGTACGTTATTTACAATTTTCACCAACTTAGTTTTGTGTAATAGCAAGATAATATTAGCTAATTAATGCTAAACATTTGGTACAACTAAAGTTGAGTGATCTGCAGCAGTATACGTTGTGCCATTCACCAGGAAGAGTGAAAAATTTGACCTCAGGGGGCCATCACAGTCATGAGGCTGCTGCACCTATTACAGACCATTAAAATGGAGAAATTCAAAGATTTTTATGGCAGTCCATCCACTAAGGTGCTAGTGTGGCTGCAAAGTGGTGCAGTAAACAAAGATACCATCTTGATTGGAGGATGAACTGCTGCTACTGTTTGCTGTTTTCATTATTTCGCCACTGGTGAAAGCAACAGTAGCAACTATGGTGACTGCGTTATGCCAACTAATGGGCTTCCAAGGGGAAAGCAGCCTCGTTGTTGTAATCACTATATGCGTATAATTATGGTATCATGAATAAGGCCCCCCTTGCCTTCCGTTGTCGAGGGGCTCCACCTTCATTAAGTCGACTCCTGACAGGAGATCAGTCAATCTGATGGATAATGATGTCATGACAGAAGCATCAACACCATCTTTGAGCATTAGCTCAGCATCTCAGAGCCAAATGATCCGCCATCTGTTACCGGCCCATTTTAATCGAAAACGGTTTGATTTACATAAAGTAGATGGGCACTGAGCATTATTCAGTAGGCCTAATAAATCTTTGTCGGCTCAGGTCAGTTTAATACGGTGAGAGTCTATACTGTGAGTATTACTAAGTGCCACGGAGGACAACAATTCCTGAGGTAAAATGGTAAAAGAGCTTTCAGTTCCACAACAGCTTGAAAAAAAGACTGAAAATCGAATTACACATATTTAATCAACAGCCTGACCTACAACTAAATATTGCACTTGCTTCCTCAAGCTAATATATCTCTAACATCAAACTCAGAAGATGGAAAAGTTGATAGATCATTTAGAAATAATACATGATACGTAATCCACACCTCTGGAAATATCCTTGAATATTTACATTTGATTATGGATAATGTTAAATATGCATGAACTACATTTGAATTCCTAGCAAGTTTGTCATTCATGCTGCAGCCCAGAGATGCAACAGTGAGAAGAAGTCAGTCACACAGCATCTCGTTATATCCAGAAAGTTTCCTCATAATTGCCAGAAGGTATTAAAACAAGAACGCTTGCTTGTTACAGTCAGGTCTTTTTTTTTATCATGAGACTACACTGTGGGCTGATGCTCTGCCATAAGGAATAATGCAACATCTTCAATGTCAGTGTAATTAAAGTGGCTCTACTGGAAGGAGAGCAAAATCCCACTTAATGGAAATCCAATGTTTTGCTGTACCGGCTAACGACGGCACAATCATCGTGTGGTTTTAGTCCTAAAGGGTGTATTGAAGGGACATCTGGGAAGGGGGATTTGGGAAGTCGTTCCTTCGATTCCTGTGTGTTCATGTGCGTCATGTTGGAATGTGGGATTGTTTTGCATTTTATTGCTCGGAGCGTTGACAGCTGTTTTCAGAATTTGAGTGACAAGGAAGCGCAAAGGAATCGATACAATGACTATTCAATGCATGACTTTGGTCAAAGTGTCTTACTATTAACCCAAAGCTTACTTTTCGTCCACCATGATTTAGCGCCATGTGACGTCAACTCGGAATCTCGTGTAGCAACATTTTCTCAGACTTTTTTTGAGTTGTTGTTCCGACTTGAGGGGACATTCATGTGAATTTAAAAAAAACGTTTTCCAATACAAGTCCGACAGCACATTTATCCCACTGGTAGTTGCAGTAAAACCATGCCTGTAGTAGCTCATCATAGGACGCTGATTCGTCTAAAGCTTGTAATTCAGCTACATAGCCTCACTGCATTGCCTGAAGCCTGGCAAGATGGATCCTAATGTGATCTTACGAACCCAGATGCTATATAAGGTAACCACGCCTACACTCATATAACTAAATATAGTCTATACTTCAAGTCTCTTCATTATTATGAGAAAAGGTGTTTGCTTTAACAAGGTCTGTCTCACCGAACAGAAAGAGTTTTAATGAGACGATTTAGTTGATAATGACAACACGTTCTCACAACCAACTCTTTAAATACAACAGCTTGGTCAGTGGCTTGAAGCCTGAAACTATCACACACGTCTTCCCCCTCAGAAGTCAGTTTTCATAAAAGACATAAAAGACAGATGGCTTCTGGATCGTTATGGATGATGACAAATGGTCGCAGTTTGGTTCGGTTTTATGCATCAAAATCACAGCTTTGTGTTGAAACAATATTCAGTCACATCACTTACGTAGCGTAATTTCTGCATCTACACTGACTTAAACAACACTTAACTTAAAAACAATTCAATGTTGACACTAACCCTAACCCATAAAAACTACATGCAACATTGACTTAGACTTTCAAAATAAAGCTTGCTCATAAACATTTCACATAGCATGACTTATTATGACTTGTAGATTGTTACGAATGTTGTCAAACGGTCGTGTCTGGTTAGGTTTAGGCACCAAAACTGAAAACAAACTGCTTTGTGTTAAAATAACATCCAGTAACGTCATTTGCGTAATCAAATTTACCTAACATTACATACATATAACTTAAAAAACGATTCAGTGTTGACACTGTTGACAAACCACAGTCTCCTGAAAGAAAGTCCTGTGTGTGACTCACTGAACCACATCCTGAAGTGGACTTTTCCTGTTTTTTTTTTTTTTTCACTGACCAGGCTGCTGATAACGAGGCACCTGTCTCGTTATCGAAGGAACTGCAGCAGTTCTGCCCTGCTGTGTGTACAGTGAGAACGTTTTGGAACGAGCAAAAAGAAAAAAAACAATCTGACATCCAAGCTTGACTGTAAATGTCAGAATCAGAGTTTTAGGATGATGTGTACTGGATGTGTTGACTACTGTTGCAAACCAAATTGCCCCACGGGGACAATAAAGACTCTCTGATCTTATCTAATCTAAAGAGGACAAAATGTATCAGTGGTACACAAATTCACTGGACTGCAGTTTAATATTAGCCTGTATGGCTAAATCTGGCACATTATAAATAATGATAAATATGTGTGTGTCCCCTGGGATTTAAAAAGACCTTTCAGTTCTTACACATTATAGAAGTAATCACCATAGAGAAGTCCAATATGCTAGCTAGATTCTCCAAGAGGAAATGCTTTTCATCAACCGTAGGAGATGTGAGATCCAGTAATCCATAAAAGAAGAGTCGTGAAGTCAGTGGGATGTCCTTTATGAGAAGAACACTCACTCAATACTGACATTTATAGATCATTTTATTTGACATTTGCGTGACTGGAAATTATTAAATGGTCAATTTCATTTAGTCAGCTTTATCGATTTATTTAAAAAGAATAATAATTTTGAGATGGGATTTTATTTCCAGCAGTAGAAAGCACAGGGACCTTTAACCAGAGCCTTTACAGGAAGTGACTGTTATTCATCTTTGAATATTATTTGCCTCGACTGAGTCCAAAACAATTTTTACTATGTATTTATTTATTTTGTTTTTCTTCCTTCAATACAACGGCACACTTCACTCTGGCTACAGGAAGCATCGGAAGTAAAGCATTCTAGATATGTTTGACATCTGAGGACCAGTGCTTTATGGAGATAAAACCCCTCAGGCTTCCTTGATGGTTTCCTGGAATATTTCATATAGTGCCCCATGGTATTTTGTATAAAATGTGTGTAGGATAATGTTAGTGTAGATCTCTGGGGCAGGAAACTTTGGTAAACTCCTCCAAATTAAAACTTTCAGAACATACTGTTTTGCACTGCCCTTTACAACGACGCATTGGAGCATTGACTGATCTGATCCCCGATCATCAGGACTACATACATGATGTATTTCATGATGTGACAGCACTGTGGTTCCATTTGGTTAGGCTTAAAGCAACATTATGTAGAAATTGGCATCTTGAGCGATGACATGTATGAAACGCTGTGATTCTACCCTCTCACTGAAGCTACATAGTGCAGAAACAAGTGATGGGGTGGCGGAGTGGCTGAGACATAAACTGGGGACAATTTTGAAGGATTTATTAAAGTATGACAACAAGGCTTGGTCTTGGTGGACCCCTCTGGACTGGACTTTGCTCTAAATAACTAAAATCACTGGAAATGATTGCAGATTTCATAATCTGAATGTAATCATGTCAGCCTTCTTCTTGGTTTGTTTGTGTTCTTCAAGTCCTTCAGAAACTTTAAGAAAAAGTTGTTCTGTGCACATTTGGAATTGGACATATTTGTAACTCCTCAACACAAAAGGAAAAAAATATATACAAAAGTTACTTTTGGAAATGGTCTCTGAAATATGTAGCTATAACAGAGCCTCCAAAGGCCACAGAATAAATGTGTTCAAACAAACTAGTTCTTTAGTTGCTCAACAGGCTGAAGCTCATCGCTCTGGCAGTATTCATAGTCATTGTGTCTACAACTAGCTACAATCCTCAAGACCCAATGTTAAACAAGGCAAGGCTGCCATATTCACAGTGTTGACCTCAGTATGGATTATTCTCTCTTCTTCCCTCCGTGTTTACAGAAACACACAGTGTGAGATGTTTTAGAAAAGATTTGAATAATACGAGGTTGATGCTTCCTCCTACCTTGACCAAATCCTCCAGCTCAGACGAGTTCACGCAGGCGTGCATGGTCAAGAAGTTCAACTTTTGTTCGAGAATGACTAACTTCTGGTAACTCTCATGCGGCTGCTCCAGCGCTTTGAACACTGTCGCCCCAATAATGAGGTAGAGCACCACCAAGAAGAAGATGGCGGACACGGTTTTCCACCTCATGACAGTGGTGCGGGTGTCACAGTCATCATCATCATCGATTGGGGTGTTCAGCACCACCGGTTTGGCTGAGAAGGACAGGCGTGGTTTGGAGTTGTGGGCGGCAGACTTCGGGTCAAGAAGGTCAGGTGCGGCCACTGTGAGGATGGAAGGGATTAATGTGGATCAGTTTATTGCCAATAGAAGAGACTCAGCCTGGGTAGACTCATGTTGGTCTTACTCATTTGTCACATCACTGTGTTTTTTTCCCAAATCAGTTTGGTCCTGCCAGTAGTGAATGCATCCTGAGCAGTCAAATCCTGTCTTTGGCTGGAGAAACTAACCTGCCATTAGCTAATTTAACCATGGAGCTAAGTGGCCCTATGAGCTGATGGGAGTTTGCCCGCACCGCACCTTTGGGAGTCACCACGGCCAACAGAGCTCAGCCTGACTAAACTTGACAACAGGTGTCTTTTTCTGTTTAGCAAGGAAAAAAGTCATAAAAATACCTCCTTTCTTGACATCTAGCGAGTTTATTTTGTTTACTTATTAGACGAAGTAGCAAACTCGCTGCTTTTAAGCAACAATGGAGGCTATTAAACTATCGTGGTAAGGGGCAGGGCAGGCTGGAGCTAACTGGTTAGCATGCTAACTTGCAGACATCTCTGCAACGCAGTACATCAACGTCTTTGATGTAACGTCAGGACGGTTGCTTCTTTTCATTCGGTTGTTGATTCCAGTTCATATTTTGAATCTTTCAAATTAAAATTCTAGCAATTTCATTATTTTGACATATTTCTTACAAATCGGCCCTTTAAAAATGACTCAAACAATAACTTGATGGCAAAAAAGTGACTGACTGATTAATTCAATAACTTTTTCAGCTCTATATAAGAGACTGATGAACTCAAATAAACTGTGAGGCAATAACCATCTGAAGAAAGTCAGCTGAGCACTGGACGTTAATTATTTATGGCTATATCAATATCTCCACTATTGTCAGTAAGTCATGAGCATTAAAGTGTTCCAGCGCAGATCTACCTGCAAAAATATTCTTTATAACAACATTTATTCTTTCCACGCCTTTAAAATACAGTAAGTCGAACTGAATGAACCTGCTTCTGTGTCCTCACTGTGAGGCTAATTTCTGTCATGGCACTCCTCCAAAAGGAAAACCAGTGGAACCGCGTCTCTCCACAACCCACAGTATTATGATCTGGAGCAGGTAGAGCACTTTTTCATTGAATGCACCATCTGCAACATGTTTAACACCACCTGTCATTCTCCAACACCAACATTTACAGTTATACCTGCACTTAAACACATGTACTTCCACATCTCAGCCTCCTCCTCTGAGCTGGAGCTAATTAGGAATATTGAGATTGAGAAATTAATTAAATAATCACAACCTACTGAATAACACATGCAGGGGTTATTTATTCTATTATAAAGGGTAACAGCAGAACAGGCTCTGACAAATGGAAAGGAAAATATTGATGATTTCTGTTGCCTTTAGGTCCCACAACACAAAAGGACTGAATGGGAGCTCATTAAAAATTAAACGCTCTTTGTCACAATCCCGTCTCCCAAACAGCTTGCTACAGTAGATGCAATTACATAACCAGCCCATGAGCTCCTCATATTGCACGGTAAACAACTTATGGGAAGGATCACTCTCTCAATATTGAGCTGAAACATGTCAAATCAACCCATTAATATTTATCAGTTTAGTTTTTTCACAATATATTTTTTTTAACTGCATGTGCATTTTATTAATTTCTGTGGGTTTGGATAATTTCTCACCCTCACATGCAAAAAAAAATTGTACATTTATAATAAAATCTACAGATAAGCTGAAGCAGGAATATTATTGTGACACAGGAGGAATTCACTGTTAAGAAACAAAAATGTTTTTTCCTCCAACTCAACTGTCCATCATCTCTCTCTGAAGGTGCACACTTAACAAGTCATGCAAAAATATTTGTCATCTTTTCATCATCAAGATGAACTTTAACGCACTTACTTCTCTACCATCTCGTCTCTCTTTGTTTCCTCATCGACGGATCTCTTTGTCCAAAAGCAACAACAATAATTTAAAAAAAAAAAGATACTGTATCCCTCTTATTGTGTCCGTCTGCCTCCGGTGCTCCCACCGAGGGACGTGGCCGCTCTCCACATGGTTCCTGCGAGCTGCGCTTCCCCTTCCACTTCACAATCTCCGGAGAAAATACATCCAGGACATCGCGTTCCCGCCGCAAGACGCGCTAAGACGGAGCGTAAAAGGAGCGCATCGCCTCCGTGAAATCCGTGCGGGTGTTTGGAGACATTGTGCCCAGTGTGGTGCTCTCCTAGAAGGGGAAACGCAGAGGTTTGGATCGTGCGGGTCAGAGGATGCTCTCCTCCACCGGTGTGACTCTGGACGCGCTGCGCTGCTGTGGACTGTGTGTGCGCTCCTGCTCTAGAGACAGACGGAGAGGGAGAGGGAGAGAGGGGAGCTGCTGCACTTCACTTCACTTCACTTTACTCTACTTTACTCCACAGGCTCCTCATGCTGCAACATTCCACACATAATGGATGAATAAAAAAATTCAAGGTGCTCCAAACTCACAGATTAGATGCGCAAAGCCAGACATTTAGGCGTTCAAGAGCACACTGACCACACAGCTGTCACACAAATGATCATTTCACAGCTTATAAGCAACTTTAAAGACAGCAGGTAGTTTAATCCCGAGAGGCATCAGACCATACTTCAAGGTAAAACAATAGGTTTCATACAGCTATTGTCATTCAACCACATTCCAGCTAAGGTCACTGTTCCAATTCAGACACATCAACACACACATCTTGGAGACATTTGTCTAAACTTATAAGTGAAACACAGGGGATGTAAGCAAACGCTAATGTTAGCTAGGAAGTTGTCTAACGCTAACATTGTCATGGTTTGTGTTTTCCGGCTGTCGATTTCCTGTTTTATTTTGGAATTATATCCTTTGTGTTGTGTTTCCTGCTCACCTGTGTTCCCAGTGTTCGGTTCCCCTCGTGTTCCTGTGCTCCTCGAGCCCCCAGTTTTCATGGTGGCCAATCCGTGTAATTACAACGTCACGTGATGCACGAAATGACTCGTTTCACTGACATAACTGGAGCCATTCTGTCCAATAAAATTGGCAAAGTCTAGAAGAGCGGCACGATTAAATCAAGTTAGCCAGATGCTAAACTGGAAGTTAGGCGGCTTGGTCTGCGGAAGTCTCTAGTGTGCACGCTCTATGGACCGCAAAACGCAGAAGATCAAGCTTCAAAACGCCACTGAGCAGCTCCCCAGTCTGATTGTTCCCCCTTACCTGCCTCACATCAGTCTTGTTAGCACCATCCTGCTCCCAGTGTGTCTCCACTTGCACCTCGTCCCCTCGTTAGTTTAGTCTGTGTTGTTCCCTCACTCTTTGTCACTCGCCTGTTTTGCTTCCCCACATCCGTCCCGCGTCTCCAGTGTTCCCGGTGTTCCTACCAGTGTTCCCTGCACGCTTCTTTGGTTTGTACTTTACTTAATTTTTGTATTTGTCTTTGTTTCATCACCTTTATATAACTTGCAACCTGGACTGGAACACAGCAGCATTACATTATCCCAGCATTCAAGTTTCCCACCCTGAGCGTGACGTTCTGAGGAGAACAACCATCGTGTGATTAAGGTCTATTGTGCGTTATTGGTTCTGTTTCTTCCTCAAGGGCACTTTCATTCTGTTTGAGGGAGAAAAGATAAAGCTCTTTTCTTCCTTGACCAATGATTTAATCCTGTCATCCAAGTCACGAGCGCAACATCTCACATCCGTCCACCTTATCAGCAGGAGCAGACTTCAGGCTGTACATGCCCTGAAGGGCAGCTGTCAATGCATTAATTAAATTAATCTGAATTAGTGTGACGGCGCATGGTTTATGTCCCAGATGTAACTTAGCTTGCAGGTGTGATCACTCCATGAATACACAAAACCAAGGCTGGCAGGGGCTGTCAGTAATTTGATTTCCAGTTGCACTTCAGATCCTTTTTCTGCCCTCGTGAGGATGTGTGTGTGTGTGTGTGTGTGTGCAAAAGGAAAGTATGTGTGCGCAAATGTGTCCACAATATTGATTTGCATGAGCTACTACAGCTAATTGAATTGCACAGAGACTTGTGCAGCTGTGCTGTTTTGTCTTTGGCGCTCCCTCACACACACATGAACACACACTCAGAAAGATCCTCCCTTTGTGTTAATGGGGCTGCAAAAAAGTAGTCTTTATCTTAAATTATAGTAAGAGTAACTCATAATTTGTTGGCTTTTCAGTCTGCAAAGAGAAAAAAAAGCCTCTCCTGCCAAAGAAAATGGAAGATAAATATATTGTCGTCTGCAGAATGACAGCAATAAAACCATAAAACAGTTTTTCACACATGCATTGTGCTCCAACTCTTAAAAGGCTTCCAGTGGATTGTGTCCAGATAATTGCTCATTCCACTACAAATCGTCAGCTGCAATTTTCACTTTCCAATATTTCTTCTTCTTTTCCTTTTCTGCCCATCTCTTCCTCTCCTCGCCTCCAAATGTCTGAACTGGTGAAGCGTCCAAACTGCGCTCACATGCTCAAACAATAGCAGATTAATATTAATAGGAAGTCTAACATATGTGGCAGCCATGTTCTCATCTTCCATCATCCTCTGCTGGTGGTGAAGGTGTTGACAGCGAAGGTGTTCTCAGATGCTCCGGTCTGTTTGATGGTTTGAGCTCATTAGTTAGAGTGTTTCCTCCATCACTCAAGAGGTGGACAACGCATTCCTGCCTGAAATATTACAAAGTGTCGGGGGCTTTTCATGTTGCCATGTGATGCAATC
The DNA here is from genome assembly GCF_040436345.1 of Pagrus major. Classification (NCBI taxonomy): domain Eukaryota; kingdom Metazoa; phylum Chordata; class Actinopteri; order Spariformes; family Sparidae; genus Pagrus; species Pagrus major. The sequence continues at coordinate 20,700,017 of NC_133236.1, read as the reverse complement.
GTTACATAACAATGCTAAATTATTTCTGTTTTCAAGTCTTCGATTTACTTCCGTCCTTGCTGGTCCTCTTTTATTCTTTACCTGGACAAACGTTAGAAATATAATCAAATCTTCAGATCTGATCATACATCTGATTCACCTTCCAGCTTCTGAATTACATCTAATCATTCCAATGTGTGCTCGAGTGGATGCTGTAAATTTGTCCGATATTAGCTTTAATTTCATTCAAAGAGCCAAAGACTCAGAAGATTAATGGTTTGAGTGCTGGATTTGCTTATGTTGCTATGGTTACGGTTCTGCTTTAAGTGTAGCAGTGGAAACTGTGGCTTCATACGTGTATAAACTTCTTGGTTGCAGTCCTTCAAAGCCTTTGGTGTCAGCTTGATTATTTCAGCGTATCATGTCATGATGGATTCTCTGGCAGCAGCATCTAATAAGCCGGATGTAACACAGGGAAGCCCACATGCGTTCAGGGTTATTTTGCATTAATAACCAGATAGCCGTGTGTCTCAGAGCCACAGTGCGAGCAGCCACATGGAGAGCAAGGGAAAGTGTCTGGGAGCAGCAGATGAAAATACTAAAGCAGAACAGGGCTTGAGTTTGTACTTATTATTTTATACTGTAGGCCAGAAGTGTTGTGAGCTCCTGTTAATCCACTGAGGTTGAATTTTCTTTGTGCGTGACGTTCTCGAAAGGGTAAGAGGTCAGCTCGGCCAGGGGAGAGTAGGATTCATTAGCACTCATGCGAGGTGAATATACAGTATCCATTTAATATGAATTCTGCTGCTGAGATATATTTAAAATGGCTTCCTGCCATCATTGCTGTCCTGCTCTGCCAGCAGAACTACAACAATTCAGTAATGCCTGTGTTGTGGGAATGTGACAGCCTGCAAATCTTGCTGACTTTGTCAGTGTGGCCTCGGGGCTGTTTTGTAACTTTTGCTGTGTAGTTTTCATCTTTTTTTTTTGGCACTCCAAGCATCAGAGTGTCAAGTCTTTTTTAAAACCGCCTGAGACCAGTACTGCAGATAAAGATGCTGAAAATTCTGAGTATGAAATGTTCTCTTTGCAATTTTTTTTTCTTGTGTCATAACTTTATGGTCTATTGTTTCCCTGTGGTATAGCTGCTGGCGCCTGCGTCAGTAACATGGCTATCGCTGGCAGCCTGGCTACTGTCACAAGCAAAAAACAAACGTAAGAATCCCAATTTGACGTTGAAACCTCGATCTCAGTGCGACGACAAGACAGAGTAAAACATCCGGTTGTATTAATCAGTAAGCAGGTTTTGTTGTTAGCAGAAAGAGCGCCGGTTTTGAATCTCAAGTCCCAGTTGTAACAAACTTTGACACAACACCGAAACTCCGTCCTCTCTTTTTCTTTTTATCACAGTTTCTATCACGCTCCTTCTTCTTCTTTTTCATTTGCAGTGTAGGGTTTCTACAGTTATTCCAGTTATCCAAAGTCACCTGGGGATAGTGACCGGGGAAAACAACGTCTCTTCCTGTTTTAGTTGCGCATTTGCAGATGCGCGTCCCTTGTGTCGAATTTGACCTTAATTTTTCTAGGAAGAGGCGAGCCCGGTGGCTGACCGAGCAGCATTGTGAAAGCTAGGTTTAAAGAAACCAATCTGTACTCGTCATCTCTCCACAGCCTTTACACTGTGCAATTAGTATTTAGTCAAAGATGATAAGTGAAAGCAAAAAAAGTTATCTATCGCAAGTTTAAAGCATTTTCCATTTCTTCTTCTTCTTGCTCTTGATAACTTCCGAGCTTTGATGGAATTTGCAGTCAGACAACACAATTATACCTCTCATCAAGGTCAGAAGAGGAAATAATCTATTCAAAAGCCTCCGCTTCCATTAAAGAAGCTATTACAGCCCAAGTCGTATACGATATATAATGACACAGGAGGCTAATCTCTAAATTGCCTGCCAGCTGAAGTTTGTCTGCCTTCTGTTACAACACCGTGCGGTCACACACAATGGAGTGCAGTGTAATGTGCATACATAGCTGTAAGTTACGGTAAATGATCTGAATTTCCATTGACTTTGAAAGCATTTTATAAATGGATATAATGTAGAGGTGCATAATTGAATTAGAGTCACTCAACATGATTGCTCTGAAGAAATGAGGGATGAAGCCTGATGGAGGCTGTCCCAGAACGTTCTTACCCATTCAGTTACACTGATGTGTCTTTGGCTTTATGTGAAGTGATCGTTCTTACATTTATGTATTTAGGTAACAGCTTAATGAATGCATTTGTGTCTTTGTCATCTCATTAATAGTCTCCTCATAACATCCTGCTTCAGCATCTCTCGTCCTAATTGTTTCCCTCGAACAGGACAGCACCCGTTACAGGAGCGTATGGCTTTTGTTATATGACAGTAATCTTATTATCGGTGACATTGTTGCATGGTGTAGTGAGCCGTTTTACAGTTCACATGTGACCTTTGGAAAAAAAGGTGCAGAGAAAGTGGCTTCTTACTGGAATCTGATGTTTATTAGAATTCAAATTCTTTTCTTTGTGGCTTTTACTTAATCTATGAATGCATATGAATATTTCTCTATTAAAATAAGCCCTCCAGTTTAAATGTTTCGCACCATATTACTGTGGATAATGAGGGTCCTTCCATCAGGTGGTGAGAAGAGAATACCACATGTTTATGGTAGCTTAAGAACAGATGGTTGGAGATCAGTCGGCTATATTAAGGCCTTTATTCTCAATCCAGCCCTCCACCTTTTTATAAATGCAGAGCCGTACAAAAAATAGTGCAACATTCCTGGCCGCACTTCAACGGCAATAGCTGGAAAATGCACAGAAAACAAATAATCGGCAACATCAGCTAACAAAAGTGCTTGAAGTTGAATGAGTGTATTAATGTTTAAACATACCCTATATATTTCAAACCCCTGCCTGCAAGCTTGCATTGTGAACGCTCAGAACGTTCAAGGTGAGGCAAATAAATTACATCTTTACAGCAAATCCTGCTGAATCTACCTGAATCATTTCTACTGAGGTTGCAGTTTTCTCACACTGCAGAGATAAATCATCAGTTGTTTCGACAGCAGGGGCTTTAACTGAACATATAATGATTGCCTTTAGATTGATCTTGGTCATCTGTGAGCAAATTATACTGTATATACCAAACAAGTATTGGCCTAAAATTGATTCAAAAAAAGCTAATGAATCGGTGATGCAAGATTTGACACTCATCGTGTAATCTTGTAAAAGGAAAGGGAATCTACTCTGAATAAGTATGAAAAGCTTGCTGTAGAGACCAGCCTATTGAATGTAAGGATCATAAGTGAGACCATAAACTTAGTCTTTTTAAAACATTTTAGAATACAGAGAATTGTACACAACCCAGTCGACAGGAAAAAATGACCGCAATGTACATTTCTGCAACTACGGACATTTTTCAGTTTTATGTCGAGACAACGCTGTGCTGGTTGGGTTCAGGCACAAAACTCCCTATAGCCAAAAAGATCATGTTTTGGCTTACTCATTTCTGTTGCCACAAACATAGATGATATATCTCCCATCATATTGTTACAAAAAATTCAGTGGTTTCAGGCTTACAGATGTTGAAACTGTAGCTTGAACAGTGGTCTCTGGCCTGGCATGTTCTGTCTTACCTGGTTCGGTCGCCACAAACACCTGCTGGAAAATGTCCTGACATCCTGTTAAAAATATCCAGTGGTTTCAGGCTTAGAAATGTTTAAACGGTAGCTCGAACAGTGGTTTCTAACTCAACATGTTTTGGCTTACCTGGCTCTGTCCCCACAGTCATTGCTGGAAAATGTTCCGTCATCCTGTGATAAATCTCCAGTGGTGTCAGGCTTATAAATGTTGGAATGCCATTTCGAACAGTGGTCTCTCTCTTGGCATGTTGAGGATTACCTGGTTCTGTCGCCACAAACATGGCTGGAAAATGTCCCAACGTCTTGTGAAAATATCCAGTAGTTTCACCAACACCATCTCAAACAGTGGTCTCTTGCTTGTCAGCTGCCTTGCCGAGCCACTACCCTTCCCCTCCTCCTCCTGACATGACTGCATGTAATCTGAGTGTTATATGACATGCATTGTAAAAAAAATATTGATATAAGTATAAACCGTACAAATGTAACATATCCATGATTTGCAGAATAGTGTGATGCCAACATTTTTATCTGCCATTCGGCTGTTTCACGCCTTTTTGGAGGCAAAGCTCCAATGAATACACAAGTCCAGTTAACTGCAGCCTTTTTGCCAGAGTGATTAGCACTGGTGTGGAAACAATAACTGATGTTGGTATCAAGCTTCTCTCTCATTGAGCAACAGTTGCACATGCTGTTGCATGTTTAATGTCAGGTCCGGTTGTTCCAGTCGCTGCTTCTTGATAAATGACAGAAGAGTAATTCAGCACACGCTAGATGAAGGTCTTTCATCTCCTCCTTCTTTTAAGTGAGCCCTGCAAAAATCAATCATCATGAGCAACTGAGCAAAATAAACTGTGATGTGCACCTCTAAATGCAAACACAGCCAGGCTTGTTAAATGCACACAGAATATGAACTCACTCTGGTGCCTGTGGTGCTTTGAAGTATAAAAGCCTGGAGAGGAGGGGAGGATATTCAGTTTTGAAGCAGCTCGCGCTGCAACAATAATTACAGTCTTGAATTGGTATTCATCAGGGGAAGCCTTTTACACATAATAGACTATCAAAGGAAATGAACGAGTTAAAGTGGTTGAGGTCAACGGTTATACACTTAATGCTATCAATTTTTAGAAATGACTGCTTTTACCTTTCCCTGCTGCACAAACACACGTACAGGTAGGGAGGAGTTTCCTGTCAGGTCTAAATGGATGTAGATGAGGTTGAATCAGTGTTGAGAAATAGAATTAAATAGGATGGGCATGCATGAAAAAGGTTTTTAAAAAATATATTAAAAAGACACCCAATCATACACATGGGCATTCACACATGGATTTGGATTCAGACTGATTATTCTTAAATTGGGAGACAGGCAACATAATAAAAGCTAAGATAAAGAGACAACCTGCGATGAAAAACCCTGTAAAAACATGACTGAGAAGGTTTCTGTAAGGACAGAGAACTTTTTATGTTCCTTCTTAAAAACTGAACTACTCTATTCGAATTTACTTCGAGCCTTCCTTCACTACATTTGCCATTTGCTAGTCTGTTCTAAATGCAGGGATTGAGTGACACTTGGGAACCACTGCTGACGGGTAAAAATGTTGTTAGCTACTTCATTTTTCATGTTTCATCCGTGACGCTATGATGATGACGTAAACTTATCTTGTATCTCGAAGTCTGTCAGGATTTTTATATTGGTGTGCTTCAACATCACCGTTCCTTTCATGATTGCTATTGATTACAAGTTATTAAAATGATTTACTTGAGTTGGTTTCTCAAATTGTAATTTTCCCTTTTACTCAAGTCGTTTTATACGAGGGTAATTGTACTTTTATTTGAGTAAAGATTTCCGTCCACTCCTGCTTAAAGCGGTGAAGAGGCAAAAAGGAAACTTCAGGTAGAGAATGTCTATGATCTCTTCACATCCACAGTGACACTTCTTGTTACCTTTATGTATAATGTCCTTCAAGGATGCACTCTCATTCAGTGACAAACATCTTGAGTCTCTTCAGGAAAAAAAACCTGCACAACACAGACACTCTGTCAGTCGGTTGAGACACGTTGTGGGTCTCAAGAGAAATGGAAAAAAAACTGAAAATTACTCTGGTTGTGGGTTTTAAAAAAAAGCCTACCTTCCTCGTGTTGGAGATGGAAACCTCACGGATGCTGTACAATAGGTTTCTATTGTCTGGAACGTGTTCGGGGGCTTTCTTGACGGTCACCCTAATATTTTCTCTCCACTCCTTTTGTCAGAATCCAGACTTTGATGTAGAGAGAGGCACATCTTCTGTCCCTTTTATTCTTCACCACCCACTGAGATGGCAGTGTCACCTATCCCATAACGCTCCATCACACAGGTACACTCCAGCAGCGGGGCGCTAATTAAGATTAATGCAGGGGCTTACGAGGGTCATGCTGAATGAGCTGATACACACACTTTACTGTGCAAGCTGGTGAGAGGAGATAACCGCTGGGGTGAACCCATGCAGAATAAAGTGATATACGAGTGTAATCCCGCGCAGCAAAATGTGGTTATGAAGCTATCATACTGATGTCGTTCTCACTCGGCTTCTCAAGTGTAACAAATCAGAAGCTCTCATTTCATCTGCTGAAAAGGATAAGTGTTTATTCTCACAAGGGAACACGCTTCAGGGTCATGAACTACTGTACAGTGTTTGTATATCAATCTGTATTCTGAGAGGTCGCTTGAAATGACTTTCCTTCAGTGGTATGAATGTTACCACAGCTCTGCTCCTTGTGGTAATACCCTTAAGTTTATTGCTGTAGCTCATCAAACTAGCGAAGCAGTGGAAAGTGGAAACATGATGAGGTTTAGAATAAACATAATAAGGTTTATTGTATGGTGAAGAAAACATCTGTTTGTTTTTATATATTCTTAAAATGTTTGAGAATGACGGAGAAAAAGGCTTCAAGCTTTCCTTGTTATGCAGTCACTCATGGCGCAACAAGCCTCGCAACTGATCTCAAACCACACAAGGGCAGAAAGTCAGTCGGAGAAAAACTGGGAGATGTTTATATGAAACGAAAAAAGAATTTATGCATTCATCATCCGTAACCGCTTATCCTTTTACAGGGTCGAGGGGGTTGGAGGCAATCCCAGCTGACATTGGGCGAGTGTCGGTGTCAAGGCTGTGCTTATGGTCTAGTTAGGTTTAGACTCAATAAATACTTGGTTAGGGTTAGGAAAAGATGTTTTGGCTCAAAATACATGTGGTTTGTCCCCACAAACACCGCTGGAAATTATCCCAAGGTCTCCTTAAAACGGTATAATTGTTAAAATGCAGTCTTGAACAGTGGTCACTGGCTTGGCTGCCTTGTCTCCATAAACATCTCTGTGAATTCAATATGATGAAAGTAAGTTAATATATATGTGTCACTTTGGTTTGGAGTTTGGTTTTGTTGTTATTTGTTAGGGTTTAGGATCAAAACTTCAGTTCTCAGATTTTAATTGTAGCTTTTGATTTATGATTCTGTCTTCCAAATTCCAAAATGACAAAACATTTGGCCCCCATTCGTCTCCATACATGATGATGTAGAGAGGAGGGAGGGGATTGTGGACAGGAAGTTAGCTCAAACACTTACAGCAGCTTTAACGAGTAGGAACTGTCCCCTCTGACCATATATTAAATAAAGCAATGTGGATGTCTCTGAATGAGACTGACAGGCCATAGTAGGATAAATTCATTCCTGGCTTTGGCTTCTTTAGTGGAAAGGGTCATAATAACAAAACAATGAGCTTCAGCGAGGTGCAGGCAGTATGTACTGGGGTTGCTTCTCTATCAGCTGATGGTATAACAGCAGCAGATGCTGTGAGAGTACAGCTTGTGACAATGTATTACCATATGTTTCACCTTTTCACAGAGAAAGGCACAAACACAGCACTACAATAACTATAACCACGTTGTTAATTTGCTGTTCTATTCATGGTGATAATAGACAGTATAGACTCTTCCTTTTGTAACCAGCGGCTCTGCTCTTTCCAGCCCTTTCTTTTCTTCCTTCTGCAGGATCTGAGATTATTATGGGATCAGCGCCACATCCTGTCACCAAGAAAATAAAGAACTTCTCCTAGGGGGTTGTTTGTTTGACAGGGTGGTTTGCAAAGGCATATGGGTTGGAGTACACACACACAACCACACACACACTGAATGATGGCAGCAGCCACAAACAACGCATGAGGTGAGATTTTTGAATAATGTGTGTGTGGTGAAACTGTGTGAACAATTCATACAACTGACAGGATGACATCTTCCTCTAACAGTTTGAATTCAGCTCTCAGCAGCAGATTGATGCATTAATTAGGAAGGCGTCTTTGGAACGGAGAAGGAATGGATTTAATAATTACTCGTTTTACTCCAGATTTTGTAGCTACTGCCACACTGTGTTACTCTTTTAAGTTGGCTACACACACACACAAACACACACACACAGCTTTTACATTCACACAAAGGAATCTTCACATTGCTTATAGCGCACACCCGCCTCAGCACTTCCCTCGTCTTCACAGGCGAGTGACACACTGCGGTCAGAGACAATGACGGACCAATCAATACACGTCTGAGAGCTGAACTGAGGAGATCCATACATGTGAATTGGGCTTCTCATATTTAACTCCCACCACGTCCTTCCCTGCAGACACGACCTCAAACAGACGTCAGCAAACCACAAAAACATCTTTTTGTTTCCCAACAAAGATGATGCTGCTGTAGAGACAGAGAGCAAATGTTTATTGTAAAATAATCATATTTTTAAGGGAAATGGTTGAGTGTGTACGACTGTGGTTTTGCACCTCGCATAACAACCTCTTGCCCCAAGACATTATTATTATGTGGTGGGCTTTGATAAGAAAGCACCCATAGAAATCCTCTGTCTCCTCCCATCATGTTGACTTTATGGTTACCCATTTCCCCCCTTGGAGCGTTCAGCATGCAGCCCAACAGCTCATTATCTGCTGGATAACACACTCGTCTCAGTGACACATAATATACTCGGATCGTAGCTTTTGTATGCCTGTGTGTGAAGATCATACAAGCCTGTGATTAGAGAACACAGCCTTTGCATCTTAAAACACTATACTGAAATGAGAGTCGCACGATATTCTGCAGCCAAGTCGCCAGAATAAAATGTCATTTCATGTTTCTGCAAACAATGGATACTTTTGAATTTGTTCTTAATACATTTCATATTCAGTCATATCAGGTTCATGTATATAAGCTGACTTTCGTGTCAGGAGGTGGAAGGCATGGCGGTTGCATTATCGAATCCCTGAGTGTTTGGTCAGTAACCCATGTGTCTCCTCCTCACCGCTCATGCATGCCCACTTTATTCAATCAGCCTGCCTGCTCAGGGAAGGCACAGAGAAGAGGATCCTCCTGTTTACTGGCAATGAGACAACAGGGAAAGCTACCAATTCCAGCGCTCCAAATGACGGCTTATACTACCAAATAGGCTAAGCTGTGAAAAACACTTGAAGAAAAGAAAGAGACAAAAAGAGCTGACTCAGAAAAAGAAAGGAGTGATGCAAGTGTTGTGGCGTAAAGAGGAGAGACGCTCTAAGTCAGAATACCATGTCCCAACCACCGAGCTGCTGACCTGCAAAGCCTTGTGCCCAATTCCAGTGGATTATTATCTTTGTCAGTTTGAGATTTGCCATCATTCATTCAAAATGGTGAGATGCACCAAGTACCTCTGGAATAACTGTTAAATCCTCTTATTCTTAGAAAACCAGGCAGGTTAAACTACTTTGTCAGAATTGGCGGTACGCCCAGGCTATTTGTAATCTCAGAGTTTCTAATAAAAGAATTCCTAAAATAACAGGAAGATACAAAGGCCTGGAGACGAATAAAAGATTCTGTACTCTATGTAATGATAATTGGCCGGGGGATTAATATCATGTTTTGTTTGAGTGTAAAAACACAAGTATCGTTGATAAGCCAGCGCCACCTTCAAGCTCCAGCTCCACAGCCACGCTGCCGCCCAGCCTCCCCCACCTCGGCCTCAAGACATACACCTCTGTGGATCCACCAGCGCCGTGAGCCCCAGCTGCACCACCAGCCCTGCCACTCGCCTGAGCCTGAGCCAAGGAAACGTAAAGCTGCAACACATCTGTGGTTTGCAGAAACATACACTGCCAACATTCATTCTGGCGAACGGTTTGCATTTTGTCTGTAAAACTAGACTGATGAAAACAAAAGGTGTGAGAGTGCCTCACATTCTCAACTTGCGCTGCAGCACATCAGGCATTTTTTATTGCTGCTTTTTAAACACCCTCTTCAAACAGTCACTGTGCCACACATCAGTTAGATGAAACGCGTGGGTGTTAGATCACAGCGCTCCCTGCCTTGTACGTCACAGCAGATACAGCTTACCCTGTCGCTCTCACACATAATAAATAGGAATAGGGAAATGGCTCGGCTCAATGTGGCCTCATTTTGTTGTGCACTTTCTACTATCTTGAGAGAAAGCAGGTGCCATCTGTGTGGAAATTAGAGAATGATAATCCACTGCCTTGTGTTTACCTGCAGCAGTTACTGTATTTAATTAGTCAACAAGTGTGTTTTCTTTGACATGCTTGACAGTGACACTGTTTTGCCGACAGCTGCCAATAATAGAAATGAAAGGATAAGTCTGGTGATACTGTATTTATTCATTGTCAACAAATCTCATGAAAACACCAAAACCATGGCTGGATTAATCCTGCTAACAAGTACAGTGTAGCCAAGCCTGACATAGCTTATTCGTCAGACCTGCAATAATATCCAAAAAAGCTTTTGCACATGTTCACATATCTCCTTCCTTACAATGAACACTGAGTAAATCCCACACACACCGTCCTGATGCTGTATATACTCACTCGTGCACTACTGTACATCTGCAGCTGAAAATAGTCTCAGACGAATATTTATTTTCTGGTTTGAGAAACATTTCGTAAAAAGTCTACAGCGTACAGCTGTTTGACGGGAATTATTAAAAAAATTTTAATGAAGTGCTGTATTTATCTGTGACCTGTTAACAATAATAACTAATTACAGACACATAAGGAAATAAAACTCAGGCTTGTGCTACAAAATCAAAGATTTACTGTTTAAACCTACAAAAACTAACTAATTAGTGTAATTCAGGCAACGTGTTGAAAGCCATGCAGAGCTGGAAAATAGTAAATGCCAAGTCTTGATTGTATCTTTAATGTGTTTATTATAAACACTATGTCACGATGAATTAAGTTTACGAAGAAGACATCAAAATATCGGGACTTTCAGTCACATCACATGCGTAATGTGATGTGACTGTGATATTGTTCGTGCATTGTGTGTTCATGCAGACAAAAACCATGTAAGCCAAACTACGTTCTGGTTTTTCTGCCTAAGCCTAACCAGACCATAATGACAGTGTTAGAAGTTAAACCTGAACCTTAATTCATGTAAAGTTCACAAATAAAGAAGTGTAAAGTTTCAACATTTACGTCGTTTGCAGGTACATTGCTAACATTTATTCGGGCGAGTGGGTTGAACAGTACCTCAGGCCATTATGCTGAAGCCCTTGTAGAATTTGCCATAAAACACACAAGGATTCACATCTATCTTGCCATTACCAGAGCTTTCTCTAGTATAATGTGTCCTTTAGCCTCCATTTGTGATAAAGGTACTGTAACATAAAAGTGGTCTCCATATCCCTGTCTCCATTTATCTCCTCAAAGCTCATCATTCTTGTCAAGTGGATCATTTTCCATCTCCTACAACCTGGAAATTAATTGCTTTCTGTTGTTCCACTGTGAGTCCACATGTGCCCCTGCTCACATGGTGTCACAGTAATCTGTCTTGTGCCTCTGAAGCTCAAAGTGAGACGGTGAAATTGAAGTCATCATATATAAGTGCTTGAACAGACCAGAAGAGAACACCCTGATTGCTTTGAGACTCATGCTCAGTCTGACGGGAAAATTAAAGAAAAATAGATCTGCTGCTGAAAGCTGACTACAATTTCTGGCCTGTTTATCCGCGCCTGTAGGTGTGATATTTCGGGCACTGTGACATTTGGCAGCATCGCTGTCTGCAATACCACGACGCCGAGTTTAGAAAAAAAAAGTGAGCTGTTGCTATTGGGCAACGACGAGCAGCACATTTCTTTTAAGAATGCACAAATGTGACTGTAAGAGGTGGAAAACAACAGCCGAGGTACAAAGCAGAAGTCTCAGTGTTTTCAAATGCGATGCTGATTTAAAGGCTGTGAGAAAAGGTGTTTGAACTCTGGCTGACTGACCTGTATTTGCTCCCTGATGCTCGTGACACAGGCAACAAAGCAATAACTGCAGCTTGTGTTTCTGGGCAACTGAAACCATCTTGCTTTCATAACACGCACACACCGGTAATAGTTACATATTGTAGATGAACCCTCCACAATGCATTTGGTATGCACACTTCAGAAGCTATTTCCTCCTCTATGTCTCATGGTATTATCTAGCTATAGAAGGAGAGGGAAGAATCATGACCCTGTGCCTTTCCTACAACGAGCTCTGAGTGAAACTGTTGTATGTGAAACAAAAACGAAAAAAAATGTTCACATTCTGAGGAGGTCGCTCAGTAATAAGACCGAGTGGGGTACAAAAGATTCTGATTCAATATTTGATGAATAATAGCATGCCTTATTTACAAATAGCTTTTCTTAAACAAGGTCACAAAGTGCAGAAAAAACTGATAATAGATGAAAACAAAACAAACTAAAATAAATGCAGTTGTATGCCTCCATGCAACGGTCAAGTTGTGCACATCCATGTCTGTATATGTAGTGAAGACTTCAGAGAAATTAGATAAAAGTTATTAAAGGATAAGTTCACTCAAAAATGAAAAATCAGTCCCAGAGCAGATGGAAAATTGTTTTTTAAGTCCACAAAAGATTTCCGGAGCTTTACACCAAAATATCGTTGCAGCGTTCTCCTAAACAACTGAAGGGAGATGGGGATTTGTTTTAAAATGTAAAGAAACAACCCAATAATAAAAAAAACAAACTCAAACGGCTCCATACAGCTACAAGCCCCAACATCCCAAATTGATTTGAAGACATTATTTACAATCTTGAAACAAGGTCCAGCTTGTGCCTGCCACTTCAGCTACAGTGAAGATTTCAGCATTTGAAATTTAAATTAAATCACATGCCCCTTATTTATCATGGTGCAGTTTACTTATACGTTGTGAAGCCACACATTTGTGGCTGCAAGTGATGTAAGAAATCCAGTGTTGGTCCGCTAATGCTGATTAAACGGCAAAGGCGTTTGAAGATACGGTCAAAGTGCAAACTCTAAGGTACTGAGCCATAAATGAACTGTCACTACATCGCTGACTAATGTGGCGTTTTATGTGCCGCTTGCAGCGAGTGATCGTAGCTCTCTATGAAATGTGCGCTTAAACGTTGCACCGGCATGACCTAACGGAATCCTGGACATGTTTGTCTCTCGAAAATGATGAGTTTCAGAGATGTCAGGCAATCCGGTTACACTCATAAGCACCGGTGAATGTCTGTCACAGCTGTGCAAGCAGGGTAACAAGGAACACGGGGAATAGGACCCAAATGAGAATGCCTGAGGGAAAGCGTGTGCATTTCAGTGATTTATTTCACACAAAAAGGTACAAAGGCTTACAGGATGCTGAGAAAGGCAAAGGTCGAATCTAGAGAAGGCAGTCGGAACAGGAAAACTAATCCAACAGGGAGCAGGCAAGAATAAAAAAACATTATCACAGCAGTTTGTGAAATTTAATCTATAGGATTTATATACAAGGGGATGTTTTTTGTTTTTTTTCTGTGACACTCTACGACTTTCAATTTGAAAATGTGTGTCCAAATATAATAGGAATACCATACATCATGCAAATAAAGTGGGGATTATTCAAGCGTATATTCATATCACAGTTCCACGTGTGATGAAAGAAAACGGGAGAGAGGCTCCGAGAAACTGATCCACTTAACAAGTCTAAAGAACAGGCCCTGTTATCTTGAATGGGGTTAAAAACGCGAACAATCCAAAGGTTGTGAGAAGGGTGTGTAGCACATTTCAGCAGGAGTCAGCGTCTGGCGAGCAATGTAGCAAAGGCAATCACATTCGCCTCTCAGGCCGGGTGGTGCGATCTTAAATAATGCAATCATAGCATGTGATTTCATCAAGTTACCAACAGTTCCAGACAGTGTCTCAAAGAGGTCAGGCCAGATGTTTTGTGAGGATTGAAAGGAAGCAGATGTGCATGTGTAGCTGGAGATTGAGATTGGGTCTTAAATCGGACCTTTATGAGAAGAAAAATGTAATTAGCAAGAAGTATAGCAAAATTGTAACCATATTTAAAAGAAAATCACAAACACTACCTTGTAATAGAAAGAAAGAAAAAAGGGATTTAAAGACAGAAATGATGGAGGCAGAGGGCTCCACAGTCTATGGGCCCGGCCACCAACGCTCAATGCTCGTAGGGAGTCAATAAAAGAAAAGAAAAGAATTTGAAAATCAATACGGACCAAGACAGGCGGCAAAGTTCCCTTTCAAAGGAGTCGGACTGGTGTCTCTTGAAATTCAAGCAGCGGCGTTCTGCTCGAGTTGGAGTTGGTCGAAGGAGCTCTGACTGATAGTGGCATAAAGTGCATTACAGTAGTCCAGTGGGGGTATTATCTTCTCAGCACCTTTGGATTTGAAATGCATTTTTCACATCATCTATACTGAGCATAGCAGCCTCTACACTGAACATCTCCCTTCGGAAGCTGCAATGTTTTTTTCCGCCCGCTTCGCTTACAAAAGCACTATTTTTTCTAAACAAGCAGTGAGGATGGACGGCTCGCTCCCGCTTCAAGTGCTGTGGGCTGTTCATTCTTTTCAAGTTTGAGCATCAACCTTCGGAGCAGCCATAGTATAGTAACCAGATGGCCGCAGCAACAGACATTCCCAGGGCCAGATGAGCTCAGAAACTGTCCGAAGTGTTTCCTCTTCATGCGTTGAGGGGTTGTGAGATGTGTTGGACAAGACATTTTCTCTTGCGGTGAGACTCAGATCTTGTTCATAGCTCTGCAACTGATGCCCCTGTCTCACCAATCCCTGAAGTCAGTTTCCAGAGAAGAATGTGGTTTGGAGTAATTGCAAACGTTTCTCCCCAAGACACAGTACGGTATCTGTGGTCCATTAGCCGAGCAGGGGCGTGATGCAAGATTGAACGACAATGAAATTCAATATTATGAGGAAACTAGAAGGTTATATTAGACTGTTGTTTTAATCTTATATCCAGTAGTAATCTCAAAACTGTTATACATGCTTTTATTTTCTCTCATTTGCATTTTTGTCTCTCTATATGAACAAAAAAAACATGCTGCGGCAGCATTAAATTGTATAACTTTTCACTTTGTGTGTTACATAATCTTCTCCCTTCACGCACACTGTTGTTACCACAGCCCCTGAGAGACTTGTCCTGAGTGCAGTCGCCTGTATTTGTTACCACGAGTGACCCCTGAATTTGTAGGAATTAAATTACCCTTCTCATCTGGCTGAAATATAATGCTTGATTTAATTCAAGAATGCAATTTTCATTATCTTTGTCTCGTGCCCGTGAGCACTGGCACAGGTCAAGGGCTCTCAGACGAAGAGCGAGACTCGGTCCCATAAAATTTAGAGAAAGCATACGAGCATGAACTCTGAAACTGACTGACTACACAAATTATTGGAATCCTTGTCTCCTGAGTGACCTCTGACTTCTCCCATGCTGACTGCAGGCTAGACATCCAGTTATGCTGCTGCTGCTGCTGTTGTGAAAGTTTAATCTTTTCCTGCTTTAATGTCAAGTTTTTCAACATAACATTGAGACAATACCACAACGTGGACTTTATTATGGCGGCCCCGAGAGCTCAACGCTCTGCAACTTACGAAAACACTTATATTTGATTGATAAACCTCAGAATTGTAGAGCAACGTTGGGATTTATTATACGTTTGATGATGCAACAAATAATGTTTTGGTTTCCAGCTAAGGAAAAAGTGGTAGATTGGTGTGTGTGTGTGTGAGGGGCAAGAATATCAACCAAGGCTCCACTTGGATTAATATTAACCACATTTGCCCTTGGGAGAAAACTGACACATTTCCAGCCTGACCTCAGCGCCTGTAAATCATCAGCTGTAGCTAACATGCTCTTTCCTCACACTCAGTCAGGAAACATTGTCATTTCAGGTGCCATTTAAGGAGCACATTCACAGCAAAGAGTGCATTAAAGAACACACCACTTCTGCCAGTGAAAGCTAAAATTATCTTGGCCCGAGAATATTCTGCTCTTGAATGTTCTGGTCAAAGCAGTTCACACAAATTGAGCTATTAACTGCCTCTTCATCGAGCGGTCTAACCTCTCTCTCATCTCCTCCTGCTATACAGTCATCGTGTTGATTATCAGCAGGTACGATTCATTTTCTCTCAGAAATGCATGGAATATTGTTAACAAGGGACGACAGTTAATTAATTTAATTCCCAGTCATTATGGCAGCCGCTTATTCTCTGTTTATAGCATTTGTCAGATGTGCTTCTCTTTTAATCACACAGAGATGTAATTGCATATAAATTAATGATAGAAAGACTGTAGTGTGTACCTATAGATGGATGAAAAATTCGAAGTGGAGAAACATAATGAATGCAGACACTTCTATAGAGGGCCCGAGGGGTCACTGGGTGGTTTGAAGCATAAAACCAGGTAAATCATATGATATGCACCAGATCTCAACCCACGTGTAGGAAATTATCTGATGGAAAAATGAACAGAGACTTGTACTGACACACTTGATGGTGTATTTTTTTCCTTTAATTTGTCACCTATGTATATACTTAAGGGTGCAATATGTAAGAATTAGCTACTTGTTGAATTCATACTATCAACTCTAGATGCCATTAGCTAGTTAGCTCAGTTAGCTGTGCAGCTAGCAATCCATACTTGGAGTTTGGTGTTCATGACATCATAACGTCCAAACTTTTATCTCTTCACATTCTGTTGATATTTTTATTGAATTTTAAAATCTTTTCGACTAAACGTCTCACATATCGCACCTTTAATGCCGTAAACTTGTAGTTAGTCTGTGCCCTGACCTGACACACCATAATGTTGACACCTTCTCAACATACTCTTCTTCTGGTATCTCAGTAAAATCAGTGGAAGTTACTGCACAAAGAGGAGAAGGTGCCACGGGATTGATTACATTTACCTTACTAAACATGGCAATACTGTATTAGCACAAAAACTATTGTTAGTGGCAAAAAAGGGCCAATACTGTTCCTCTATCGATACTGAAGTGAGCCAATCACCGGAGTTTGTGAGCTAATCATAGTCCGCTCACCTGTTATTAGCTGCTATGTGTCATCAATGTAAGGCTGGAATAACGTGCACACAGTAGCCATTAAGGAGTAATTAGTCCCTTGTTGCTAGGCATGGGGATACCCATGTTAAACTGTTTAATAGACCTAATAGATAGCAGCAGCAGAATGATCTAATTACAGATGCTGCAGAATGGCTAATCACAAACACACACACACAAACACACAAACACACACACACACACACACACACACACACACACACACACACGCTCTCCAAGCCATTCTCATTATGCAAATGCATTTGAAAAAGAAAGCGTGCTGCTGTGATTAGCACACAAAGTGGGCAGAGCGAGTTACAAGTTAAAAGGCCACAGTGGGAGGATGGAGTTTGATGTACAGTCTGAGGGATTATAGGAATTCATCACTCACTGTCAGTCATGAGAGCAAACGGCAGCAGCAGCAGCAGCACTTGGCTTCCTCGCATCACCTGTAGTCTCATGCAAACATCCATGTGTCGCCTCTCTGGTCTTCATGCCTTTATTTCCTCGTTTTTAACCTTCAGTGCAGGAACGAGTCTATCATCCCCCCCCCCCCCCCCCCCCCCCCCCCCCCAACACACAAATGGCCATGCACTGTTGCCATGGTTACCAGGTCATGTCAGGCAAAATGATTCGTAGATGGGTCAGTGTTGGATTTATAAACTCGCAGCATGCGTCGCTCACGGAAACCTTTACAGTAGTCCCTTGTGTTATTATGAACCACTTGCTTGTTGTTTGCTGATAATTGTCTCGTTGTCCTTGCGCACCGGGTCGCACACAGGTCACATATATAGGCTTCTTATACAGAACAATTCAAAGTCTGTGAGGGATTATTATATATGAACCTCGAGCTAATCATATGACGTTGTTTTGACAGCCTTCAGCAAAGAAGAAACCACAATGGAGAACCCCACACACAGAGCCCATTGAAATAATTCTTGAGGTGCTGCGTGACAAATACACACAGTAAGTACTGTTGTATAAGTTGCTAATTTGTTTACTCTGCATGCCAAGATGCACATGTCACAACTAATAGGGAAAAGATAATGTGTTTTCTGAAAGTTATGTAACAGTCATTGCACAACACATTTTTGGAGGCATTTACTACCAAACTTGACCGGTGATTACTGTTAATCGCTGTGAGAATGTCTGTTGATATATAAGTAGCGTAGCCATGAATATTATTTTAGATGAACCTGTGAACCAAAAAGTATTATGTGGATGTAATGTTAAAACATTAAATAATTACAGTATTTGCCTACTGACAGTTTTATACATTGCAGTCGGGTTAGAGGAGCCTGAAAGTCACAGTCCCGGGGTCGTGGCTGGAACAGTCGGCTTTGGGTTTAGCGGTGCTGGACGGTGGAGGAGCATTCCTGACGTCAGCGTCTGTTCCTCTTTCTCGTATCCATGGCCTCTTAAAAAACTGTTCCAGCGAGCTTTGTTTTGACGTCTTTGCATTTTTAATTAAATCTCAAGGCTTTCTGTAATGATCTGTAACTGACCGCCGATTGAGTAGTGCATAGTCAGCGTGTGTGCCGAGGCGACCCCGCATTTATTTGAACTTTCATTACGAATGAAGTGAAGTCTGTTAGTCTGTTTTTTTCAATTACTTTCAATAGCGATACAGTAGTATATACATCATTTGCTGTGAACTTACATTTCTTATGACTTTGCAGGGTCTGCCAGCTTTAGATGTACAGTAGCTGGCGCAGGCACATCTGGGCACACCTGTGGCCACGCGGTTGTATCATATATCCTCATTCTTAATGTGTTCTGAGAAATCTATGGTTGAATCGGCCAATGAGCCTGAAACATAAATACACTGTCTCTCCCAGCTAAATCTCCAAAAGCAGTGTTATATCCAATTAAACATTTTTCTTAACCCCGGTGTATCTTTAGAAATATCATCAACTGTGGTGTGAGTGAAAACTAAAGCACTGCAGATCCTCTTTTACAGAGCTATAAGAATGTCAGATACGAACATAACACTGAGTAAACAGGTAATAAGGCTCTGTGTTTTCTCAGTGTATTGATGCCTGTCCTGTGTCACGATGACATACATATATGCAACATTACATATTGTTGTATTCCTGTTTTGCAACGATAAGAAAATGAAAAGCACAATAATAGTAATTGCTTCCAAAATAAGACGTGTTTGTGATGAACACACAGGAGAAAGAGAGTATCTGAGTTCATTTTCAGTAATAACATGTCATACCCTCAATTTTATTACCTTCCACTGCTTTTACATGGTCCTGTCTGGATGTTTGTTCATGAGTGGGAAGCCAGTGAGGGAACATGAGTCCTGCAGGCTGGTCGGGCACCTCGGTGCAGGGGGTTGGATCTGGTGGAGATTGTGTAAATCCATGTATGTGCATACAAAATTTCATGGTCTTCATTTGAAAACAATCTGCAGAGCTTTTAGACATACAAACTGTTTTGAAATCCACTGCATAGCCCTTAAAATCCAAGCTGGTCAGTCTGAATCTCTTTTAGGTTATTGACACCTGCCATCTGGGAGCTACAATGTCGTCCTTATTAGCGAGATGTTCGATGAGAAGCTTGGCGCCTGCAGCGAATCCAATGCTGCTAATACAGCTGCTCTAATTCGGTGTGAAAAACACTGAAGTGCGATTAAGCACAGTCGGTGTGTGATTCAGCGTTTCCATTCACAATACATGCAATTACTTAACACTCGATTACATAAAGCTCCTCAAGTGTTAGTCATGGTCATGGCTAGGCCTGACTCAAGAGCATTACAGGAAGTGGACAAAACACATCAAGTGCCGTAAACTGATTTAAGGTATGTCTGATTGAATCTGATAAGTTCTGACGTAGCTAACACATTTCAAAAAGTTTGTTTCAAATTCACTTTTCGATGGAAACATGGAGAATGACCTGAGATGGAGGATACCTACAGGAGCAGCATGTTTAAAACATCTTTAAAAACTCTGGACTTTTTCCCCTTCATCATTTTAGACACTATTAATGACCGGGTGAAACTTTTTGACCAGTTCTGGAGTGCAGCCAAAACAAAAGGCTTTGAGGTGAGTTGTGTTCATGAATGAGTCAGAAAAAATGTTTCTCCAGTCGGCCCTCGGCTAAGGTTTTTCTTCATTTTTATTATTTCAAGGCGTACCTGGCTCAAATCAGATACTCAGACTTGTACAAAGAGTAAAGTCCATGGGCGAACCCATAAAGATATAATAAAGGTCTGAAATCTCCTCAATCAGAGCCGTCTACTGTCTGACTGCAGGTGATTATTCCTCCAGAAGCCCCAGCTCTGCCCCCGGGTCATCCACATACAACACTCAGCAATGCACACCTTTTTTGGTCAAGTTGAATACATACTGTACGCTTTGTATGTCACCAAACATGCAAAAATCTGCTTCATGTTTGGTGTAAACAGAAGGGAATTTATTTCACCAGATATTATAACCAGAGCGATTTTCCCTGCAATTGCAATTGTTCGTTGAGCGATTTCACAGAAGTTTGTAAGTCCTGATTTGTTTTTTGCAGTGTAGTGATGTTTTGGAAAGCAAACTTAAGGCTATTGCGTATGTCTTTGATTTCTTCGTGTAGTGATCCAGTCTTTTGTTGATGCTTGACAGTAAGACTAACCTTGATTTCGGCGTTTTATAGATCATTGGTGTCTGTTGAAGAGGCTGTCTTTTTGTGTTTGTTGGGATTGGATGGCTCCGGGTCCATGTTGGTCTGCAAGTTGTAAGAGTGGTCGATGAATGCCCCTAGTTACCAGATAAAATAAACTGTTAAAATATAATACAAGCAAACTTATAAATGCAAGATTTTCAAGTGAACTGTGCATTGAGCCGAGGGGTTACATCTATTCTCAGGGTTTTGCCATTGCAGCTGTGTGTTTCCTCTTCTTCAAAGACCTTTCTCTTGCGTCATTCTCCCCACCATCACTGAATCTGTGTGTGCATTGTTAGGACGGAGGCAGCCTTATCTGCGGGGTAGGCGGTGTGAGAGTCAGTATGGATAATGCAGTTGATGGAAAAACACAATCCCTTTTTACGTCATCAGCGGGGAGCGAGGAGGGACACGAAGAGACTCCGCATTCGCAAAACATGCGTTCGAGACTTCATCCTGCAGGACGGTAGCCACATGCTGTGAATAAGGATGTCAAATACAGTGTATGTTACTGTGTGCAGGCTGGAACATCTGGGGTTAGAAGCAGAGGCCTTGAAAGTATTCATGCCAGGCTGAATATTTTTTGAGTTCAGCTCAGTTCATTGTACAAGCAGTGCAGGAGCATTTTACCACAACAGGTCACTGATGTGTTTTGACCGTCCAGTTTGACCACTGCTGTTAAAACCTTGAAGAGCCAGAGGACTCGCACAACCTTTACAATAATCAAGAACAATAACGCTCTCTGTCTTTCTGATCCAAGGCCATACAAAGTGTGTGTAAGAGTTGAGTTCCTTTCTGTTCTTTTTTGCTGTGACATCTTTGCATGTCCTCACGCTACAGCTGGCCAGAGGCGATGTGGACAAAGGGGCATCAAGTGGGGACAAAAACAACAGTCACGTTATTCAATCAGTAGCCTTCATCTAATCTAAGACTAGGTATAGAAACAGCAGGAGTCAAAAATAGCCCTTTTCTAAGAATGTGAGAACAAGTTGTGATTGCTCAGGACTCATTTGTGTTGTAGTTTTATCCGTGCTAGCACCGTGATAACATCTGTCTGCCAGATGTTCAGTCTAACAATTAGGTCCAGGCTGAAATATCTGCTAGATCAGTGTTTATTGAAATTTGACATTCTTGCCTCCCTTAGGATGAATTGTTATCACATTGGTTATCCCTTAACCTAACTCTAGTGCCATCAACAGGTCAAAAACTTTGGTTTATAGCTAAATACCTGCAAGAATAATGACATTTGCATCAGCCTCAGCGGTGAATTATCAAATGTTAGCATGCTAACATGCTAAACTAAGATGGTGAACAAAATAAACATTGTACCAGCTAAATGTTAGCGTGTTAACATTGCAAGCATTGCAATTGCAAGCACGTTTGTTCAATGTGGCATTCCACCTCTGCAACTTCAAGTGGTTGCCAGTTTGTGGACTAGCTAACATTGCTAACGCTAGCTAACACAATTAACCTCGAGGACCTGCCTCTTTCTCTAGGGATTGTATTCGATCCTCCTTTTACATGTTAAGTGGTTTGACTTGAACTGATGCCTCCCTCTTATAAATAGATCCTGTCCATTTACTATTCATTCATGGAGGGATTATGTCTGTACTGGATTTCCCTTGTTTTTCTGCACTCAGTGCCTTCTTTTTATCTGTGGGTTGGAAAGCAGCTGCATCTTTTAACAAGGCATGATCATGTCGGGGTGCGTACCTCTTCATTAAAATGGCCGTGATGATGTAAAGCCAGCAACGCTCTTTTGCCAAGTTTTGTCAAACCTGTCTCTTCTCACATGGTCCCACTGGTGTGCAGCAGCACACACACACAAACACACACACATACACACAGTCCCCCTGGTGTGTCAGTTCAGGATGAGCAGTGCTGTACGTGTGAAATGCTGTTTCTGTTCTGCAAAGCGAAGGTCGAGCTGGTTTTGTCCTCTGGAGATACAAACTGCAAAACATGAGGAGAGGGGAAGGAGGGATGGAGCTGGAGGGAGCTCTGCTGTGTTTATAATGTATCTGACTGCTTGATATAAAACATTAAAAAAATCAGCTCTAAGCCCAAGATGTCCTGCTGACATGCAGCGTTATGTTGTCTCGCAATGAAATCTGCTTTTTGAAAGTATTTTTTATGACTAAAATACAAATTGGTTATACGTATGCTGTGTTTAATCAATAATTACTATGCCTAGTATTTTAAAAGGGTCACTCACAGTCGAAACACCCACAAAGAATTATCATTTAAAGGGTACCTACACCAATTTTACACATTAAAGTGTGTTTACAGGTCTTGAGGAGGACTAATGCATATGTAGGAAAAAGTAGTAGAAAGTCTGTTGTGACTCCAGAGGAAGCTGCATGTAATCTGATAAATTGCCTCCAGTTATGTCACTCAGTGGCTAAGTTGCATTGTGGGTAATGTAGGCCCCGTGTTTTAATGTCTTGTCTTTAATTTTCCTGACTTTTAGAACATGTGAATTTAGACGTGAGATGTGTGTGTTGTAGATACCTGAACTGACAGGTTAACATCCTCCTCCGCGAAGGGTTAAGTCTCCCTTCAGGCAAGTCAATGAGACAGAGGCAGCGACGTGCTTAATGAATCTGCCAACACACAGGTGACATGGTAAATGAGGGTAGCTGATATTTCTGAGGTGGACTGTAATTAGTGGTCGCTGCAGAGGAGGGTGAAGCCCTCAGGTTTTTATGCAAATCGGAGAGGCAGCGGAGGAGAGAAGGATATCATGGAGGCATCTATTATCTGTGTGTGCATGTGTGCGAGTGTGAGCGTCTGATGGATCGGTTGCATCATGATGAGTTCACTGTCTGATGCAAAGGTATGTGCTGCGGACAAATATCACTCTCAGGAATGGTGCAGACAGCAGATGCATACTGATTGATATTGACTGATTGATTGATACAGATTCTCTAAGCCTTCAAACAGATGGCATGGCTTGATTGGAGAGCAGAAGGTTAAGTGTGCAGGTCACAGTGCTGGGAGCTCGTGGAAACAATTAATTCATCTGTGAATATTCATCTGGTTTCCTTTATTATTAAGATATGAAGCATTTTCTCATTAAGGGCACCCAGGCACTGAACAGAGACTTCAAGTTATTCTATCTGGTAAAATTGCCTGTAGGTTATCATCTGAATCACAGCCTCTCAACCCCAGCTCCGAACACTGACTTTGTTATGCACTGACGTCAGTGTAGAGTGAACACGTAGTTTATCTCTGAAATGAAAGTGCCCTCGAGGGTTCATTTAATGTTTATAAAAAGAGAGAGAAGCGCATTGTTATGCTGAGAGATATAGGGATCAATGCATACTGGCTCATGCAGAATCCCCTCTGGTTTTATTGTTAACTTATTGGTTTAGGTGTCAGGTATCATTGTCGTGGTTTAAGGTTTTTAGTTAAGTCATTTCCTGTTTTGTTTTGTAGGTTTCACCCTCATGTATCATGCTTTGGTTCCTGACCCTCCCTCTGTAGCTGCCCTGATTTGTTTCACCTGTCCCTGATTATCAGTCCCTGTGGACCCTTTTCACAGCAGACATTTTGATGTGCCAAAGCAGGAGAAGCACAGGTGTGACTAATAATTTTAACTAGCTCACCTAAATTAAATGCAGCCATCATGATTGTTATCAATTCCAACTGTGATTTTCCGGCTTTGACGAGTCAAAATGCCGTGGAAAGGCTCTATTGAGTCTCCCTGCCTTCCAATACCCGTACTACCATTTAATATGCCAAAAAACTATTTAGTATGTCCCATTACAAAGAATGTGAAATGCTATATGCCAAAAACACCAGGATGTCCGACTAAATCCGGTTAAATTTTGAGGTCTGCAAGCCAGCATGCTTTTCTGGCTATTCCGACCCACAATCTTCTGCACAGCGGCAGATACATTATATATGTCACATATGTCACATATTTCACATATGTCACGGTGTGTCACACAAATAATAAAGATACAGCGCACAAACATTTGACAGCTCAATGACAGATGACAGACACAATGACAGATTTTAGACACATTTAAGTGAAAGTACTACGTTCTTTGTGCTCCTTCATGCCCAAGGCTGCACAATTATAGAAGCAAGAGGATCAAAGTTCAAGGTGCACTGCCATGATGAAGTGGTACGTCCCAGTTGTATGCATACTGCACGCAACAGTAAGTATTTAATTACTTATCATTACCTTTTGACCCGACATTTTATTACTCCTTTGAATATGTGTAAGTTACCGTCTGACTAGGGGTGAGCTGGTGACCTTGGTTAATTTTCGAGAACTGTGTGGGCACAGAGTAAACACTCTGTTCTCGGGACACTTATCAGTTCACCGTAGGTACTGTGGTATTCACAAGGCCATCTCATCTTCTGCCCTAAACCTCCCTTTTGTCCAATTATCAAAGTATTCTATAAACTATGACTGTCTCTGTACTCAACCAGAACCTAGATTGACTCTGTTATTCTATATTTTTCTGTTTTACCATCTTATTAAATAATACAGAAGGCAGTCTTTTGCTGATCAATCCTCCTGATCCATCCTTATGTTTGGATTTGTACTTAGTTTATGACAGCTTGTTTTTTGTTTGTACTTCTGCCTGCCTTGAGTCTTGCATTTGGGTCCTTTTTCTAAAACACTTTTAAATTAATGCACATGCAAATTGTACTTTATGTTCAGAGTGCACACACCAAAGGAAAGATTAGATGACTTTTTTGAATATTTTCAAAATTTGCAATTAAGTTTCATGGAAGAAGCTATGTACATTTTTACTGATAATAATAATAACAACAACAAGATTGAGACAAAGTTCAATTACACTCCTGAATAAATTCCAATTACTGTTGCTTACTGCTAATCTAAGTGGCTAGTACACAGCAGATCAGCTTTACATGCACAGTGTGAAAGGGACATACGCAACGAGGAAGAGACAGTTTAAGACTGGCTGCAAATGAAGGCAGATATGTGCACATACAGATGGGTAACACAGGAAAAGAGGGGTCAAACATTCAGGTGTTGAGCCACCACCGTCTGCAATACTCATGCAGAGATTCTTCAAGCTTCTGGGACCTGCTGGAGGGATGAAATGCGTACTTCCTCGAAGATATTCCTCAGAGCGGTGTTATGATGAAGGTGGTCTGTAGGTGGTCTGCAGCAGAGGCTATAGTCTCATTATGATTGACATAATTTTCATACTTATAAAACCATTCAGTGAGCCTCTGCTCTGTGCCCTGTAGAAGCATCTGCATTCTTTGTGTCTTCAGTAATTTATTTTGCTGTTTGTTTCTGTTGTCCTTAATTCATTCAGACAATAAAAAAAACAAGCACATGAAAGGAGTGACATGCTGTGTGTGGGAGCGTAGACAGTTCGCTGGGTTTGTGTGATTATTCTCGCTTTAATCTCTCTTAGCAACACACGACATCCTCATTCGGCGTCAGTTTGGAGCAACAGCTGCTCACCCTTACTAATTTCGACATTTGCTCCCCATAGTTACACATGATTAGTCTCCTGGTGCGACACAGACAGTTAGCCCTCCAACAAAAGGTCCTGCATTGTTAGTCAGAGGAAGAGAGATCAATGCAAAGTGTTTTTTGTGGCTCGTGAACTCTCACTGTGCTCGACACACGCGTCATGTTCCCAACACAGGGACTGAAATACCTGCCGCCCTCATGCCCTCTCAGTTCTTACATGTTGCACCTTGAAAGTAATTTATACAGTAATTCTTAATTACACTTAGGAAACAACACCGTCAGCAGCTATTGATCAGACCAGATGTCTGGTCTGTATGTTACTGGGTCTGAAAAAGAGCGTACACCGTCAGATGTAACAGTACTTTATCAAACACTACGTCCATTAAATACTCTGGGGCAAAAATATTTTAATCAGTGGGAGTATTGATGAAATGCATTATGATGAATGACATCATTATTTCTTGTTCTGACCCAAAAATGCCTAATCAGCACCATACTTTGTGACTGTAGTGAAATTCAGATTCTGCAAAGACGAGGAAAAAAGGGAAAAAAATACATTCCCTTCCCTTCCCTCTTTTAAACTGGATGCTGATTGATAAACAAATGTATTAATAAAGTGCCTTTCCATCTCTTTAAATGCAATATACAACTGATCCAAGATCCCACTACACATTAAACCACTTAGAGTCAACAGACTTTTCTGCATTAAGTCTGCTCTGTGTTTCTTCAAGCCTCCTGCTCTTTTCTGGCTTCAGTGTCTTCTGTTAGAAACCGGCAGCAGCTTCGTTCTCTTCTTGGCTTGTAATTCTGTTGAGTTATTTGTTGTTTGTACTGTTTCTCTGGGGCATTTCGGTGTGAAAGCTCATTATCTTGCCGGTCAAGGCCTGCGGGTAATTAAGCTGTTGCATGGTGCCACCATGTGACACCATCAGGTACAGCAGCGAAACTTCTTTTCATGTGGGACATTTCATAATCCTGCGAGTTTGTAAGTGGAATTCAGTTTATATACATCAAATTTGCAACGCATCAGCCACTGGGCCAACACTGCCCTGTCCTCTGTGTGATGTGCAGAATCCTTTGAAAATATCAGACGGATGTGCCGCTTAGTTGTTTTCCTCTGCAGGGCCTCTTTAAGGACAAAGTACAGTGAGAGAGAGTTGCCTCGGGCGTTTTGCAAATCAATACAGTCATAGTCACAGTGTTGACAGCTCATTTAGGATATATTTAGGACAGTGTATTGAATATTGTGGTTCCATAAAACACAAATAATTGTCCTTTAATTGCATTGAGTTTTTCTTACAGCTAGCAGACCATGCATGTGGAGCCACAGTCGAGGGCCTAAAGATGTAAAGAGCGGCTTGGCTGCTGTAATAGGATCAGCACCCCTCACACTCCCACTCACATCAGCCTTCATTACCACTAGCTTTGAGGAGGATTATTGTGCCTGGAGGTGATGCTTATTTACTGTAGGCGCAGACGTATGTTGGCGTACAGCTGATGCATAGAATATATGTGCATTTAATTCTCCAGCAGGAGTCTATTCCTTTTTATTTATTTCTTGGTTTAAAGTTTAGAAAAGCTGACTCTTCTCTTCTCTCTTTATTTCTATACAGGGTCTGTAACAGAATCAGATACAGTAAAAATCAAAAAGCTTCAGAGCATGAAATACGTCTATATTGCCACGGTATTTGATGTAACAAATAAAGACAGCTGTATGATTTAAAAGTAATATAAAAAATAAGAAATGGATATTGCTTGAGAATCCATTCTGCAGCATTCTCCTCTTGTCTTTCCCCAATAATTTTATTATCGCCTCCCTCTCTGTATGCCTCCCTCCATGCCTCACTCATTGTGAATCCTCTTAGAGCTGGATTATAGGACTAAGATGTCTCCGCTGATAGGGAGAGAGAGGGTGAATAGAGAGTGACGGAGATGGAGAGACAGAGAGAGGGAGGGGGAGACAGAAGATGAGCATGAGGCACGTAGAGAGAGAGAGAGAGAAAGAAAGAGCGATACAGGAAGAGAAGAAGAGAGGTTAGAAGAAGATGATGGAGAGAACCCCTCGGCCTGGAATGGGTCGGGTATGGGGTAGAAGGTGGTCTGTAACTGGGGTGAGTACACAGAAAACACCTACCTGTTCTGTTTGCTGCATTTTTATCATGTTGTGTGTGTGAAGTTAGAAAACCTGAAGGCTGATATCCTCCTCCTAATTCAGTTTGGCTTTATGAGCAGGTGGCACGTGCAAGCTTATGTGTGTGTTTGTGTGTGTGTGTGTGTGTGTGTATTGAGCTACCTGAGGACAGTAATGTAACAGACTGAGGGGATCACCGACCTCCTGATTAATCTAATTCTGTAAAGTATACGTCCTATTAGTTTAGCTGAGACGAAGGTGTGTGTAAGACGTAGACGTCGAGCTGCAACTATTAATCGATTAGCTGTCAACGAAAGATTCATCACCAAAGAAGTCAAAATTCTCTGATTTCAGTTTCTTAAAGCAACATTATGTAACTTTTTTACCTTGAAATATCAGCTTCAAAATGATGTTGATGGGACAGTGTCTTGTAACAGGGTGAATGGTGTCTGTCTCAGCCACTCCGCCCCCCTATCGCTTGTTTAACCTCAGTGAGAGGGTAGGATCACAGCGTTACATACATGTTTACTTCAACATACACGTTTTCAACACATGACTTTGTTATGACGTGATGAGTTTTGTTTGTAGTCAGCACCTACATTATGTCTGACAAATTGTTACACACCTGGGATTTGTATTCACGACAGTGGTGTTGCACTCAGAAAGTGTGGGGGATGCCAAATCGCACAAAATGCCATTTTCTACATAATGTAGCTTTAATTGATAAGGTGTCAACTGTTACATTAATCGCAAACCATTTTGACAATCAGTTTTGAATAGTTCTTTTAGAAGTCCACATTATCTGATTCCAGCTTCTTAAATGTGAATATTTTCGGGTTTCTTTACGCCTCTGTGACATTAAACTGAATATCTTTGGGTCGTGGACAAAACAAGATATCTGAGGACGTCATTTTGGGCTTTGGGAAGCACTGATCGACATTTTCCCCAATTTTCTGATTTTTTTGGTAGACCAAACACCTAATCGATTAATCGTGAAAATAATCAACAGTTTAATTAACAATGAAAATAATCATTAGTCTATACAGAGATGCAGACTTTAGTCATTGTTCTGATGACTTGCAACTTGACTTGAGAGAAAATAAATGACTTGTTAGAAATGATGGAGAGGGAATATTTTGTTTGAACATGTAAATAAAGTTGTCTATTTTTTATTTGATTACATTTCACTCATTATGAATAATTGAACAGGTTGGATAAATTGGCCTCATTATTAGCGAGGGAGTAATATCTTCTCTTTTCTCTGAATGAAGACAGGATACTGCAGGTCAGATTACTTTATCTTAGGTGGGAAAAAAGGTGACTTGACTTGGCTTAACTAAAGAATTGACTTGACTAGACCTGTGGCCTGACCTGCCCAAGAAAAAATGACTTAGGACTTGCTTGGGACTCGACATGTCTGATGTAAGAGATAGAAAGAACACGACTCTGTGTGCTCGAAGGTGTCTTGATGGCTTACTTAACCAGATAACAGGAGCGTAATACACTCATTTTGTCTTGTAGGAAGAGCCAGCAGAGCCTCACATGGTGCAGCACACCCTCCATTGTTCCAATCACAAGGCAGGAACAGACTAACCGGGCGGCAGCGATGTCTCTCCTGCCCTTAACCAACCCTCCCGGCTGGAGTGTGTGCTCTGCTCTCTGTATCCTCATTGTGTTGCTTCCAGAGGCCAAAGCAGACAACCTGGACACTACAAATCAACGCAATGGCGGCGGATCCCAGTGTGGAGAGTACAGTAACCAGGTAACATCCTGAGAGTGATGTTCGCTGAACAAGCTGCTACAGGAGAGCTGCTTATTGCCCTCTGTTTCATCCTTTTACTCCAGAGATGTGTCAGCTCTGTGAAAGAGTAATGTTTCATCTCCCTCTGCAGTTACAGTCCTGTAAAAGTAACTCTATTAATGTAATGTTTGGCTAGGAATACATCATTTAACATGCAAGACAGCAGTGGTGGAAGAAGTACTCATATCCTGTACTCAACCACAACTAAGATATACTTCATTACATATAAAAGTCCAGTAAAAGTACTGATATATATTGATATACTGATAAATTATTATCTATTCTATTATTATTTAGTGAATACTGATGCATCAAGTAGAATTGTACTGTTGTAGCTGGTACAGAGTTGCAGCTAGTTAATCTACTTTAGATATAGTTCGATAGTTTAGTCGAGGGGTACCCAACGTAGGCGTCAGGCCCCTTCCAGAGGGTCACGAGATAAATGTGAGGGGTCTTGATATAATTAATGCAGTGAGAAAGAAGAAAAACTTAGTTGGGCTTCATTAAAGGTATTAAGGAAAACAAGATGCTCTACTTTGCATTTGATCAGCTGTCAGGAGCAAATATCTCTGGCAACAGCCACACTAGCAGCTCTGTGAGGCGACAGACAAAGTGGTGCTTTGAGCTAAATGCTATTGACAATGCAAATATGCTCAGGGTGTGGTCAGATCACTGTGTGGCTCAGGAGGCTCAGTCTCTGCCACCAGAGTATGAATGTGTGAAAGCTGACTTGTTGTACAGCACTTTGAGTGTACCTTTACTGCACAAACTACAGTACAGGTGAAGTACCCCTCATAGAGTCTACAACATGTGGGATGTTGTTTCTTTTGTGTAAGTGTTTGTTGCCACGTGGACGACTTTGCTCTTGTAAAACAGGAGGCGCACTTACTAAAAATGTTCATCTTCCATTTGAATGAAAATAAAATGGAATTTAAAAAAAACCATTCTCTGTAAAGTCATCATTAAAAAATCAAATATCCACCGCTAAGTGGACACCGGTCCAAAAAAACCTGTATGTCAGAGGCACTTGAGTTAATAGATCGCTGGTTACCATGAAAAAATCATTTTCTGAATTTCTAGAGTTTTGAAACTGCCGTATGTCAAAGGTGCATTAAAATGTAATGAAGAAAACCTTGAAAATGTATCTATGATCTAATTGCACATTTTTTTCGAATGTTATTTGGGCTGATTATAGTTTTTTGTTATTGGATCCTACTACCCAACACTGAACACACAACAAATGGTGGCGTTACAGGAAAAGTCAAAGATGCAGTCAGATTCATCCTGTAGGAAGTATTCATGTCTGCACAAATGAGGATGAGATCAGCATGTGGCTGGTTTGCATGAAATTGAGAAAAAAAACACCCAATTTGCTGCAGTTCATTTTTTTAAATTTAAAAGAAAAATCTATTGGAGGCTCTAGTTATTTAATCCCACTTATGGTCACTGATGAAAAGATGTATTCCTGACTTCCAGACAGACCTGGAAGTCAGGAGTCATTCAAGAAGTCATTTTTCATGATTTCAATCTCCTCCGTCTCACAGGTGATGGAGGACGGGATGTGTCGGCTGGTGGCCACGCTGCCACAGCTGGACGAGCAGAAGTGCCCTGATATGTTCCGCTGCACGGACGAGGTCTCCTACTGGCTGCACGAGAACGAGGAGAGGAAGCAGCAGATTGTGGCGCTGAAGGAGACCATCTCCGAGCTGCAGGAGGAGCTGAGGAACCACCGGCACCGCATCAAAGTCCTCGAGCTGGAGGTGAGTCCTCATATTGACTTAGCAGACCCTGGGTCAACCATCAGTAACAATCCTGTCAACTGCTTTGAGTGTTTGCTTCGGTCCAGCTGGGGATCACTGGATGTTGTGTCAATGTGACGTCTTCCTCTTCCTCCAGACATGTGACAGAACTCAGTAAATGTATTCTGCTCTTGTGTGCTCCTGTGTGGCATCAAATATAACTTTTCAAAGCAAAAAAATACTTTTTTCTTGTATTTCCTCTGCTCAGCTTCATTCAGCTCAGACCAGACATAAATATTTGATCAAACAAGTCTTGAACGTGGTTTGATTTAACATCCACAGGAGTCAACTTTGCTAAAATTGTGACTATTCTGACTGAAGATTGGGGATTTGCAATTTTTTAACACACACTATGATCAAAAGCACTGTTTTGACACAGGAAACACATCAGCACTAATTGCGCACTCAGTTCTGCACTGTAACGTGGTGCCTGGTCATCGAGCTGGCTTCCCCCCCCAGCGTGTCCTTGACCTTAGTCACTAACAGGATTAGCCTCCTACTCTTCCACGTGCTGCCTCATGCGTCTCAAGCGGTGAACCAATACAAACTACTCTCAGCTGGAGCGGTCAGTGGCCGAAGGTGGTGGTGGAAAGAGTTCAGGTGTTGTGTTTGTTTACATGAGGACAGGGCAGGGGTTATGGGAGTTAGTGTTATCCTCCATGTCCAGGCTAGGAATAGACCACATAGTGAAGTCTGGATTTATGTTTTAGTACTTTTTGTCCGGAGAGCGCTGGAAGATGTTGCATGTTGGCGTTGTAGTGTGTGCAGATAGATGAATACATCAGCTGTCAGTTAAAGGCCCGGCGTCTGTTGAGTTACAGATAACAGAAAGAAGTCAAGCCAAGGGTTCAGCGAGGTTGTTCACTGTCATTTTTTGCAGCACATCTTTACATATACAACATATCAGCAGCAGTGAAGGAAGTATTCAGATGTTTTACACTGTAAAGATACTCATGCATTCAAAATCTCACTTTTACTTGAAAAAAAGTACAAAAGAATTAGCACCAAAGTATCAAAAGTAAAAGTCGTCATTACGCAGAATGGCCCATTTCAGAATCATAAACATTTGAATATTGGATTATAATGAATGATTCCTAACTTTAATGTTGCAGCTGATAAATGTGGAGCTAATTCTAGTATCTTGACATACTGCTGGGAAGCTTAACCAAAAATAATCTATTATAATTTATGAGTTGATTTATATTTTGTATTGATAATCTGAATCTGTAGTAAGTAACTAAAGCTATCAAATAAATGTGGGGGAGTAAAAACTAGGGTTGTACCGATCCGATCACGTGACTCGGAAATCGGGGCCGATCACGCCACTGAAGACTCGATCGGGACTCGGACGTTACGACCCGATCAGAGATCGGTTTTATATATATTTATTTAGTCATTATTTGTATGAGATTGTTGATATATGGGCTATTGGTGATTCAAAATAAAAAAAATAAAATGAGTATTTACTACCACCGTTTACGACATGCGCATGCGCAGAAGACCAGCACGCCAGTTTGTTTTGAAGCGGAGTGGCGAGTTGTGGCGCACCATGTCTGCTGTGTGGAAGTATTTTAAAGTGAGTGACGAGAACGATGCAGTTGCAAACTGTCAGATATGTAAATTTGGGATATCGAGGGGTGGTAAAATATAATAAAAAATAAGGGACACCTTGGATAGTTTTCTTCGATCTTTTTAATTTTTTAAATGTATTATAAGTGTATCGGATCGGGACTCGGTATCGGCAGATACTCAAAAATCAAAGGACTCGGACTCGTATCGGGGGCAAAAAACCCTGATCGGAGCATCCCTAGTAAAAACTACAATATTTGCCTCCAAGTGTAAAGAAGCATTAAATGTAAATATTCAAGTTAAGTCCAAGTTCCTCAAAACTGTACTTTAAGCTACTAGGAACCTTTATTTTTATTCTGGGCCCTGTGGACAAATGATGATGGTGGTGCATGCATAATTTATGTTTATTCCTTGTTTAATTTCAGTCCAGTATTACAGTATCTTAAAATCTGCACAGCAGCATCATCAAAAACTGCCACTGTTTTTCTTATTAATGATTTATAATAGGCCTTTAATATTTCAATGACATTGATGATAGCTTATGTTATTGTTTTGTTAGTTTCATCATTTGTAGTTCAGTAAACTGTATGTTGTGCAGATGTGTGTAAAATGATCATTGAGGCTTTGCTTTAAAAAGGTTTGGCAACCAGAGTTTTACTGCAGTACTTTTTCACATTTTATTAAATAATCTAAGAATTTAATAACTCTGATAAACCATAATGAAATTCACACTTTTTAGATCAGAATTGTTTTTTTTTTTTGTTTTTTTTAAAAACTCATCCAAGATACATCCTAATTTAAATACAACTTGACAACAATGTTTATTTGGTTTAAAGCATTTAAAGCTCTGTTTGTGTATGTGTGTGATTGTGTATTTAAATGTATGCTGTCAGAGTGAAGAGAGGACCCACTTGAATACCTCCTTGGAGCAGCGCTTTCATGAGATGGAGGTTCACTATGCTGAGGCCACCACCCTGCTGCACCTACAGGGCACGCTGATCCTTGACCTCCAGGTAAACCCACCATGAGTAGTACCATTTCACTTGATAAGTATGAGCATGGATGAAGATACAAAATCCTCTGTGCACTGGGTGGTTTTTGATTGTTTTACATCTCTGTCCAGAACCAACTCCATAATCTGACACTCTTGTTGGATAAAGTCAAAAGAAACCCCGGCTGCTTGATCAACATCGTCCGGCCCAACTCACTGATGAATGCTCAGGAAGCTCTGCACCCAGGTACTCACCCTCAGCAACATGCAGTACATGCTGCCTGACAGCAGAGGGCACCAAACTCCTATTAGTGATTTACTCCAACTAAATCCTGTCTAATATTTTCTTCCCTCAGAGATCCAGCATGTGAGGAACTGTCCCATTGACTGTGCCTCCATCTACTACAATGGAGTGAGGAGATCAGGTCTCTACACAGTGGTGCCATCGCTGGCCGGCATGCCTGTGGAGGTCTACTGTGATATGGACACAGAAGGTGAGTCAGGGGAGAAGTTGTGTTGGCAAGGATGGAGGAGCACCAACTCCAGGTGTGCTGCAGCATCTGTATCCCAGATGAGGAACAAGATGGCACATGCTTTCCCTTCTTTTTTGCTTCAGGTGGTGGCTGGACGGTGATCCAGCGGCGCGTTGACGGCTCTGTGAGCTTCGACCGCAGCTGGAGGGAGTACAGGGATGGTTTCGGTGACCTGCACTCAGAGTTCTGGCTGGGCAATGAACACATACATGAGCTGAGCACCCAGGGAGACTACAGCCTCCGCATCCAGCTGGAGGACTGGAGCAACAAGCACAAACATGCCCTCTACCAGAGCTTCAGGTCGCTGTCATGCACCAGTTATCAAATAAAGAGGCACAACCAGCTGTATCTCTTGTGTAATTCCCTACTGTTCTTCCTCCTGTAGTGTGGAAGATGAGGAGCATCAGTACCGCCTCCATGTGTCAGGGTTCAGCGGGACAGTGCAGGACTCTTTCAGCTGGTACCACGACAAGCAGGGCTTCAGCACCCCTGACAGTGGCAACATCTGTGCAGAGATCTCCCACGGCGGCTGGTGGTACAACCAGTGCTTCTATGCCAACCTCAATGGAGTCTACTACAGGGTAAGTGCACACAGACAGCTCTTCAGTTCATACTTTTAAAATCAAGGGTGTTTACCACTTCCTAATCCTGCAGGGAGGCCACTACACCCCTAAAGGCCGGGGGCCGCTGGGTCCTGATGGCATCGTTTGGTACTCCTGGAGAGACTCTGACTATTACTCCCTACGCAAAGTCAGCATGATGATCCGGCCACGCAGCTTCCGAACCCGTCTGTCGCCCTGAACCCCATCGGTGATGATGACATCCAGTGGTGTCTGACAGCAAATGACTGTTTCTGTTGTGAGTGAACCTGCAGACTGACCTGGAAGTCTCTTCCAATGCGAAGAGAACTCAGAGAGAACTCGGAGAACTCAATGTTCTCTAAACTGTGGACTCATTTTCTGCTGTTTATTCTTGAAAAAACACAAACACTTTATACTGTAGAGTTATTTTTGGGACATTTTTCATTCAGTCTCTGGAAGAGAGTTCTTCCTTATTTTCTACGTCTATTTTGTATCTTTTAGTTTGATACTTTGACACTTGGCACACACTGTTAGCAACCCAGCCAAAAAAAGAAACTATGAATGAAGTATGACTATGAATTTAATCTATTGTGTAAACTTTTATTGAAATTAAAAATATTTTAATTAGAAATGGGATGATACAAGATATCAAGGATTGTGATAAGAAACATGATATTCCATTATCATCATGAATGTCCTCCCATTTGTGACTTGAAAAAGCTGTCTAGCCCTTAATGTACAGTCCTT
Source organism: Pagrus major (assembly GCF_040436345.1). NCBI lineage: Eukaryota > Metazoa > Chordata > Actinopteri > Spariformes > Sparidae > Pagrus > Pagrus major. The sequence goes on along the minus strand of NC_133236.1, from coordinate 20,663,734 downwards.
TATCGATGTCCTGATTTATTTTGTTCAATTGCATGTGTGGAAATTTAAGAAAAAACAATAATATACCCGCCCAACATTTATGCAACCTTATGATTTATGATTTACACTGTAATCAAGGTTCACTACAGAAGATGTGAACGATGCAATAAAAATATTCGTTTCTGAACAAAATGTAAGGTAAAGTGACAGTATGTTTAACAGCTTCACAGAAACAGTTCACACAAAAATGAAAATTCAGTCGTCATCTTCTCACCCCCGTGCTGATGGAAAGTCAGGTGAGGTTTCCACAAATCATTTCTGGAGCTTCACAGCAAAACAGCATCTCAGTATTCTCCTAAACTACTTAAGTAGTCAGGGACTTGTTTTAAAATGTAAAAAAACAACAATGATCAGCTATTTTTCTCTGGAACTGTCTACTTCTGCTTTAAGCGCTCGATCATTAAAAACATATAGTGAATCCAGTTATTTTGGGTAATTGTGACATGAAATTTTCATGTTTTAACTCTTTATTCTTAATATTTTACTCAAACAAGTTAGACCATTAAAAAAAAAAAATCCCACTTAATTGTATTAGACATAATAACCCTAAGTGCTACTGTCTCAGTCTACAGTCAGGCAGAGAAGATGTGCTATATGAAGACTGTGTATTCACACATACTGTATAGATCATCCACTCAACACTATGTAAACAAAAGGTGACATAAGGGCACTACAGTATTTCATATAAAGACAGTTCAAGATCTGTTAAAAACGAATATTTCTGACTGACAGGTGGAAATCAGAGATAACTCTTATCACTCTTATCAGACTGTACACACACTTCTGTTTATCTGAGGCATCAGTAAGTGTTACTTACATTCAAATTACCTTCACGCATGGGTTTCCACTGAACTTTAGCCTTTTGGCAGGTTTGTGTCAATATAGCAGGCATGTGTTGCGCAGAAGACTATTTAAAAAGGGTGCAGGTTTGTAATCTGTTCACTTTAAACTCTTATACAGCCTGCAGATAAAACAATCAAAGATTTTACAACCTTAGCATGGAAGTATTTTATTGCAAAAGACTTGTTTTTAACCATAAAATGAGTGCTACTGGCTCCAATGACGGCCTAAAACACACTGGAACACATACACTCAAAATTAACTAACAAACACGAGAATGAAAGTACTGTCTGGTGTATCAGATCTCCTCGCCTGGCTGATTTATGTGGCCCAAACATCCAGCTGCACCTGATGGGGGCCAGAGACGAATGTGGGGTAAAAGGGCTCTTTCACCTCCTCCACAAACACACTCTTTGACCCTTCGCACAGACTGCCGACTCATTCTCATTCCTATCCGTCTCTATGCAAGAATCTGCTAAAGCGAATAAGGGCTTTACTGTGAGTGCATTGCGTGTTGTACGCCATGCAGAGAACAAGACAAGGTTTCTTTCAAACACACACACAAAGAAACAAATAGCCCCACTGAGTACAAATCATTGTTTAATAAATCAAACATAATTTCTGCTTCTCTTTGAGTTACACTGTATTGCAAATACTTCTATACATAAAATAGTATCTCAATGACAAGAAGCACCTGATAGGTCTGATAGAATATATATTTATATATGTATATTTTTCATGTATCAAGTGATAAGAAAACAAAGAGTGAAAAAGATTAGAGACTGATTGAAAACTGGGCGGTGAAAAGCAAAACTGCGTACGTGACACTCCATCACAAACTCTTCTCAATAGTACAGATTCTTACACCTTCATATAAAACACCGCAAGGACAAATATTCTTCAGTAGAAGTGGGAGAAAGTGTTCGTGTTTGGCACCACCTGCAGGGAGGTATTCCTTCAGCAACGCTTTAAAAAAAATTCACCCCAACTTGACTATTAATTATCCCACTTACTTCTTTTCTCTGCAAATGTAAACTGCCGTGTCATGGTACGCAGGCAGGGGGGTAACTTAGGGCAACCATTTCTTTTTTTCCTCAAAGGGGCAAAGGCACGTGAGCATGACAGGAAGGAGGTGGAGCTTCCTGTTAGCTTTTGAGGAAGTGCAGGATGAAAAGGGGGTGAGGGACTGCCAGCAGTGGACATACAGAGGACACACACTCTGCCTTTGCCAACTCTTCCAAGATTCAAGATTGGATTCATAAAGAAATGCTCAACTAAAGATGTTGGGGCTCTCGCACATGTTTACGGCTCTAATCCGTAATTTAAATAGACCAAATGTAAAGCTCTGGTTAGAAATCAATCCCCAACTGTCCGCTACCCACAGAGAGGATGGCTTTGGTTTTCGGTGTGCAGACAGCAGGTTTGCAACACATGTAAACCCCTTCCATAACTATTTTTAACATGGAAAAATGAATCAAAAACTGCAGAGTATTGCTTTAAAATCAGCATTTCTAGTTTTTGACTCATGCAATTTAGCAATTCATGAACACAACCTGTGAGTTGGTGATGTCAACTTCCTGTCTCACAAGCTGCGGACCTTGAACAGAGGAAAGGGTGTGTGTAAATAGTGCGTTTTGTTCTGCTATCATTGCTGGCCCTAAAAAACAAAACCACACGGGTGTCAAAGCCTTTTCATCAGCTGCACATTAAACAGACTTTGAAAGTAACACCATGAACTGGAGCTGTTGGCATGAGCAGTAAAGGAAGAGATGAGGTAAGAGCAAGATAGAGATAGAGAAGTGAAATTTAAATTAAAGGGAGGGAAAAGACTGCAGTGTAAGCGGGAATATTTTGGATGTCGAGCTGGTTTTCTCGTCTTGTAGTGCGAGATCGAAGGCCGGTGCTTCTTTCACATCGTAGTGAACTGACTGTGTGCTTGTTTCAGCTTCTCAGCAATCTGTCAGTGAGGAAGAAGAAAAACTTGCATGAACAACAAAGCAGAGGGTGGTCATGTGATGGTTTAGGTAATAAGGCAACAAAAAGTACAGACTCCAGTTTACTGTGAGAGATGGTCCATAAAAACGTCTTTACCGTCTCGTAAAACTTGACTTGCTCCTCCAGGTACAACTGCATGACCCTGTTGTAGTCATAGATACGATTGCTATGGAAGTGGTTCATCTCAGCTGAGGGAGACATAGGGGGAGGGAACCATGTGAGACGGATATCACGTTGCAATAAACTCCACCACTTACATGCTTCTGAGCGAGTGTGTTACCTTGTAATGCGTAAGACATCGTGCTGACTCGTTTAGCCATGGTGACTTTGTCCTGAGGGGTAATTTTACTGGTGGCCACCAGCTTGTCGGCCTCCTTCACCTTGTCTATGCCTGCCTGCAACAACACAGGAGTCCTCAGTTACATTGTATGAAGACAAAAGACCATTTGACTCATCTGCATCCGGATAAGGTAAAGGAAAACGTGATATTTAAAAGGAGAAATATTAATCACATTTTCAGGTTCATACATTTCATGCTGGGTTTCTACGAGAATAGGTTTACATGCTTTATGTTCAAAAAACACAACAAAGGTGTACTGGCATTATTATGCTAATATATCATCATTATTATGGCATAAATTAGTCTGAAAATGACAATAATACTGTTTATCGGAACTATTTCTGGGACAGTATATCACCCGAAAAAAAATTGTTACTGTGACAGGCCCACTATGGAGCGCTGTCCGATCAAAAGCGATCAGCTATGTAAACAGGAAGTCACTGTAGCATCACTAGCTGTAACATGAGCTTCTAATATCAGAGTTCAAGGGGTCAAACAATATATTAATCGTCACAGCCTTTTAAAAACGTATATATGCATGCACGGAGAAAGATGTGTTTTAGAGTTGGTGGTGTTAAAGCAGTATGGGGTGAGGGGTCTAAAGGTGTTACACATTAGCAAGATAATGTATAAGATAAAAAAAAAGAAACTGCCCTTCTGAGTATTCAAATGAGACATCCCATCAAATGTATTTTCTAGTAAACTATTGCGTAACTATTTCCTGTTGTACCTTATGGACTCCGATGGTGTCCGGGAAGCACCCCAGAAGACCCTTGTATTCATTGTTGGTCTCCATGAGGAAGTGGAGGTCTTTCCTGGGCTGTAAAGGGAGCAAACACAGACACAAAAAAGATTAATTTAACCTAAAAATGGAACAAAGTTACAGTTAATCCAAAACAGGAAACAGCACAGTGATCTGAAAGTGATACGAAAATACAAGAAAACGTTACGTCACAGGAGTAACTTCTCAAAGTTTAATTTTAACACAACAGCCGAACTGGAAGATTCAAGTTTATAATAGTGTCGTTAACCTGCACTACATCTGGCTATATACACACAATACAAAACCTATTTTTCCCCTTAACCTCTAATTCATCAGGGGCAAGCTGTTTGCAGCCTCCCTCCACAGGTTAATATCACACTGCTCACTAAAGGCAGCAATTCTACAGGATCACTGAGAGACACTGTCTGGAGCAGCTTAAGCTTACCAGGCGAATCCTCCCTCTGGAAGCTGCAGGGGCATCAAAGTTTGATTTTTATTAATGCATACTGATGAGGCTACACAGAATGATCAGTCAAATAGTAGGTCAAAACAAGATGCAGGAAACATGAGAGGTTTTCCTGTGGCTTCTTCCTCTACAGATACAGACGTCATGGTCAGGACGCCGGAGTTTAAAGGGGTCATTAAAACACCACAAGTAGGATGTAAACACTGACTGCAAGCAGGAAATGATCACAGACACTTAGAGATGTTGTGATTATTGAGAGAGTGAACACACGATGTGGTCGATGAACAACACTCTAAAATAAAGTCACAGCCCTAGAAAAAAAAACAGAAGTGCAGCGCAGCAAACACCTCTGCATGAAGACAGGGATATTAAAGCGTGTTACAACAGTCGAGTACCTACCTGCTCTGCCACCAGCTGAGCTATCTCCTCATACGTCTTGCCTGCTGCTGTCATGGCATCGGTCAGAGTTGACTCGCCTACAGCGGGAAATGGATTCAATTATGTCATCACTGTTTCAGTACTAGTATCTGTGTACCAAGTTGTTTCGAAACAGATTTCGAAATAATAAACGTCAGCATAGTGATTCCGTTATGATGACTACAAGCTTTGATTACAGTAATCTTATGAAGTTATTTAAATAGCATTTGATGTCATATTTCTACTCGTAGCTGTACCTTGGTATCCACTGCTGGTGAAGACGGAGGAGAGGTTTTGGAAGGCTTTGCCGATTCTCTGGTACTCTTTCGGCAAAGCTGTGAAGGGAGAGACGAGAGACACGCTGTGTGAATGAATGTTTCTCGTGTTGACAAAATACTCAACATAAAGAACCATTCTTTGATATAAACAGTCATTACACCTCGAAGTGAGGGTGTGGCCTGTGTGTGGTAAAACATTGTGTACGTACGGCCTGTGCATCTCTTCCAGTGCTCGTTGCCCACAGTGAGGATTTCCTTTACGCCGTCATCCATGGATTTGGTAAACCTGCTGAACTGCTCGCACTTCTGTTCCCTGTCATACAACAAACCATAGGCAGGTGAATGTACAGTCAGCAACACGACTGATGCTTTTTGAGACACGTTTTTCTGTTTGTAGTAATTTAGAATAAAGTGGTTCACACATGAGATAATCCTTCAATAAGCATTTATTGCCTCCAAGTAACATTTCTGTCCAGCACCTGGTGTTTATCGGGTTGGATGTGTGTCCTTTGTAAATGTTTGCATAAAGTTTGATTAAACTTACACTTCGACAGGATCCAGGTCCGGCCCTTCAGGCTCTATCGTGGAGAAGATCATCACTCCCACCGTCTCGTCCTTCTCTGCTTTTCTCTTCCCCGTCTTCCAGTCCTGTGTCAATGTATCACTTTAATTAAGCAATTATTAAGATTAAGTCATTACAAATCATCTTAACTATATGCAGCTTCTTCTACAGCGGGTAAACAGGTTAACTGGAAACAGACGATAGTATCTTGACTGGTTATGAAAGGGGCGTCCTTGAAAGGCTTAGTTGTTGAGTGTCTAAAGGATTTTATTACATGAGCTCGGGAACACTTAATAAACTAATATGTGTAAACAGTTCATTTGTAAATGATTGCATTCTGTTTTTATTTATGTTTTACACATTGACCCGACTTTTTTTGGAATCAGGGTTGTACAATCTTAAAGACAGGTCAGTCTGTGATCAATCTGAAGGAAGAAGAAGTGGAGGAAGAGCAGCGCACCTTCTCATCCTTGTAGGTGAGGAAAGTCTGGAATACTTCGCTGCAGGAAACAATCGGGTGCCTGCACATCCTGGTCATCCAGCCCTGCAACCGCTCCATACGCATCTTAATAAATTCTTCCTCAAATCGCCCTGGAATAGACGAAAAGATATAAAGAGAGGACTTTAGTTTAATTTCCCCATCAGTATATGTTTAATATGCTTAGTGTCTTAGAACTGTTTGTCACAAAGTCAGACGCTTACCTGTCACCTGCTTGTCTGGTAAAGAGGGGATGGGGATGGCTGAGCCGAACTTGTCCAGCAGCCTCTCGTACAGCCAATCAAAGTGCTTGTATCTGTGATTGACTGGTCGGTTTGTGGTCTGCAAACGATAACATGAAGTTATAGACACTGTAAATCATATTAACTGGGGACAAACATTTGAACTTTATTTTAACCATATTTGATTCATATTATACACTATTATCATAGAGAACAATTTGTTTTGTTTAACAGACACATGCACAATATACAGACACGATCCCACATTATATAGAACATAATTTTAGGTGTACTTGAAGTTGCTCTAGACTCGTTCAATCCCAAATTAAAAATATTGACAGTGCTCCCGGACACTTACGTTGGGGGTGATTTGGTACTCGATGTAGCTCTTGAGGCCGTACATCTTTGAGCCTTTCTTGGGATCGGCCACCACGCAGTCTAGCTGACTTTCTGGATAAGACCACACCGGACCAACTTCTCCCATCTGAGCAGAAAACAAGAGGTTTAGAAACCTGCTACTCAGAATTGTATGACAAGCAAACATAAGTTCATACCTCCAAAAAATAGGAACTTTCTACGAGCTGTACTCAAAATACAATGGATAGTTTCACATCTGCTACTGCAATAATCTATATGACCAACAATTAATACTGCATCTACCTGTAAATGTGCTCATGATGCATTTTTACTTTCTTGTGTTATATTGTATTTAGTTCAGTCAGGTAGGATAAATCACTGCAGCAGGACCACTGACATAACAATTTGCATGCATATTTAGAGATGACCTACATAGATTGGTAGCTTCTCTTTGCCTTTAGCGAGCTGCTTGCATAGGAGGTAGAGCTCTGGACCAGACTTGGAGAACCCAGGAAACCTGCTCAAAGAAAAAAAAAAAAAAAGATTATAAAGAGACAGTCCTGATCACTCTCTTTAACTAATCCACAGTCAGAGGACTTTGTGATGTCTTACTTGTTGAGGGATATTTTCATTGAAGATGCATGAGCCCCTCCTCTCTGCATTGCTCCACTTTCTCCGGATTCTGACTCGGCGTAACCTCCAGTTGACTTCATGTCGTCCCACTCATCGTCCCACTCATCATCCTCTGCTCCTGAGGGCAGATACATGTGCACAGGTTTGTTTTCTTAAATCACAGGCACAGAAAGAACACGGTCTGTTCTTCAACAGCCTTCTGTGCAACGTGTGAATATACGAGAAGCAAACTGTAGGACTGTGAGCATTCAGCTGCTGATTCTTAATTCTTTTGATAATTGATGTATTCTAGGAAGAGACGACTACATGCTGCAGTGTGAGTTCGACTAATATTATCTAAAGTAGATAATAACAGAGGAATATTTCAATATGACTGTAAAATGTCTGTTTCTTAATTTAGGGTTTCTTATTTCATAAGAAGGAAAATACTGTGCTCAGGCTTACTCTGCAGTTCTAAACATCATACTAAAAAGATTTTTCTAGTTGCACTAGCTTGATAGCAAACTATTTAAAGCTGGTTCTGATTAAAGAAAAACAACAACTCAATTTTCATCCATAAACGCTACCTAAAATAATGAATGTTTTATATATCTTGATTTTCCCCAACAGCTGTGCAATCTCAAAATGAGATCTGAAGGCCTACTGATACAGTCCATAGGCTGTGAGGTAATACGACTGAGAGTGTGATTAAGACACTGGTGCCAGGCAGATCTCTGAATTTGGCCTCAAGCAATTACACACAGACACAGACACACACGGGCAAGTTAGGAAATCATGCATCAATCTGCATTTGAACTGGCCCACAAACCAAAAATGCAATAACTACATACAGTATTTGGTCAAAAGTGAATTAAGAGATTCAGATTTTCTGACATTTCAGATTTCAGAGAAAACAGCAGGTAGAGTTTGCAAAGTTAGCTGGTGAGACAGACACGGCTGGTCTTTGCTAGAGCTAAATTATACTTCTCTTTTTCTACTGCTTCCTGTAACTGAACTAAATAGATTTTGATGATCTGACATGATCCAACATCGTATTGATTCAGTTTGTTATCCCGTGTAAAATGATGTAGAAGCTAAATCCAACCATGATGGATAAACAAACAAGTAACTTTGTAGACAGGTAGAGTTTAAAAGAATCTCTCTAAAGGGGCATTAAATCTAAAATGTATCTATTTTGTAATAAAGACTCAAAATTTTTAATCCCATTTCCTCCCTTCATCCTGTCTTTAGTTACTGCTCTCTGTCTTTTCAAGAGCAGACATGCCGTGAGAGAGAACTCAATCTCAATATGAACCTCATCATTAAAAACATACAACCACAACAAAAGTCTCATAGATCGACGATTCCACATTGACATTGCATGTACAATACAATCAGACATCACCAAAAAAAGTCTCAATTTAGTGTTAATACCGAGCTACAAACTCAATGCCTCACACACATGCTTTGAAGAATGTAAATCATTTCCTGAAACTTAAGTGCTGGAACATCTCTTTATAAGCACTTATTGTCAGTCCACACACAAAAATCAAGCGATGCACGGGATACCTGTGTAATCAATAAGGTAGGGATACGGGTAGATGTCTTTGGCAAGAGAGAAAGAAAGGAAAAGTCTGTTAATTCCTCTCCTTGTCATTTATTCCCCCTGTTCTGTTTCTACAATAACAACTGGAGAATTTCAAAAACAGGTCAAGTAATAATTTGTCCGTCTGAGTCATGCGTGAGGCGAACTTTTCCACAGTCTGGAAAAAAACAGAATCATGACTTGATTGTCCGGTCCACATGCTGGAGCATCTGTGTGGAGGGAGTGGCCAGACACAGACTGCGGAGAGCCACATCTGGGACTTAAAAGTCCCTCATTAGACATTAGGCACATTTTTAAATGCTTATGAACTAAAATCATCATCTGTCTTACTAACAAGACACGAATCAGAGTTGTAGCAGATAATCTTACTCTTCTTAGACCCTTTCACACGTCTGGAGAACTGGATTGTGGTGAAAAAGCTCAACTGTTTATACACAATGTGTACTGAAAACACAGATTGTGGGATGCAGCAACTTCACAAGAATCCAAAACAAGCATCCTAACAGAAAGTTGTTCTTAAACCAGAGTGTGCCGTTATAAATGCACAACACCATTTACAAGCCACACGATCCAACTGTGTCAATCATTTCATGTATTATGCTCGCACTTCCAGAGCTCATTCTTTGCTTTCCAGCACAACCCCATCCACTGCAGCCATATACTCTATCAAGTCCTCACAATTATAGTTCAGTTATAAAATTATAGTTTAGTTTGAAAAGTAAACCACCTGCAAACAGTTCAGCTCAACATAATGACACCAAGAGCTAAAAACAGTGTCTGGCCTTCCCGTGCTTGCAATCACATTAAGACATCTTCTGTTACTTCAGAAATCTGCGATTCAAATAAACTTCAATAATCCTATTAAACATTAAATAGCGAATAAATATAATAACTTGAAAGCAGAAGCACTTTAGAGTCACACACATGCAGCATTGTCTTCATTTCCTATTGTGATACTCTGAGGTTTTGAATCACAGCCAGTTCAATCACAAGAATGAAACTTATATTTTAAGCATAGCACATGATCATTTTATCATTTTATTATACCGGCACATATTTTGTAATAATCAACCATCAACCAAAGCTTTTCCTTACCTGGGCCCTGGTAAGCCTGCGGGTGGCCCTGGGATGCGGACCAGGGGTCAGCAGCAGTCTTCCCAGTCTGGGTGCCCTCTGGATTGGACGCCCAGTTGTTGTTGGAGCCCCCCGAGGGGTCCGCGTTCCACACCGACCACGGATCATTACCGTTACTCGCCTGGAAGAGACAAGAGAGAGAAAATTTGAGGGACGAAAGAAGCAGAGAGAGGACAGGGAGGGAGAGGAGAGTGTTTAATGAGACGCTGACAGGAGTCTTAAAACAACATGCTCTTTCAAACACATGATGCAGTCCCGGCCTTGAACAGGGAATCTGTTAAGTTAAGACGACCCAACTTGACTGTGACGACAGTGTAGTTTGGAAATGCTGCTTAACACATGCAGTGACCGCTAATATCCAAATAATACAAAACTGCATATTTAAAGAAAAGCACATGCTTACAAACAAACATTACCATCCTTAAAGCTCATTCAGACCATTTTATTTACAGCACTTGTAAACCGAAAATGCAACTGCATGCCATGCTTGCCAAGCAGACATACTGTTTAGATTACCATGCAATACAGTGTATGTGTGTCTTTTGTAGGCTGCTGTTAGCTTAATGCTAACCTGACCTTGTGAATGGTCACTTAATACACCACATAATGCACATGGACATGCAGAAAAGTACAGTAAATGAACTGGTGGTATCACAAAGACTTGCTGCAATGACACTGAGACAAGGGATGAACGATATCATTTGTGTTTTAAGCCGATACCGTTTATTTCCCATTTTTGTATTCTAAAAAAGTCCACAACCTGTAGTTTATTCACTCCTGAGGGTAAGAAAGGCTAAGATTTAATGAGTGTGTCCTCTTCTTCTATCATCTCTATTCATGGCTATAATTCCATTATCTGATTAATATATAATAATATAGGTTTCCCATTATCGGGCTGATAAATATCATGCACTCCTAATTGACACAATGAACACAGCAGCGCAGTGAGGTAAAACATAATTTTCCAGCCCTTTCATTGTACATATACAAGCAACATTTTATACAACAGTGACTGAAAAAAAAACAAAAAAACTGAAGATTATAAATTAAATTATGATCATCTCCTGGAGTCAATGCTTGGGTTTTGTTCTGATGATTCGTCAGTGTGATTGGTCAATTATATGTGAGATACTCAGATCATTGACTCTGATCTTTAAGTTTTTAAAGTTTCACTTTGGTGCTGATTCACAATCGTGATAAAGGGCGTGGGTGTCGATTGGCGTGTGTGTGTGTGTACTACAGTGTGAAGTGAACAGAGAAGGTGAGATCATGCTGTCTGCAGGCAGTAAGAGCAGGAGGGGGATTTTGCCATAGCAGACCAATCAAAAAGGAGCGGGCTTGGGGCAGGGAATGGGTGAGGGTGGAGGGCCTGGTTTCATGCCACCGGCCTCATCCACCCCCAAGTGGCGGTTACCTCATCGGGGGATGAAAGGTAGGGGGTAACTGGGGTGTCGGGGGTGTCCGGCTGGGGACTTAAGCCCCCAGCATCCACCTTGAGGGGAAAAGAAGGTGACATCATCACAAAGCGCCAGCAGTGAGGGTTTACACAGCAGGGGATGGGTTAAATTAATGCTGGATGTAGCTGTGCTTGCTTGTGTGTGTGTGTGTGTGTGTGTGTGTGTGTGTGTGTGTGTGTGTGTGTGTGTGAGTATGTGAAAAGAGATACAGAGGCTGACTAATTTCCTGCTTTGACTCAACCACTTACTGTGCCCAAATTTCTACTGATCCAGCAGTACGCTCACATTCACAGAACTTCCTGCCTGCCAACGACAAAAGATTTCACTGCACTTATTTCCTCTTGATTCATACTTACTCGAGCTAAAACCTCTGTCAGTTATAAATGACATGACCGCTGTGAATCTCCCACAGCAGCTGCTCTCACTTCTGCATCTGTGGGATCTGCAAACGCTGTATGAACGTCACTAAAACTCTGTGAACGCTCACTTCTGCTTTTTGGCTCTCTGTTTAACATCACCCCAACACAAACACATTTTGAGTAGGGGAATGGGAACATGGCAGGTGCTCTGTGCATGGCACTATTGTAGGTATTTATACTTACTTCCCCAGGAATGGTCTGGGCAGCTGGATTTAAAGAAGTTATGGCTGCATATTATTTGAATACTCTGACTAAAGGTCAGTAAATAGGCATTAATAAGGCATTTGATTTGATACCTGTATGAACTCATAGAGGTCCCATATTATGCTCATTTTCATATTCATACTTTTATTTTGGATGCCTACTACAAAATGTTCACGTTAAATAGTTTTTTATTATTTTGATTATACTGTCCATTGCTGCAGCAACTCTGTTCACCCTCTGTCTGAATGCTCCATTTTAGTGCCTGTCTCTTTAAGGCCCAGTGAGCTCTGATTGGCCAGCTCTCACAGGACTGAGCAGGCACCACCCACTGTCTTTCCGCCTCAACTCTGCCTGTGATTTGAAACCACGGCCGGGCTGAGGCTGAGGGCGGTGACCTCACAACCTCTTGTCCTGATGGCTTGTTTGAACACACAGTTTCTGAATATGGGCTTTGTACATTTCTCTGTGGACTGACTGTTTTGCTACTTTCACAGCGTTAATATAGCAGCTAATTCTGCTTTATAATCTGAAAAAATTTCCATAATCTCATTTTTTATAATATGAGACCTTTAAAGATTAAATTCAGTATATTTTTTAACCTGGACCCTATTTTCCCATGTTATTGTAGACAAGAATATTTGAAATCGGTCTTTTATTGAGCAAGAGCACTGCAGCTGCAGACATGAAACGGGCTACAATGTAATCCTTCAGGACGATTGCGCAACTGACGGGCTCAGATTGTTACTCCAAGTGACTGATAACATTATGGAAATGATCCCTATGGAGAAATGTAATGTTTTGCTGTACCTTCGCTGTCTCTTTTTTAGCTAGCAGTAGTCATCCTGGTCAAAATGGTCACTGTCAAAACCGATGGTCTGCAAGGCGCAGTGTATGGACAGGAGTGTTAGCAGCCGTATGTAGCACAACTAGTCAAAGCTTAAGCGAGTCCCGATCCAACAAAGTAGTCTGAAAAGCACAAACATGACCTGTTGATGCTTTCTGTACTCAAACAAACAAACACTTCTATCTCAAATTCTCACTCACGTGTTTTTCTTCAACAATTCAACTCTCACAAGACTTCAGAATGAGTCGAAAAGTTTCCATGATGTTGTCAGACACTTATAATAACAATCGGAGTTTGTCAGTGGCAAAAACAAGCACTTTCAGAGGATGTACCTTGATGGTGCATTGCATTGCAACTCATTTCCAGGTGCCAGTTGCAGCGCTTTTGCACAATTAATACCAAGGTTACTCTTCAATAGAACTTAACATACCCAGACCTTCATTAGGTGAGTGCATTACCTGGTTTTGTGCAGGTGCTGAGTGGGGAGCATAGGCATCAAAGATGGACAGGTCTGCAGATGCAACATTTCCTACACTTGGAGTAGGTGCTGCGCCTCCAGCTGCTGGGAACGATGGAAACTGCTGACCAAACTAAAATAAAAAGATAAAAGACAAAGAGCGAGACAGACGGAGAACAGTTCCATTAGGAGAACACATCCAGATATTCCAGTGAGATTTAATGACTTTTAAAGATACATTCTTCTGTTGTAATGTGATCGTGTTTCCTTGGTATTCCCTGGCTTCTCGAAGTGGGTTTGCAACTTTCCCTGTGTGATAGCACACAAATTTGCACATTTAAATCTGCCAATATGAAGATGCCACACTTAATTCTGCTGGCCTGCTTTTGCAGATCTTATTTTTACCAGTGGGCGGCACTGAAATAGAAAGTAGCTGCATGAGAAACAGGCCGTGTCCTGGTGTTTTTCATGAGAAATTACATAAGCTAAGAGTGCAATCGTCATCAGTGGGTCTTTATGATTTGGAAACAGAATCAAAACAGTCTGGGGGCAGCTGGGAAGGTAACTTAAGGTCAAACAAACACACACATCCACACGAGCTTGTTTGCTAAGTAAGGCAGATGGAGAATATCAACGTCTCTGTTGTACACAGACACTTCATTGTTGGATGCTGTTTAGAGTGAAGCTAAACTGTTAAACAGACTTCACAGACTTTACTTTTAATCCAACTCTCTGTGTTTCTTTCTGAATGTCTTCAGAGTGAATCACATCCTCACGATGAAGTCACAGTTGCTGGATTTGCTGGATCAAACTGAACACACACACACACACACACACACAAACACCCTAATCAGCACAACCCTGAAGGAGGCACATCCTGTTGTGATTTTAGTTTGAGGCAAGAGACATTCAGAGCACCACAGTCTGCAGTCACTGCAGAAACATACTCTTGTAAACAATGACAATAAAAGAAGACAGGGCCACTGAGAGGGTGAAATGTTAAATATTTGGCTGCACTTTGATATAGATAGTACATGCTGTGCATCGTGACCTCGAAGCTTGATAGCAGATGGTTTTGCGGCTAAATTTTCTGGAGTTAAACTTCAAATAATAGGTGGGATATGAGATGTAATCACCAACTTAAACTCAGTGACTGTCGATCTTACCTCGATGTAGTCTTCTGGCACCAATCCAACCTCCCCTCTGGAGTTCTGTGCTTCGATCCAGCCGCCTCCAATATGCTGAAACAGAGCGAGACCCAAAACAACATGTAAGCATAAATCACCTGACTTCAGAGAGTAGGTGTCTGCGTCACATGCACAAGAAAGACACATTATGAGGATGTCTGAGAATGTGTTTAAGTGCATTGCAGTTTACTCTAAAATGTACATTTACATACAGCTGGTCGATTTTCAGATTTCTCTACTTGTTTCTGCATTATTTTTGAATGATGCTGCTGCCTAAATTTTGGGGGGGATTTTCATCCAGGAGACATTTTTGTTTTCTTTTGGTTGTAAGCCGTCCTCTCGTATGGTGTGTTTGTTTTTTACCCACTTCTGGAGATAAAAATCCTCTTGAGGGACAATAAAAGTCTCAACTAAACTGAAAAATGTAGTAGCTTGTGTTATTGTTACCGTGTTTGTCCTCATTTGTTATCACAATTAAGGAAAACAGCTTTCTCAATTACATGTCATTAAAGGACTCAGGTTAGAGCAAAAGGCTGACAACAACCAGGTTACCCAAGTATCTGTAAACACACTGAAAGCTCCCAGGACAAATTCCTCCACAGTCAGTTTGTTTAGTGAAGAATAAAGATTCTGTTTTACTTATACAGTGGGTCCCGATTGGCTTAACACCGACTTTGATTAGAAAACTATGTAGGTCAGCACACAGTGAATGACCTTTGAACTGTTGGCAACTGGCTGTAATGACATCATGTTTGCTCCCTCTCTTTTTTCCCTTTAGTCCTTCCTTCCTCCTTACGTGTTTGTGACACTCATCGTTTATAGACAACCTGAGATCATGCGTGCTTATAGGACTTCAACAGTCACATGGGCATTTCCGTTTGTCTTTTTTCCTCGTCCACAATGTCAGTCTAGCAGACTACTTGTTAACCAGATTATGCAAACAATCCAAATATACATTTTTAATGACGCACACAAAACCAAAACCAAATCCTGCATCCACCACCTGCACTGTGCAGACGGCGGATAGAGATTAGAGCAAAGATAAGTCGATAAATTGATCACTATTTTAATAAATAGATTAATAATTTCTCTTATTTTTCAAGCAATAAAGTCAAACATTTGCTGGTTCCAGCTTCTTAAGAACTAGGATTTGCTCGTCATTTATGATGGTAAATGAACATTTTTGGGTTTTGGACTGTTATGGACAAAATAAGCAATATGAAAATGTCACTTTATAGACTTTACAATTAAATCGATTAATCCTGAAAATAATGTGTAGATTAATCAATAATGAAAATAATCCTCAAGTGAAGCCCTAATTGGGATAGAAGGAAGGTAGAGGAGGAGGAGTTCTGGTACAAATTTACCTGATTGGTGATGGTGACCGTCTCGCCTTCTTTCACTGTCAACTCGTTGTTTCCAGGCTCAGCAGAGAAGTCATATAACACTTGTGCCTGTACACGATCAGAAAAAAAAACACTGTTATGAAGCCCGCACATGAACATATAGTTCCACATGTATGCGCAAGTACATGCAGCAACACATCCAATAGCACGATCAGTATTTGTATTGTTGTGGAGTGAAATCAGGGCGCAGGGAAACAGGCCCAACTAGTTCCTCTGGGTATATTTTGCTGACTTACTAAGCACCAGTATCAACCAAAAACAAAGCCCAAAACCAACACGTTACCTGGGTCAGTTTAATACAGGAGCCTGCATTTATTCTGACCCACATCTACTAATCGGCCTTCCCCCTCGGCCCCAGAGGCACACACACACACACACACACACACACACACACACACACACACACACA
Source organism: Pagrus major (assembly GCF_040436345.1). Classification (NCBI taxonomy): domain Eukaryota; kingdom Metazoa; phylum Chordata; class Actinopteri; order Spariformes; family Sparidae; genus Pagrus; species Pagrus major. Next base: position 20,647,222 of record NC_133236.1, on the reverse strand, counting down.
CACACACACACACACACACACACACACACACACACACACACACACACACACACACACACACACAAATACATGCAACAGTGAGAGGTAACAAAGTGAAAACAATCCTAAATATGACTTCACCTTTCCCACACAGGTCACTTCATGGCTGGTTTTCATAAATTTGTCTATCTAAAGTCACATGGATTGTTACCACTTGTTATCCAAAACGTAAGAGCCAAAGAGCGCTCGACTATCCAACTAACTTCTTCATTTACCTATGAGGTGGAATGCAAGGCTATTTGCACTTCCCTGAACAGAGATCTATTTTAGTGTTTGCCTGCCCCCTCCCAGGAGTCAAGGAAGCTTGCTGATGTTTCTAAACAGGAACTCATGAATGTTTCAGAGCACAGCCTCCGCTCTGCAGGCTCAGTTATTATTTTTATGGAGCGAATACACTTTGCTTCTGTCTTGAAGTCTGCTTGGGCCAATGATGATCCAACCCTTCCTAGCTGAATAGCATGGTCTGATTTGCTGAGTTGTTTTTTTAAATGTAAAATCCCCCTCCATCACAAGGTCTTTTACTTACAGAGAGGTGAAGTCAGACCCCTTCAGTTGGACCACCATGGGACATTATTTCAGAAAGAATAGATACGGTGGTGAATGGCGAGACTTACAGTTTTGTGATCCCATTTGAATTGAATTACACATACGATGTTAGTCAATTCAAAAGATAGTTTCACCTAAAGAAAGTCACAATTTGTCATAAAGCTAATCAAACGTGAAAAGTACCCTTATATTGGCTAGCTCACAACACTGACCAACTCTCTTCAACTGCACAACTGTAGCCGTCAATATGGCCAGACTTGTTGTGATTTTCAATTTTTCAAATACTTTTTCTGTGCCAAGGTGATGGACACGTTGGTGTTGTTGATGTACATCGGGTGAGACGAATTAGCTGACTGAGCAGTTTTACACAAAACTAAATGGTGATTCACTATCTTGAAAATTGGCAACCATCTTATGTGTCACCCATGGCCATTGACTTCTGTGAAAACAAACATTTGAAATAGGTCCCATGGTGCACACCGGAAGGGGTGGGACTTCAATATTGTTACTGTACACTAATGTTTTTACCTTTGACCATTTGACACTAGAAAGTTGTTCTCACATTCGTCTGCTGGAGGGGGGATCTCCGTGCACACCTTACCAACAAGCATGATTTAGTGACATTACAACTTGTTTGGAAGACATCTTTGCTCCAATACACCACTTAAACTTAAAACTGTGACATGGAAACATAAAACCTCACTACACACACTGAGAATAAAGATATCTGTGAAGTAGGAGACATTTTGTGTGAAGCAATAAAACTCCTTTAGTAAATAATATTTGCATACACATGCCCATTAGCTCAGTTGGTAGAGCGGGCATCCCATGTGCAGAGGCTTTGCCCTCACTGCAGTGACCCGGGGTTCGTGTCTGGCCTTGGCCCTTTGCTGCATGTCGCCTCATCCTGTTTCCTGTCATCTCTCCGAAGCTGTCCTATCAATTAAAGCCATACAAAGGCCAAATATATATAAATATATATATTTGCATACTCAGTAATTCTGTATTTTTCAAAACTGAGAAGAAGTGAAGAGGTCATTTAGTGAATTTTTGAACAGGTTCTTTTTTCTGTTTTGGAAAAACCATGTCAGACATAAATTGGTTAAAAAAGGTGAATGACACTTAATTTTTGGGGCTGATGACAGATACCCATATTGGGGTGTAAAATAATCACACATTTTTTTTGCAATAATCCTTCAAATGTGCTTACCAAACACGTTTTTACAGTTTAACGACAAACTGTGTTGTCTAAAATGACACCAATGGGAATTTTCAAAATCACACATTATCCGGAGCATCTTTCTCTACATTATAATCTTTTTAAAAAAAAAAGAATTGATCATGTCTGGGCAACATATAGCTCAGACAACAGAAAGCCTCCTGTGGACATGTTTTGTAAATTAGCATTTTGCTAGTGCAGTGCATCTGGAGCTTGTGCATGGTTGACTGCTGCAGCACCAATAGTACATCTCAAATAAATGAACTAAACATAGCTGTACGCCGATGCTGATATATCTGTGATGGGCTAACAATATCAACCATCAGATACATTGATCAGTCCCTAAAAAAATTGGTATTACAAGCATTGGCAAGACTTAACATGTCATAAAACATGAAGGGGGTAGGAATGTGTAATAAAAACAACACAATAATAATAGTAATACTCATAGGCTGTCAGTAACTCACATTATTGTACTGCTAATACTAAAACTAACTGTATTATTGAAGAGTACACACCCTTACTGACTCACACACACACACACTGTACTGAATGAACAAAAAAAGCCACACACGCGCCAAAGACTACATTTCCCAGCATTCCACGGAGGTAGCGATGACCCGCACTGGAAAGGTAGTAAAATGTCACAAGACACTTTCTTAATGAGACACATTTTCCATGTACAGCAAAAACATTCGTGTCACATTTGCCGCACACAAACGTGTCGTTAGCCTCCATTACACGCGTCCGAGGCAGAGTTTTTAAAATGTCCCTGACTCTCTAATGTGTCGCTTATCGAGCGAAGTGCTCACTGTAAACCCAATGCGAGAAACTGTAACAAGTCCACAACTAGCATAATTCATCAAAACAGCAGCTGTCAGGGGGAACTAGTGGAAGTAAAACACGCAGGCTGGCGTTAAAACAGCGTAGAAAAAGTTGCGTGACTTACCTTTACCGCCATTGTCGAAGCATTGATCAATCATTACAAAAACAGGCCCTGCGGTTTTCAGGATTTCCAAATCCTCAGCTGGACATTTCCCCCCGCTGCTTTCCAACTAAAAAGAAAAACACGCTGACTCCTCCCGGTGTAGAGCCCGCACACTTTCAACACATGAACTTAAAAAGAAACAGTTTGACACTTTAAAAACTAAAAACAACCCTGGGAGGAGAGAGACGCTGGAGGGGGGGGGAACAGAGCGGCTTCAGTGCGACTGCAAGTTTTTGAACCGCGCAGAGAGCTGCTGACAGCGCGGAGGGAGGGAGTGACCTGCGCCGCGGAAAGAAACCGGAAAGGTATAGCCTCGGTCCGATATGGCCCTCCGCTCCGAGGCGAGCCCGGCTCAAATCAAACCACATGAAGGGTAGAAGCAGCTCCCTTAAAAGTAAAATGTAACACAAATAATGGCGTAAGAGACAAAAAAAAGTGCAAAAGATAAAATCACGGAAAAAAAATAATTCTCTAATATTATTATTAAAGTAATAATAGCATCAGTTTAAATGCCAATATAGCAGCCATCAAAATGTTTTCTTATAAAATAATTTAAAAAAAACAAACAATTTAATAAAAATCATAATCATCTATTTATTTTTGAATTGGTTATGAGGGTGTTTTCCTAAAACTACACTGAGAGGATCTCACCACATTAGTATTTTAAATTCTGAGGCCCAGACAATGGTGAAACTTCCGGTGTGTGAGTATTATTCCAGTCTCCTGGCAGCTACAGTCGTGTGTTTGCTGACAGCGTTGTTAACAGCTGGCTCCGCGGCTGAAGGGAGTGACCCCGGCCTGATTTATCAAGCTGGAGTCGCCCCCTGCTGGGCCCTGTGTGCTACTACAGTACAAGCAAGATGCATCATTGTGTCTCTGATATCTCTGTGATGCATCCATGGAGACAAAACAACACATATGATGTAGCAGTCTAATGATAATGTCTCTTTATTCTGTCCAGCTCACATCTTTGACTACAAAACTACAAAAGGTCTTGATTTTTAAGAGAAATAAAGGCCTGCTCTGAAAAAATACTGTTTAATTGCTCACATCAGAGATATTGAATGGGAGCTGCAGTTCAAAGTATGTATCTATCCTAAAGGATAGATTCCTCTTCCTTTTTAAAAACCTGGCGCCTACATTACCCACAATGCAACTGTATGAGTGACATCAATGGAGGCAATTTATCAGATTACACACAGCTTCATCTGGAGCCACAAAAGGTTTTATATTACTTTTTCCACATATACAGTTGTACTCTCCAAGACCTGTAAACACAATGTTCATGGTGTCAGTTTGAAGCTGAAGCACTGAAAGCAGTTGAAGTGTGTAAGATGAAAGCAATTGAGTTGGTTTGTAGGAAGTGACTTGAGCTGCAACTAACAATTATCTTCTTTATTAAGTAATCTGCCAGTTATTTTCACAGTTGATTGACTCATTTTGTCTATAAAATGTCAAAAAAAATTGTGGAAAATGCTCATCATTGTTTCCCAGAGCACAAAGTGATGTGAATACACCCTCACAGAATGACCACACTATTCACATTCCTCAGAGATGAAATTGTTTTGGCTGAAATCACGTGTTTGATACACGAGAAGCTGACGAAGAGAGAGAAAGAGTCAGCTGTATTCCTTTCATTCTGGTCAGAGTCGGTATCGGACACCTTGACTCCGGCCATAATAAGAGTTACACCTTTCATTCCTGCTCCCTCCTCGTCACCTCCTCATATATCAAACGCCTGAGGTGGTCTCACAAGAACCGGTGGAACAGGTTGGTATCAATGAGGGAGTAACTGAGATGAGAGTCCACTCAGATGACCACTGGTAGTCGGGAGCGACAGGAAGAAGTTATGAATGTTTATGTGAAAAGACATGGAGGAACATCAAAGACAGTGATCTTGCAAAAAATAAGCTTTGGAGAAATCCTTGTATTTGAAAGTGGAATTTAATACAAAAATCAGAAAGTGATTGAGGCTAAAGAGATGTACAACACTTGTTGCTCGAAACAGGCAAATGCTACATGACTGAGCACTTTTTCCCTGTATCACCTGAGTCCATCTAGCAACGCAGGTGTGCCGGTGGAGGGTGGGAGGGTCTTTGGCTAACCCGCAGGCAGTGAGCTCAGTCTGAAGATCTCCAACCTCGCATAGACATTATGCGCTCTCTGCTCCTTTTCCTCTACCTGTGCTTGGTCAGTAGTAAAGGAGCAGGGGCGTTGGACCCCAACCTGCCCTTCATGGAATACCTGGACCAGAACCATTTGGTCTGCCTGAAGTGGGGTTTCGATGACCTGCAAGGGACCATTACATTCAAATTTGTGGTAAACACGACAGGCTGGGTCGGCTTTGGCTTCAGTCCGAACGGAGGCATGCAGGGGGCAGATATCGTCATGGGGGGACTTGGATCCAGTGGAAGCTACTTCAAGGTATAACATGACCAGATATAAACAACTACATGTGACGCCTGTGTTATGTTTCCTCCATTAAAGAAAAATATCCTGTCTTTTTGCCCTTTAGGATTATCATGCCACAGGGAACACCATGCCTCTGGAGGACATGGAGCAGAGCTACACTCTCCTCTCTCTGAGCGAAAGTGACGGTCAAACCAGCATGACCTTTCAGAGGGCCATCGTGTCGTGTGATCAGCAAGACTTCCAAATCACTGTGAGACATTCAAACATTATCTCCCAACTCACCATTACAGCAGTTTTTGAAATGGTGACAAATCTATGATTAGTAAAACATTTTTGTCTTTATTTCACCTCAACACGATCAGAAGAATACATTTTGCCAATGTACGTTTCTGTAAATCATGGATATGTTGAAAGTTTACATTGCTTTTAGGTCCAGTTAACAAGTTTTATGTGGTAATAACGCTCTACTTATGGTCTGGTTAGGTTTAGGCATTAAAAAAACACCAGGCTAGGGTTTGGAAAAGATCATGGTTTGGCATAAAATCCGGCTGTGATCACCACAAACACAGCAAGAGATGTCCCAACTTCCCAACAAAAATATCAGCTGGAAATTGTCTTGACGTCTCCTCAGATATATCCAGTGATTTCACACTTACACATGTTGAAACACAGTCTCGAACTGTGGTCATTGGCTTGGCAGCCTGCTTTCTTAACTCCTCCACGATATGAAAGTCACAAACATGTAATGAACGCGATAGGACACGTATTGTAGAAATGTTGCTGCTGATGAGCACCTGCAGCGATATGCAAAATATCAACAAGTATTCGGTGATTTTGGCCATTATTTGGTTTAACGAGTCTCTGATTTCATACAGTAAAGTTTCATTGCTAAATCTCAATAAGTTAATTATGAAATGGAGATTTCTTCGCTATATACTGTCAGAAACAATCATAAAAAATAATCACCATGTAAGAATGGTGCATTGCTTCATTTAGGAGGCTGCTGTTTCCATGGAAACAATAGACCAAAATCCCTCATCAACACTTTTCACGCCATTAAAACTGTTGTGACTCATTATTTGTAATGTTATAGTCTTTTGTACAGTTGACCTCTTGTCTAATTCTCTATGTGGAGCTCAAGTTTCCTGCTTTTGTCCATCTAAACTTTGTGCTATGTAGTCCCTTTTGTCAGGTTCACTTGAATGTACCTTTACCTTTGCGTGCAACTGGCTGTTGTTCTCAGATACGAAGACAATAGGAACAACAAAAGGCACACAAGATATTGCTTTCCATTCAACACCTGAAATGTTATACGTTTTTGGTAATAAAACCCAGCTGCATATTGTGTCTATAAGCAGTAACCTGCAAAGTTAGTGCCTGTTTATCAGTTTAAATGTATAAAATAACTTTATTTTAAGGTTTTCAACAAATAAAAGCCTTTTCACGTTGTGACCTTATGTTGACTAAATATATTTATATGTATAAATATTTGTTGTCATCTCTTTTATAGGCTCAACCCATTAAGTTGATCTATGCCTACGGAACAACAGATGCGATCAGGTACCACGGGGCCCGAAGAGGCACCAAGGAAGTCAACCTGCTGAACTACATGGCCAGGACGACATTAACTAACGTCAACTTTCTCAGTGCCACAGTGGACAATGTAAGAGACATTCAAAACAGTTTTGATAATGATGAATTGTGGAAAATTGTATTTAATTTACTTTTTTTTTTCTTTTACAGATCACTGTCCCTGCCACTCATACCTACTACCACTGCAAGCTCATGAATTTCCCAAGACTAATTACAAAACATCATATAATTGTGGTAATCATCCTTTCTTCATATTATAAAATTATGATAAATTAGTCTGACAAAAGTAATTACAATGAAAAGCATTGATTCTGTACAGTTAAGTGTCATTTATTAGGCATAATCTAATACAAAACTAGTCCCACAGCTACAAACTGAACATTAAGAGCAACAAGCATATTTATTTTTACTTTCCTTCATCATTACTTTACTTTACTTCAGGTTGAACCGGTCATAGAGAACGCTGACATGGTTCATCACATGCTGCTGTACCGCTGCCCGTCCTATGTGACGCAACCGTACGACAGCCCGTGCTTCCAGGGTGACATGCAGGAGTTGTGCATGGGGGTCGTGGCTACATGGGGAGTTGGAGGAGGGGTGAGGGAGACTCAAGTGTCCACCTCTGAATTCTTTGATTCATTTCATTGTCTGTGTATATCCATGTCAGTTTTGTGCTTGTGTAAGCTGATCCACAGTTTTTCCCCCGAAACCTCAGGTAATGGACCTTCCAGAAAATGTGGGTATCCCTGTCGGAGGTGAGGACAGCGATACGTTCTATCGGCTGGAAATCCACTACAATAATCCAAACAATGAATCAGGTAAATACTGTAGATCCTAAATGGTTAAAGGAGACGTATTATGCTCATTTTCAGGTTCATAATTTTATTTGGGGTAATGCTAGAAGTTGTCTTATACTGTCCAGTGCTGCAGCACTGTATTCCCCCTCTTGTCTGAAACGCTCTGTCTCTTTAAGGCCTCCCCTCCTGAATACCCAGTCTACTCTGATTGGTCAGCGCAAACACACCTGAGCCAGCACCACTAACAACAACAGAGCAGCTGTGCTAAATGATTACTTATGTGCCAAACTAGCGTGGTGATGTAGTGTGATGCCACAAAGTCCCAGAGTTAAAGGTCTGACTACTGATGAAGCTTTTCAGGGACTTTTCAGGGAGAGAGGAGCTTCGCTTGCTGTGGACTTCTTGCTTTTTAACTTCCAAGACCTTTAACATGCACAAGAATATAAAACTGAAGGAAAATAAAAATAAATAATAGTATTTCTTAATTAAACCCTTCCTGCCCACTGAATGCCCGCTACTTGAGTGCACCAAAAAGAATTTCACTTATAGATTTACATTTTTCAAGCCCAAGCCAAATAATTTGTCATAACACATTTTTAAACTTTTGTTTCTTTCTGTTTAGGCAGGACAGACAGCTCTGGACTGAGACTGTACTATACAGCCCAACTCCGGCAGCATGATGCGGGCATCTTGATGACAGGTGTGATGCCGGGGGGACATATGATGTATAAAATCCCTCCAAAGGCCACTCAGTTCCGGACATACGGCGTGTGCAATACCACTTTGATTTCTCAGGTCCGTAGTAGAGGTTATCACCGACAAGTTTAGAGATAATACATTTTTATTGTTTATGATTATGTCCCTGAGATTATTTACTTTCCACCCGTAGCTTCTGGATCCTATGCCTGACCTTCAAGTGTTTGCTGTGCTCATGCACACTCACTTGGCTGGGAGGAAAGTCAGAGTTGGCCACTTCACTAGGTAAGAAGGAGAGATCGGGGATTTGCTTTATGTCAGTCGATATCTAAGATAAAGAATAAAAAAATATACATTTATATGGTTTAACTGTTCTTTTAAAAAATGGTCATGTAAATGTAAAATGTCTCTGTAGGAACGGAACGCAGATCGACTTCTTGGGCTTGGATGAAAACTATGACTTTGACTTACAACAATTGACCAATATGGGAGTCATCAAGACCATCAAACAGGTAAGTCCCCATTTCCTCCACGCTCCTATATCATGCCCCAAAAATGATAAAATATTGAAAGTGCTCTATGGTGCCACATTACGTCTCCCATTGCAGGGTGATGAGATCGCAGTGGAGTGCACCTACAGCACCGCCAGTCGCACCGCAGTCACTACGGTGGGTAATTACTGTATTCATCTAAAGTCACTACACATCTGTACCAGAGAAAAAACACACGAGTAACATGAAACTCCAAAATACATATTTTCCCCTTATCTGCAGTGGATCATAGATAACCATTAGCAACTTTAGCTAGCCACACGCTAACATCAGGTCACTATGGCTCTTTACACTCGGTGCTTCTGCCAGAAATGAACGTCACGTCTTGTGAGGGCAAGCATTACAAAGGCTTTTCTTTATTTTAGCAGCCAGCTAGGCTAGCTGACAGGCTACTTAAAAACACCTAAATGAATATCTAAATGCTCAAAAATGCTAAGAACACTATATGCAAAAAAAGAACAGTAAACTACTTAACAATACATACAAAGCGAACTGTGAATAGTTAAGCGTGGCACTCTGTGGCAAAACTCAACAGCTGTGTAGCTTTCCTGAAAGAAAATCGAATGTTCTTTCCTGTACAAAATAATACAGTATGATTTTAATACTCAACTCCTTGAGAGCAACTGGTCAATAGAATATTTAACACATAATATAATTTTAAAAAAGGGTCTTGTTTCACGTATTCCTCCTTCAGATGGGGTTGGGAACTATGAATGAGATGTGCCTGGCCTTTCTTTACTACTACCCTGCGATCAATATCACCACATGTCAGAGCCACCCAAATACAATGCATCCACTGATGAACACAAGCTACCAGTAAGACCAGATGCACTCCTTCACAGAATATTATTGTTATATATCATTATATATATATTTTAGTCTCAATTTGCTCTTCTGAAGTTGATGATCTTACCTAATTTCTGACAGGATGTTTGAGGGGACCACAGCTCCAGACCAGGATGAAATTGCTGCCTATGAGCGCTTGTTAAAGACCGTACCGCAACTGCAGTTTGTCTCTGATGACAGTGTAAGTAACAGTCTGTTTGATTGTGTTGTTTCCTTTCAATACACAATCTGACAGAGAAATTCATATTTTTGTTGAGAGGTTTTAATTTTTAAAATAACATGTCTGTCACATTTTTCTTATACTGGTCGTTGTTCATTAGTTGTTTTTTTGTCAGTCCTTCCGATGCTTCCTCTTGTTCCCATTTCCTCTTTAATGTGATTTTTTTTGCTTATGTTAAGCATTTTCTTGCCTATTTATATAACATGTTCATGATACGTACAGTTTTACAGCTTTACTTTTGTGCTGCTCAGCACGTGTCCACTGAATTGAATTGTGTCCCATATATAGTATAGAGGGTTTTATGTGTTTATCTAATGATCACAAAGTCAAAGTTTTCATTCGTCATACAGTATGGGGCATTTAAGTTTGAGTCACTGACAACAAAGCAGGCTTTTTAGTGTTTAATGATTTTCTTCTGCAGGATCACAACAAGCTGAATTTCTATGTCATCTTTTTGTTTTCATAGAGCAACTTCTCAGGTTACGCAGATGGCATGGTCAGGGAGATGATGAAGACGCCGACTGTCACTTGCAAGACTCCCAACGCATCAAGCAGACTCGTCACCTCCTGGATTGTGAACCCAGCAGGAGTAATACTTTTGCTACTCTGGATTGCAATAATATAACGTGGTTGTACGCGCAACATATCCAAATCAGTGCAATTTTGATACAGGGAGACACAGTTGATTAAAATCTCTATTGTATCCAACTGGGTATATTCAACTTTACAGGACAGGGTGTATACCGATTCCTATGTTTTAGTTTTTTCTATCCATAGCATATTTTTTCTCTTTGCTGTTAATTGTCAATGACAGAGCAGGTATCATATTACTCAGTAACTATTATATTGATAATCATATTTAGACTAGTTGCTAGATTCAGTTACTTGGCCATGTGTGCCTGGAGACAAGTCAAATAGTCAATTTAGTTTTAAGGTCATTAAATTTCATCATATATGACAAAAATGTGTACCTATAGCACCGTACCTTAACCTTAAAGTAGCTACATGGAATTCAGCCATCAGTAATGTTATCATTTACCTGTGCTATAGGCCTATATATACACATATACAAAATTACATAAAGTGCGATAAATGTATAAGAATTTATGGCACAAAAACATTTGCACTTTTCCCTGTTTGTGTATGTGTGTTGTGTTCATTATGTGTGCTGTAAGCCTAATCGCAGATTTTTATATGTGTGTGATTTATATAAAAGAGCTAATCATTTAATAATCACTCAATAAAAAAATATTTTTACATCCCACATAATATAAAAACGTGTATTATTACAATATACAGAAGTGGATGGAAGTGGTAGTGACCTGCAGTTCCACATGATTTCCTCCAGGGGGAGCTCTAACTTATAAGGCTTCCTGTCACTGAGCTGTCAGAGAATGAATGTGTACAGCTAGCCGGCTGGTAGCTTTGGCAATGTTGTCACTATCAGAATGATATCGCAGCGGGACAGAGGAGAACTTGCTCGGTTTTATACTGTCACGGATCCTAAAAAGCACCAGAAAGGCTACACTGTGTACAAAGTCACCGCAAGGGTAAGTAAACGTAGGGTGACAACAAGGCTAACGCTAGGTGTTGTTAGCTGTAGCTAGCTTTTGTAGCTTGAGCTGTGCTAATCAAGCTAATATGATGCAAACGCACGTAACGTTACTTAAACCTCTTGAGGATTGGCTGGCAGTGGTAACAGCTTTTGTAAACACAAAATATGTAGCTAACAGACACATTCGGACTTGCTTATAATGAAAAAATATTGGTTTCTCTTTACCTCCAAGGGATTTTCTAGATGCTAACTTACATTAGCAGAATTAGCCAGAGTGATTGAATCCGACCTAAACGCTGTGTTGACCTGGCGTTAACCGCTTGATAGCTAACTAGCTAGCTTAGTAAGTGTTACGATAGAAGGAGCTAATGTTGGACATCTTTCAGCGAGAGGAAATCTGCCCTCTCTCTAACATTAGCTAGAGATGTGGGTCATATTGTTATTATATTTTTAGGCAAGACTCGAGAGATACCTTTAAATATGTAACGCTAAATAACGTTGTAGGGAGAAATGTTAAAGCCTTTGTTAACTTCATAATCTACACGTCAATGGCTGAAACATCCTGTATCAATCTCACAGAGTCAGGTGCTGACCTACTCTGAAAATGTTTGAAGTGAGGAGAAATCAAACACAGTTAGACTTTACTTTATTAGTATGGACCTCTGTCTCCTTTCATAATATGCATCAACTCACAGATCAAGTGTTGGAATGGAGAAATAAGTCTTTTGATGATGAAATAAAAAGACATATCCAATTAATTATCCATGCTTCTGTCAGATCTCCAGTTACCAGCAGCCTGCTGTGATTTTACAGATATATGATGGGCACACCCCCAGCTCAATAAGTTAGTAAGGACATGCTGAGTTTCTTTTTCTCCGCCTTTCCACCATCCTGCTTGTTACGAGTGTTGGTGATGTCTCGACTCAAGACTTCCGTCATCCCACTATATAATGCACTCATTGTCACGCTGAGAGCCGTGTCCCTCCTCATACTTGTGTCAGTCTCACAAGAAAGTCTGTGCAGCAAAACAACTATTAAAGTCATTCACGTGGTCCTGACTTCTCTTCTTCTTCTTCCACACAGATAATCTCCAGGAAAAACCCAGAGGATGTCCAAGAGGTAAGACATGCAGGCATTATTTTTATGTTGTGACTTTGTGAGTGTGCATAGCATTGGCAGACAGTTGATTTTCTTGATAGACATAGACATATTTTGGAAGGAGTGTTCCCTACAGGGTAGTGTTGTCAAAATATTGATATGTCAATACATATCTGAATTCTTGATATTTGAAACAACTTCAATACACATATTCCACGGTATCGATACACCCGTACCAGCTGCACTTTCTCTCTCTGCCTCCGAAAGTGAGTTGACTCATGCACTATGCTTTTAGTATAAGCTATCTGTGTGTTGCTCTACATTCCTTGTCCACCTCCCTACTCATAAGATTTTATAAGCAAAGCTTAATTTTTCTGGCAAAAATAGTTTTGCATGCATTTGTTTATCAAGCATCTCTTTACGTTCCAAGTTGACTTTCTTCAGAATACTGACACAAAGGCTGTTTGTCCACAGATTAATTATGAAGGAATGCTTCTCGTATCTGCGCTCAAACCAAATATTTTGTCCTCTAAAAGGTGTCACGACACATTAAACTATTCCCCTTACTGTTCTATCAATAAAAACACACATGCATGCTCTCCTACATCTGACGGACACTGAGGAATGCAGTCTAGCCTGGAACCAGCACGCTAATGCAGCAGGCATGATGTCAATTACCGCATGTGTAGGAGAAGCGAAAGAGTTTTGTCTGGAAACACATACCTCGGTTATCGAGCAGTGCCCCTGTTCGGGAGCGGTGCTCAGTCCACTTTTTTCCCACAGCAGCAGGCTGGACATGCATGTCAACATTAGGAATATATGTTTTGCTTTATCCCACTGAGTAAGGAACTGCGTCATCCAGGTTTGTGTGAAGTTTTATTTTCGCAAGATAGTGGTGAGATGAGTCATTAAACTTGTTATATGAGTTAGATTCTTTCATCTATTGGCAGAGGAGCAACAGCCAACATTGATTCATTGTCGTGTCAGGCTTTCGAATGCTTTCGTTAAAGTTTTTACATTTTTAAACAAAATTTGATATGATCCATTTGAAGCTTCACACGATTTATACACAAACATATTGATGCCCTAACTCCTCCTCCTCCTCCTCCTCCTCCCTATCTTCATCTATCTGTCCTCTCTCTCTTTCTTTCTGTAGATAACGGTATGGAAGAGATACAGTGATTTCCGGAAGCTTCATCAAAATCTCTGGCAGCTGCACAAGAATGTTTGTAGCCAGTCGGAGCTGTTTCCTCCCTTCGCCAGAGCCAAAGTCTTTGGTAAGGAACTGACCCCCTCATTTTTCCTTGTGTCAAAACATTTGCCCTTATAAAGGTAAAGGCAGCAAATGAAAACGCTTGAACTTCTCCTGTTACTGAACATTTGGTTGTCAGAGTTAATGATCATCTCTGAAGTGACCAAAGAAAAACTTTTATAGTGACAAACTTTGTGGGATAAGACTATAAATCCTGAACCTTTGAACCACTGGAGAAGTAGTGACTACTCTGCCCCCTAGAGGCAGCTCAGTGTTATAATTTGACATGATCCCATGAAAGACAATCTCACTCTGTGTGTGTGTGCATCGTTCTATCCATGTATGCATATGCAGGTCGTTTTGATGACTCAGTAATTGAGGAAAGAAGACAGTGCTCCGAGGATCTGCTACAGTTCTCCGCTAATATCCCTGCGCTCTATAGTAGTCAGCACATCCAAGATTTCTTCAAGGTATCCAAACACACACGTCCAGAAACACAAACATACTCCCAGTGAGACTATGGACTGCAGTGTGTTTAATTCTTTTCAAGGGAGGTGAGGTCCACGACGGCTCGGAGCTCATCGGACCGGCCGAGCCCTTTTCAGACTTCCTGGTGGACAGTTTATCCGACTGCAGCTCTGACGGTAGCGTTACACACAATAACTCTTTCTGTTAGTTTGCAATGACTGTTGATTCACACTTGCTTAGAAATGTGTGCACATGTTTTCCAGTTCAAAGAGACATCAGCGGTGCAGATGATTTGACGATCACGTCTGAGTATGGAGGTAAAGCTTGTTCATGCGTTAAAATAACACCCACCCACATCAAAGCTTATACATTTAGTCAAATCATACATAAACTTAATATGTCTGTATTGACCCTAGCATTGTTTTCCTCCCCAGGCCCGTCCAGTGACAGCGACCTGACATCTCTGGCTGTAGATACAGACTCTTTGGCTGGGCTGGATGATGGCATGGCCTCGGGCCGCACCTCCCCAAACCAGCCACAGGGGGGAGCCACCAACATTAGCAGCAGCTGCAGCCCTCGCTTGCCCTCCCTGCACGACCGCCGCACGCCATCTCCCGCCTCAGTCCCTTCCACTTCGGCCCCTAACCCAGAGGTCAGCTGGCCAGGCCGAACGCCGCTCTTCTCTGGCAGTCTGAGGAAAGCCAGTGGTGGCAACCTGAAGGACGTGAAGTCAGACTACCTAGACAGAGCCAGTGAGCTCATCTGTTTGGCTGTACAGAAGGAGAAAGAGCAGGATTTCCAGGCAGCTTTCTCCTGCTATCGCAGTGGAGTGGACCTGCTACTGCAAGGAGTGCAAGGTTAGTTTAGGAGAGAGATGAGTAACCTTTCTGTTAGGGCAGTGTTTTCCACTTTAGAGCCACTACCAAATAACAAAATTCCTAGAAGAGTTGCTCTTCAAATCTTTTATTGTGAAGGCTTAACTCTAGTTACCCAAAGTTAAAGAAAGGTGGGAAAGTTATTCAAGTGCAAATGCAGTACTTCCAACATCATATAGAATTCTATTTTCATATCTTCATACTGTTTTTTAATACATTTCTCCACATGTGCATCAGTGACATGACAATTTAAAAAGGTCTTAAAACTCTTTAAAGCCATGGAATAGTCTTACATTTTTAATTTGCGTGGTCTTAATTACCACAAACAAGTTATCTCATTTCATTTATCCTCAAGCTCTTTTGTCGAGAGTTGTACCTAAACTTACCTGCGATGTTTAACTAATAAAAAAGAGATGATTTATAGAAAATTCAGTCATGGAAGTCGGGTCATTAAAAGTATAAACGTGTCTAATACCTGTCGACACCTTTTTCAAAAAGTTTGCTGATTCTCTGGCGCAGGTTGTT
The DNA here is from genome assembly GCF_040436345.1 of Pagrus major. NCBI lineage: Eukaryota > Metazoa > Chordata > Actinopteri > Spariformes > Sparidae > Pagrus > Pagrus major. The sequence goes on along the minus strand of NC_133236.1, from coordinate 20,631,542 downwards.
TTATAGGAAATATCCTTGTATTGAGTAAATGTATCTGAACCAGCAACGACACCAACAGACACGTACGTTTATTTTGATGTCATGTAAAATTAAACTCACCAAAATTGTGAAAAAATCACCACGAAATATGGTCATATTCACATACAAACCGTCAGTGTGAAACAGTGGTGGAGCAATGCTTCATGAAAGTATGTGGTCAGGAGGAGAAGTAAGGTTTTCACTGCTGATAGACAGAGGGTGGATACTCAGCTTAAATACTCTTAAGATGAGTGCCGGCAGGTGGGTGGTAGCTGGGAGTGAAGGCAGTGGATGGGTGATTGGATCTTGTCATATAATATCTGTGATGTTGAGAATCTGCCAATGACCCTTACCTTCCACCCGTGTGAAGGACTCTAACCAAAAGACATCACTTTTACTTTATGGTTTGTTAGTTTGCCACAGTAATAACTTGGTGTTTTGTGAGTAAATAAAATGCTAGCACAGAAGCTTTCAATGTTGCACTATAAAAACTGCTTCGTAAAGACAAATTATTGATCTCTCTCAACCTTTTTCAGGTGAGCCCAGTCCCACGCGGCGGGAGGCAGTGAAGAAGAAGACTGCAGAGTATCTGATGCGTGCAGAACAGATATCCAGTCAGCATCTGAGAAGCAATATGGGTCAGGGGTCAACGCAGACGGTGGTGAGTGGGAGGGAAATGCCATAGGCCCGTGTGATGACTTTGTTGGATTATGCAAATGTGCTTCATATGCATGCATCCACCAGGGTCCTCAAACCACTTGAGGCAGTGTATCGGAGTGCTTTTGTGTTTACATCACAGATGAAAACATCACAACAAGTCTGTAATGAAAAATATTTAACTTGAAATACACATTGACAGTCCACTGACAGTTTAGTGATAAACCTACTGAAAATGATTAACCTAATCTGCAGCTCCCCTCAGCTGTCCTGAGCTTTGTAGTGAGTTACTGCTCATTGTTTAGCCGTCAAGCTTCACAGTCTTGTATTGTCATTTTTGGGCACAGCAGGCAGCTGTTTTTAAAAATCTTTAAAAATCACTGTACGCTACCTGCTCAGCATCAAACAGCAGACAGACACAGTTAGGGCACACGCACCAAACCGACATCAGAGAACTTTTAGTGACAAAAGCTGACTGTTATATCGCCTTGATCGCCAAAACGCTGCAAAGAGTACAGCTGACAGCCAACGAGAAATAGTTCTCCATACCAACAGATTGCGGTAGTCTGTATTTGTCATTAAAGATACAGATCGATGGTATGATAAAGCAGGGTTTTGGACACCCCTGCAGCTAATATAACCACTTCTAATTATAAATATGTCTGATTAGAAAGTTGCAAATGGCAATGGTGAAAGGACAGAGGCAAAAAATGAGGAGAAACTGCTGTATGGGTGAAATAATGGATACTTCAGTGACAGGCTTAAGTGACTTTCCCTTTCTTTTTCAGTTTCTCTACTTGTGTACTGCTTCGTTTATCCTAGCCTAGGGCGACTAGCGCCAACAGTGCGGGACACACCGCAACAAGTAGGACCACAGACGTTCACTAACGATTGACCGGTGGCCTGGTCTGACAGGGCCCTCAGAGATTAGCTGGTTGACGTAGTGGAGCATTTAGCAGCTAAAGTGCTAGATATTTCCCTGAGAGTTTGTAGATAACTAAAAGAGAGTGAATATTAGAGGTTCATAATGCGAGATGTTTGCCATATCAACTTACAAGTTGTTAATATGATTATTTGTGTTGAAAACTTGTGTCTGCTGCCCCTAAAGGGACAAAAAAATCAATTATTGTGGGTTTAAAGGTCACAACACAAATTAATGCTTCATTTATTATATTTATCTTTTTTAAAAGTTTGACTCTGACACTGACTGTTGCCCTTTTTCACATGTTTTTGGGTCACATGTTTCACGTGGCCACAATACTTTATAAATGTGATCATATTTTAATGATAACATTCTCTTTCTGTCCAAGGCTTTGGGGGCACAGTGCTGCGCGTCCAGTAGCAGGGGAGGTCAGCAGAGTCCATCCGAGGAGCTGAGAGCTTACAGGGTGTTGGGGGTCATAGATAAGGTCAGTTCACCATCACAAGTCTTGCAACCTGTAGCCACATTTTGTGTTCATTTGTGATCACAATGGCGAATTTGTCTTCAAGAGAGTGGAGAAAGACACAGACAGTAATCGATCAGATTTAAAAACAAACCTTTCACTTTATTTGACTTGATGTCAGAATTTTCTCCCTGAATATCATGGTATATACAGAAGAGGAGAAAATAAATAAATAATCATGGTCCTAACAAAGTAATTACACTTATATTGGACAGCTAGTCATTGATTTAATAATTGCCCAGCTCAGATAAATGCAGGTGGTATCCATCTTCAAAGTTCTCCTTGTGTCCTTTCCTTCTTCGACCATCTCTTTCAACTGAAGCAATAAAAGATAATAGATTTACTGGATGGTACGGTAAGGACTATGTGTGTGTGTGTATGCTTAGCGTCAGTTATGACTACCACAAGGTCAGTTTAGGTTGCTGGTCCTCTCAACCAGCTGCCGGGGAAGCGACTTCACCACTCAGCCATGAAATGACTTGGCAAGCAGCTCAGAGAGCGGCACACAACATTGAATCAATGATGCTCGTCCTCCGCACACACAAAACCCCAAGGAAAATGTTGACACAACACTAACATGTGTTACTCTACAGAGGTGCACGCAAAATCCTCAATATGTTAGAAACAAATCAGACACACGGAAAAAAAGAAATAACTGCAAACTGCGTCATGCAGAAATGGCTCGGCTTTCCTCTCCTCTTCCTCCTCCTCCTTCCTCCTTTCACTTTTAATGGGGACAGAGGGGACAGATGGAGAGAGCTCCTCACCCTACTGCCCCCCCCGCTGCCCCTCTTCTCCACCTCCCCCCTTCCCTGATGTTTGTGTCTTAATTATATTAGCGCCCTGGCTAGCACCGCCACTCTGTTTACTCACAGCTCCATTCATATCCATTTAGCCTGCACCTGTTTGGTCCCCACCAGGGTCACATGGAGAGAACGCACCCACAAAACATACGCACGCACTCGGCGACGCACAAACACAGACCGGCTCACACACATATGCTCAAGCTCTCCCCTGAGACGGTGAGGGAGCAGAAGAGCAATGGAGATGTCAGAGAAAAGGAGGGAGGAAATAGAGATGTTAGGAAGAGATGTAGGGAGAGAGTAGAGGAGGGTGAAATAAGAGAGGAGTTTACAGATGAGTAGGGATTTAGACGTTTCACTGTTCACAATTACCGTGTCTGCTATGAGGTGTTGGACAGCTCTGTAGTGAAGTATTTGATAAGAAATGTAAAAGTTTAGCACCGTAGATCTCTGTAGAGACTTTTGTGCATCTGACATATGAACATAAATGTAAAAGATCAGCCGTGTGGTTCGCAGATTGCTCATATATTCCTTTGTGTGTATATTGGGGCTGTAATGAAATATTTTTTTAATAATGATTAGAGGTTAGTATGCAGGGTTTTCTTGAAAAACTTTATTTAAAATAATACACAAGTAATCCCCCTTAATCATCTCTCATGACCACAAGAAGTGGAGATGTCTGTGTGTGCAAAGACTCTGATCTCTGCCTGTAATTTCTTCGTATTTTGCTGTATTCAGGATGTTTTGGGCTTCAGCAATTCTGGGGAAAGATGGGTGATTGTTGAGTCTCACTGTGTCTGTATTTGATGACCTGGGAATGAGACTCAACGATCCGCAATCTTTCTCCGTACTATGCCTTTAATCTGGCAGTTAATTTTTCTACTGTGAAGTCTATAAATCGACTAAAAATGCTGATAATAATGTTTAAAAGACCAAGGCAATCTCTTCAGGTTGATTGTTTTGTTAAAGCTTCAATCCCCAGAATCTATATAGATTTACAATAATTAGAAAATGTGTTTTTGTGGATTTTTTTTGCTCTCACAGTCCTATAGATTCCTTTTAGTTATTATGTCGGATGGAGCTGATAAATTAGAGCTAATAATGCAAAGCTTTCATTGACTTAACTAGCACAGCATGTACAAACAAAGGTACATACAGAGGTACACGTCATAAGAAAGTTGATTTTTGAGTCTCATTCCATTGAGTCAGGTCGACTGCCATCCCAAAGCATCAGTATTTGACTAGTTGGGAATGAGACTCAGAAATCAACTTTTTTACAATTTGGATCTTTAAAGTTGGTTTGCAATCTGTCAATAAACACAGAGAAGGTTTGGACACTTCGAGGGAGACAACATGATTGCAATTTGCAATACATGTACCACTAGGGTTCAGAGAAGAGGAAAAAAGTCTAATCAGAGCTATGGAGAATTAAATAATCCATCTTTCCTCACTACATCTGAGCCTTTCTTACCCTCAGGCGTCCATAAACTACAGGTTATCAACTTCTTTTTAAAATACAAAAATGTGAAATGTATTGTTATGTTATCGGTAATGGCTATGTGAAGCAAGTAATAATCAGTTATCTGTATCTTCTGAAAGAAATCCATATCGTGCAGCCCTAATTGTTATGTAGCTGGGACTTGGTTTGGTCAGCACAGCAGGAGCCGGCGTGTTAATGCCAATTTTTCCCGTATAATTTAGGGACCTACATTTATCTTGCCGTGACCCTCATGTGTGCCCTGACCCTGTCGTTGAAAAACACTGCTCTGGAGGACACAACCACTACATCATCTTAGACTGTGTATGTCTGTTCATACCTGGCAATTAATGGCACTCTTCCATCACAGGTTCTTTTGGTCATGGACAAGAGAACACAAGAGACGTTCATCCTGAAAGTAAGTGTAATGTGTGTGTGTGTGTGTGTGTGTGTGTGTGTGTGTGTGTGCCGTCCTGACTGTAAGTGTGAGTGTGAAGTGTGCCAGAAGCCCCTGTGTGTGACCGGTGTAATTGATTCTAATGGGCCTGTCCCTGTCAGCTCCTCTGCTCTCAGGTGTGAGACGTGTGCCAGATGCCAACGCACAGCGCAGGCACAGATGACTACACACACACGTGCGCACACACAAACATGCATACCTACACACACACCCACACACACACATACACTCTCGTGGCCAATGTGAACTTTACGTGTAGCGCTGATAGATTTGTGTGGCTCTGTTAAAGTCACGCGCTGTATGTGGCTTGATGAATCCAGTGACTTTGGGTTGCCATGGGGCATAGCTGGCACCTCTTTAATGGGAGGTTTCTCCTTCGCCACACTCCCTCACTTTTTTTTTTTTTTACTTATTCCACACACAAACTAAAACATTCACCTTCCTTCTCCTCCTCTCCTGCCCTCCTAATTTGGGTTAATCTTCCTTTTCTCCTCTTCTCCTAAAATACACATTCTTACTTCCTTGCATACTCCACCTCTAATTTCTCACCTCCTTCTCCTCCCGTCTTGTCGCAGGGTCTGAGGAAGAGTAGTGACTGCGGGCGGACTAAGAGGACCATCATGCCTCACTCTTTGCCCCACATGGTGCAGCTGAGGAAGTTCATCCTCTCCGAAGATGCGGTTTTCCTTTTGCTGCAGTATGCTGAAGGTAAGACATCTCATGCCCCTCCGTTTGCCTCTTTTGTCTTCTTTACCTCCAACTGTCTTTTCCCCTCCTTTCGCCCGATCCCTCTTCCTCTCTTCTCTCTGCCCTTGTTCCAGACAGATGTTTGATAGAGATGGGTGTGTGTCACAGGTCATTATTCTGAATACCAGGTGGCGCCATGCTTCATTAGCTATGCCAACACCTGGGCCTCCTTACATCCCACTCACTCTAGGATGTGTGTGCTGTCGTGTGTGTGGGTGAGTGCGTACAATGAAACACAGCCATATTTTTTAATGCCCTGTAACCTATTCAATCTGGCGCACTCTATAACCACCCTGCGCTAATATTAGTGGACAGTATTGAATATCATATGGGGCTGTTCAACATGATCTAATAAAGCCAATCACAGTTTCACTCCAGTTACATCCCAGCTCTGTGATTGAGAAAACCCAGGGTCGCTCCTTATGCTTCTTTAGTACGCTGATGGGTTGAATGAGGATAGACAGGCAGACGGAGGGAGGCAGTGACCTGAGTGACATTGGACAAAACAACATGTGGATGGTTTTACTTTCTAAGCCATCGAGCTGCCCCGCTATCATTATCATCACTGTGAACTCCCTATCCATTCTCATCACACACAACAGATGCTGGCTTCCAATTGCTCACACTACAGCTGTGTGTGTATCTGTATGTCTGCGTGTGCGTGTGTGTGTGTGTGTGTAAGACAGAGAGAAGTCAAAATGCTAACATTACACTGGGAACCTAAAACACACACACACACCCCAGCCCCATTTAGCCTAATTGGCTTCAGTCATAACTGTTTTTGTTTGCCTTGGTTACTCATTCCTAAGTGGAAACTAATGACCCTTTTATCCAAATAGTCCAGTGACTAAGGAGGCCCAGAAACCAAAGTCAGAAACTAAAAGTCTCTGATGCTTTTCCACAGCATCTGAAGAACTGTGAGTATTATACAATTTCAGCGATGGCAGAAAATATTTGGTTTTGATGCAATTTTAGGGATGCACCGATATATCGGCCAACATTGGTTTGTTGACTGTTATCAAACTATTGGCAGATAAGATAACATTCCCCGATAGTAGGTGCAGATGTTTATCTCATATGTCACATCAGTTTTTGCTGTGGCACGTTCACGAGCTGCTGACTCGTGACATCCCTGCCATCAGTTTATAAGGCTATGTGAGTACTGAAAAAATCTTCTTATTAGGTAGGTAGTTGTATAGCAGGCTAAAAAGGCTTTTGAAGCATTAACTGTCTTGAAAAGAGAACAATAGTTTATTTGTGAAAGAGGGTTACATTAAAAGTGTTTTCATACATTTGTAGGATCAAATTTGTGCCCTCTCAAAGTTAGTATAATGAAGGGCTGGATCCCTTAAAAACAGTTAAGTCATTTTGTCATAAAGAAGATTTCCTTCCCTGGCACCAATAATAGAATGTAAGCGTGTTTACTCAAGTACTGTACTGTACTTAACATAATCAACTACAATAAAAAAGACATCGGTATCGGCATCAGCTATTCCCTAAATGTTTTCACGGACAGAAATGTAAGATATCTGCCTCTAAAATGGTGATCGGTAGTTTCTGGTTGTTCGTTTGCTTGACGCTCAAAGCCCACAGGGCTGAATGGGAAAAACTAGGCACTTCAAACTAGGCATTCAACTAATGGTGTTTGGCCAGTCACCAACTTTCACTACTCTGGAGCAGGAACTTTTTGGACAACAGAAACTACAGCCTAGGTACTACATTTCGACCAAGGTTCCCCAGTTTGAAACAGGTCAGGTTTAAAAAACTTTCCTGGTAATGTTCCAGCAGTGGAAATGTGCTGTAATTATCCAATTGCACAGCTTTCTCTCTAACTCCTCATTGGTCCTCTCAATACATCGGTTTACTGCTGTATTGACTTTGTCTCTAATGCCCTGTTTCCTTTATTTTTAGGTGGGAAGCTGTGGTCTCACATTGGAAAGTACCTTCGTAATTCCAGCCCAGACGAGAGCTTTGACATCCCTTTTATCCAGAAGAGCCACACAGCGGCTGTTCACACTCCACAACACGCTGTACCACACCTGGATGTAGGTTCAGCCAGTTCTGGATCTGGGCCGGTCGCTTGTTCCGATTCTGTCTCAGGGCTGAAGAAAGAAGGGGACAAACTCATCATGTCTCCTCAGAAAATTGCTCTTCCCCCCAGACTTATTGAGCAAATTAGGGCCCAGCCAGACTCTGGAGCCACTTCAGAAGAAGAGTGCACCAACAGTTATTTGACTCTTTGCAATGAGTATGAACAGGAGAAGGTAGAACCAAATGCACTAGAGGAGGAGGAAGAGAGGAGTGAAACGGAAATGCTGTCACTGGAAGTGCCCATTGGGACAACCACCACTTCCTCACGTAGCCGCTCGCTGCTTAGCAACGACAGCCTCTCTTCACCCATCAGCTCTCAGGAACTTGGCTTTTTCACAGAGTCGTCCGACAAAAGCGGCCACACTCTTGACAATGAGCAATACCGCAGTGAGGGACAGGACCACAGTGAAGTCTTCAGTCCTTTGCCATCCCCTGCTGTGCCTCTGTCTTTGGACCAGTCCAAGCACACGCCAATGGAGTTCTTCCGTATTGACAGCAAAGACAGTGCAAGTGAGGTGGCCTGTATCGATTTAGGAGAGCAGCGCCCATCTCTCAAGCATGTCCCTGTCTTTTCTACATCCGACCTGGGCTCAGACGTCACTGAGGATCTTCCTGAGGAGGTCAAGGGCCACAGCTCAGAGTTTTGGGGCTTAGACTGTAGCGATAAAGGCTCCAATGAGTCAGTGCCAGTCATCTCATTTAAAGAGGCAGTAATTGAGGATGAGGGTCACCCACCAGACCTTTTGGTCAACCTGCCTGTAATGGGTGGGGCTGTGGACTCTTTACAGGAGGAACTGGAGACTTCAGGAGTATGTCTGGGGCTCGAGGCCACAGCCTCTCCTCAGAAGTTCATCCAGCCTGATGTCTTACAGCTTAACAGCCAGCCTGAGGATGAGGAGGAGCAGGTACTGGAGCAGGAGCTGTCATCTTTGTGTACAGCTTCTGCAACTTGTGACACCAGTGTTGCATCTTCCTCTCCCTTCAACTCACTGTGGGATGACTGCAGCTTGACGTTTGGGCAAGAGGCTTCTGACAAAATGGTGGTTCACCCCACATGCCAAAATGATGACCTTCCCCTTGACCTTCCAGTTACTGACTCGCTTAATGAGAAACTAGAGGCCAGTACAAAAGTAAATACAGACTGGGTTCCAGACCAAAGTGGCAACAGGACAGGATCTGTCCCAGCCACAAACGGGACTGAGGCCTGTGCAGCGGTAGAGACTTTATTAGGACTTGATGGTGAATCATCAAGAGTTATTAGTAATACAGGTGGCAGCGAATTTGATAAAGAAGTATCGCGGCTGTTCGCAGAGCTGGACGAGCTGTCGTTGGCTGCATCCCAAGCTCGTATCCCGGAGGAGTTTGTACGATGCTGGGCCTTGGAGATGGTGACTGCCCTGGATTCTCTGCACCAAGAGGGCATCATCTGTCGAGACCTGAACCCCAACAACATCCTGCTCGACCACCAAGGTAAGACCTCCACGATTACCACAGTGTTTCCTCATGACAAATGGCTGTCAACAACATTTCCTGTGAGAATATTTTCTGAAATTTTGTTCTGTACAACCTCAAAAATAACTCTCAGAACGCTTAAAGCTTGTACAAGATTATTACACACAGAAATTACAGTATGTATTCATTTAAATATTTCAGTGTGGGTGTTTGGAGTTTTTTCAATGGAATACTATAAATATCAAAAATGCCACAAATACTTACAAGCTTTAATATCTAGGACTGCAAGGGACGATTATTTTCACGACTAATTGATTAATCGTTTAGTCTATAAAATGCCAAAAAAATGTCCATCACAATTCTCCAAACTGACATCTTCAAATTGCTTTTTTTTGTCCAACCAACAGTCCAAAACTCAAAGTCTTCATTTACTATCATAAATGCCAAAGAAAAACAAGCAAATCCTTAAATTTAAAAAGCTGGAATCCGTAAATGTTTGACATTTTTGACAAAAACTAAAATGATTAATTGATTATCGAAATAGGCGGGGGTTGCTTTTCTTTACATCAACTATTAAATTAATCAGCTGATCATCACAGCTCTATTAATATCATTGCAGCATTACAACAGTTTAGTTACAGAAAGTTGCAAGACACGGCTGAATGGACTGAGAAAATGCGTGAGCTTGAACACAACTTTAAATATCACTTTATGGTGGAGATAATGTCGATAATGGAGATACTAAAGGTATAAGTGCTCAACACTTGCTCGCCTGTCAAGTTGACTTTTTGAGACTTTGGAGGCAGGGACAGTGGCTGACGTCTCCCTTCCTGTCCTGGTCTCTCATTAGACTCATCATCAAGATCATAGCAAAGTCTCTTGGTAAATAATGGCTGCAAGTCTGATAGCTTGTGTCATGTAAGTACATCTTCAGATGTCTCATGAACACTTAAATCTCAACTTCCACGAAACATCAATTAAAAATGCATGCACTAAACAGAAGCTGCAGCCTGGAGCGATAATTTACAGACTATTAGTTGGTCTGTTGAGAGGTTCACCATAGGCGTTTCAGATGTAAGTAGTTCAATAAAGACCTAATGAAAATCCTATGGACTCTTGGCGACATCTGCTCATATTTCACTTACAGCAAGTATAAAATCACATCCTGCTGAAGCTGTTGTACTTTGTGGATGTGAAATGTTTTGCTCTCCAGCAGAAAATGAAAAACTTGAAGTATGGAGTTAAGAAATCGGCTTATTTCTTTCTTAGAGCAGATCGTAATTGTGGGACTGTCTCTGTCATCCATGATGTGATCTATTTACTGAAACGAAGGCTTTTCCAGAGGTCACAGATTCCCCCTCAACTTCTTCTTTTGTCGTCCTACAATCATCTCTCTCCACCTCGTTATCAACAAGCGTCTAATTAGCTGAGTGGCTGTTTTCGTCTCCCTGGTGGTAATTATTGTTCTAAAGGGCCCATCAACGGCGTAGTGTGGTGCATCAGTCTGGCTAGCCCAGGCTAATGGCCACGGCTACCTAATGACACCATTAGTTCTAATGATAGCGTTAACGGGTAGCCGCTAAACAGGAGTAATCGCAGGGGCTGTGTGCTTGAAAAGCTCGCGAAGGGATGTGGAGAGGCAGAAAGGAGCGGAGGAAGGAAGTGCTCCAAAGGTGAGTAAACAGTTTGAAAAGTCAGAGTGACACTTGACTGTGTGTGGTCGGCGAGAGGCAGAGCACGAGACGAATGTTTCAAACTGTAAACTTTCTCTCTCTTCCTGTCTCCTTAGGTCATGTTCAACTTACCTACTTTTGTAGCTGGAGCGACGTGGAGGAGTCCTGTGACAAAGAGGCCATCGCCAACATGTACTGTGCACCAGGTGAGACATGCACACACACGCCACACACACTTTATTTCTCTGGTTTCCATTAAGCACTCATTCTAAATTAATTGGGAACCTCATTTTGTGTGTTTGTGTGTCAGTTGGGAGGTTTATGTGGGGTTAATTCTATGCAGGCATGCGGGGCCATAAGTAGGCCACTTTCCCATGGTCACAAAACCCTCATTCATAGCCAAGCATGAATAATCCAAGTGTACACAAACCGCTCTTGACAGTAGAAACAGATGAACACTGATTCCTCTAATCTCAGAGATCGACAGAGATCCATATGCAAAAGGTGCTTTTTCCATTCTGTTCTTCTTTTGTGTTTAAGAGAACCACATCTAAAGGACACAAACACTCCTCATCATGGCAATCATATTCCACATTATAATAACGCTCAGAATAAAATCTTGAGGATAAATTAGAAATATCTGTTCTTTTTTTTCCTCTTGCAGTCATCGTTTTTGAAAAGCTGGATCGAGTTGTAGCTCTCTCATTGTCCTGTAGAGTGTGCTGTTGTGCAACAGTGAGCCAGTGGTGCGGTAACCCCATATGTTGCCCCCAGCAGGCTTGTGGCAGCTCTGGCATGCTGTTTACAAGCTGCCTAAAACAAACTGCTGCTAGACTACAGCACCATGTCCCTACTTAACACTTCTGTGTGTGTATGTGTGCACATGCATTTCACATCTATAGGCATACTTTTTTTCCAGTATGTTGCCACTCTGGCGTATGTATGATGTGATTAATTATGTCATTCTTAATATGCAGGATGGATAAGTGTTAGTTGAAAACACTCTGAGACGTACACAGAGGCCCTCGCACCCGTTCGCTCTCCCACGCACTTATATTATCACTCATATTCATCCTCTCTCGAGCCAGGAAGGTCACTTCAGATTTAAATCCTCCTTGTGACTAGAACATACAGTATGCCACTGTTGTAATAAATCTGAAAGCAACAAATGCTCTATCTAATATCCAAAGTGTGCATTTTTATTCCCTTAGCAACAGCTTGTTTAAAAGCCTACTAATGGAAATAGAAGCTCGTAGAGGCATATAGTGGCCAGCAGTAGATGACCTAAAGACACAGGAGTAAAGCTCAGCTCAAGGAGCTTTATGCATAATGTAGCGTAAAATCTAAGTGCTGAACCGAGACATGTTTGCCACTTAAGTCATTGTTTAATTAATGCAACAATTTTCTTGTTAATTGAAGCAGTGAGAGATGTTTTACACTATTCTAAGAGCGTGGATGGTTGGTTTGAAAGGTAAAATGCAATCTGCTGAAAAATCTTGTCTATTTAATAATGAATTTGTTATTCAAATTCAAGATATAATATGTAACATTTCTGCATTAAGATGTAAAACAACAACTAGAACGTTTTAATATATTTTACATTATCCTAAATATTTCTAACAATGATCAAACACAGAAAAAGCCTTAATTTTCTTCAAGTTAATGAAGCTTTCATTTGGTCGCCTGTCAATTTAACTCCCTTAGCGGAAGAGAGTCAGAGAGTGAGAAAGGAAGTTTGCGAACTGGACAAAACTTTTGGGACCGCAATCAATGATTAAGTTCCCCATTAAATATTTAATTGATTGTTTTTGAGAACTGCTGTTGTCAAATGTCATATTGCGTCCGAGCACCAGTCAAAAAACTGGAAGATAGACACTTTAAAATGACATGAAACTGATCAAATTAAACAAATACTCAGGTTTGAGAAGCTTTAAGCAGCTTTTGGTTTCTTTCCCTCATTGATTATCATTGAATACATCTACAAGTTAAAGGTGCAATATATAGTTTTGAAAAAGAAATTTAAACTCAGAAAGGTAAGATTGACAATAATTAAGAAGGTAATAATACAAACCCAGAAATATTTATTTGTTAAACAGTATTTCCATAACTGAATAAATAAGCTGTCCAAAGAGGCGAATAAGGTTCCCAGAACACTGTTTGAAGCTGGAAAGGTGGCTATTGGGAAGGTTTCTGTAAATACTAACAAAGTTGAACAGAATGAAATTGTCTTTTCCTATGATGACAATTTGTTTCTTCAGTTTTTTCAGTCGTGAAAAGCAATGAATACATTTCTTCACAAAAACTAGATTGTGCACCCTTTAATTAAATACATTTTAAGCACTGTACAATTTAGATGTATACAGGAGGAGGAACTTGGCTCTATGTATTAGTTGTACGTCATCTACAGCAGCTCCTGACACAATAAAAATCATTAGAGTGGTGCTCTTTGAATCACATTTGGGTGGCGTTTATATTCAGTTCACACAAATAATAAGAAGATGAGAAGATGCTCAGTAAAAAGTGTTAAATGTTGGGGATAAAAGCCCGGAGCTGAACCGACCTCAGCCCAGGTGAGGAAGGTCTTGTTAGTTAAACGACTGTTGATCCCATGTGGATCAATGGATGTAATACATACTAGCAGCCAGCAGGGGGTGTGTTATGCTGTTGTTGAGCGATGGTACCACTTCCACATCCATTGACTGTGCTAATCGACCACTGGCACTTTTTCTCTTTTTCTTATGTGTCTCTTATGTCCACCCTCACTTGTTATAGTTGTAAATTCAGGTATACACTTACTACAAAGTGATGACTGTCACCTATTCTGCTTTCTTGTATTTACCTGCAAACCCTCCATATAGTACATGCATGTATCTGTAGATGTATGTGCTTGTGAACGCACACACACTCTAACGCAGAGGTTAGTGAGTGTGTGTCTCCCCTGCCCTTGTTATGTATTGCTGTTTATCCAGACAGGGTCAGCTCCAGCGATGGCTTCATTCCTGATGACAGATTTATGACTGTTTGCCAGAAAGCTAGCAGGGGGCCTGCTGTGACCGTGTGTGTGTGTCTGTGTGTGTGTGTGTAAGAAGGAGGGAAACATGTTTTTAAAACGCACACACTCACACCCAAATAACACGGGAGTGGACTTGGAAAATACTGCGGCAGGGTTTTAATCTATTTATTCTGCACTTCTGCTTATTTACTTTCTCACCGTGTCGTCATTATTCATAAACATCGGATGGCTGACGTTTTGTTCTCTATTAAGGAAAAAAAAGCAAGCCGAGTGTGTGTGTGATGCCACCTAGTTTGAGCAGAAATGGGAATTGGTTTATTGTTCTGCTGAGAGGGAAGCAATGCCAAAACCAATTGTCTTCAGTGTCTAAGAAAAGGGAAATTCAATATTCTTCCCCTCTGAGGTAACAAGCCGGTTACTGAGGACTTCATCAGAATACGCGCTGTTTGCTTTCACTGCTTTGTTTTTTTTTTTCCTTTAACCTGCTGGTCCACAGCGTGATCTCATGGACGATAAGGTCTAGTTCCCCTTTTTAACACGGAGCTGTCATCTCACTGTTTTGAAAAGTAAGCAATGCACACTGAAAGTACTTCTGCTTCATTATTTGAATATGTTTTTCATCTTTCCTCATGGTGAAGATGAATCATAGGATTGTTTTTTCGGTTTTGTTTTTGAATATCAAGACACACGCACACACACACACACACACAAACAAGTCTTGGAACATCACACTCGGATCCCTCCTTACTTCCTACCTGCGTACACTTCACTTCCTCTTTCAACAATGACTGTCTGTTAAGTTTTTAGGGAAGTTGGTCTAAGAGGAGAACAGAGAAAGTTCCTTATGGCCCCTGGGGGAGAGGAGATGAAGTGTGATTAAGATACAAAGCAGGAGGGAACTGCAGTTGCTGAGGGGAAAGGGAAGAAGAAGAGGCCAGGAGGTGAACACGCTGTATTGTTGCATCTGAACTTCTCGGTATCCTTTTGTTTTCTTTTCCCTCGCGTGATTTATTTTAAAGTTTTTAAAGCGCTGTTCAAGAAATAAAATGGAGGGTATGGTTAAAAATGTACACATCACACAGTGTAACAGTGCGGTTTGAATGACCCATGGCCTGTGGATGCAGTTAATTCTCCCTTCCCATCCTCTCTCCTCTCGATCTCCCTTTCTCCCTGCCTCGCTCTGACAGAGCGGTAAGTGTAGCCAGCTCCACTGTACTCTCCCTGCAGCTCCTTAGACATTAATCCATTGTGATGACATCGACCTTGCTCTGAGACGTGTGCGTGCGTGTTTATGTGTGTGTGTGTCCAGTATTTTCCCTCCAGCTCATAACTGCGCAGGTATCACTAGTCCGTTCAATGACGATCTTCTCTCCTTGGCTGTCAAAACAGTAGTCCTGGGGAGCCCTGAAGACCGGTTGCTCAGTTGGCTGTGCGAGTGTGTGTTTGTGCGTGTGTATACGAACCGTGCAACACATATCATAGCCCTCTCTAACCTTAGCTGCAAGAGAGCCGCGCGAGCCCCCTGGAGTTCCCGGCAGCCTCCAGGAGACGAGGGGGTCTTTGTCTCTTGTGCTCCCCCAGCTGAGGAGCCTGGTCTCTGGGCACACACAGCCGTGACCCCGGGACCCGGCCCTCTGGAGAGAGCAGAGCAGAGGGAAGCTGAGTGGCACAAGAGGCCATCTGGTACCCAGTGAAGCTAGCACACACACTCTCCTCTCTCACACATACACTTTTGACTTTAGCAAACAAGCATCACTCTCTGTTTCTGTGTCTTACTTAAACACTGTGGCATCCCAACAGGCCGGTTGTGGATCTTAATGTCGCAGAACGTGGTGCTAGATTGAAAGTGGACGAACTACCAATGAAATATTCACCTTGAGAGGGTTTTTGCAGTCTTCACACGTGTGTTTTAAAGATTGACTCAATTTAAGATTGCCACAAAACCAAAGAGGAGCCTTTTTAGAAAAGGAAGAGAGATAGTAAATGTCTGTAAGACAAAAACAATAATGTCAGACTGTCATCATTTGTCACTCTGATAATTAATGAATGTTTTTATAAAAAGCTATTTTAAGCGAACGATTTGCTGATTTTCTTTCTATTATTATAAACTTTAAATCAATTTGGACTGTTTAAAGGAAAAATGACTTTCTGAGCTTTAGTTACTTGTGACTTAACTGATTTGTCTGTTTTTTACAGATCAAACATGAATCTATAAATTGAGAAAATAATCAGCCGATTAATCAATAATGAAAATAATCTTCTTTTATGTTGTTTGTGTTCAGTAGCAAAAACAAAGAAAATATCCAGGTAAAGAAAACTAAACAAAAATGTTATACTAACTGTTCTCAGTTGCTCCTGCTTTACATTTCTTGGTGTGTATGTGCGAGTGTGTGTGTCTCGCGAGCGTGTGTTTGTGTTTGAGGTCAGGTCATGCAGATGGTGTGAAGTTGCAGCAGACGGTTTCCTCAATTTAACTGCTTTTTTATTATGCAAATCGCCCTTTTATGAGACACACACTTGTTTGTGTGTGTCTGTGTGCGACTGTGTCCGTGTGTTTTTGTGCTCATTTTTGGAATCGATTGTGTCAATTCAATGAAACATTAAATAATCCAAGATGTCAGGCTGAAACTGTGTTTAATGTTGAGGGTGTAAAAGCAAGATACCTTAAATGCTGTAATCATGGAGGAGGTCTTTTGCATTTAGCCTCAAAGCTTATTTTCTTATTTTCCATCCAACACTAGTTGATTATTTGTCCTCAACACATACTCTGTTTCTCTTCTCACTAATTTATTGATTAATTCAGTGTTTTCTCCCTTGTTTCAGAGGTGGGTGGTATCAGCGAGGAGACGGCAGCTTGCGATTGGTGGAGCTTGGGCGCCATCCTGTTTGAGCTCCTGACGGGCACGGTGAGTCAAAAAGTACAAAAAAAAAATGTTGTCTTTGTTGCTAAGGTGTTGTGGGATGTCTGTAGGTGTCTTGGCTTTCAACTCTCTCACACTCTTTATGGTCGTGCCAGGTTGTGTGCGATTGTGCGCGCGTGTCTCTATGTGTTTGAGTTTGTTTGTGTTGTGTGTGTGTGTGAGGTGCGTCTTGGCTGCTGTCTCTTACTCTGGTTCTCGGGGAGTGCCAGGGGTGTCGGTGTGACTTTCTCCCCCAGCCTGAGCTCCATCTGCTGGGCCAGGGGGTCAGCTCTCCCCGGGCTCTCTTTGCTGGCTCCTGGAGTAGCGCTGGGCTCTTTGAGCACGCCGATCCGAGGTCGGCGTGGAAGGTGAAGACCAGGGCAGCTCTCGAGGTGCTGGAACTCGGCTGGTCCAGGATCAGGGCTGTATGAGGGACAGTCTTTTAAGACAGGCTTGGGAGGAAGGGAAGAGGCTTTTTGTTTGGAAGACAACAGATATGATGTGCGTGTGCACATGCTAATTATAACTTGCTGCTCTCTTGAAGGACAAACACTCACAGTCGCACGCACACGACATCCAGCGCAGGTGCAGAGCGTCCCTTCAATTTTTTATTGTCTATCAAATTTGAATAAATTCTAACTGATTGCCAGTGGGCATATTTTCATATCAGCTATCAGTGGTTCCCGTCAGTGGCCCAAGCATGAGCAGGGGTGTTAGGTTAGTGCTATTATGCTCAACAATACACACCCACTTACCTGGAAAAAACAAGTCAGTCACACAGATGTCTCCTTTGATGATTATGTCTGGGTACAGGCCTGGCAAGGATACACACACGCAGGCACACACAGTGTCTCTTGATCCTTGCAGGATAAGATCTTGCCTGGAGCAGTCTTGACTGCGGCTAGGAACCCAGCCAGAACTCCTGCAGCACGTATCAGGAGAGACAGAGAGAGGCAACCGACCTAACTGATGGAGAAAACACACAGGGGTCTCTCAACACAACGCACAGGCAGTTGACTTTCTCTTACCGCGCACACCCTGTCGTAGCATCTTCAATTTGTCCGTGTAGATTCACTGAAAGATGTGCTGCTGCAACATGCGGTGATTACAGTCATTATTGTCAATTATTTTAACAATGGGGCTATGTTCTGCGGTTGGAAAAGCACTTGCAGGTCTTGTGCTCCCGTTCTCTTACTTGTGAGATTTTTTTTTTTTTTGCAACAATTTCTTGTAATTGACAGTTTGAACTGGTCATAATTTACTCTAAAAACAAACTGCTGCTTCACTGTTGGCCCTTCCAGTAACGTCACTTGGTATAATCGTTGTATAATGTATAAACATGTCATTCTTTCTCTGACTCACACAGCAGTTCCAAGAAAGAGCAAACAGTAGTCGAATCACTACCTTGTTGTAGTTGGTGCGATCAGTGTTGTTTCAGGTGCTCGGGCTCTTTGGTCTCCTCCTATTTGTCCAGTCCCGGTGCTCTCATGTCGACCTTTGCTCTGCGGGTGTCAGCGTGTCTGTCCGTCAGGTTTTCTTTTGTTTATGTTGATAGTTATCTATTCTTTCCATCCCTCCTTCCCTCTGTACAGTCTCTGCTGCGGTGCCATCCAGCAGGAATTGGTCGCCACACGGCGCTCAACATCCCAGAGTCTGTTTCAGAAGAGGCCAGATCTCTGCTGGAGCAGGTGAGAGAGAGTCCAGTGTGTTGATATTTTAACAGTCATTTCATGAACAGGAATTAATTGAGTGGCCTAATCAAAAAGATTTTTCCCCCGGCAAAAAGATTTTGATGATAATTTTGTCTTACTATCTATTCTTAACAAATGTTCCATGAAGAAACATGAACACAACTAATTCACTGCTTCTTTAAATGAGGATTGGTGCGTGATGATAATATTGAAGCAAAAATCTGTTGAATTTTTATGTTTTAAAGTGACACACCCTGAAAAATAGTGTTGTCCAACAGTGTGCAAGTAAAAAACATCCCAGTGCTAAAAACACCATCAGATAGAAGAGTGTGAAGTGGCCCAGCTCATTTAGCCTTTACAGTCTGTTTAAATATATAATATGTAACATTTCTGCATTAAAATGTCTAAAAACAACTAGACCTTTGTTATAGAAAGAAAATGTAACTGCACATTGCAGCGACTCGGACCGCAACAACTGTAAATGGTCCTCTTGGCAGCATTGCATTTCCAACCTCTCCTCCGTTGCTATACCAGCTATACTAATAACGGGGATTGTGATCTGTAGTTTCCCCAGTAAACACATCAACATCTTTCGCTTATTGTAGTCCCTCCTGACTGGCTGGCTGTGCCCTTGTTGGGTTATACTACATGGTGTACTGTACAAGGCCACTTGTGTAGGTCAGGATGTAAAATCAGCCATGACTTCTGGTCCGTTAATTTTTCTGCCTGAGTCATGCAACAAACAACAAAGACAACAAGTCCCATGATCCCATGCTACTTATGTCTTTTTTTCTTAGTTTTGATTGAGGGACCGACAGGGACAGAAATGATATACTGTGCTTTTAATCTGCATACATTAATGCTATATAGTAGCGTTTGTGTGCAGTAATTATAAAGGTTGTGAAGTTTTCCAACGTTATGTGTTGCTGCAAAGTGTCATTTTAGAGTTCCAATGGCTCTTGACTGTAAATGTATGTATATACTTCAGCTCACTGGATAAAAATGCTGCTAATGGTTGCTTGTTGAATTTAAAATGTGTCTTGGTCTCTGTCTTATCCTCCCGTGCAGCTGCTCCAGTACAACCCAATGGAGAGACTTGGGGCAGGTGTTGGAGGCGTGGATGATATCAAATCACACCCTTTCTTTGCCAGAGTGGACTGGCCAAAATAGACGCTGTGCATTGTGGGACTGCGGAAACCAGAGTTGCATGTTGGGAGACTGGCTGTCCTGAACGAACTCCTTTCAAACTGATCACACACATACAGTAAATACAATGAATGCATTTCTGCATACATTTTCCATTCTGCGTCCGGCCATCCAGTCCCCATGTACTTCTTTTTTGTATGAAATTTGCCAAGAAGCAGTATTACCTTCCTTGTAAATCGCTGATGTCTTTATCTCATAGAGGGTTTACTGTGTAACGTTTTTGGTGCAGGGAACACTTAACAACAACGTGTGGTGCAATAATTTCTACAGTAAGTGATGATCCACTACGACATTGTTGCTTTTACACTCCTCGTACAGTAGCTGTAAGCCAAAATGACACGACTGAGACTGAGAGGTGACATTTTTTTGTGTTTTTACTGCATCCACCAAGTACTGCATGTTTCCCATTCACACTGACATAGACTCAAGTCACCTTTCATAAGACCCATGTGCAATACACTCAATTTGTTTCCACGTATTACACTTCTGTCATTCCTCATGGAGCCCATTGAGATTAGCTGTGAGTGAGATAGGTTGAGCTTTTTATTTGATGTGGGGTTTGCAGCGCTATGAGATCTAATTTCCTACAACTTTTTTTTTTTTTTGCCAACCCCTTTTACTGCCAACCAGCCCACGTACGGTAACAGAGATGGACACTATGCAAGGTGAATGAACAAAATATTTTGAGGTAGACAGTGTGTTGTTTAGAGAAGAATTTAGTTATGTTACGATTGAATTATTTAATAGATTATAGCTGTAAAAGGGGCCGGTTTGACAGAGAGCGTGGACAGTGAGTGTGTTTCACGAAGAAAGAATAAAGAGGGTGAGGCTTGAACCACACATTTAAAACCAGCCCTTTAACAGATCTTTTTTATGAATATCAGAGGAAACTCTCTGCACTGAACAACACTGCGTATTCTGCATGTAAGAATATGATTTATGTAATATATTTAATGCGATGAAAACCCTTATCGAACAAAGAATAATGAAATGTCATGTAAATATACTTTTTGAAGGATGTTGTGCTGAGTGAGAGGTACACCCAGGTGTGGAAGCTTTGATCATATCCCATCATGTCAATCACTTACTGCCACATCAATCAAATCCTTTTTTATTTCATTGTGCGTTTCGCTAACACGCCACACAGATCCTAATGCTGATTTTATAATATTAATAATGACTGAATCGCGTGGTAAACATTCTCATGGGTACATTACAGGCCGTATATCGCTTCTTGTTTAAGACTTATCGGAGCATATATCAAACACATCTTTAACAATACATGTAGATAATCAACACTTGTAGATGCTGCACTCTGTTTTACTTCACTGCGGATTAATACACGTTAACTGACAGGTTCTGTAAATTACCAGGTTCATATTCCACATACTAACCCCTTTTTTTGGACATTAACATCACAGTGAGATCAGATTTCGTGTTTTCTATTGAATGCTCACTTTTGTCTGTGCTGTACGTCTCTACTGGCCTGTCAGTGCACTCTGGATAACAATAAACATACCTGGATCAGTACATGCAGTGACGCTTCTTTTGTAGGTTTACCGATTGTGTGTAAGGAGCTGAGAGTGTGTTTGCTCTGAGGCTACAGCCCGTCTTATCAGCTGGACTGATGATACTCCTAGAAAGCCACTGTCACTCCTACTGAGTGTCACTGTGACAGTAATATGAGCCAGCACACAAACGTGCACACACACACACACATAGTCCCAAGCACTCATTGATACACATGAGCCCTTTGCAGTACAGTTATTCTATAACCAGCTTCCAGTCTTAAAAATGTCTTGATGATTTGAAAATAAGTTTGACAAATGTGACAAAAGCAGTTTTTCTGCTTGTGTACCACTGTGTACGGTTGAGTTTTCAATAAAGCAGCATGGGGCAGCAGGGTTCATCCAGGTACACACAGGGCTTGTGTATTCAATGATCATTTTTCGTGAGGGGAGTACAGTTATTATTGTTAGTATCCTTTGTCGTGATGAAGAAAAATCCTCACTGGGTAGCTGACTGAAATGTATTTGTTCAGCTTTACAAAAAAGTGTTCTGTAAAAAGCTGTCTTCCTCTAGTGGTCAAAAACATTTATCTGAAGCTCGGGTCTGAGATTGTTCTGTAAATGTGGTGGAAGGAGTACTGAAGACCTGAACTAAAGTATGAGTACAGTTACATTACTGAAATATTACTCAATTACAAGTAAAGCTACTGGTGTTAAAATACTTAAAAGTACACAGTATTCTTCTAAAACACTACTCAGAGTCTGAGTTCCTTCTTAACAGTTGATGTTTAATGCATTATCAATTGTCAGGGTTTTCATCAGCCCGTTAGTGATTGATAACCTTATTGGCAACAAAATGCAGATTTAGATATTAATTCAAATTGTCCTCAGTACTCAATCATGATTTTAAAAGTAACTGAGTAGATTACATGGTGCAATGCATACTTAAGCACAAGTAAAATTACAGACTTGAAAAAATACCCCAAAAATGACTTAAGTAAAGTATTTTGAGTAGTTTTAAATAGTTACCTCCACCCCTTGTTTCTAATAAATAATCAATATAACAACTTCTGACTAACCCATATCAATATCAGACTTTACCTTCCAGCTTGCCCCAACCACATCTGGTTCAGGCAATATCCACTTCTGATTACAGTTTTTTTCCTCGTTTTGAGTAGGATACAGAAAGAGATCATTAAGTTGGTTGAACAGATTCAGAAAATGATGAACTTCATTTAAAGAGCACTTGTCAACATAAAAAGCTCCACAGACAGAAAAATGACCAAAATGAATAATAAAAGGGAAAATAAACATGAAAGAATTAAAAATTAAAATGATAAACAAGAAATGAAAAACCTATAAAATCATCAGCCTGCTCAACTAAAATCAGAAAATGCTTTCTGATAAAAACACGTTTTTAGACAAGACTTAAAAGAAGACCTTGACTCAGACCGCCTTATTTCCTCGGGCAGGTCATCCCAGAACCTCAGGGCCCTGATGGTTAAGGCTCTGCCCCTTTTAGTTTTCATCCCAGGACTCTGGAAGAGACAGAAGACCGCTGCCAGAGGTTCTCAAGCTACACCATGGTTCATAAGGGATTAAAAGGTCTCAAATATAATCAGAGGCTGAGTCATAAAGAGCCATAAAGGGAATCAATGAGATCTAAAAAAATCAATCCTCAAACAAACAGGGAGCCAATGTAAAGAGGCTAAAACAGGTGTAATGCGATTATACCTCTTAGTTCTGGTTAAAAGAGTAGCAGCTGAGTTCTGCACGGTCTGTAGTCCTTTAAAAGTTTTTTGGTCAAGACGAGAGAAAAGGGTGCTGCAATATTTAGGGCTGGTTGACTCCCCTTGTGTCTGACAAAAGGGACAACGTAAAGAAGGATCAGCTGAATTATAAGCAGAAAGTGGGGAAGATGATGATTATTTTCGAGGTATTGTGACTTTTTTAACATCTAGAAAACATTCTCCCTTAAAACTGATTTAATACCTTTTCATGTCAGAATATAATCACATTTTGAAGAAAACTCACACATGGGTTTGACTGAACTGAACGTGAACTCACCCATTGTCTCCATTACCTGAAATGACACATGCTCATACCCACACACACAGGTCGGGGGAGTTGTTAGCAGTGTCGGGGTGTATTCCCTTGTGTCAGCCTCACCGCCACAGGGTCAAGAGTCTGGGCTGATTAGTGCTTGTCATAAGACCTGTCTCTCATTACACACACAC
This sequence comes from Pagrus major, assembly GCF_040436345.1. Classification (NCBI taxonomy): domain Eukaryota; kingdom Metazoa; phylum Chordata; class Actinopteri; order Spariformes; family Sparidae; genus Pagrus; species Pagrus major. The sequence continues at coordinate 20,608,167 of NC_133236.1, read as the reverse complement.
TCAGGGCGAGAGGTTCACTTCAGCTCAGAGAAGAAACCTGTCAATCTTACTCAGGCGGAGATGTGAGATGTGACTTCAATGTGTTTCACAATGGCTCCAAGCACATTTAATGCTGCTGTACATGAAGAGGTACAGAGGCACAAAATGTATAAAAGAAAGACCCAATACCACTTTTCAAATGTCCCCTCTAAACTTTTCATGCAATTCCTTTAAAGAATTCCTGTTTGTTGTTGCATAAAGAGGTGAAATTATCCAATATCTCACAAAAAAGCAAAGATTACTGAAAGGGGTTTTTAAAAAATAAATAAATAAATACAAATTTGTGTAGCAGATCTTTTATTTTTCATCTTTCGTCTCCCATCAAAGATATAATATGTATCCACATTAGTATAATAGTCTAAAAACGCCTGGGCTTTTGTGATATGTTTTGATTTGTGTACTTACATTATCAGCAAATTTCAAACCCAGAGAAATCCTAGTTGTATTCGGGGCTATGGTGTGTTTCATTTCACCGCCTCCTGCTATAACCTCCCGGGGGAGAGGGGATGATGCATCAGAGAGTGAAGAAGGAAGTTGATGTGACTAAACGTAATGTCAATCAGGCTTGAAACATTTCCTCGTCCATGAACATTTCTGCCTGAATCACGTCAGATAGATTTTCATCAGCAGTGATTGAAGACAACAACTCCCACGATCCTAAGCTACTTCACAATGTCATCAAACTATGTCTTTTGTATTCACAATTTGATTGAGAAACCCTTTGAAGCAGAAATGACAGACTACGTTTAACCGTCTCTAAAACCCCAGATTTATTTTGTGGCCCTTTGGAGGGCCCCGGCCCTTAGGTTGGAACACACTTGACTAATTTATAGTACAGTAGCAGCAGTAGTAGTAGGCTAGTTAAAGTTTGACATTGCACTTATTCGCTTTCTGATGGACAGAGATTCAAAGATCGGTACCACTCTCAAATTTGTCCCTTAAATATGAAGCTAGCTTAGCATTCAGACTTGAGGGAACACAGCCGGGGGTGGTCCAAAGGTAACTGGTTCCACTCTTAAAGGGGCACTATGCAGCTTTGGAGAAGAAATTCAAACTCTGAATTTTATTATTTACAATACTAATGAGGTAACAATCCAAACTCAGAAATATTTATTTTTTCCATAACTGAATAAACAAGCTATTCTCAGAGGAAAATAAGATCCATAGAGCACTGATTGAAGCTAGAAAGGTGTCAGGGTCCGCCACATATAAACAAAGTGAAACAGTATGAAATTGTGTTGTCCTTGTCAGTTTGATAATTTAGTTTGTTTAGGCATATAAAAAAAACCAGTCAATGAAGATCTTTCTCTTCTGATTAAAATTCTTTCCCCAAAACTACATAGTGCACATCTTAAATATGCTAGCCCGCTGCTCGCTGTAGCCTACAACAGACAGATATGAGTGTTGCATCATCAATCATCTCAGCTGAATCAAAAAGTCAAACTAGCTCAGCTTTGACTAACTATAACAGTAAAATGCCACTTTTAGTATATTAATAATCTAATAATGTAATAATGTATTGCTCACGTGGGAGAAACGAGTGATGACTTTTACCTTTGATACTTTTTGTTGATAGCAGTCCTTCACTTTTACTTTAGTGGGAAGTTGTAATGGAGTATTTTTCTTTTATAGTCCAGTATCTGAGTATTTCTTCCACCGCTGTCTATTTGGCTCTACGCACACAAAGAACCAAGGTGCATGTGTGTTATATATTTGTGTGTATGTGTGTGTGTCTTTGTGTGTGTACAAAGCCACGGGGAAGGATCCGTCTGGTCAGAGGCAAGATTAAGAGGACACGCCAAGGACTCCCATGATGCAATACAGGACTTTCGTTCTGAGGCCTGAAAGCGTCGCCCGGGCCTGCAGGCTAAATTGACCCCTGAACCCCTTCTGCAACTTCCTGGACCTCCCTCTCTCTTTCTCTGTAGTCTTTTCCCCACCTCTCCCCCTCTCCCTCTATCTCTCCCCCTCTTCAAATGTGCCTCCCCTCAGCCCTCACACCCATCGCTTTCACACACAGACACCAGCGAGCGGGCAGCAGCCAAATGGCCTGCCCTCTGCTTCATATTGCTGTTGGTCAGGTTTTGTTTTTGTCTTTGACGGTTTGACTTTCGTTCACAAAGCCCAGGAGGACTCCTACAGCCCAGGGACGGACACACACTCACAAACTCACACTTGCGCCAAGCTGAAGAGTTCCGCTCTGAGACCCCGGGCATCTTCTCCAGCTTCTGTCAGAGCCATGATGTCATTACGAAGAGACACAATGCCTCTTCATTATCCCCCCCATAGACACACACACACACACACACACACACACACACGCACCCTTACCACTACACAAACACACATACACACACAAGCTTCATGGTCAAGAGCACTAGAAGCAGCACATGCTAAGGTAGAGGTGAAAAGCACTGTGAAACAGGTAAAGGTGTAAGAAAGATTGAAATAAATTATTTACACCAGTTTTGTATCCAAACTAGCTGATTGATGTAAGTTAGATACCATAAACTATCAGATGTTGTGTGTCTTGAATTACATATTGCACGTTCCTTAAATTTCATTTTAAAGGAGCAATTTGTAAAATATGGTGAGAATTTTAGGTTAAAACAATAAAAAAAAGATGCACGAACCACATCTACAGAGTGCTGACATTATGTCAAAGACGTCTTTGACATAATGAAAGATGTATTGGGTTACACAAATGTGTACTAAAGTTATTAGCATGCTAACGAGCTAGCCCTGGCAAGAGGTGATAGTCTAAAAGCAAATTTTGCAAAAATAGATCAAAATATTACAAAGTATCTTTTAGTTGAACTTACACTAAAAAAGGTTAATCACAGGGTATATAAAAAGTCAACACAAAAATTGAATATACAGCGTGTCTTAGCAAAAGTTGTCTGCCCCAGAAATCATAAAGGTCTTATTAAATCTCCTTATGCTCTGATTTTAATTAACTGCTGTAATACGTCCTGTCACTGCCCTCCTCGTGCCTCGGGGCTGTCTCACGCCTTAATAATCTGATCAGATAGTGCAAAGCAGCTCTGTCTCTTTCACAAAATGAAGCTCTGTAGTCGTGACGAGGTAACTGTGAAAGATGACATGCAGTCACAGAAACAGTTTCAGTACATATCAGTAAACACAACCCCAAAATTAACCTCATATTGGCCTGAAGGGTTTAGTGATCTGAGAAACAGGTCACTGACCAACAGTGTGCTGGTGCACCTTCATTAGCCGTATGGTTGCATACTGTGATGCTCTGCTTTTCTGCCTCAAGACAATACAACAGGGTCACTGAGAGAGGTCACTGGAAACATAGGCCTAAGAGGCCACCCTAATAATGTTGTGGTTAACATATGTGACCTTTGATATGTGACCCCCTGAATACGATTAATATTCTTTACCAAAAAACGTATGAAAATGGACTATTTTTGAGATATAATTATTTATTATATTATGATTTAATCAATTGACAATCCTGCTGACAGATTATGGCATGAAGACTTCATCAGAGCACCTGTAGCATCAGTGAGTCCTCTTTTTAAAGAACACAAAAAAGTTTTACACCTGCACACCTGTGGGAAATAGAAGATCTGCAAACCCATAAAACTGGCTGAGATGTGAAAAAAAACTAAAGGGATAGAAATTAAATGGAAAGGATATTAACATTACAATTTGAATGACATAATAAATGTAAAATATGAAAGAAATTAGTTTAATCAGCTTTTTTATGGAGTACAGTTTTTGGACAACCTAACAGTAGGTTCAGTGGTGTTAATACTTGTGTTATTCTCAGGGCTGGTCTTGAAATGCAGCGATTTGTGAGCCTTAGTTGCCCCAGTAAACACACCCACCACTTTGGCTGTCGCAACTGCAGTGTCTGAGCTCTTAAGGTAGCGCGGACAGACTGGGTGGTTAAAAAGTTAATATGTTAGTATTGAGAAATTTTGCCGGAACTTTCTCTTCCAGTCTTTTCTCTTCTTGTCTCAACCATTCTTTTTTTTTTTTTTTGTCAGAGCATTTCATTTATTGATTGCTGTCTAGATGTTAGGAGATTTTCAACAAATATAACAAAAATGCTCTTGAAATAACTTACCAACCCTAGCTTTAAATTTGTGCATTCTGACACAGTTCACGAGAACAGTCTCAAGGGGAAAGAGAGACTAAGTATAGCCTAAATGCCTGCTAACCCTGAGAGATGTCTCACATCCCCTTCAAGTCAAATTACCCAAGGTGTCTTGCTGCACAAAGCGCCCTCTGTTTACCTTGATTTGAAGTGCCGGTTATTTTTCCTGCTCTGAGCGTTGGTCTACCTCACCTTCCCCGCCACATTCGATTTAAGGACCTCTTTATATAACCCGCATGCCTGCATGTGAGTCATGATACGAGAGGCTCAGATGGTAAAGGAGTCCCAACCGGTGCCCAAAAGACGTGTCACTAGTAATACCTCCCCCCAAGACCTGAGGTGTCTCCTTTCGTTGCGCTGTGGGCCTCTGTGATCCGTGTGGAAGGGCGGCACGCCGGTGCCGAGGCATGCCGTTAGCAGCTCACTAACATAGCATTAGCTCCGCGGTCATCTCAGTGGGCCTGCGCTGTCTCAACTGTTTCCGCACGCTTGGCTACACACACCTTCTGTGGCTCCACACCGATTGTTAGTCGGCGACCCCCTCTGTCATAAGACCACCCTCCCCTTCTCTTACTCCCCCTGCCCGTGTCTCCTCCGGGGCTTTTATTCTCCCTCTTTTTTCTCTCTTTCTTCCTTCTCACTCACTCCATCCGCTCTGTCAAGGGTTAGAGAGGCCTCAGCAGGGGCTCCTGTTGGTGCAACACACACATGTAAAAACATCTCATGGTTGCAGCTCAGGGCCAAAAAGGTGTTCGACAATCCCGCTAAGAAATGGGAGATAAGGAGAGATAGCAAAAGAGAGTGCCATCAGAGCACTTTCTCCTCTCCTTGTGTTCGGGGTTGTGGGACCGTTGCCCGTGGGCGACCTGGAGGGGAATGCGATGCTTGTTAAGGAGACGTTCCTGGGAATGCAGCTTGAACGCCGCGCTGGGAGCGAGAATCTACCCGCTAATCTGTCTGTTCCTCCGAGGCGCATGTCTTCCTGGCAATGAGATGTGTTCTGTTACCACACACACACACACACACACACACACACACACAGACAGCAAAGTCACAGTCCCAGCCAGACGACATCTCGCTCACCCTCCGGGGAGAGAGCAAAGGAGGAGGTTCAGAGGCAGAGGGGGGGAGGCTGGGGAAAAAGGGGAAGCAGATTAGGGAGGTGGATGACATCTCACACATCCTGACAGGGGGGCATTAGATGGAAACGAGGGGAGGACGGAGGGGTGTCAGGGAGGTGGAGTGGAGAAAGGTGGGGGCAGATGAGATGAGGGAAAAAGGGAAGCAGGTGGGAGGGTAACTTTGATGAGCGATGATGGGTGAGAAAGATGGGAAGAGGTAGCTTCGGGAAGCAGTGAGCAAAGGCCACAGAGTTAGCTGGACTTCATATCACGGCCTCTAATAAGGTAGCGGGGAGAGAGAGCAACGTCTGAGGGTGAGGTGTGAAGGGGGTGAAATGGGGTGAAGGGTGGGGTTAGCGGGGCGTAGAGCAGTGTTCTTGAGGGAGTGTGGAGGATCCTTGGAGTCCTGGCACCTTATGGCATGGCCTGCAGTCAAACAGATGCTGCAGGCCATGCCAGCCTTGAGCAGGGCACAGATGAGACCATTTAGAAGCAAAGGAGGGACGTGCCTTGTCTTACCGAGCAGAGCAGAAGTGTGTGTGTGTGTGTGTGTGGACCTGTCTCTCAAAGAAAAGGAGGCGTGAGTTGTTTGTTGAAGTTATGCTAATGCACATCAGTTGTCTTCAGTTAAATGTACGTTCAGCGGGTTAAGACCATGGTGCCCTGGCAACCAGCTGCTAACAGGAAGTGGTGATCTTCCCAGGTTCCAGGTCAGCAGGTATACATTTAATAAACTGTGAGATTATTATGTTAAAACTGGCTCAAATTCGGGTTAATGGGCCCGCATTCATCTAACGACCATAATACGTGGAGCATGGGTGAGGCAAGGCACGTCTCCTGCAGCGTACCCGCAGCAGAGCGCGTCCATTATAACCATATGAAGCTGCTTCACTGACTCACATGCTGCAACCTCGACTTTCTTTTTTTTTAAGCTATGCGGCCCACCAACGTGTACAAACTACACAGAACTGTGTCAAAAACGAGAACAATCTGTTTCAAAATGATTCACATAAATACCTCATTGTATAAGAGGCAATACGACACAGCAGAGCAACCTTGTGGGTGTTTTTACATTTCACATGAAAGCTAATCAATTAAGTCAATGTGTATCCATGATCTTGCCGTGAAACAATCTTGTTAATTAATTCAGTCCAGTAATCACAGCCTACACGTCCAAACCCCTGCATGAAAAACTGCATTATCACTTGGCAAAACTCAATATTCGAACAGTGAAGCCACACTGCAACCTGCTCTGCCCCACCTACGTGACATGTCACGTCTCATTCGCCTCTTTCACATACAGTTCCCGCTACTAGATTACTGTGATAACCTCTCAGGCACGGCTAGCAATTTTTTATGATCCACACATGCAGCTAAATTCAGGAATATTTCCATCTTGCACCTTTTGACACAAGCCACGGCAATGCAGGAATAGATGTGACAACTGCCATGAAACTAAAGAAGAAGAAGAAGAAGAAGAAGAAGATAGGCAAGGCCGGATGTGTGTGTATGCAACGGAAGATGTCTCTTATTATTTTTAGGAACATGGCTCAATATTAGGGACTGAAAATGTAAATAAGTAAGTAGTAAAAAATTACTTTCTTTCTCCAATCATGATTTCAATGTATGTCTGCGTATGAAAAAAGCAGAATGGTTACTGCAAAGCAAAGTGTAATGGGCAAAATGTAAGAAAAGAAAAAAAGAAAAGCAGAATTAGAGTACTTCTATTTCTATGTTGTCATGTATGAAAATACCCCAAATGAACACTGTAAGCAGACAACTCGGTAACTATATGTAAGGAATAATTCTCTCATTGCGTTTCGATCCATATAAGCAGTTGATCACTACAATTCTTTAAGTTTTCTCTAAACAAAACAAAATATTTCCCTGTATACACTTCACAAAAAGAGGAAAAATAATGAATGTATAAAATAAATGTGGGGACACGATGACCATGGCAGAGGGTTTCATTACATCGAACTCTCTTTCCATTCCTGTCTCTCTTCACAAATCACACCTGCACGTTTAAGTATAGTAGACAGGTGAGAGGTAAAAAAAAAAAAAAAAAAACCTGCTGTATCTTTACTTGAGAATCTGTGCCTCTGTTTTGGAAAACTACTGACTCTAGTGGGTGGAAGCATGAAGTAAGTGGAAGAAGAGCAGCGCCAACTCTCTCCTCGCTGTCTATTCTCTCTCCTCCATCTCTATTTTTTCAAGTGTAAGTGATAATATCCTCCCTTTTTCTACCTCTCACCGGCTTGAGTGATTTGCTAAGGCGGTGTGTTCATGTGTGTGTACGTGTACATGTGTGCGTCTCACATTAGCCTTTTTCCATTAAAGCAATTTCGCCGCCCATTGTATTCCTGAAGAGGACCTGGGAAGTCACTAATGGTGCCTTGCGTCCACACTTGCGCGCTCGCACACACACCCTGCCGCACATGCACACAGCAGAACATCTCTCAGCGCGTGCTATCATCACCTGTCGCCTGATTGCTGTAAAACACACACATTAGCATAGAATGAGACACATTATCACTCCTGATTATGGGACGCTAAGAGGTTTCACAGAAAAAAAAGACCTCGCACCTTTTCTCCACAATGCCTGCTGCTAGTGAGATAAATGCATGTTGTCCAACATCTCTGACGCTACCGAAACAGCCTGAAGACTCTGCTGATGGATTTAATGGCCTCTTGTTGTCCATGTTCATAACTGCTCAGATTTGTCATGTCAATACTAATTTTTTAAATTCAGGCGGTGCCGTGATACGGCTGCCACCATCAAAACATGTACTTTGTATGATTCTGGCTGCTGTGAAAGAAGAGTGAAAAGCGCCTGGCTGGTGGTGATTTCAATAGGTTATTACTTATTTTAGTGGGAATATATCTAAGTGGGAACACACAGACATACACACAAATACATGCCGCATCCGCCATGACAGAGGTGACGGCGCATGGTTAGCAGGTGGCCCTCTCTTCCCTGTCTTGATGAGTACAGGAAGTGTCAGTCGTGTACAGCGGAGGCAGGGGACACTTGTTTGAGTCAGAGGTCATCCCTCTCTTCTTTTAGCACTGTTTGCTTAAGTCTGGGGTCCCTGATGAGGTCCCGCCACTACTGAAAGGCCCCGCTCATTTCAGGGGTGGAGGAGGAACAGGAGGAAGGAGGGAAGACGCTGTCATTGATGAGTTTTAACTATTTTCTTTTTGCTTTTCTGGGCTTTTTTTTTTGAGCAGCATCCTGGAAATGGAGGAAGAGCCTTGTCTGGAGCCGCATATAGCCTGGCAGGGTCATGAGGTGGTGGGTGGGAAAGACTTCAGGCTAAGATGGGAATTCCCCTGCGTTTGGGTTCATGGTGTGTTGTGAAAACTGCAAACTTTAAGGGTTGACAAAATCTTTATTTTCTCAGGAAATATTTTTCTTTCTGGTGTGAAATCAGGAGTCATTTCAGGAACTGAGGGCACAGTTTCTTCCTGGGTTTTTTTCTTTTGAAAATATATATTTCTACACAAGAGCTGGCTGAGAAGCTCAATATAAATGTCATAAGGGTACAACCAGCAGCTATTTAATCTAGCTTAGCCATAAAAACTAGCAATGAGGGGAAATCACTATCACTTATTATCAAGTAGAATCTATATGCCAAGCTAATTTAGCATTGTTTCAGCTTAATGTTAAACAAAGAGACACTGTAATGATAGTATTCCTTTAAAGTGATAGTTGGGGTCTTTTTATGTGGGGTTGTATGAGGTACTTATCCCTAGTCGGTGTATTACCTGCAGTAGATGACCATCAGCTCTCCCCCTGTGCGGAGAAGCGGCGTGCAGCACCGACAGGGAAGCAGAGCATTGCACTGTACTTGTACTGTACCCCACATCAAAACACCTGAACTATCCCTTTAAAGTTGACAAAAGCTTTAGGTTTTCGGCCTTCCAGTCAACATCCATGGTCAGAATTTCCGACTTCCAAGCATTCCAGGTGCACTATACCAAAAGTTAACAAAAAACTTTCTTCACTAAAACAAAATGGTGCCTCTTTTTAAGTGTATACAGAACTGAACCCTCAGCAGTGCAGCCTCCTTGCATATATAAATGATATAGAGGAGGGAAAACACATGAGGTAACCGGTGCCATTATCATTTTTTATTTTACTGCACTTTTTTTAGTCTTGAAAACTTCTTAGTATTCAATTCACTCTCCTAATACGAACACTGTAATCTACAAATGGCCTACACCCTGCCATTGTTGTGTGACGTCAGACAGCTGCTCCCTCATGACGTAGGGGTAGATGGATGTGCCCTACTTTTTTTAGTAGAAGGTCGGATTTTGGAGCTCTGAGTTGTCTTGAACACAGCGTTAGTCCCCAGCTGAGAATATGTTACTTTCACCTTTGAACTCAAAAGTCAGAGCTGGGGGTGACGCCTCACCGGAGTTGACCACGTTCTGGTGAAGGAAGTCAAAGAAACAAAATGGACGCCTCTAGTCAAGTCAGCCATTGTTAGCAATACCAGTTCTAATCAGGTTAGGTTTTGTTAGCCTTTGTTAGCAATACCGGGTCGAGGCAGGTTAGCTATATTTAGCCATTGTTAGCAATACTAGTTCTAATGAGATTAGCTATTGTTAGCCTTTGTTAGCAATACCAGTTCTCATCATGTTAGCTACTGTTAGCACCTACAAACACCATACCAACATGTCCACAGATAGGAGTTGGACAGTACAGTGTGTCCAACTGATTTAATGAGACACAAATAAGACAGAAGTGTTAGTAAACAGTATATTCTCCAGAATTCACTTACTGTTGATGCGCAGAGCAGCCATCTTGGATTTTGAGGTCAGGGCTAAGACTCTTCTGACCTTCAGAGAAAGAAATCCAACTTCAGGTGAGGTCCAGTTAAAATGTTCCCAGTTCAAATGGAACAACTAAAAGATTTTGAGTGAAAAATGAATAATTCAATAATTATCAAAATGTTAATCTTTTAAAAAAGAAACCACTGGGACAGAGAACATGCTATTTTAAAGCGATTTTTTAAAAGCAACACAGAAAGTGAAAGAGTGTGAGTTCAGATTTTCTTGGCACTTAGTAGCTTCGTTTGCCCACCTGTCACCACCGGGCATGCACACACACACACACATGCGCGCACACACACACACACACACACGCACACACACACACAGAGGTCTGTGATAATGACATAATTGTCCCGGAGCACACAGCCATGCAAATAGGGAAGATGGCTTGTGTTGCCATCCGTAGGTCTCTGCCATCTATTTCCATTATTCTAATGCACTGCTACTGATGACCTGCTCTCACACAATTAACAGTCAGCGAGTGAGAGAGCGAGAGAGGCTGAAGCAGAGAGAGAGAGAGAGAGAGAGAGAGGGAGAGAGAGAGAGAGAATGTGTGGTATTTGAGAAAAGCATTTTTCTGCCCTCATCTTTCTACCCTGATCTCCTGGCCTGTTTTTTTTTTTTTTTTTTTTTTTTTTTTTTTTTTTTTAATGGTGTACCAGCTGTAACATATGGTAACTTTTCCTCTCTCGTTTTTTTGTTTGACTTTTGTCTCATCTCTTCATCCATCCCTGGAGGCAGAGTTGGAGCTAGTTAAACTTGGAAAAAAAGATTTAAAGGTTGAAATATTTCACACTTTTAGTCCATGTTATTCTCTCATCCATATTCTTTTCTGTGCCTCTTGCCCCCTTATTTTCTCTCTCTCTGTGTGTGTGTGTGTGATCTTGGGAGAATGGGCTGTTGATTCTGGTCTGTTCCTTGGCTCCCCGTCTCATGGTCTTGGCCCAGGTCTGATCTCCGCGATTGGATCGGGGGGCTTTTGTGGTGGCTGATGGGACAGAATTAAGCCAAGTGGCACACACTGAGCACGCTCCATGGCGGGCAGATGGACGGAAAGTGAAAGAGCTGTGATTTCTCATTGTGTCCCGCCGTCTTTTGGGGTGTGTGTGATACCCCCAGAGCACATCCTCCATCCAAGAGCTCTATTCTTCAATCAGTGGCCACCGCTTCCTGGGTCCAGAGACACGCCTCTCCAAGATTTCATCTCTGTATCAGAGCACAACTGGGTTGTAAGCAGCTTAGAGAAGAATAATGCAGGGCAAGATATTGCAGCTCAGTCTTTGTTTAAGGCTCTGTAAAAAGTGAGCAATACAGTCTTTTTTCATTATTTCAAGAGCTTAATTGAATTTTCCTGATGTTTAACCCATAAAGGCGTTTACTTTTTATTAATTAGATGCGTCTGCAGCCGTCCTTATCATCAAAATGACGCACGGCAGATAATTTTAAAATATGGTGTTGTTATTTAAATTAAGTCTCCGGATCAGTGCACTTGCAGTTGTGTCCAGCTGTTGACAATGAGCTCGTATGCTCAAGAGATTTGTGAGGTAAACAGATGCCCAAAATGTCTGTTTAAACATATTCTAAAACCGATTAAAAAGATATAAATGGGTTAAACGACTGAGGCGGTAAAAGTTCCCACAGATCATATTTAACCTCTTACCTTTGGAGCCACCCCCGGCGCCCAGCCCCTAAAGCTTAGCCTCAATGGGATTTTCACCACGAGTGTGTGTAATAGTTATTTGACCCACTGCTTTTTCCGTGAGTGTGTTTGGGTGAATGTGACGATTACAGCAGATTACTTACACCCATGTAAAAACAGGAATTAGTTCCCAATAAGAACTGCTTACAGGGCCTAAAAACGTCAAAGATAATCATTAGGGCCAAGGGGAACATCGCTCATTGCATCACGCAAACACCCACTCGCACCATTACACGTTAAAAAGGAGTAAATACGCCTACCCCGCCTTTCTCCACCCCTCCCGAAACTAGCAAACTGAGCCGGCGGTGGCGGTGCTTAACTGCTCCTCTGATCTGGACATTAGCGAGGGGGCTTTGGAGTTTTTATTTTTTAAGGGGGGGAAAATCATGTGAAGGCTATGAGGTCTGGCCAGGAAGGGTGGACGAAATGCTTTCCATCCAGCCCATCCTCTGTCTAGGACTTGATTCAGGCAGAACCTTTTGTCTCCTGATCTGAGAGCTGAGCGACAACAGGGAGAGAGAGAGAGGAAGAAAGAGAGACCATAGGAGATAACAGTGGAAACATGGCGTCCCCAGTAAGGGTTGAGTGATCTACTTAGAAGGGCCATGGCAGGCCTGGCCAGCAGAAGCCAGATAGATGCCTGAGCAGGCTGGCCGAGGACCAGACACCCCTTTAAATCTGCTACTATGGCTAATCTCTAATCTGGAGATTTACTATATCTGTTCCCCCTCTCCCTCCGTTTCTCTTTTCCTCTCTGTTTCTACTTCTCTTCATCTATAAATGGAGCAATCTGTGAGTATTTCAAAAATGCATTTATCCCCAAAATGTGTTATTAAAGACCGTCTAATTCCCCAGCACATCCCTCAGCTACTCCAGCCCCACCCCTCCAACCAAGCACACACAACACACACGCACACAGGAACACACACTCAACATTTTTTGCAGATGGTCACATAATGCACAATCAGCCAAACAAGACGGCTGATTTTAGGCTGGAATGTTGGACTCCCTCTCCCTTGGAGGGCATCCTTGGTGGACATTGCTAGCTAGAAGCCATTAGATGTTAGCTGGATGCAGCGAGCCAGCACCAGTCACAACCAATCCTGAATCTTCCCTTAACTGGACCGAGCGCTGGTCCAAAAAGCTGGAGCGAGGAGGAGCTTGCCTGCCTGAAACAATGTGTTGGGATTGCAGAAAGACATGCTTGTTGCCATGCATATATCAGGCGATTAGCTCACACATCTTGCAACAGATGAAACCCTAAAAAGCACTTCTTTGCAAAGGTCTTGTCATTTTTTTGGGCCTTTGAATGGATGCAGTCATGGGGTTGGTTGTAAAAGATTGTTTCTTTTAAATTAGAGTAGATTTTATTGCAGCTAGGCGAAAAGGCTGCCAGAGCAACCCAATCGCCAGAATAAATGTTACGTTCTGCAAAACCACAGATAAGTTAAAACTGAACATTACTTTATGTTGCAACTTTATAAGAACGCTGTGCTTATGCTCTGGTTAGGTTTACGCACAAAAACATCATGGTTTGGCTTGAGCTACCTGTTTAGTACACCACGATGACGGCTGAAGATGGCCCAACTTCCAGCTGATTTTTGTCACCACAAAAATGCTGGACATTCCTGCAGGTGGCCTTAGAAATATACAGTCAGCCATTTGCCCAGAGACCACGGTTCAGGACGGTGTTTCAATATGTAAGTAAGAAACCACTGGATATTTTTCACGAGATGTCAGGAAGTTTTCCAGGCGTGTTTGTTGAGACAGAACCAGGTAAGCCAAAAATGATCTTTCCTAACCCTAACCAAAGTGTTTTTGTGCCTAAACCTAACCAGACAATAAGCACGGTTGCTACATTAAATTGAAAAGAAAAGAAAGTTGCAACCATTTTTAACAAGACCTTAGGACATCTCCAGCTGTGTTTGTAGTGACCAGAACAGGTATCTTAAGCCAAAACATGATGATTCCCTAATCCTAACCAAGTGGCTTCTGTGCTTAAACCTAACCAGAGCACAAGCACAGTGTTGTGACGAGAGAAAAATAGAAAATTTAACCTAAAGAAATGTAAAGTTGGAACATAAGGAAAATTAATATATCTGTGGTTTGCCGAAAAAACATACATTGCCAACATTTATCCTGGCGATTAGGTTCCCTTTGCTACCAACAAAAGCACCTTTCCCCCTCAAGCACTCAACACATGGCAGTCTTGAAACTTGCATGATGAAGACATGATGTGTCATAATAATTAGGAGGTGGACAAAGGATCTGCTGTTTAACATGGAAATTTATGCAGTCCCCTGTGTTTTCTATGAAACAAAATTCTGGCATTTTCCTCTCTTTTTTTGTCTTCCAAGTCCGGATTCGTTCAATTCATTGTCACCGCGCCTCCATCTATGATAGGTGAATGTTCACTGACACTAATGTGGCACAGGTCAAGAGAGGAAGGGTCCCACCTAATGTGCATCTTCTTCCCTGCTCTCTTCTTCGCCGCCACCAAAAAACAATGCTTCCCTCCTCCCTCGTTCCCGCTTCCCCGTACTTAGGCCCTCGCAGCAATTATGCCCAATCACAGGGCCTCAATAGGAAGCAACCAGGGCTTGTTTGTGCCTCTGCGGTCATTAAGAGGGGGGCGAAGAAAGGAATTAATGACTTAATTGAGGAGGAGAGAAAAGGGGGAAATCACACAGACTCTGGGAGCGGAGGGGAGACTATGAATGGGGCGCCTGGAACGCTCCTGGAGCAGGGGATTGTGGGATTGCTGAAGTGTGTCAAGATTTTGGTCGTCCTCCAGAGCAGATGGCGGCTTGTCGTTCGCATACCATCTATTCTCCTCTTTGTCAACCCAGAACGGCTTCTTTTGTTCCTCCCCATTGCTTTGCTGCAAAAGTTCACGGGCGGAGGGAAGAAAAAAAAAAGAAGAAAAAAAAAAAAACAACACAACAAAACTGAAACATTGGTCCAGTTTGCTCCAGATTAACAGTCTCCGCGTCTCTCTCTCTCTCCATCCATCCCTCTCTCTCTCTCTTTCCTAAAGTTTTGACCAAATCAGAAAGGATGCTGTGTCTAAAGTGTTGGTGTGCCAGCCTTGGCACATTGCTATTCATTCCTCTCTAATGTGGCAGGGTCCCCTCACTGCCAAGCCTCCGCTCCTGCTCCACAGACTCCTGATTACTGTGGATAAACACGCAGGAGGAGATCCCCCTCCTCTCCTCCATCCACACCAACTGAGACTTGAGAGATACGCTACCTCCAGGAAATTCTGGCTCGGCTCGCTCTCGCAATTTCTCTTCCCATCCAAGATTTCAAACCGATAAAGTAATCAGGAGGAAACTGGAAAACAGCTTGCTGACTGTTCAACACTTGCCACACCTCTGAAATTTCCCTCTTTGATTGTTGCACTGAAAATGTGTAACGAGGACGGACGTGGCGGCGTTAAGCCCCAGGGTCGACAGAGCTGATGATAACAAGCTGAGGTGCTTTTAACAGTTTCCCTTTTTTCTTTTTTATTTCATGTGTCCTGATTCCTGGAAGCATTCCTTCTGTCAACAGCAACTGAAAAAACAACTGAGGCTTATTTGGGAAATGGCTAGCACCTTTGCAGGGCTGAATAATTAATGTATGCTAATGCTAACAATGTATTAGTTATTCAAATGTGATCCTTTTAGACAACAGCGCTGTTTACCCCCTATTACTCCCTCTGATCGTCCACTCCAAAAGGGTGGCACATAAAGAGAAGAAAGCAAAGGAAGAGGGTAGAGATGAGTGTATGTGACACTAGCAGACACCAGCCAGCACAACAAAGAAACACAGTGAGATTAGCATGACAGAGAATGCTAGCGCTTCACACATTAATACACAACATGAACTATAGCCATAACCCTCTGGGGCCCGATGCAATATTCATCTCCTCTACCTCCTCCTTCAATCTTCCTCTTTTCACATCTCTCATCATTCCTTTTCTTTTTACATTTTCTCCCCTCTCTCCAGTCTTTTCTGTTCTCTGCTTGTCTCCTCTCCTTCTCTTTCCCACCCCTCTGCTCTTTCTCAGTAGACGTCTGAAGGGCCCTTCAGCCCAGAGGAGATGGGGACTGGTCTTACCCAGGGCAGGGGCCACTGTGTGGGTGGAGGTGTGGGGAGAGGAGAGGACTCTCTGTCTGGAGGATGGAAGGATGGTTATGTGTCTGAATGTTGGGAGAGGAGGGCCTCCCATTGATAGATTAAGGACCAGGTTGGCTGTACTTGAGAACTATGGTTCTCTATCGCAGGAGGTGAGACTGGAGAGCCAGGTCACGCATTAGCATGTGTTTTGTTTGCGGCTCGGCTGTCCCAGAGTCCGTTACTCGGTTGTATCACTAACAAGCAGGGTGTGGAAGAGGAGGGTAAACGCGCCGTCTTGTTTGCTGAGCAGTATTTACACAGCGAGTTAGGCTTATGTAAAGTATGTAAATCTTTCTAACACACATTTATACGACACAGACAGCGGATTTGCTCGAATGTCGCTACCCCACTGCTTCCTATACGTAGACTGTATGATGTCAAACTTCGTCTCTCACCCCAAGACAACCACAGCACAGTGATATTATGAGCCACAATAATCGTGGCGTGAAAGCTTGACACAGTTAGGTAAATTACTGCTGGATTATTCAAGTTTGTACGTGTCATAGGCTACATACTGTACTGATATTTCCACAAAATGTTTCATATCACGTTCACATGACATGTTAATCATGTCTGGAGGTTGAGGGGATGGCGGTGGAGTCACAGGCGAGGAGGCTGCCAAGCCGGTGAGCGCAGTCCACATCTGTAAGTGTGAATCCCTTTGGAACATTCCACCACTGGATATCTTCAAGAAGACCTCAGGACAAGTTACAACTACGTTTGTGGTGACAAAAAACATAGATTTTTGATGGTATGAAAAGGAAACAGGTATTTTAAGTTTTCTAAACCCTAACCTGAGTGGTTTTGTGCCTAACCCTAACCAGAGCATAAGCACAGCGTTGTGAAGAGATAAAAAATTGATATTAGAACCTAAAGAAACTTATCTGTGGTTTTGCAGGAATGTATTTCGCCAACATTTAATCTGGACATTGGGTTGTGGAAATATTAACTGTAATTATTATTACTGATGGGAATAATAGCAAAAAATACTGCAATTAATAACGTAATTTTGACCTTTTACCTCTACTTCTCTGCTACTTGGTCTAGTCAAACTTTAAAAATTAACCTCAATATTTGGTTCTCCACGTTATCTGCAATCAAAATTCAACACGCCTGGGTGGCTGAGCGGTCACAATATCTTTTCAAGGGTCTTTAAAAACATATTTTCATGCCAGCTCCCGCCTGTGAGTTGCCTTCATTTGTGAGTCAGCGGAGCTAAGACCGCCTGAAGCAAGCTCCTCAAGGTGATTCAGTCTGGGAAAGTCTTTGAACCTCCCCGAAGCTACTCCTGCCTGCACAGAAAGATCAATGCGTCTGCGAAAAATGCGAGCGCAGTTGAGTTTATCCCCATCACCTCACCCAACCCCCCCTCCCCCCCTCCCCCTCTTCTCCTCATCAAAGATGGGCTTGAATTAGGTGCAATTAAGGTATTTCCACAGCCACCATAAAACAAAAACCACATGATAGGAGAGCCGTGGCTTCACCATTTACTAAAATCGCCCACTAACTTCACACATTGTCACTCAGCGGCAACAAGGTCAAACATGTGAAGATGACCTGTTTTTTAAAAAACGTACATGCCAATCAGGAAACAAAGTCATTTGAACAGTGGAAGCTATAGACCCCCTCCTCCATTTTCCCCTTTTGATAATGATATCAGTAATAGAGTCTTTTGTTTGATAATGAGAGCTGCTATTTCTGATAGGGAATAATGATACATGGCTATTACAGTTTCATCTATTGGGATTGAATAAATAACAAAGCTCTGTGCAATAATAAAACACACACATTCTGTATGTCTGTAATTGTGGGGTTGATGCTGAAGTGGCCGGCCACCTCAGTGAGGAAAGCAAAGGTCCTTGGAGTTATTGTTACAGGTGTAACAATGAAGTCGATTTGCAGTGTTAATCACACGCTTCCGTCCAGCGATAAAGTCCTGGCTGGGTTTGCCCTTTGATGAGACTGTTTTGATGCTAATTGTACAGTGGAATAATAATTAAGCTAATGACATGGAGCTCTTAAGAGAAAATGTTTGCGCTGCAGAGGAAGACTGGCACTCGTAATGATCGAGTACGTCCTCGCTGTTTCCCGAAAGTTGTGAGGAGATCGAGATCGCAGCTTACGTGGAGGTAAAAGTTTTAGCACACGCTGTATAAGTCTACTCTGAAATTTTCTAGTTTTTCATCCAAACTCCTTTCCAAAGTCAAAGCGTGA